>NC_140936.1:44706788-45906788 GCF_014529385.1 Adiantum capillus-veneris | reverse complement strand
AATTTAATTATTAGATTTTCACTTTACTTTTATAGAACATTTTGTTATTTTCTTTGATTTTTTCAATAAACATGTCAAAAATTAATAATAAATAGCAAAGAAACTCAGATGGAAAAACGGAAGACACGATGGTGATAAGAAAGACAAGGCGAACAAGCACAAAAATTTTCAATGAAATTAGAAGATGGAAGCGGGAAGCTTAAATTAGGCGGCCGAACCTACTTTTGCAAAGTTCTTACAGAATGAACTACAGGAATCTGATCAAGGAAATTTTTGAGTCTAACATAGATTTCACGGCCTAGTAGGACTAACAAGGGAATCTGGGCAAAATTGGTTCGGAAAGTCCGGGTATAGATATCCAAGGTAGGCTAAAATCACCTCATTTCCACTTGAGGCCTTTGCAGAGAGAGCTTTTCGACCTCTTTCGTGTGTCTTTTCCGGAGTCTACAGTTGCCCGTTTTCAGCACCATCTCACACGAGACATGAGGGGTAAGTTCTTTACTCATCAATGATCCATTTTGTACGGCCGATAGCTACCTAGAAAAAACCCGAGAAATCGAGCAGTGCACGAAGACCTACGACTAGAAACTGACCATAGCGGCTTGTCGGCTCGACCAAATCGGATGAAATTTGAACTATAGCATGCCCTAACATGATAGAACCTTTTTATATTGATAGCCGTTTTTCGGCTCTCCATAATTGCCATAGTAAGTTACTCCACCCTACCAAACTCACCCAAACTCTATGGCTATCCCTACCATTTCACTGTACATAGGCGTGTGTGAGTTAGGGGGCTTTTCCCGTATCTTCTTAAAAACCCTCAGCTAGCTAGTCACTGGGCTAGTTGAGCAAAAAAAAATAAAAAATAAAATAAAATCAAAGTATATTATGGCCTCTTTGTGTGTAAATATTTCATTGTATATATGGCCTAAATATAGGGATTTTTTATAATTATTTTGGTATTTTATTTAAATATTTCTACTTAGGTTTGTGTTTTATTAACCTATGTACACCTTCTTTCATCCTCTTACACCATAATTATATTTTTTGCCAATATGTACATACTCTAACCTCATATTTTTTCTTTATACAAATCACTCCCACATTTTCACCCTCACCCTCGTGAAAACAAAAAATTGATTTCTACTCATTGGTTACTTTTATTATATTATTTACTTGCATACCTTTTCCTCTTTCACCCAAAATAATTCAAGGAGGGACCATATCATATGATTCCAATATCTTTCCATATCCATAACTCCTCCATATTTTTATTATTATTTTTACTCATTATTCTAACACCATGTGCTCATTGAGCTAAAGTCCATGAATAGTCCATACACTAGTCCCACCATGTATATATTTCTTTATTCACCAATAATCCTTCTCCATGCATGGGTCAAGGGCAACTTGGATGCTTTGTATTATCATATGACAAAGGAGGGGCTCACTCTTGGATGCATTGTACAAATACAACAAAGGAGGGGGCCACTAAAAGACTTTTGCATGCATAAAAAACAGGCTTTTTGGTGAGAATTTTGGCACCTATCTCCACTCCGAATTTGGAGCGGTGGTCAAAAGAGAAAATGTATCCCACGCTCTAAATAATCACCTCAAATTTTTTCATGATTTTTGGAGCTACCAGTGGTGAGCTATGATTTTTCGAGTGGACCCCAGTCCGCCCACTTTTCTCACAAGTAGCCCTTAGTCTTCTCTCACCCTTCCACACACCTACTCACTCTTACACATCCCTCCCTCTCCTTCCCTCACTCAAACCTGCAATTTCCATGGCTTCTCCCACCCTCTTCACCATTACCCTTCTCTCTCATCCCTATAGTTCTTTTATGAACCTCTACATACATACACCCTCTCCATGTCTCTCTCTATTGCTTCTATGTTACAATTTCATTTACCTCTCCTAAAAATATCTAAAATTCAGCATCTTAACCATGATAACTTCTGCAAATTGAGGATTTTTCATCAACAAATCCTCTTTTCATCGTGGTGGTCAACCGTGGCGGCGGCGTAAAGAAGCGAAGAAGACCATTGGTCATTTTTTCCACAATCTACACAAGGGTGAGTTCAAGCTTCTTCAAAGCTTCACCATCTCAATGATTCTCTTTTAATTCACCCCTCTTCCTTCATCAAATCAACTCATCCTACCCATTGTAAATGTATCACTAACAATTCTAGTGATTATTACCACTAACAACTAACTTTTCTTGTAAAAATGCACCCACACTATCAACATATGGAGTAGGCAACCGCACAAGTAAACCAAATTCACTCACTCCCATGGAAGTTTCTCTCCTTTCACCACATCAGTAATTCTCTTACTTGAGCCCACATCCATGTGACTCAAGAGAAAAGAGAGACCCCATTATCATTTGAAATTCATAAAAATTCATAATCCTTGATCTTTCCTAATAAAATTGATTAGGCTTAATCCTAATCAAGGCTTCTAAAACCTATAAATAGAACCCATTCCTCCTTGTAAAAGACATCACTATACCATTGCACACTAGATTGAGCGTAGCACACGCCAGTTCTATCTTGGTTGTAAAGAGAGAGTAAGCTTGCTATACACCATCACTTTGGTGCATAGAAAAGCTTGAGCTAGTTTGAGTGAGTGCGAGTAGAAGATATTCTTCCTACCATTGTTGTATCTACCCCAACATCAATGAATTGTTAGTTTTGGGTGCAATTCATGTCCAAAGGCTCACGCTTCTCCTCCAATTTGGCTTGGCAAACTCATTCAGCTTCATAAGGTGACTTGTTTCATTGAAGGTTGTTGTTTTGTTGCTTGTGATTCATTGGCTATTGTTTGGCTACCATTGTAAGAGGGTGGATGGTGAGAGGGCTCCCATAACCCTAAGACAATGTGGTAGTGATGTTATAACCAAATCTTGTCACTTGATTCCGCAAGCTCTAAGTTCCTTTTTGTGCAAAATATAAAGTTGAAGCTAAGTTGTACACCATCTCTCTCTCTCTCTCTCTCTCTTGTTTTAGTGTGTGAGAGTGTTCCATTGGTGTTAGGGTTAGTGTAAATTCCTTGCTTGTTTGTGGGTTGCTCTAACGATTCTCCTCTTTTGTGTCCTAGTTCGCTCTTAAACTAGGTGGTGCCCCTTGTGTAGTTGGGATTTGGCTGTGGGTTTGTTGTTTTGGTTTGTGTTGTGTTGTGCCCCAGTCCCATTGAGCAGCACGGGAGCCTTGAAGGGTGTCTAGAGGTTGCTCTTCTTGTTGCCCGCCCCGGACCGCCTCAATTTTGGTGCCCCCACGGAGGACAACAACTCGTGTATGTTTTTGTGTAGGATCAACTTTTAGCATAGTCAAGTAGTTTGCATGAATTACGAGAGTTTGTATGATCCTTTCATTCCCATTGCAAGGCAAAAGATTCACATAATTGTTAGTACTAAGTTGCAATTTCAACGGGTAATTCGTAGGATTTTGGGTCCTCTTAGGTTAGCCGAGATAAACACTTCGGTAAATCCTTTTATTTTGCCTCTCATTAGGTACGATATTAGCTTGGACGTCTATATTTTTGTGTTATTTTAAGCATTAGGACATGCATAGGCCATGGATAATGGCCCAGGAATAGAGGTTTTTCCCTTTCATTTTACTCCACACATTAGAATAAACGTTGCAATTAGTAGAAAGATCCATTTTCAACAACGAATGGTGTTCATGTTTGGTGCCCAAAGAGTATGAGAAATTCTTGCATCACCAAACCCTGTCATTCTACCTCTCATCAACTACCACACTTCTTTTGATGTACATGTGTTCATTTTATTTTAAAATGAAGTGCAGCCCGGCAATATAGTGTATATGTTTGTTTTTTCTTTGTCCAAGTTGTTACAAGAAACAAAAAACGATCATTTGTTCTAACAGGGAATGTGTGTGCAGTGAAAGTTCAATCCTTAGAGATCTAGCTCTATTACCAATTGAGTTGCAGGAGCAAGTAGTAAGGTGTCTCCCTCATAACAAGAGGGTGGTGAAGTTAAGACGAAAGGTCCTACGCGTGGATTCCATTTTCCTCTTGTTGTTGGGCACTAAGGAAGACCGCGCATTCATCCAACTAGTGTGTGCCCTAAGATTGGTAAATAGAGTGAAATTTGGCATTTGGCGAGTGCATTTCACCATTGAGGAAGACTCTTCAGGGAACTTGCGGCCAGAGTTCATGCTTCATAGACTCACATTTGGTGAATTTTTCCCTCATTTGCGTCTTATTAATAGTCTTCCTTTCGCTTTCAACAAAGGAGATAGGGAACTATTCAGAGCTTGTCTTAATAAAGAGAGCATAGAGAAGATTGCAAATTTGTATAAATTCTCATCCTTCTCTACTTTCTATGACACTTTGTTCATAGAGACATTGTAAATCTCTTTATGCTTTTGAATGATTTAACCATAATCCTAAGGAGTTTTTGTCCAGGAATTTTGTAGCACAAGTGGAGTCTTTAAATCTTGCAAACTTGATTGGACTTGATGAGGATGTTCTTTATGAAATTGTGAGAAGGTTGCCTCACTCCGACTGTGTGGAACTCGAAGGAAAGGAGCTCCTAGTCAATTGCTACTTTCTCACGGCCTTCGACGAGCATGAAGATCTAGTTTTTATACAAACCGCTTGTGCGTTGGGAATTGTAGAGCAAGTGCAATTTATCACTTTGGACGTGGTTGCTCTTTTGGATCCAGAAAATGAAGTTCTAGAGATTTCTGTTTATCGCCTTAGCTTTGAAGAATTTCAACCCTTCTTAGAGCTCATCAATAGTCTACCTTTTTGTTTTGATCAAACAAATCGAGACCTCATTGAAGCTTGGATAGCTCAAGAAGAAAACCTAGAGTGGTATTTTCTTACTTCTTCATTTGCAGGCGAGTGGTTCTAAATCTCTATTGTATCCCTTATTGTAACTCGTGTTGTAATCTTTCATAATAATGGAGAGCCAACGCCAAATGTTTGGATATCCTCTTTTCTTTGGAGAGCCTGGAGAGGATGCAGAATTATTTTTAGCAAATTTCAAGATGTCTTGCCGTATCAAGAGGATAGTAACCGATCAAGAATGTGTAGAAATGTTTGAGGTGGTCCTTAGGAAAGATGCTAGTACTTGGTTTGACTCTTTGCCTGAGGAAGTTAAGGGGAATTACACAGAAGTTTTGAATCGTTTTAAGAGATACTTCTTTGATCCCCAAAACACTCAAAAACTATGGCAAGACATTGTTTCTCATAAGCAAAAAGACTTAGATGACTACTACTTGTACAAGCAAGAGTTTCTACGTCTTTGGGCTCTATGGATACGAAATGTTGCTAACCCTAGTGATGGTGCAGAATTTTTAAAGAAGGAGAGGTTCATAGCCGGACTCTTTCCTGACCTTAAGGTAAAAGTTGAGGCGGGTGCACCTGCTACTTTTGATGCAGCTGAAACTAGGGCTGCTGAGAAGTATAGGAAACTCAAGTGCTTAAGGGGAGAGGTTCCAATAGAAGGTCTTAGACCCAAAGGTAAGTCACAAGCATCAACATCTAGGGAGCTTCATGAGGTAACGGCTGAAGTGATTGAGAAGTTAAATGAATCTTTAAGCAGCCTGTCAATTCACCTTGCACAAGCTGTAGGTCCAAAGGGACAAGCAAAGAAGTCAGAAGAGAGAGAGCCACGAACTAGGAGAGTCTTGCAATGTTGGAATTGCGGAGAGTCTGGACATGGGATGTATAATTGTCCTTGGCCCCGTGGAGAGCCAGGGAGACCTAACTTGAATTACCTAGTGATGAATGCAGGAGAAGGAGCTGGTCAACAACCAAGGCTTCTACAAAGGCCAAATGGACCAAGACCACCGCCATAAGGGGTGGAAGGAGTTCCACCTTTGCCAGACCCAAACGTGCATGTGGTAGAGGTGACACATTCAAGAGAGGTTGACATGGAAGCAAATGGCATTAAGCGTGGCCGAGGGAAAGGTAAGGAGAAAGAAGGAGTTACATCACAAAGTGACCATGGACGAGAAAAGAAGGCAAAGGAGACCAAGGAGGCTAAGAGGACTCGACGTCGTATCAACCTCCAAGACTTCCCTCTTGGACATGGTATGGCTCCGTACAACTTGTTGGAAGACATGAGAGGTAAGGGTCCTGATATTTCATGGCCTCAATTTCTTGCATTATGTCCACAAGTTAGGAGGGATTTAACAAGGGCAGTTAGCACTAGGAGAAAGGTAAAAGAGAGTGTGTCTGTAGTAAAAATTGCACAAGCTGAAATGAATGACGACATTACACCGGTGCTAGACTGTTACATCAAAGGAATATTGGTTAGGAAAGGTCTAGTTGATGGGGGTGCACAAATTTGCATCATGACAGAGGGACTCATGCAAAAACTAGGCATGCACATCCATGAGACACCTGAAATCAAAGTCAAGATGGCAAACAATAGCAAGGCTAGGTGTGTAGGCATTTGTAAAAATGTCTTTGTAGAGGCCTTTGGCATTAAGAAAGCGGTGGATTTTTATGTTATGTCGACCAAGGGAAGTGGTTATCCATTTATCCTAGGAAGACCATGGCTAATGAAAATGCGAGCTTTGTAGAATTGGGAGAGTGGGAAATTAATTTGCAGGAATGACAATCATAAGAAGGTTGTCTTTGACATGAAGGAGCAACGCCAAGAGGAGCTCCATGAAGAATCATCTCAAAGTGAGACAGAAGAAGGTTGGACCGATAGCACTTCAGAAGAAGAAAGTAGTGGCAACATTACTGAAGAGGAGTCTTCCATCGAAGTCATGGGGGTAAGGTTTAAGCCAAGCAACCAAGAGACCTCTTGTCAAGGCTTGGAGGAGGTAGGTCCTCAAGAGAACGAAGGTGTTCAAGATGAAGGGATGCTGGAAGGTATGCTATCAACAACACTTACAAAGGATGAAAGAGAGGAGTTCAAATGTGTGCTAAGGAAGTTTCCTAGGCTTTTTGCTAAAGACTACACCGACGTGCGTGGGATAGATGTTGTTCAACACAAGATTGAGTTAACGCCTGAGGCCACACCTAAAGCTCAGAAGCTACGAAGGCTAGGAGTTATAAATGAGCAGGCTCTACTCAAGGAGGTAAGAAAGCTTCTAGCAGTAGGTTTCATTTATCTAGTGGAGAATTCAGAGTGGGTCTCTCCTGTTGTTGTCACTCCTAAGAAAAATGGCAAGTGGAGGGTGTGTGTGGATTACCGTCCCCTCAATGAGGCAACAAAAAGAGATCACTTTCCCCTCCCATTCCAGGATGAGATACTAAATGAGGTAGCTGGTCATGAGAAGTACACTGTGTGCGATGGTTACTCAGGTTACTTTCAAATAGGGATTGCATTGGAGGATCAATTGAAAACAACCTTTATCACTCCTTGGGGTTGTTATGCTTTTAGATTCATGCCATTTGGTCTGACAAATGCTCCTGCAACATTCCAACGTTTCATGAATATGGTGTTTCAAGCATTCTTTGGAAAGTCAATTAGGGTGTTCATTGATGATTTCTGTATTTATAGCTCAAAATCATTGCATCTACAAAGGGTAGAAGAAGGTTTAAAGAAGCTCTACGACATGGGAGGTCAACTCAACCCCGACAAGTGCCATATAGGTGAGGATGAAGTAATCTTGCTTGGTCATAAAGTTTCTTACAAAGGCATTGAAGTGGATCCTTCAAAGGCAAAGGCTCTTATTGAGCTACCATCACCGAAGAGTCTTAAGGAGGTCATCTCTTTCATTTAGAAGGTGAAGTATATGTCACGCTTCATTCACTTAGCCTCGGAGTTGCTTCATCCTTTGCAAAAGTTGACACAACAAGTAGAATTTGCATGGTCTGATGAGCTTGAAGAGTATTTTTGTAACATTAAAGTCATTTTGTCAGAGCTACCAACACTCATGCCTCCTTGTTGGGAGTACACATTCTTTGTTAGCTCTAGTGTTGGAAGGGAAACAATTGGTGCTGTGTTGCTACAACAAGATCCCCACAGTACAAGGATGCGACCCATCTACTTTGCTAGTAGGGTCATGAATGCTTTGGAGAGAGACTACACAGAAGAAGAACTCATGATGCTTTCTCTCATGTTTGCGGTGAGAAAGTTTAGATCCTACCTGCTACCAAAACCTTTTGTAATTCTCACTGCAGAAAATTTGTTCCCTTGGGTGTCATCTCAAATGAATCTTAGTACTAGGATCTCAAAGTGGATTATGGAGTTGCAAGAGTTCCAATACTCTTTCAAGGTAGAAGATAGTGTGCGTGCACAATTGGTAGGGATTCTCACTTATAGGGTACATGAGAAGGAAATTAAGGTGCCTCAAGTAAAGACCCTACCATTGCCACCACCAAAAAGTATTCCCAATGCTTTTACCTTGTTCTTTGATGGAGCTTTTTGACGAGCCACAGGGAAAGCAAGGGGAGGGCTAGTGTTGCTCAACCCAAGTGGAGAGGTGGTCATGAAAGAGAAGGTCAATCTACCAGGTTCAACTAGCAACAATGAAGCAGAATACGACACACTACTTCATGGTTTGAAGATGTGCATTGGCCAAGGGATAAAACGTCTCATGGTAAAGGGAGATGCACTTCTCATTGTTAAATAGATTTTAGGCATTTGGGCATGCAAGAATGAAAGCTTAAGGACAAAATTTCATGCCATTCGTAGGATGTTTAATCAGTTTGAAGAAGTGCAACTATATCATATTCCGAGGAAACAAAATGAAGATGCCGATTTACTTGCACAACAAGCCGTTACATGTGTTGAGAGAGAAGTGCAGGTCATCATGGTGGCAGCAGCTATCAAGCAACCGAGATACCAGGGATTGGAGTCATTGGCTCCCATTATTGGCTACATTTTGGAGGGTGAGTTTCCACAAGACTTCACGAAGGCTCAGAAGAGGAGACTCATGAAGAAGGCAAGTTTCTATCTCTTCCTAGAAGGCTCCCTCTATCAAAAAGGGAAGGATCAAGTGTGCAGAAGAGTACCAACTATCGAGGAAATTCCAGCCATTCTAAAAGGTTTGCATGAATAGGCATGTGGTGGTCATTTTGCCCAAGAATCAACTGTGAAGAAGATTTTGCTTGCGGGGTATGTTTGGCCAAGCTTGCATGTGGACGTTCAACATTGGTGTAAAAGCTGTCACAATTGTCAGATAAATGGAAATAGAAGGTTGGTGCATGGCCCGAGGCAAATAGTTCTTGCAAATGGACCCTTTGAAAAGTGGGGCATTGATGCTATGGGTCCTCTGCCTAGGACAAAAAATGGTAAACTCTACATTCTAGTGGCTGTAGACTATATGACTAGGTGGGTGGAAACTCAAAGTGTGGCAAGAGTGAATGAGAGGACAGTTAGCAAGTTTGTGTACAATCACCTTTGTTGTAGATTTGGCACACCTTTGGAGATTGTTTCTGATAATGGTCCAGGGTTTAGGAAGGGCTTGCTCACAGAAGTTTGTGAAGAGCTTCACATTCTACATCGTCATAGCACACCATACTACCCACAGTCAAATGGTTTGGTGGAGAAGGCTAATGGTGTCATTGTAGGAATCATTAGAAAGATGGTGCAAAACAAGACAAAATTATGGGATGACTTCTTGGATGGTGCCTTGTGGGCATATCGAACCACATATAGGGAAGCCACGGAGTTCACACCATTTCACTTGGTCTATGGTCAAGAGGCTTTGCAGCCTATCGAGCTCAACATTCCAACAATGCGACTTCATGGCAAAGGAGCACAAGATGATCAAGAGGTATGGATGGATCGACTTCTTACGTTAGTGGAGCTTGAGTGGAAAAGAGAAGCAGCATATGAGTGCTACAAGAGGAAAGCCACACAAGCGAAAGAAACGCACGACAAGAAACTGAAGGACAAAGGCATCAAGGAAGGAGAGCTTGTGCTAAGGTATGACAATCGACTTGACAATCGTTTTGATGCCAAGTTTGAAACTAGAAGGCAAGGGCCATACATACTCAAAAAGGCTTTCAATTCTAGTTACTATCAGCTTATGGACTTGAATGGTAAAGAGCACTCCAGGAAGGTAAACGGGTATCGCTTGAAGCCCTATTTGAGTCGCCTTCTACCAAAGGATCTACCAAAGATCTGTCCAAAGGTCGTAGTCTCACGTAAGTATTGTTACATGAAGCATGAGTGTAACTCCAGCCAAAATTCTGAGGGGCCAAACAATGAAGATTTCGTCAAGGACTCTGAAGCACTCTCTTTGGAAAAGACGCTCTATGATGGTACATGAATATACCATCATCCTGGGGGAGGGCTAATGATAGCCGTTTTTCGGCTCTCCATAATTGCCATAGTAAGTTACTCCACCCTACCAAATTCACCCAAACGCTATGGCTATCCCTACCATTTCACTGTACATAGGCGTGTGTGAGTTAGGGGGCTTTTCCCGTATCTTCTTAAAAACCCTCAGCTAGCTAGTCACTGGGCTAGTTGAGCCAAAAAAATAAATAAAAAAATAAAAAAAAGTATATTATGGCCTCTTTGTGTGTAAATATTTCATTGTATATATGGCCTAAATATAGGGATTTTTTATAATTATTTTGGTATTTTATTTAAATATTTCTACTTAGGTGTGTGTTTTATTAAACCTATGTACACCTTCTTTCATCCTCTTACACCATAATTATATTTTTTGCCAATATGTACATACTCTAACCTCATATTTTTCCTTTATACAAATCACTCCCACATTTTCACCCTCACCCTCGTGAAAACAAAAAATTGATTTCTACTCATTGGTTACTTTTATTATATTATTTACTTGCATACCTTTTCCTCTTTCACCCAAAATAATTCAAGGAGGGACCATATCATATGATTCCAATATCTTTCCATATCCATAACTCCTCCATATTTTTATTATTATTTTTACTCATTATTCTAACACCATGTGCTCATTGAGCTAAAGTCCATGAATAGTCCATACACTAGTCCCACCATGTATATATTTCTTTATTCACCAATAATCCTCCTCCATGCATGGGTCAAGGGCAACTTGGATGCTTTGTATTATAATATGACAAAGGAGGGGCTCACTCTTGGATGCAGTGTACAAATACAACAAAGGAGGGGGCCACTAAAAGACTTTTGTATGCATAAAAAACAGGCTTTTTGGTGAGAATTTTGGCACCTATCTCCACTCTGAATTTGGAGCGGTGGTCAAAAGAGAAAATGTATCCCACGCTCTGAATAATCACCTCAACTTTTTTCATGATTTTTGAAGCTACCAGCGGTGAGCTATGAATTTTTGAGTGGACCCCAGTCTGCCCACTTTTCTCACAAGTAGCCCTTAGTCTTCTCTCACCCTTCCACACACCTACTCACTCTTACACATCCCTCCCTCTCCTTCCCTCACTCAAACCTGCAATTTCCATGGCTTCTCCCACCCTCTTCACCATTACCCTTCTCTCTCATCCCTATAGTTCTTTTATGAACCTCTACATACATACACCCTCTCCATGTCTCTCTCTATTGCTTCTATGTTACAATTTCATTTACCTCTCCTAAAAATATCTAAAATTCAGCATCTTAACCATGATAACTTCTGCAAATTGAGGATTTTTCATCAAAAAATCCTCTTTTCATCGTGGTGGTCAACCGTGGCGGCGGCGTAAAGAAGCGAAGAAGAAGAAGAAGACCAGCGGTCATTTTTTCCACAATCTACACAAGGGTGAGTTCAAGCTTCTTCAAAGCTTCACCATCTCAATGATTCTTTTTTAATTCACCCCTCTTCCTTCATCAAATCAACTCATCCTACCCATTGTAAATGTATCACTAACAATTCTAGTGATTATTACCACTAACAATTAACTTCTCTTGTAAAAATGCACCCACACTATCAACATATGGAGTAGGCAACCGCACAAGTAAACCAAATTCACTCACTCCCATGGAAGTTTCTCTCCTTTCACCACATCAATAATTCTCTTACTTGAGCCCACATCCATGTGACTCAAGAGAAAAGAGAGACCCCATTATCATTTGAAATTCATAATCCTCGATCTTTCCTAATAAAATTGATTAGGCTTAATCCTACTAAAGGCTTCTAAAACCTATAAATAGAACCCATTCCTCCTTGTAAAAGACATCACTATACCATTGCACACTAGATTGAGCGTAGCACACGCCAGTTCTATCTTGGTTGTAAAGAGAGAGTAAGCTTTCTATACACCATCACTTTGGTGCATAAAAAAGCTTGAGCTAGTTTGAGTGAGTGCGAGTAGAAGATATTCTTCCTACCATTGTTGTATCTACCCCAACATCAATGAATTGTTAGTTTTGGGTGCAATTCATGTCCAAAGGCTCACGTTTCTCCTCCAATTTGGCTTGGCAAACTCATTCAGCTTCATAAGGTGACTTGTTTCATTGAAGGTTGTTGTTTTGTTGCTTGTGATTCATTGGCTATTGTTTGGCTACCATTGTAAGAGGGTGGATGGTGAGAGGGCTCCCATAACCCTAAGACAATGTGGTAGTGATGTTATAACCAAATCTTGTCACTTGATTCTGCAAGCTCTAAGTTCCTTTTTGTGCAAAATATAAAGTTGAAGCTAAGTTGTAGACCATCTCTCTCTCTCTCTCTCTTGTTTTAGTGTGTGAGAGTGTTCCATTGGTGTTAGGGTTAGTGTAAATTCCTTGCTTGTTTGTGGGTTGCTCTAACGATTCTCCTCTTTTGCGTCCTAGTTCGCTCTTAAACTAGGTGGTGCCCCTTGTGTAGTTGGGATTTGGCTGTGGGTTTGTTGTTTTGGTTTGTGTTGTGTTGTGCCCCAGCCCCATTGAGCAGCACGGGAGCCTTGACGGGTGTCTAGAGGTTGCTCTTCTTGTTGCCCGCCCCGGACCGCCTCAATATCATCAGTTGACCAGTCGACAGGGGTCGAGGGGGTCCCAATAGAAAAGCTAGGTTTTTGGCAGATGCCAGAATTCTGATCTGACTCCACAGACAGCTTGCTTGCCTACGAGATTTATATACAATGTATATAATTGGTTTCGTGAAATCAATCAAGCAAAGCCCTCGAAAAGCAGAAAATGGCTCGAAGGCTACAAAGCGTCAAATTCGACATAGGGGTCAAACTGACTCCAAATGAGCTAGAATTGGATGAGTTACTTCACGACTATGTTGCGGACAAGTTCAAAGCCTCAAAATTGACTGACCAACTCAACAGGCAGTATAGTCACAGAAATCAGAGATTTCAGAGTCGACAAAGCACAAAGTGATGCCGGCAAGAGCAAACTTGACCAAATTCAATTTAGGAGTTGTTTTAGGTATATAGAATGTGTTTAGGTCAAAAATTTTAAGTTTTGCAAAAAAATTACTTTTGCACTATTTTTGCTTGGAGATTGTATCATCACCTCACCTATCATGTGTACACATCTATTACATGCCAAAAACCAAGTATGAGCCAAAATGAGCACCTCTAACTTGAAAAATTGCCAGAAAACGCAAAGAAGTCTTTGCAAGACAATTTTTAGGTTATGGACCACATTTCTTGATCCAAATCACCTCATATCTCATACAGAGGGTCTAAACAATGCGTAGAACCAAATTGTACCAAAAATTGTTAATTTTGGTAGAAAAGTTAATAATCGCGATTATTTACTTTCATGCCAAAATGGAAAATTTTTGCTATTTTGCCATCATACATCCAAAGTAGATGATGTGTTAAACCCACTATCCAAGTTTGAACCAATTTGGAGCTCAAAATCTCAAATTTCCTTTATATCTACCGTTTTAAACACCTAAAGTCAAAATCTGGTACCATTTCTACCCTATGCATCCAAATGAGCCCATATTTCACTCAGAGTATGTATTTGGTACATACTTCAAGCCTATGATGCCAAGTTTGCAAAATGTTAAAAAAAAATGCTCAGATGTAAATAATCGCGATTATTTACTTTGGTTGCAAAATTTGTTTGGACTTTACAATTTTGTTCCTTGCATGGTTTAATGCATCTATGCTTGTTCAAAAATTGATTTGAAGCTAATTGGACCAAATTTGTCAACATTTTAGACTAAAGGATATTTCAAAGAAAAATCCATCAAATCTGCTAACTTTGACACTCTTTTCACTGAACAAGAGCCATGCAAGCAGCAGAGAGGGCCAAGAACAATCTCAACCAGAAAGAAAAGTTGCAGGAGCTACCGGCATACCAACTGGATCCAGATTCAGTCAAAGCCGCCAAGGCAGCCTATCTTTCAAAAGAACAACTCGAAGAGCATCACACCACAGTCTTCAATGGCAGATTCAAGAGTGAGGAGGGACAGTAGGTAGAGTTGAAACTCCTACCAAAAGAAGTGTATGATGTCGCCGCGAAGCTTGGGACCAAAGAAGCCAACCGCAGGCTAGGACTCAGAGATTTCTATGAATGGGAGCCGTGCGGTGTGGATTTCCAAAAAGCTTACGAGCTTTTATCCACGATCAAAGAAGATGGAATTGCATAGATTTCAGACCCTTAGGGGAATAAGTTGAAGTGGTCATAACAAAGGAAATAGTGGCAGAAGCACTCAGACTGTCCAAATAAGGAATGACAATGAGGGCAAGGGACAAGAAAACGGCAGGTACTTTCACCAAAGAAATCGCCGCAGCTACCTTTGCTGATCTTATTCACAAACAGGTTGAAGAGCCAGCCAGGTTATACCACTACACCAAGGTATACCATGCCCAATCATGCGGTTGCCACCACATTCACGCAAGTCCTTAAGTCAATAACCAGGAAACCGATGGACCACGCACAATATGTCTTGACCACTTTGAAAGGCACAAAGAAAGAAGGAAAGATTACTTACCTGGGTGCACCAGAGGTATTGACAAGGATTGCATACCATGCCATCGGCATGATCGACAACCTACCACCTGCCCTAGACTAAAACACTTGGATAGTGTCAGCTCAACCATCTGCTCAAGCTACAAGATCGGCCAAGAGATCCTACAAATAAAATGAAGAATTGGTTGAAATCTCGCCGGAAAGGCACAACGGTGAAAGCTCGGGTAATGAACAAAAGAGAGCACGAAGGGAGGAAATGAAGAGAAAAGCCGTGGCAGCACACCAAGAAGAGCCTGTGCAAAAGCAAGCCCGGTTTCAAAGAGAGAAACACGCATACCAATGCAGCCGACAAGCACAAGGAAAGGACCAGGAAAAATGGGCGCCTAGTGGACTTAAGGGACCAAGAACCAAGCATCACACCAGGAAGCAGGCTGAAGAACCCGCTGAAGTACTGGAATGGATGTACCAAGTAGCAGAAGCTTTAAAGCTAAAGGAAGCCAAAGAAGCAGCAAAGAAGGCAAAATAAGCGGAAGAACATCAAGAGCATGCGGAGGAGACCACTGCACAAGGAGAAGCACAACATGTCCAAGGTGATGTATCTCCCGCATCTCTTCTCATGTCTCTGAACACCAAGATCAACCAATGCCGAGTCCACTACCATCACCGGTAGTTAAAGACACAACAAATGAGCCGTCGAAAGAAGCACAAGCCGAACATGAAAAGGCAGATGAAATTGCACAAGAACCAGAACACAAAGAGGCAGTTGAATCTTCACACGAAGCTGACTCTACACAACGAGCAGCTGGATCTACTCAAGAGCAGCCAATAGAGAAAGAGCTAGAGACAGAAAAGGCAGCAAGTCCTGCAACAAAAGAGGACACTACACAGGTTGAGCAGCCAAAGGAGCAAAAGGCCGAGGCACCACCCTCTACCGAAGCACAGGCCGAGGCACCACCCTCTAGCGCAGCACAACAAGAGAAGGCCAAGGCACCACCCTCTACCTCCACGGAAAAAGAACAACCACAGCTACAAGAACAACAACAACCAGCCGTCCTGACACAACCAATAGACACCCATGAGGCTGCAGAAGCATCAAGACAGCTGGCACGCAATGAAGACTGGGAATCCAATGATGAAGTCATCTTGCAGGTTAACAAATATGCTAAGCAAATACAGGAGATGACAGAAAGGCTTTGCTCGACAGCACTTGGCTGTAGCACATGGGCCAAAGAGTTAGAGATGATGATCAACGCATTCCAAGGGGAGTTAGACGACAGACTTAATGTCATCACTGATCTGCAAAGGCAAGTGCAGGAGCTGAGAGCAGAATCTGAACAACATCAAATCGCTAGAGATAAGCAACAAAAAGAAATGGAGGAGCTGGGTGAGCTGCTTACCAAACTGTCAGATGCATGCAAAGCCAAGGATGATCAGCTGACGAAAGTTACAAATGAACTTCTCACTACCACCCTATCAGCTCAAAAAATCCAAGTACAGTTAGATGTAGCCAATGCTTCTCTACAGTACTCAAAACAAAGAATCAATGATCAGGCGATATTCTTGCGGCAAATACGAGAAAATCCAGCCATCACCTCAATCAAAGGTACAGACTAGTCTACAAGGAACTAGAAAAGAAAAATAAAGACCTCGAGCTAGAGCTGAAGCTAGAGCAATCTCAACGCAGAGATCTGACCTTGATGCGGGTCCAAAGAGAAGATGAACTACTGAAGGAGATAGCTGAACTCAAAAGAGTCAACCAACTGCTGAGAGAGGGAAGGCCAGAAACGCAAGAAGAGGCAAGAACTTCGGAGCAGCCTTAGATAGAAATACCGTCAGTATCATTTGCTGAAGTGGAGACACAGTCCACAGTAGAGCTGAGTGGCGAGGAAGATTTTCACGTACCTGTTATAAAAGAAGACATAGTGCCCATGGTCCAACTCTCAAAGGCTGAATAAGATGTACTTAAAGAAAAAGTTACACAAGAGGTAGATGAGCAGTGGAAGGCAGCAATGGATTAGGAGCTGAGAGTACTTCATTCTGTCAATGTCACACAACTCACTCCCAATCAAATAAATGCGCAATGGCACCAATAGTCCCTGCCCTACCCTTTGATTAAGGTTGAGTTGCTACAGGTAAAAGAAAGGCTTTACACAGACATGCAAGTCGAGGACGTAGATAAAGACCACCCGAAGTGGAGGTTGAGTTGGCTGAACAAAAACCCAAGATACTTGATTCTGTTCACGAGAGCACCTGCGGCCCTGTAAAAAGGTCCGACTTTCTGTCCTGTACCAAGAGTAGGACCTGGATAGCACATGAGGCACTACTAAAGAAGCGGCCAACTTGGTTGAATTACCCCAGATTGCCTGCTCCAGAAAAGGGACAAGTGACTGAAGAATACATGGCGAAAACCCTAAAGGGCGCCAATTCATTCTTTAAAAGTCTACCAAATTTGTCATGTGCTATGCTATATAAGATCTACCAAATGCTGCTCACATGCATCGAAGTGTTCAATGAGCTAGAGCAAGCAGGCGCCCCTTGGATGGCATTCCTCGAGGGTAAGAAAGGTTTGTGCTATGATCTTAGTGGTGAACCTTCCGAAGAAGTCCTCTATGGCTTCTACGCCAGATGCATATTTCTACCTTCTCACAATATGCTGGCGTTCAAGGAAGCGTTCTACACGGGATTCTTCACTTGGTGAATGAAGATATTTGCGCGAGTGATCAACAACCTCACATCAAGGTTTGTAGGCTACTCAGTAGTGGAGCTGAAGAACAAAGTAACTATGCAGTTTTTGCAAGTGCCAGATAAAGAAAGAAAGATCAGATGCCAAAAGGCATTAAGTATGCTTAAGACCGCCTCGTCAGCCGCTAGCTTGAAGACTACTTCAGCCCATAAAGCTTTGTCAAGGGACGACACAGGCGAGGAGGGGGGAAATGTTAGCAGTAAGCTAACACGGATGCCATTTTTCGGAGTTCTCATTGTAAAACACTTATTATTTTGATAAATCAGGAATATTGTAACTCTTATTTTCTCGGATAAACTCTATAATTAATGAGCCGGGTTTACAAGCTTCCAGATTGTATCAACCTATCATTACCCATCTTTGGTAGAACTCCCAGAGTATTAGTTTTCACCACCAAAAACCTTGGCTAAGGTATAAAAGCCAATTTTTGTAAGTTATTGTTAAGTTTTGGATAATGAAATACACAGCGTGAGCTAACGGCGCTCACTCCTCTCCTTCTCGTGCTTCCTACTCCCTCCCCGGTTGTCACATTGCAGTCGCGTTTGTTGCATTGCAACCGTAGATAAGAGCTCTACGCATTGACGTAAACACATCATAGTAATTCATAGCTTTTGGCATCGTCGATCCGCGATCGAATTTCATCATAATTAGGAATTTACACTTTCAAATAAAAAACTAAGCATAGGCGGGGTATTGGGGTATCATTGCTAAGCATATAGATGTATTTTGGGTCGAAAATGACTAGGTCAAAAATCCACTGCTGTTAATAATCGCGATTTTGACACTTGACTTAAGGTGGGGTTTGAAACCATAAGCATGTGTGATTAAGTCTTATAAACATGTTCTAGAAGTTTTGTTATGTTTGAATCTCATCTGATATTGTAACGGATGTGATTTGTTTGCCGATGAGCGATTGGCTTTTGGTGATTTCAATCGCTTGAGTGTAGCTTGAGTTAGATGCGAGTTGTTAGTTTTTTTCCGAGATATTGACAACCTCTTGTAGCCTCTATGCACTAGTCGAATCAGCTTCGTCCCATGGATTGACACTTTAATCGTGGTTTTCACTAATATTGCGGATGGTGAGGTTAGATATGCGTCCCACAATATGTAGTGAAAGGACAGAGCATTCTTGATGAGATTCATGTCAGGGAGTCTCTTTAATTACATTTTCAAATATTCCATGGCAAGACCATAGAGGAATGACCATTTGGCACCTGCACCCACCAAATCTAGAAAAGCCCCTTAAAGCACAACAACCGCTCTAGCTGTCACACAAGAGTGAAAGAAACACTAGTGATAATAGCCTCAATGTATAGGATGTAACAATAGGCGACAATATTAATCCAAAATTGACACGCATCAACGCATGCACGTGAATGCACAGACACCATGCAAAGCAACATAGAGGTGGGGAATCACTCACCACTCCCTTTGAATTTCAACGTAAGTAGATCTTGCTCTGTCTTTTGATCCACATCCCTTATGCAAAGGCTAATTTTATTCCCAATCATGTAAATGTCCTTAGCTCATCCCTTTTGATCTCCCTTCATAACACCTTTTCAATTAGTAATCATACATGTGGCAACTTGTCACACCTACACATTTACCTCAACCAAACCTATGCATTTTGGAATTGGAATACATTGCTTTGTTGGAGTCAAATGTCATCAAATTGTAGGCTTGAATTCTTTTGTGTCTCTCAAAATCTTTTTGTTGTCTTTGTCAGTGACAATTAGTCTCGATAATTCAATGTTGTGGGCTAAATGGCTAAGCATGAGGTGTTTGAGAAGTACTCAGAGTTTTACTGTGTGTAGAAGCCATGTGTACATAGTGTGGAGCCGAGGGTGCGTCACATGGCGATGTCTGTGATCATGGCTGTTCCCATGAGTGTCACAACAAGCACGTGGGCAATTGGATGGTCAAAAGAAAATTGCTACACCCCATATGTAGTCTGAATTTTCATGTTTTTGGTGGTTGTGCCGGTGACGTAGCTGCAGACCCTGGTTACTGATAGCACCCTCACAAGCGTCGCCTCCTGAATCTACAATGAGGAACCGTACCCTGAAGCTCATCGGACAAAATCATTGGCTTGACTAACATTGCGCGTGAGAGATATTGTGCCCCCCCCCCCCCCCTCCCCCCCCCCCAAAAAAAAAAAAAAAAAACACACACACACACACACACACACACACACACACACACACGCACAGAGAGAGAGAGAGAGAGAGAGAGAGAGAGAGAGAGAGAGAGAGAGAGAGAGAGAGAGTGATTATAAAAGAGAGAGATATCTACGGTTTGTAGAGTAGGGTGGGGGGGGGGGGGGGGTGTCTGGTGGTTGGAATCGTAAGGTTGCGATGTCTGTGCGTGTGATAGAGAACAAGGGGGAGAGAGATAGTCACAATGGTGGTTGTAATGAGAGAGAGAGAAAGAGAGTTGGGCGATGGTGGTTGGCAAGAAAGAGAGTCGAGAGAGAGAAAAAGACTATGTGTGTGTCAACAAGGGAATCCTTCTCCAGTTTACGAGGGCTGCGTGGTTTGATGCACCCATAGACTAGCCCGGCATGGCATAAATTACGGTTTGCTAATATGAGGGACATCCAAAATAAAGGAACGAGTTCTTTTTGGTGCCCGTCATGAGGCTCGCTATCAGCATGCCAAGGTGGAGAAGATATCACTACCATGCAAAGTAAGTAGTGAATTCGATGGCACATCAATGGACGTTGGCGGTAGTAGCACTTGTGATAATGACCATCATTTTTTGCTTTGTTGCTCAAGTGCATGCATCGCTTTGATTCTGCATGCCTTGAAGCTACATCTCTAGACCGCATGCTTATATCTTCATCTACTAAGAAAGCAAGCAATTATTTATGCAATAATCTAAGTAACGGAGGTTGATAACCATCACAAATCTAATGCAACGAGCCTAAGGTCAGGGTAGTGACTCAAGGCCTAAGCCAAGAACTTGCCCTTTAACTCAACTAATTAGCAAGCGATTAGGTGATGGTGATTATTGGATTATGTAATGGAAACTAATAAATAGTTATTTATTATAGTTGATAAGTGGCAAAAGCATAACTCAACTATGGATTATGCAAAAGGACAACAAGTTTATGGATATTTCATTATTAAGGTGCTCTTTATGAGCTATGATCACTTTCTGTCCAAACGGACAATTTGTAATCATTTTTTAGCATTCATGAAATATATAAGTAAATATGCGCAAGAGGAAAATGCTCACTCTTGCACAGGGGAGATTGCACCCACTGCTATGTGTCCTTACATGTGTAGCATTCCGCTCTAAGAGGTGCACTTGCACATGCTTCTCTGCTCTGCTCTCTCTCTCTCTCTCTCTCTCTCTAATTGTATATAGTTTGATTATGGTGCACATGCAATTCATCAGATATGTAGGTCGATTAATTTGTTCCTTGCAGCATGTAGTTTTGTGTATTTTGCAAGCACGCCTTGCTGCCACCTGTTGCAGTGGTATCATAGCCATATTAACATTTCTAGTGATATGTGGATCATAGCTATGGATACTTCTATGCAGCAACAAGATTGAGCTAAGTGTTTGCTTTCACACTCTTTCAAGCTTGTCTTCTTGTTACATATCTTTGTTTTGTTGTTCTTTATGGTTATGCAAAAAGGGCATGCTTATTACGTGAATCTCGATATATGTAATAGAAGGAACATCTCCATATATGGACTAGGAGGAGTTTACCGCCGTGAACGATTTATATAAGCGTCCACATTTTGAGTCCTCCACAAAGAAACCCCTGCCTTTAGATGCCCCTAGATTCGAAATCATATGTGGCTAGAATAGATAATATTAGTAACATTTGAGAGTGGAAGGAGGATCCTTTAGAGACGATTGCCCTCAACAAGCAAGCATGGTAGAAGTAGTGTATTTTAGTTTTCTTGACTCCCTTTCATCGTCGAGAGCACATCTCAAAGGATATAAGAAATTCATAGAAATTTGTCATCATAGGCCGATACATGTATGAGCCTTGGACTCCAGACATGTTAATCACAAAGGAAGGAATAAACAATTGAGTACGAAGGGGTGATGTAGTAGGGATCATAGGAGACCCTATTGAGTTTTGGTAGTGGGAACCAACCCCATCTCAAACCTAATGCAGTTGATGCTCGGAGGCCTAATAATACTATTTGTTTTTGCAGATAATTGATAGAAGTCAATGGCTTATAAGAAGCACTCCTAAGGGAAAGAAACCTTTAAAAATCCATGTTTGGGTGTTTCCCGATTTCCCCTGGCTTAGTTGCACAAGTTGGCAAGGTTTTGGGATAAAAACCAACAAATGGAATAAATCCCAAATGGGATCTCCAATTGCTGAGGTAGACATTGAAGCTCCTATTAAAGATTCAATTGCCCTTAAGGATCACTTGGGACAAGTGATGCACATGTAGAGAGTAGAGAGTGGTCTACAAGAACCTACCCAATGATTGGATCCCCAACTGCTTATTGAGGTTGACATTGAAGCTCCTCTTGAAGATTCAATCGCCCTCAAGGATCACTTGGGACAAGTGCTGCACGTCTAGAGAGTGGTCTACATGAACCTACCCAATGCTTATTTCCACTATTTAAAGCAGGGTCATTTAATCAAAGAATACCCAGAACTATTTGCTAAACAACAAAAGGAGCATGACAAAGGTAAAGAGGGGAAAGACCTCAGTCAAGGTTTCCAATAGGTAAACAGAAGGGGCAATTTTAGAAATAGACTCGCTGTAAAAAATAATGGAAATAGAATCATCAATAGGTTTGAAGCCTTACTGGATGATATATTTGATCCTTCATTTGTGGCAGCTGTAGAGGGGGAAGTTGATAGGGCTTCAACTTCCCAACCTAGGGATGGTAGTCAAAAGGTGGACTCAAACATTAGTGTTCTTTGCATCTAGATTAGCCTTTAGTATGTGAAGGTGTTGCCAATATAAGCTCATATGCTCCGGATCATATGTTATCTCTCACTCTCTCTCTCTCTCTCTCTCTCTCACACACACACACACACACACACACACACACACACACACACACACAGAGCTCTTGAGTGTGTGTGCGTGTGCACGCACGCGCGTGTGTAATGGCTTCCTTCACAAGCTTAGTAGGCGAGTGAGACCATGGGTTTCTTGCCAAGACGTGGAGAAGCTGAAGGAGATGTTAGAGAGAGAGAGACTCAAATCGAAAGCCTCAAGAAGCAGAGTGGCATGAAAGTGGCCCAAGTGGCCTATGCTAGTACAAACCTATACAAATGTGAAGCATCATGAGGCTTCACCCTACGCCACCATCTCAATGCAATGTGTGACCCGCTCCGTAAGAGCATCCGTAGGGTTGTCATTCATGTGAACTTTGGCTAGCTCAATGCAATTACGTTAGCTCTTCGTAAGAGTATCTGCAGGGCTGTTATCCATGTGAACTTTGGGTAACTCAATGCAATTGCTAGCCAAAATATCTCGTATCACATGATACTTGACCTCGATGTTTTGACTTGGAATAAAATACGAGGCTCTTTGCTAACACAGTCGCACTTTGGCTGTCACAATGTCACTAGAGTCTGGCGTATACCAAGGTCTCCCACTAGGCGAGATAACCATACAACTTCCTTGCTAGCACTGGAAACTACAACATACTCAGCCTCAGTATTGGAAGACGAAGTGAAATTTTGGAGACATGATCTCCAAGAGACTGTCGCTTTAGCAAATACAAAAACGTCCAAATTAGTGTATCTGACTACGGATGCATCAATGTTCCCAAAGTGTAAGCACTTGCTGGCTAAACCCTTGATGTATTTCAAGATATGCTTCACTGCTTCCCCATTCTTTCTGCCTGGATTTTTCATATACCTGTTGACCACTCCCACTGCAAATGCAATATTTGGTCGCGTACTGACCATATAAAACATGAGACTGCCAACTATCGAAGAATATGGCACCTTTTCCATCTCTTGGGGTTTTGCCTTGTAAAAGGGGAAGAGGCTAGGAGGTAAGATAGGTTTTAGACACCCCGGTCCCTCATTGGTATTAGAGTCATAACTATTTTTGGAAAAGCTAGGGCGTGATGCTTGCATGCATGTCGAGTTGTAAAGAAGACAAAAAAAATTATCGAGCATAGCAAATGGGAAATATCCCTTGGCTTGGAGGGGAAGCATGTCAACCTGCATGAAAACGGTTTATCTCACCGTCTACGGGATCGCACTGTTGAGATCTCATAGAGAGTGATCGCACCGCTATGAGAAGTGTTTTTCGCTTCGTGACTCCAATCGAGTGATGTAGCAGAGTCTCTCTCTCTCTCTCTCTCTCTCTCTCTCTCTATCTATCTTTGGCGCAACAACCTGACACACCATAGCTCACTTGGAGCTTCTTTGCTCACACATGGCACCCAAGGAGGAATCACCCTTTATAAAAGTAAAAATAAATCCTCTATAGCTTCTTGGACAAAAGTTGTGTTCAATGGGGACTTTGCGGGCAAGGCGAGCCGGCCCTTAGCATTGATAACTTGCAAAAAAAATTGTGTCGCATTTTTTTTTTTTCACCTCTCTCCTTTTCAATGAAGTACTTTTCTAGGTCAAAGCTGGCCATCCATAGTAGCAAGATATTCTTGCTACACTTGAATTGAAAGCTCTTTCTTCATTGGATTTGAGAAGGTCAATTTGGACAAGTTTTCAAAGTTTTTCGGTAAGTTTTTCTGGCAAATTGTGACTTTCAAAATTTAAAATTGACACCGAAAATTTAATACAAATTGACGGCTTTGATTTAGCATGCCTAATTGATTTCTCTTGTGATTGCTTATAGGCGGTTACCCTTTAGTTTTGTCGGGTGATTTTTATGACAAGGTATTCATCTTTTCCTGCTAGCACAAAACATTACGCCATGGATTTGGATATTGACATGTAGCATACTTTTGATTTTGAGAGCCCTGCACTAGTTTTGCCTCCTGCTGCTGCTGTAGGGTCAGCCACTCTCATGGAGGGTGTCCGTGTGGAAATTGGGCCGATTGATAGCATCAAATTGCTTGACATCCAAGAATTTAGGGCATTGCAAACACGCATGGCTATTTTAATGTCTAATTTTTCACAATTGAATGCGAATTCACTAAGATGTCTAATATGCTTGTGCAATTAATACAACAGTCGGCCAAGGGCTAGGTTAATGAACAAACTAGGCGTTCTTTGACCCCCATGCTTGGCGGAAGCACCCCTAGTCTGCAGGAACAAAGGCTCCAATCTAGAGGGATTGCAACTTCTCTCTTAAAAAGAGGTGAATGACTTGCTAAAGAATACCAAGCCACCAATTTTTTGAGGAGAGGAAAAGGAGCGCAACAAAGATACTACGAATGTATTGTTGAGAAAATGCAATGGTATTCAAGATCTTAGATGCACTCCAGATGCAATCAAGGCACTGCAGACAAGTCTAACACTGGAGGGTAAGGCCTATAAATGGTGGATGTCGCTTAAGGAGAAGGACATTATACCACGTACATGGGTAGCCTTCGAAGATGTATTAAAAAAGGAATTTTGCCCACAAATGAAGCGGACGAAAATTGGTCTGCAGGGACAAGTGCTCTATGTGTGAGCATAAGACACTCTTATAATATATATGTAATAAAAATGGCAAAATATTTATTTATGGCAGTTGACAGGTGTGGCAAAAGCATAAGCGATCAATGGAAAATACAAAAAGATAGCGTGTTTATTGATATTGTATTATTAAGGAGCTCTTTATGAGCTATGGTCACTTTATGTCTGGGTGGACAATCTATAATCATTCTGAACATTCAAGAAATCTATAAACAAATACGTGCAAGAGGAAAATGCTCCCTCTTGCACGGGGGGTGATTGCACCCAGTGTCTGTGTCTTTCTTCTCCTCGCTCATATGACTCTTCTCTCTTCGTGCCTATGTAACACTTCTACTCTAGGAGGTGCACTTGCATGTTCTCTTCTTCTTCTTATTCTCTCTCTCTCTCTCTCTCTCTCAGCGGTCTTGCTCAAGGATTTTGTGTGTATACGATTTGCACGTATGTGATTGGTGATTCTATTGCTCATAGAAGGGTATTTTATTTATTTTGCAGGCCCTCTACACTCCCGACCATATCATGATATCAAAGCTTTGGAAACGATCTTGGAATCGCGACTACTACTAGGGAAGCATGGATATTGGGAGGAAAGGAGCTATGGTGGAAAGAGCTAAGCTTTATCTCCTCTTATGTGTTAATTGTACTCTTGCATGGACCTATTTCCTTATAAGTGTACCTAAGTGAAAACAACTACTGGTGTTTTCTCTTTTTTCTCCAATAAATTAAGAAACTCCACATGGCTACATAGTTTGTGTTTGTTATATAGCATGATTGGTATGTCTGAGCATCATAGACATTGCATATTGGTTAAGATCTATAGTTGATCTCAAATGATTGATGTAATGGCATAATTAAGCATAACCAACTACTTAGAAGAGACTCGATAAGAGAGAGTGGCCTCAAGATGATGAGGAAGGAGGAGTTGGAGACGTTCTTTTGAACTAAAAGAACTAGTTCACATCGTAGAGACTCATATCTTAATAAATCAGTAGTGATACAAGATAAGAAAAGGCAAAGTAACTTATTTTTTGATCTCTGCCTCTCATGGGAATCAATACCCAAAGAGACATCCAACATATCTTCTATCATGGGAGCCAATCCTAGCATGTGAGATTCAAAATGTCTCCATAAATTGAACAAAAAAGAAACAGTGATGATTCCCAGGACTTTGAAAGGCCTTGCGCCACATCGCGATTTGACCATTACGGTCTGCCTTGTAAGAGGTATCGTCTCTGTAGTTGGCTATGGAAGGCTGCCACCAAACGGTGTTGCTGCACAACATGGACAAGCTACTGCTATTTCACCCTCGCCTATCCTCTTCGACGATTGCCATCAACACAAGCCCATGCAATGTTGGTGCGAGTTGCATGTACCCACCCCTACTCTCACATCTATACAATATTGGCACTAGGGACACCATCTGGTGCCCTCACTTGCCAACCAGCAAACTGCTCGTCCTATACATGGCGCACATAAAGTAAGCATCACTTTTTGAGCATTGCTATTTTTGGCTTGTACACTGACTTTCCCCGAATATGCGTGGCTCTATCTCTTCCTCTCTCCTTCGTCTGTGATTGGTGCACACACACCTGCACAGCCATAAGCTACCCACCACCACCTAATCATGCCATTCTTTTTTTTATATTTCATTATCACTTTATCATTTTTTAAAATTTCCTCCATCGCTTTCTTTTGTTTACCACATCTGCATCAAAAGATGCCAACCTCTCTCTCTCTCTCTCTCTCTCTCTCTCTCTCTCTCTCTATGCAGCACTCTCCTATCATCCATGGGCTATCAAGCAAGGTGACGTTGACATAAGCACATGGACTGTACATCATAGATGCGTGGCCTCTTTAGAAGGGGTCGCCACTCACAATCATTGTAGGTTTGCATGCTCCTCTCTATTCCCAAGTAGCATAGCTAGGTGTCGCAACAGTACTAGTGGCATTGTGTTGATGCGGGGTTTGATGCTCAAGAACATAAAGGGATTGTACGTAGTGAAACACATGCAATGACAATGAGTCATACTATCACCGCTAATCACCCTATTCAGTTCAACTAGGACAAGTGGAGCATCCCCTCGTTGTTACAAGATTTTGAGGCTTTGACATAGAGTACAATACACACTTCAAAGCTAAACCTACCTTTGTTCAAACCTAAGGATGATAAAGCAAACTTTGGCAATGGCGCCCACACAACTTAAGCTCAAAGCAAAATCGGAAATCTCAAAAGTTGCTCTTCTCATTTGGTTAAAAGTAGTACTTACATGAAGAAGACGTATTGAAGGACCATCGAACTCAAGCAATGGCTATTGTGAATATTGTGAAGGCACCCATACAAAGAAGAAATGGTGGAAAATCTTCAGTCTGGCATTTAACAAGCTTGTTCATTTTCCAATAATCCTACATAGGTTGTTGCAAGGAAGCAAGGAAATAAGCATGCAAGTCAACGACACTGTCAAATGTTTATCTATCTTGTATTTGACAGATAGTATTTAAGGCAAATGATGAAAGAAGAAAAACCTCACTCTCACACACACACACACATATGCACACTTAAGTACTTATACAACTAATAATAACCTAGTACAAAGGCCCACTCTATACAGGTCTGGTTTAGGATTGAAATTTTTTATAGAAAAATCCCCGCAACCCCTCAAAACAAAAAATTCCAACACCCCCCCCCCCCCCCCCCCCCCCCCCCCCCCCCCCAAAAAAAAAAAAAAAAAAACCCCACATGGGACTGGTCCCTCCTACACCACTTTGATAAGTTTTTTTTTTGACCTCTCAAAGATTATGTTTTTTGGCATACATGGTCCTTTACCCTTCATAGGGAGCTTGAAATATGGGACACTATCCCAAAATAGGATAACTGGTGTTCATTTCCGAGATATCGTATTAGTAGCTGTATTAAGTGAGTGTAGTACACATTGAGTAAGTAGTCCATGCTTGTTCTCTTACCCTCTCTACCTCACAACCCTATTGTGATCTTTGTGCACCTGCATGCAATATGATGATATTTTTCTCCCCTCTTCTCTCCCACTCTATCTCCTATGTAGAGGGCCATGGCAGCTGCCGTTTGTAGCCATGCGCTTTGGGAGCCGAAAAAAGTTCAAATGGAATCATACACGCCGGTCTTCTCACTCCCTCCACTGATGGAATACTATATAAGGTGAGGATGGCCTTGAGCCCCTCACTTAGTCTTGTCTTTTGCGTGGTGTTTGTGTTTGAGTAAAAAGAGATTTGAGGGCTTTGTTGGCAGCTTGCTTACTGTCTAACCATGGAGTTGGTAGAAAAGGATGGTGCTTCTCAAGTCTGCATTCTATTAAAAGAAAGTACTTTTTTATTGGTTTTCTTTTGCACCAAAACGTTTTGGTTTTTTAATTTTCTGTGTAGCATAGTATGATTGGTGTTTTATAGAAAACTCTTAGCCCTGGTTGCTCACATTATAGGTTACAAAGTATGGTAATTTGTGTGTAAACATAGGTTTCTTATTGCGAGTACATATCTCCTTCAAAAAGCATGGTATATGACTCTAATGGTCATTCTCTATCAAAACTCTGAGTTTGTTGTTTTTGATAATCTGGTTCGAATATTCTCTCATCAATGTGTTGAAACACTTGGGGTTGGTTACTACATCGTGCTCTGATTTTAGAAGGTATTATCCGAGGCAGACATGGATATGGTAAGAATGAATATTGGTTATGATTTGTGGCTTGAGGAAAATGATATTGCGTTGGCCGAGTTTTTTTTAAAAAAAAGGGGGGGCAGGATGGTTGGAAGGATGTTTTGCCCTATTATGAGTGATATGGCTAGCAAAATGCATGAGTCAACAATATTTTTAGAGTATGTACATATTTTAGGTATCAATTCTCATGGTGAGGTACTTTAAAGAATGTATTATGGATGTCGCTCTCTCGACACAACTCATTGGCTTTTTACAGGTTTTGTATCAGGACAGTATGGTTGTGCTTACCATATCCTATTGTAGGTTTAAACTTGTCATTGGATGATATAACAAGTGTCGTGTAGTACTGAGTATTCAAATAGCTCTTGGTAATTTGTTTTGACTTGAAATACTGGTCCGAATTTATAGACCAAACAAAAGGATTTGAGGATTAAGTCTGAAAATCAAAATTACTGTGATTGTATGGAGATAGACGATAAAATGAAAAAACATGCTTTAAACTAAACATTTAAGTTACAAAACATTGTTTAGTTTTTTTGGGGGATTTTTTCTGAGACACTTTGATCAGAAGGGGTTGTGGCCTTCTGATCAGAATGATATATATATTATCTATTTAAGGTCTAAAAAATGGGGTTTTATAGGAACCTCACATAGAATTACTGTTTTTAATCTAAGAGATTTTTCAAATTGATATAAAATACACACATCTTATACTTTATTAAAACTAGATTACATATACACTCTGGACGTATGTTTTAAAGTTAAAAAGCTATAACTTGGACACGAATAACAACTGATATAGTCCAATAACACGTGTAAAACACATTCAAAGCTAATGTATGTGTTGTCTTGTTTGAATGGATGCAAGTGAGGACTCTATCCTTTCTTGGAATTTTTTGGTTTGAAGCAAATGACTGTCCATGACTTCACTCGCTCCTACTACTTAGGAATTACTTCTTTGATGGGTTATTATTAGTGTATACTAGAACGAGATCTCATTCTTATAGCCACGCACAAAGATAAGTTTAAGACTGAGTTGTTTTTGTAATAATCATTGTCTTTCTTCTAAAGCCAACTGTTTTTTGAGCGTTAAAGTTTATTTATGTCTTAGTATATAAGTAAAAACATCTACACACACGTCCTATAGATAAGATCTTTCCAACTCTTTGGGAGAATCGGGACGTTGGCTTTGGAAACTAGCTCGAATCTTAGTTCTAAGTTGGACCCACAACTTATAATTCCTTTTTTTGGTTGGTTGGTGTCCCGTTGGTGTTAGGTGGTCTCCCTTAGGCTAATATTCAGGATATCTACTCACGGCTATTATAGTCTCTGACTTTGTTGGTTTAAGGATTGTAGGCCCAACCTATAGGACTAATTATATATTTTTCTATTAACTTTCAGATCACAAACATTTTAAATTGATAGCTCGCATGAGAGTAATCTACGACCTGGGGAAGCATACAAGGATTTTAGAATAAATTAGCTTTTACCTAAAGGACCATTCTCCATAAAAATCCTTGGATGTTAGAACTAGACCTTTTCTCGCTCGACAAGCCAAAAATTGTGTTACCTATCACCTTAAGTAATCCCTAGCTTACTAATAATTTTGTCTATTGCAGACCCTCACTCTCTCGTAAGGCCTGGAACTATCCTTTGAGCCCCTCTCCATGGCAACCTCTCTTGTCCTCAGATGTATTTGTAGTTTGGATGCTTCTCAATTAATCTATGATTCGGTTCTTGCCTTGGATAAAAAGTTATCTATCTTACACATGCTTTCTTTCAATGATTCGGTCAAGATTTTGGATACCCTGGACAAGGACTCCAAAGATGGGGTTAGTATGATTTCCCAGTACATAGCCCAATTACCTATACTTTCTGTAGAGTATCAGCAAGAGCTAGCCCCGTTCTCTTCTTTTGGGGCTGAACTATCTGACTTTTTGAAAAAATTATGTGGCCTCAATCCAATAGCCCTGCTGCTCCAACTATCCCTCAAACAGGTGGCATCTTTTGTTGAGATAGTGCAACACTTGAAGCTATCAAGGAGTTTCAAAACAATCTTTGCTCCCTTAGTGACTCTAATCTTTTGGAAATGGTACCCAAAGTGTCCAAAGTTTTTCCTTTCCTACCAGTTAGACAAATTGAAATTGAATCTTTTGGAGTGGACCATCAGCTCTGGGTTCTACCTAACAAAGCCTTTCTGGCATCAATTCTTAGTGAAACCTAGGTATATTTGGCTAATCTTCGTGCCTCCACAATTGAGGATTGTAGACTCAGGATTTTGAAAGGAGGACAATTCTTAAACAAAGGAGAACTCATTAAAGCCCCCTTCAACCTTAAACTTATTGACCGTTCCAAAGTGCACCTCTAGACCGAGGTGTGCAAGGATCTGGCATTGCTAGAGAATGTGCGATAGTTAAGGTACGTTGTTATTTGCCTTTGGTTTGGCTTTAATAACAGTCAAGCCATGTGCACTCGCCATTACTTGTTAATTTGTTTTGCAATCTTCAAAAAATTATCGATGATAGGATGGCATGCCCTTGTATGCTATGTAAGCATCAAATCTTTTGAAAACGAAAGATCTGTGATGAGCATATATGTAATAACGGCCTTTTTTTCGTAGAGAAGATACTAATATTTCAAATATGGAGCTTTGTGGTCACATGGATGACACTTCAGTGTGCAATGGATAGGCGAACGAAGGGTCACCTTCGATAGTGGTGTCAGAGTAAGCTTTATTCAAGAAAGTTGGGGTAGTGCTAGTGATGTCAATACACAGACTAGCCAACTTGAAGACTTTGGCTATATCTAAGACATCTTGAATACTAGCTTCATAAAATTTTATATTTTCATTTGTGATGTGAAGTGGTTCAAGGTTATTACTAGCGGTCCCAATGCAACTGTGTGTAAAGATAGGTGTGGAACGATTCAAGTCAACTCTAGGTGGGTGTGGATGGATGATTGGGATAGATTTGTACTTTTTGTAGCATTGTGAATAGAGTGTGTTTATTATAGATCCACTCTAGAAGGAAAGATATGAAGAAGATTTGAGTAAACCGTGCTAGCTCTTTGTCGTCCAAGTTACTCCACGGAGTAAAAAAGTCTGCAAAGGATTGGAGGTTGAGAACAAAGAGATACCTGAGCAGCGTGCACGGATTGTGGAAGATCAAGATGAGGAGCTTGTTCTTGAATTTGGTGCTCTTCTCGAGCCGATGCCTAAACCTAAAGATGAACAATCAGATACTGAGATAGATGCATAGATGAATTGAGCCGTAGAGTTTGATGACAAAGATGCAAAAGTTCACTTAGAGATAAATGTCTTTGGTGCATTATCTCTCATAGAAGATGAGAGATTAACTAGTGATTTTTATTAAGTACTCTCTTGTAATGTTGTTAGGTAGGTTCCGCGATAGACATCTGTAGCATAGCTATCTGGCACTAACATAATGTCAATACTCAAAGAAGTGATTCGGATGGGGCACGAAGACTCTTTGAGGTTGTCAATCTCAAGAAGTGAACCTATCAAGAAAATGCAACAACTCAACAAGCAAACCAACATTCAATGATAATTTTTTTTTCCTATATCCTTTCTCACCGCTCTAGGTCATCACATCATTACAGCACTCAAACACATTTGAAATGCAACAAAACTTTAGGAGGAGGTCACATTTTCAAAAGATAAGCCTTTTCACATTAAGGCTATTGACCTTTATACCTAGGGTTTCTAAGTGGCTAGTGGTTGGCTCACATGGACTTTTACAAATGTCAGACATAATTACAACTCAAGGAATTGATCTGCTACTCTGGAATTAGGATTTACACAGAGTGTCGCTACACTATCTCAAAAAATTAATCAAGTACAAATGTGGTGTCTGGCTATGTGCTCGGCTAGGTGGATGCCTGTTTGGTCAGTCCGTGAACATTCTCCCCTTTCTAGCTCATGTTGTCCCTTGACATGCGACCATGTGCAATTTTGTTGTGAGGTTTGTCTTTAGCTTTGTCTTTAAGGTTGGTCTTTAGCTAGGGAAGTGCTTTGTCATTGATAACGCTCCCCCCTTCCTTGAGTACTTCATATCTCATGTGGTCTAGTTGATGTATGTGTTGGACTTCAATTTTTGAGGCAATTTTGCATCTTATTGTCCATTCTTCTTTTTGGTGTCACTTTGGTTGTGAAGATTTATTTTGATGTGTCTACATTTGTCGTTGACTTGCAAAACTTCATTGGCTTCAACATTGTTGAGCTTTTATGTTTTGTTGTTGAGAGCTCTCTTGCTGACATTGTCATTGTTTATCCGTTGGCTTTGTATGTCATTCTTCATTTTACCCTTGTTTGATGAAGCTTTATTGTTGTCTGTGAATGTGAGAGTTGCTTTCGACAAGCATGATTGAGATCGGTTTGTTGATCAACGGATGCCTCTCCTCTAGGTATTCTCCCAATCCCAATGTCATTAGTATTGTAGTGTTTCTTGTGTTTTTCAGGTCTCTAAGTAAAGTAGAAAACCCTGGTGGTGGATGATTTATCATGGTCAAGGCTCACTTAAAACTCTCAAGGTAGTCTCTGACAAGCCCACTTTGTCTTAGTGCGTCTTATCCCTTTTTGCTTCTGGTCAGGTCTCTCAGAAGTCAAATCTTTGTGGCTCTTTGATCTCTGGGGATTGGTCTTGGGGTACCCCAAAAGTTTGGAATTAGGAAACATGAAAATTTTCAACTCTTAAAAAAAGTGTTCTATTGTCCACAAGATTTCTTCATGGCTATACTTGACTCAATTTGGAGTTGTCTATCAAAAGTTAGAGCAATTCTGGTGAACTGCACTTGAAACAACACTCAAAACAGTTTCATAACTAGGACACAAAAACTTTATCTTATATCTTGGTCTCCAAAAGGTACTTTTAGATTAAACTTAAGATTTGAGATGTACTCAAGCATGTCTATAATCTCATCAAGTCAGATACCCCCACTATGAAGAGGTACATGGGTTGTGATCCATGACACCTTGTCAAATTTCACTTCAAATTTTGACAGTATATATAGACTAGGTCATATGCAAGCTCTATGCCAATTTTCATCAAAAATTTTGAGGTTGGGGGACATGGACCGCGATACATGTTCCACTACATCTAGACTTTGTTACCATGTACATGTGGTAGTGATGTGTGTGAACACGCTAGGACCACCGGGGAATTTTTTCCCTCTTTAGGAGGTTTTTTCCCCCGAGCATTGTATATACGCCCATAACTCTAGGGCTATCTATCTTTCCATTGCACACTAAGTAACACCCTCTCTATTGTGTGCCTTGAGATTCCTTCGTCTTCTCCAAGCTGTGTGCGTTTCTCTGCAATCGTAATTCCAACAATTGGTATCAGAGCAGGTTGCATCCTCCCGAGCTAAGTCGACAGCTGCTCCAGCACACGCCTGCTCACTTTCTTCGATTTCAGTGAGCTTTGGCAAGCGTTCGCAGGTTGACAAAAGTTTCAGAACAGCTTGTAGAGCTTAATCTGCTCAGATTTTTGATTCGGGCTCATTTTGGCCTCCGTTTCCACTACAGGCAGTACTGCACAGGGTATTTCGTCATTTTGTACAAATTTTTTGTTAGTGCAGTTTTTTGCATAACAGGTGCCTCATAGTCTTCTACGGTTTGTGCTATATAGCATGTATTGTTCTCGCTCCGTTTCTCCTATTTTCGGGTAGTTTTCACATCAGGTGCAACATTTACCATGGCTGACAACAACACAGATGTGTTCAAGATGTTTGCTGCTGAGGACAGGTTGGATGGGGACAACTACCCTATGTGGGCTTATATGATGCAACATGCTCTTGTGTCAAACGGCATCTAGAATATTGTGCAGGGCATTGATGTATGTCCTGGTTCTGAGGATGCAGGCGATGTTGAGGATGTTGTAGGTCTTGCTGCATGGATTGCTGCTATTAGAGTTGTTTTGCCTACGACAGAACAAGCTCGTTGGGATGTAAAGGATGCACAGGATCATGCATTGATTGCATTGTCTGTGAAGCGTACCATTGTTCCTCACATTCGTTTAGCAAAATCTGCAAAACAGGCTTGGGATATTCTAACAGGTCTTTATGCAAGCCGCACTGAGGCTAAAATTGCTTTGCTGCGTAAAGAGCTGAAGTCGAAGATTATGCATGAGGAAAATGATACGGACACTTTCCTTGCCAGTGTCAAGGATATCAATGAGCAACTTATTTCTGCAGGTGAAGTCATTTCATACAGCTCCCTTGTGTAGACTGTTTTTGATGCCTTACCAGATTCTTACCAGACTTTTGCTAGTACTTGGAGACTTATGACCCAAGGAAATCCAGAAGTTGTCAAGTTTGATGCTTTATGCACATTGCTGTTGCAAGAGTCACTTTCTAGAAAAAACAGGACTAGACAACGTGCAGTTGAACAGGCTTTTATTGCTTCTCAAAGAAAGGGTGGTAACAGCAATGCAGCCACTTCTTATGGTTCTGCTGCAAGTGGCAACAATTATGTTCCTAATGCTTTTGCTGGCAGCAATTCGTATGGAAATTCTGTTGATAAGGGCAAAAAGAAGATGCGTTGCCATTATTGTAAAGCTAATGATCACTTGATCAAGTCGTGTCCTAAGTTGAAGGCCAAAGAGGCTAAGAAGAAAGAGGGTGGTTCCACTACAAATGCTGGTTCCACTACAAATGTAGCCATTGTTGAGTCTTCTGTAAAAGGAGACTGTAATGCTGTTGTTGATGCAGAATGGGCTTTTAGCACAGAGTGCACTTACAATCCTGCTGTCCATGATGCATGCTTGTCAGTTGCAGTAGATTCACATGTGTGGTATTTTGACAGTGGTGCTACAAAGCATATTACCTCACATCGTGAATTGTTTACCTCTCTCGAGTCTGTCCCCCATGGGAATTCAGTCACTTGTGCCAACAATGCCTCTTATCCGATTCATGGAGTTGGAAAGATTGTTCTTATTGCTACAAATGGCAGTTCCTTCACACTTGTTGATGCACTTTATGTACCTGGGATCAAGAAGAATCTCTTGTCTGTATCCGCACTTTCTAGACTTGGACTTGTAGTCAAATTTGTGGATGACAGATGTATAGTTCATGATCTCAGTTTTGGTGATGAAATTGTTGCATCTGGCCTTTTGTGCCGTGGGTTGTATAAGCTCACTTTGTAAGGCAAGCGTGGACAAAATTTTGCAAATGCTGTTTGCAGATTCAAGGGCTATTTTAGATGCAAAACATTGGCATGCACGTTTTGGTCATCTGAATTTGGCAGTTTACTGCGTTTGCAAAAATTTGATATGGTTGCTTCTTTGCCGCCTCTTGAAGCACTTGTCAAACATGTTTGTGAAGGATGTATTTTGGCTTAGTGAGAGTCTGACATGTGTCCCATGTGCTCTTTCAGAATTCCCCTAACTTTGAGATTTTTATGCATAGGAAGTTTCTCAAGCAACTTCCTCATTAAGTGTGTAGGTTCTCTTTTTGACTCAAGCATCTTACCCCCCATGCATAGGAAGCTTCTCAAGCAACTTCCTCATTAAATGTGACAAGTCCCTCAATTACCTTAGTCATCAAGCATGACAAGCATCTTAGGTGGAGTTACCTCAAGCACAGCCCTAGCTTGCCTAAGTTTAGGTCGGGTTCCCACCTCACGCACAACCCTAGCTTGCCTATGTTTAGGTCGGGTTCCCACCTCAAGCACATCCCTAGCTTGCCTAAGTTTAGGTCAAAGGACTTTTAACACTAATCATTGGAGGTCTTTAATGAAGATAACCCTAAGGTATTTTAAGCTTCATTAGTTAACCTTGCTCTTTGATAGACCATCTCTCATTTGGGCCCCTTTACCATTAGCCCCGTGTTGAGATAGATCCGTAAGCACATGTCTATATTCTAACCCTTGTTCCCATTCATTATCCCATATTAAAGGATCAGTTTAATACGAGAAAATCATTTGGGTTGGTTAGATATTATATATTTAATGACAGAATCTCCAAGCTGCTCTATGGGCTTATCGAGTTTCATTCAAAAAAGCTTTAAATGCTACACCCTTTAACCTTATTTATGGTCTTGATGTCATATTGCCAATAGAATTTCCATTGTCGACATTAAGGGTAGTAAGGAATCTTGAGTGGACTAGACATGAATTGACAGAAAGACTTGAACATTTGGAAAACCTAGATGAGCAAAGGCTAACTGCTGTAGCTCACATCTATGCATAAAAGCGGAAACAAAAAGAGTTTTTGATTCCCACTTAATCACAAAAATCTTCAAGAAAGGGGACTTAGTTTTAGTCTATTCCCTTAAGCAACACATTCCCAAGTTTAAGAAAAAGGTAAACGGACCGTTTATCATTGAAGATGTATCTCCAAGTGGAGCAGTAAAATTGTCCACCCTAGATGGTGAGCCAAAGGCTAATTGGATTAGTGGATGTTGTTTAAAGAAATAAAATTCGCCGCTAACCAGATGATGACTGGTTAGACGGAATGGACGTGCGCATCAAAGTACAGCTCAACAATCATAGCACCAATGCTTTGGTCGACACAGGATCTAGAAAATGCAGTCACTTACTCCATGTACAAGAAGGAAACAAGTCAAGCATTGACAGTAGGAATAGCAACAATCAAAGGATGCAGCAAGTACCCAACCCCAACATTGGGAGTAGTCAACTTGAACGTGATAGTACATGGATGTTCACGTCCTGATCAGTTTGTATGCTTACCAGATGAACACATGAATGAGACGATGATTCTTAGAATTCCCTGGATGCGGACATACAAAGCAGTACCAGATTGGGATACAAATCAGCTCAAGCTATCACCTAAAGGCGGCGGGCAACTCATTGTTCCAATTGCACCAAGCAAGGAGGAATGGAAAGGAAGCAATCAGCAGACCAAACCACAAAGTAATCAATGTTCTCCATCCCCTTGACAAGAAAATGCTACAAGTAGGATGCAAGGAGTCATGCAAATTTGGGTACCAAAAGCACAGCTTAAGGATAAGCCGATTCAAATCTGGGTGCCCAAAACATCACCGACAAAACAAAAGAAGGTTACAAGGGTAAAAACACAGAGACGAGCATCTTTGAGCAAGGAACATAACTTGAAATGGATTTGAAAGAAAAAGGAGCACTTGTCTTCTCCACAAACCGTAAAACCAATCAAGCAATGGCGAGTTAAGTCTCAAAAGACTCCACCACACCATACAACACCAAGCAAACCAAGCTACCAATGGCAAGAAAAAGCTCGACAACAGTCAAAAGTGCTACCAACAGCTCAAGCAATCAGCATGATGAAGCATCCTGATGGTATAATCAAACAAAGAGCACACAAGCTACAAGATTTCCTCTTTGGAAGACAACATTAGAAAGCCTCGACATAAGAAACCCTTGAGTTAATTACTCAAGACCCAGCTCTTTCACAACATAGTGGTTTGAATTGCATTGATCTTCAAAGCATGGTAGAGCCAACCACGGGTATGCATAGACACGATTGTTCAACCCATGCACACAGTCGTCTCGGAGTACGCCATCTAGGAGGGGTGGAAAGACACTAAGTAATTAAGGGCAATGTTTGAAAAGGGAGATAAAAGTTTGATGTTAACGTGTGATTTTTTGCAAAATTACCTAATTATGCCCTTATAATTCATCATCAAGGGAAAATTTACTGCGAATATCTTCCCGATGAGTGTAAATAGTGTATATACTATCAGAAAATCATCAAAAAATAGTATTTTTTGGGTATTTCTCATTTTTTTTAAATAATGAGACTTAAAAATAGAGAAATCCAACAAAATACAATAAAGCTGTGTTTTTCATTGACTTTTATTAATTATTTGAGTTTCACTTTACTTTTTTAGACCATTTTGTTATTTTCTTTGATTTTTTTAATAAACAGATCAAAAATTAATAATAAATAGCAAAGAAGCTCATATGGAAAAACGGAAGACACGATGTGATAAAAAAGACAAAGAGAAAAAGCACAAAAATTTTCAATGAAATCAGAAGATGGAAGCGGGAAGCCTAAATTAGGCGGTCGTACCTACTTTTGCAAAGTTCTTGCAGAATGACCTACAAGAATCCGAATCTCAAGGAAATTTTTTGAGTCTAACATAGATTTCACAGCCTAGTAGGACTAATGAGGGAATCTGGGGGAAATTGGTTCGGGAAGTCCGGGTATAGATATCCAAGGTAGGCTAAAACCACCTCATTTTCATTTGTGGCCTTTGCAGAGAGAGCTTTTTGACCTCTTTCGCGCGTCTTTTTCGGAGTCTACAGTTGCCCGTTTTCAACTCCATCTCACACGAGACATGAGGGGTAAGTTCTTTACTCATCAATGATCCATTTTGTACGGCCGGTAGCTAGTCTAAAGCACTAGAAAAAACCCTAGAAATCAAGGAGTGCACGAAGACCTACGACCATAAACTAACCATAGCGGCCTGTCAGCTCGACCAAATTGGATGAGATTTGAACTATAGCATGCCCTAACATAATAGAACCTTTCTATATCATCAGTTGACCAGTCGGTAGGGGTCGAGGGGGTCCCTAGTAGAAAAGCTAGGTTTTTGGCAGATGCCAGAATTCTGATCTGACTCCACAAACAGCTTGCCTACGAGGTTTATAGACAATGTATATGATTGGTTTTGTGAAATCAATCAAGCAAAGCTCTCAAAAAGCAGAAAATGGCTCGAAGGCTACAAAGAGTCAAATTCGATATACGGGGTCAAACTGACTCCGAATGAGCCAGGATTAGATGAGTTACTTCACAACTATGTTGCGGACAAGTCCAAAGTCTCAAAATTGACTAACCAACTCAACAGGCAGTATAGTCACAAAAATCAGATATTTCAGAGTCGACAAAGCACAAAGTGATGCCGACAAGACCAAACTTGACCAAAATTCAATTTAGGACTTGTTTTAGGTGTATAAAAGTGTGTTTAAGTCAAAAATTTTATGTTTTGCTGTAAAATTATGATTGCTGCAAATAATCGCGATTATTTACTTTTGCACTATTTTTGCTTAGAGATTGTATCATCACCTCACCTATCATGTGTACACACCTATTATATGCTAAAAATCAAGTATGAGCCAACATGAGCACCTCTAACTTGGAAAATTTCCAGAAAACGCAAAGAAGTTTTTGCAAGCCAATTTTTGGGTTATGGACCACATTTCTTGATCCAAATCACCTCATATCTCATACACAGGGTCTAAACAATGGCTAGAACCAAATTGTACCAAAAATTATTAATTTTGGTAGAAAAGTTAATAATCATGATTATTTACTTTCATGCCAAAACGAGGAAATTTTGCTATTTTGCCATCATACATCCAAAGTACATGATGTGTTAAGCCCACTAGCCAAGTTTGAACCAATTTGGTGCTCAAAATCTTAAATTTCCTTTATATCTACTATTTTAGAGACCTAAAGCCAAAATCTGGTACCATTTCTACCCTATGCATCCAAATAAGCCCATATTTCACTCAGAGTATGTATTTGGTATATACTACAAGCTTATGATGCCAAGTTTGCAAAATGTTGAAAAAAATACTCAGCTGTAAATAATCGCGATTATTTACTTTGGTTGTAAAATTTTGTTTGGACTTTACAATTTTGTTCCTTGCATGTTTTTATGCATCTATGCTTGTTCAAAAATTGATTTGAAGCTAATTGTGTTACCATATACATGTGGTAGTGATGTGTGTGAACACACTAGGACCGCCGGGGCATTTTTTCCCTCTTTAGGAGGTTTTTTCCCTCGAGCATTGTATATACGTCCATCACTCTCGGGCGTATATACTAAGTAATACACTCTCTATTGTGTGCCTTGAGCTTCCTTCGTCTTTTCATTGCATACTAAGTAACACACTCTCTATTGTGTGCCTTGAGCTTCCTTCGTCTTTTCATTGCATACTAAGTAACACACTCTCTATTGTGTGCCTTGAGCTTCCTTCGTCTTCTCCAAGCTGTGTGCGTTTCTCTGCAACCCTAGTTCCAACAGTTGGTATCAGAGCAGGTTACGTCCTCCCGGGCTTAGTCGCCAGCAGCTCTAGTACACGCCTGCTCACTTTCTCCGATTTCAGTGAGGTTTGGCGAGCGTTCATAGGTCGAAAAATATTTCGGGAAAATTTGTAGAGCTTATTCTGCTCAAATTTTTGATTCGGGCTCATTTCAGCCTCCGTTTCCACTACAGGCAGGTCTGCACAAGCAATTTCTTCATTTTGTGTAGAATTTCTGTCAGTATCGTTTTCTGCATAACAAGTGCCTTATAGTCTTGTACGGTTTGTGCTACATAGCACGTGTTGTTCCCGCTCCGTTTCTCCTATTTTCGGGCAGTTTTCACATCAGGTGCAACATTTACCATGGCTGATAACAACACAGATGTGTTCAAGATGTTTGCTGTTGAGGACAGGTTGGATGGGGAAAACTACCCTATGTGGGCTTATATGCTGCAACATGTTCTTGTGTCAAAGGGCGCCTGGAACATTGTGCAGGGCATTGATGTACGTCCTGGTTCTGAGGATGTAGGCGATGTTGAGGATGTTGCAGGTCTTGCTGCAAGGATTGCTGCTATTAGAGTTGTTTTGCCTACGGCAGAACAAGCTCCTTGGAATGTAATTGATTGCCTTCTTTGTGAAGCGCACCATTGTTCCTCACATTCGTTTAGTAAAATCTGCAAAACAGGCTTGGGAAATTCCAACAGGTCTTTATGCAAGTCGCAATGAGGCTAAAATTGCTTTGTTGCGTAAAGAGCTGGCGTCGAAGATTATGAATGAGGAAAATGATATGGACACTTTCCTTGCTAGTGTTAAGGATATCAATGAGCAACTTATTTTTGCACGTGAAGTCATTTCAGACAGTTCCCTCGTGCAGACTGTTCTTGATGCCTTACCAGATTCTTACTAGACTTTTGCTAGTACTTGGAGACTTATGACCTAAGGAAATCAAGAAGTTGTCAAGTTTGATGCATTATGCACATTGCTGTTGCAAGAGTCACTTTCCAGAAAAAACAGGACTAGACAGTGTGTAGTTGAACATGCTTTTATTGCTTCTCAAAGAAAGGGTGGTAACAACAATGCAGCCACTTCTTATGGTTCTGCTACGAGTGGCAAAACTTCTGTTCCCAATGCTTCTGCTGGCAGCACTTTGTCTGGCAATTCTGGTGATAAGGGTAAAAAGAAGATGCGTTGCCATTATTGTAAAGCTAATGATCACTAGATCAAGTCGTGTCCTAAGTTGAAGGCCAAAGAGGCTAAGAATAAAGAGGGTGGTTCCACTGCAAATGCTGGTTCCACTACAAATGCAGCCATTTTTGAGTCTTCTATGAAAGGAGACTGTGCTGTTGATGTTGATGCAGAATGGGCTTTTAGCGCAGAGTGCACTTACAATCCTGCTGTCCATGATACATGCTTGTCGGTTGCAGCAGATTCACATGTGTGGTATTTCGACAATGGTGCTACAAAGCACATTACCTCACATCGTGAATTGTTTACCTCTCTCGACTCTGTCCCTCATGGGAATTCAGTCACTTGTGCCAAAAATGCCTCTTATCAGGTTCAAAGAGTTGGAAAGATTGTGCTTACTACTGCAAATGGTAGTTATTTCACACTTGTTGATGCACTTTATGTGCCTGGGATCAAGAAGAATCTCTTGTCTGTATCCGCACTTGCTAGACTTGGACTTGTAGTCAAATTTGTGGATGAAAGATGTACAGTTCATGATCTCAATTTTGGTGATGAAATTGTTGCATCTGGCCTTCTGTGCCGTGGGCTGTACAAGCTCACATTGTATGAAAAGTGTGGACAAAATTTTGCAAATGCTGTTGCATATTCAAGGGCTATTTCAGATGCAAAACTTTGGCATGCATGTTTTGGTCATCTGAATTTTGCCAGTTTGCTGCGTTTGTAGATCTCTAATATGGTTGCTTCTTTGCCGCTTCCTGAAGCACTTGTCAAACATGTTTGTGAAGGCTGTATTTTGGGTAAGATGCAGCGTTCTAAGTTTCCAAAGGATGGTTCAGTTCGGGCCACATGCAGGTTGCAACTTGTGCATAGTGATGTTTGAGGGCCCATGCAAACTCCGTCCTTGGGCAATTACCTTTACTTTGTGACTTTCATTGATGATTACTCCAGGCATGCATGGGTATTTCCGCTTAAAGCGAAGTCCGAAGTTTTTATGTGCTTCAAACAATTTTTGGCTATGGTTGAAAATGTATCGAAAAGTACTATGGGCACCCTCCGTTCCGATTGAGGGGGGGAGTATACGTCTCATGAATTTAATGCATTTCTGGCTAGTCGTGGGATAAGACACCAATGTACAATGCCTTATACACATCAGCAAAATGGTGTTGCTGAGAGGAAAAACAGGTCACTTACGGAAATGGCACGATGTATGGTCAAAATTCAAGCTTTGCCGCATTCGTTTTGGCTTGAGGCGGCTTGAGGCCATCATGTGTGCCACTTATGTACTAAACAGGTGTCCTTCAAAAGCTTTGCAGTCTATTACTCCATATGAAGCATGGCATGATAGAAAGCCTTCTATTGAGCACATGCCTGTTTTTGGCCGTTTGGCATATGGTTTGGTGCCACAAACACAACGTAGAAAATTGGATGATAAGGCTGTCAAATGTGTTTTTGTTGGTTATAGTGCTGAAAGCAAAGGTTACAGGTTATATCATCCGCAAACAAAGCGTATTCTGGTTTCAGGGGATGTAGTGTTTGTGGAAGATTTTGTTCAGCCCTTGCTGTCATGTACTAGAGACAGTAATGTAAGCTCACAGGACATTCATGACACTTTGTTGCATCTTTTCAGTGGTGGAAATACAAATGTAAGTTCCAATGAGGCAAATGTATAGCCTATGGGGGTTTCTGAAAATTTTACAGATCAGCCTATTATTGATGCAGATGTACATGATGTACTTGATGAGGAAAGGGTTGAAAATGAGCAGGCTAGAGGTATGCCAAAATGGCTGGTGCACACTTTGCGTGACAGTAAATTGGATGCACCTTTGTCTAGTCGTACTCGTTCAGGCTCTCTCCATGCATCTTATGCATCAGATTGTTATGCTTTGGCTATGTCTAGCTTACATGATGTTGAGGAGCCTCTGTCTTTTGATGAAGCACAGAATTCAGAAAATTGGATGGCTGCCATGCAGTTAGAATATGATGCACTTATAGAAAATGACACATGGACTTTATGTGATTTGCCTCCTGGCAAGAAGGCCATTGGGACAAAGTGGGTTTACAAGTTGAAACGCAAGCCAGATGGTGAGATCGATCGCCATAAGGCTCGACTTGTTGCAAAGGGTTATGCATAGCAAAAAGGCATACATTATGAAGAAACTTTTGATCCCACTTGTCGTATGACTAATGTGTCTTTTCTATGTGCATTGGCAGCTCATTTTGGTTGGGATGTACATCAATCAGACATTGTTACTGATTTCTTGAATGGTGACATATTTGAGGAAGTTTATGTAGCGTAGCCTCACGGTTTTGTCATAAAAGGACAAGAGGACAACGTGTGCATATGTAAGAAGGCTTTGTATGGGTTGAAGCAATCTCCTCATTCTTGGTATGAGAAAGCTGACACTCATTTGGTTAAATGAGGCTTTTGTAACAGTCCAATAGAAAGCACATTGTATGTAAAGCGTGAGGGTGATGTACTTCTCATTGTGGTTCTTTATGTCGATGATTTGCTGATCACTGGACCAAATGAGAGACATATTGCTGAATTTAAGGCTGATTTGAATGGTACTTTCAAGATGAAAGATTTGGGCCTGTTGCATCATTACTTGGGTATACAGTGGCAGTGTGATGGTGGTATAGCCTTGTGTTAGAAAAGTTACATAGAGACATTGCTATGTAAGTTTGGACTTGAGGATTGCAAACCTATTTCCACTCCCATGGAAACATGTTTGAAGTTGAGTCTACATGATGCTGGCGATCTTGCTGATGTCACTCTTTACCAAAATGCTGTTAGCTACCTCATTTCTGTATGCAACACGAGACTAGATATTCAGTTTGCAGTCTCACAGGTCATCAGATTTATGCATAGCCCAGGGTCTAAACATTGGCAGGCTATCCAGAGGATTTTCCACTAGCCTAGTGGCACTTTACATCTTGGTTTGTTTTATCCCAAGGGGGAAGCATTGCTGCCAGACTCAGAAGTCGTTTTAACACGCGAGTGTCCACAAGTGGTTTTTGTTTCATGCTTTGCAGTTCATGTATATCATGGTTGAGCAAGAAGCAACCTATTGTGGCCACTTTGAGTTGTGAGGCTGAGTACAGGGAAATCTTCACAGCTACAGTTGAGTGTGTATGGCTCAGACGCCTTATGGCTAATTTGGGTGTTGGACAGGACACTACCAACACTATCTACACTAATAGTCAGAGCCTCGGGGGGTTCACTATGTGTAAAACTACCATATCACGTGCGTTCAAGACATGTTTGTAAAACCCCTTATCTGTGAATTTTGTTCAGAATATAATGTACCCTTTTCTTTTAAAATTTGTAAGTTTTTTCAAATTTGAAAAAATAATGCCCTTCTGTATATATATTTTTGTAAGTTTCAAGAACTTTAAATACCCTTCTGTTGAACTCACGTGATAGGTTACGTTTTTATTAGGTGACCTCCCCGGGGTCAGAGCGCATTGGCAGTTGCGAGGAACCCAGTTTTTCATGCTCGCACAAAGCACATTGAGGTGCATTACCGCTATGTCAGGGAGAGGCTCTCAATAGGAGAGCACAGCTTGGCTTATGTGCCAACACAGGACAACCTTGCAGATCTTTTCACAAAGGCATTGTCTCGTGAGAAGCTTGAAGCTTTCCACAAAGCTTTGGGCTTACTTGCCTTTGTGGATTGATCATGTCCTCAGGGCATGGCCCTTCCCTTTACTCATGTGCCAGCTCTCATTCACCGCATCACTCCAGGGGGGATTTGTTACCATATACATGTGGTAGTGATGTGTGTGAACACACTAGGACCGCCGGGGCCTTTTTTTTTCTCTTTAGGAGGTTTTTTCCCCGAGCAATGTATATACGCCCATCACTCTAGGGCTATCTATCTTTCCATTGCACGCTAAGTAACACACTCTCTATTGTGTGCCTTGAGCTTCCTTTGTCTTCTCCAAGCTGTGTGCATTTCTCTGCAATCGTAACTCCAACAGACTTGATCTCTTGGCAGCTTCTTGCACTTTATATATTGATTTGATAGGCCAAATTCTTAATACTTGGTATGTACTGCAATTTTCAATCTGTCACTTGTTTTGTTGTCTTTTAACCCAAATTTACTCATTTTTTTCCAGAACTAGGCTTCGGGATATATTTCCTTATGTATGCACTACTAGTCTAAAAACTTTTAGGTCGAGTTGTCACTGTGGGACATGGATCACAATCCATGTTTGGAACCCAAATTGACTTTTCTTGGTATCATCAAAATCAGCATGATTAGTAGATACTATAGTATCAATTTTTTTTTTTTAAATGAAGCTCTAGATTGGAAATTAGGTCAGTTCTGACACTTTGTCAGAATGCTTGGCAGTTTTGAGTTTTTTGCTTGATTATTTGTATCCACATTCTGTTTTGAAAAGACCACTAGACTCCTTGTGATGTACTCTAGCTATGGTACAAGTTTGGTCTCAGTCTGTGATAGGAAACATGGATCACGATCCATGTAAACTTGTGTTAGAAAATGATGAAACTTGACACATAGCTTGCCCTTGGTCCCCTGATGCTAGCTATATGGTTCTTGGGTGGTTTGGACTTGATTAGGTCCAACAAAACTCAATCCCCAAGATTGTTTTAGCGATTTTCCACCTTGAACTATTTTTTGCACTTTTAATGAGTTTTTTGGCCTTTTTGACAAACCTTCTTTGGAAAGTTTTGTTTACGATGGTCTCTGCTACACGCTGGTATACTTTCTCTCCAAAAAATTCTCATGGGGGTCATGGATCGCGATCCATGTTCCACCACTTTTGATCTTGATATTTGGTGAGCTGATGGCTTATGATGTTTGTAGCCTATACCCTAAATGTTTTTTTTAATCTAGATCAATTTTGACCAACCAAAGGTGAATTCTACAGTTTGCTATGATAGTTTTGACTATGTTCTATTTTACTCTTTTGACCACTTTTTGCAACTTTTTTGCATATGCTTCTTTTGGGAAAAGTGTTTGTCTATGTCTTAGCTACCTACTGCTTAAATCTTAGCCAAAAATCTTAAGGGAGACATGGATCGCGATCCATCTTCCATTAGATTTGAACACCAAATTTGGTATGTTGGTTCCTTGCAATATCAGTAGTCTAATCCACCACTTATTTTTGGATTTGGACAAACTTTTGTCAGTCAAAAGCAAGTATTTCTATCCGTCCTATGGTTTATAACTAGTTTTGGTGTTTGACATTTTTGACTTTTTCCAGTTTTTTGCTATAGTGCCTTTTGGAAAAGTTGTTTGAAATGGTATAAACTATCTGCTGGTCAAATCTCAGTCCCAGATAGTCAAGGGGGACATGGATCTCGACCCATGTTCCACCACTTTTGAACATGAAATTTAGTCAGTAGTACGCATGCACTCTGCAGGTGTCAGATTTTTACTTTCTTTTTTATTTGGATCCCAAAAAGTTGAAAAATATCAAATTTTATGTCTAAAATGTTTGTTTTTGTCCTACGGGCCAATTTTGATGTGATTTTGAGTTTTTCTTTCAAGCAAACTTGATCATAGCAATATCCCATTGATGCACAGTGTCATTGATCACTCTTTTGCAAAAATGGTCATTGGGGAACATGGATCGCAATCCATGTTCCTCCACAAAAATCTGGCCAAACTTTCCAGATTGCTTTCAGAGGGTATGTTAATGTCCTTGATCAACAAATTTTTGAATTTAACTTTTCAGGTCTCTACCATCAATTTTTTTGAATTTCAAAGTTATGGTCGTTTTGGTCAAAATATGGTTTTCACCCTTTTCTTCTCTGATCTTTCAACCTAAATTTGATAGTGGTAGTTTCTACTTACCCTACTCGGAAGAAGTAATGAAATGAAACATGAAACAAAAACAAACAAAAGATACAAAATAAAGTTGAAATAAAAAACGCAACAACACTCTGAAAGCAACGAGAAAATCAAAGAATGAAATGCTTTTGGCTATCTCACTCACAACCCTCTTTATCTCTCGAGAATAGATCTAGCAAGCCTTGGACTTTTAGACTCTACCAAGCACTAAACCATGTGTCTAGCTGCTTCACCTCTTAAGTGTAAATGGAATGGAAGATAAATCTTCGAAAAAGAAGACTCTAAATACGCATTAGGTCACTCATCATCTAAGGACCATTCTCCAAAAATGGTGCCAGTGTTAGTAGATCACCACAACAAACGTCTATAGCATAGCTATCTAGCACTAACATAATGTCAATACTCAAGGAAGTGACTCAGATGGCGCATGGAGACTCTTTGAGGTTGTCAATTTCAAGAAGTGAACCTATCAAGCAAATGCAACAACTCAACAAGCAAACCATCACTCAATGGTCAAAAAATATGTCTATGTCCTTTCTCATTGCTCTGGGTCATCATGCCATTTTGGCAGTCAAACACAGTCGAAATGCAATAAAACTTTAGGAGGAGTTCTAAGACACCTAGGGACACTATCCTACCCACTCTGGTTGCAATCCGACAAGGTAGCAAAAACACGATCCATAATGAAAAAGGCTGTGAAAACCACAACAAACTATCTAGAACGGTCGCCCTATGGTCTAGGAATACTCTCTTATGTTCAAAACGTCAAAAAAGAGTGATTTAAGCACTCAAATATGAAGATTAGACTCACTAACGTATAGTCACAAACCTCAACAAAATTGACAATGCTTACACTTGAATGAAAGAGCAGGGAAAGAGGAACACAATGCAAGTTTCAAAAGTAAAAACGGATTACTCAATCATCAGTTATGTTGATTACAAGTTGAAGCTTTGTAGTCGCTTGAGTGTACATACAGCAGAGCTCTTTCTCTTCAAAAGATAAGCCTTTTCACATTAAAGCTAATGACCTTTACACCTAGGGCTTTCTAAGTGGTCATTGGCTGGCTCACATGGACTTTTACAAATGTCATGATAGAATTAAAACTCAGAGAATTGACATGCTACTTTTGAATCAAGATTTACATAGAGTACCACTACACTAGCTCCAAAAATTAATAGAGTACAAATGTGGGGTCCGGCTTTGTGTCTGACTAGCAGGTGGATGCCCGTTTGGTCGATCTGCTAACAAATATCTACTTTTGATTAATGGATTTTAATTATTGTTCAATAGTGAATAAACAGTGATTTGTGTTGTTAAAGAAGTTTATTTGTGAGGTTAAGTGAACTAACGTATTGTATATATGTTTTTAAATTAGTTTTTGCAGCCATGGCATATGATGAGGAGCCATACTCTTCGAGTGTCAGTTTTCTAGCTACTCCAACCGGCATGTCACCAGAGCAGATATGTACTTTCCTTTTGCAGTTTTTCTTAGAGCAGTGTGCATACCCACATCAATTTTGGATAGCAGGTCCTTCTAGAACATTTACAATTTCTCTAACCCCTTAGATCAATGTTCCAATCACATCGAGCCATGGCATCACACCTATGATCAACATCCCAGTTACACTGACTAGTCGAGCTACATCAGAGACCGTTCTTTCTCGTTACTCTTCGAGACAATACAGATCTTGTCGTTCAGGTGGTGGTGATGGTTGTTGTGGTAGTGGTGCTACCGATGTGTCCACACCTTTGAGAGAGGGTCCACCTCTCTCTTTGGTAGATAGTACATCACAGAGCACACCGTGTAAACCTTGGGGATCACATGAGTTTGATCCTAGTAAGGTGTACAAGACTAGAGATAGGGTACCAATTATGAATAGAGACATAAAGGCCATGCGTTGGAGGGTTCACCAGCTTTGTACGGTGTAGTTTGGTCACTCTGTGATGGAGGTTTGGGATGCTCAAGATGCGGAGAGAAGAATGACATCATTGATGCCATTCATAGAGAGTACAATGGCCGAATCTTGGGCGTGGATATAGCAACGATGTCACCTCATTGATATAAAGTACAAGACAAATACAAAAATAATAAGAAAAATCTAGCATGGTTGGATGCAGAGGAGTAGACAGGGATTGCACAAGAGATGTAGGAGCATCCAGACAGGTTTCTAACAACAACAAGATGTAGCCAGAGTACGCTTGGACTCTGTAGGATCTTCTCATCTTGGCGGTGGAGGCTACGAGACTCTTTGACATGAGTTTGTAAGTGTCATACACTATGTAAATAGCATATGCACATATGTTTTCTAATGGCCATGGCGGTTGCCGTTTGTAGCCTTACACTTTGGAAATCGAGCACAATTCAAAATCACAGGTCTGCATCATCATGAAGCACTATATAAAGGTGATGGCCGTGAGCCCCTCACTTAGTGTCTTTGCGTGGTGTTTGTCTTGGTGTAAAGAGAGATTTCAAGGATTTCCTAGAAGCTTGCCTACTGTCTAACCATGGAGCTTGTGGAGAAAGATGGTGCTTCTCAGGTCCGCATTCTGTAAAAGTATTTCTTTACTTGTTTTTTCACACCAGACGTTTTGGTTTTATATGGTATGCAGGAAAATTTCTAAACTAAAGTAAGAAAGATGGTGTGGCTTGAGATTTAGCAGCCATGAGCGAATTACTCCATGAACTTACGTGCTTTTCTTACGGAGGTTTTAAAAAAAACAATAGTCAACATAATTTTTTAAATTTGTTTTTACTTTAGGCATAAAAGACACTTGACCTGAGCAGATAAATGAGGATTGCAAGGATTTATGAAGAGCTTTTCCACATGCCTTGTGTTTTATGGCTGTACGGGTGTAGGTATCTCTACACCAATGCTTTGGCTGGCATTTACTCTAGAAAAAAACTGAGATTTGGCCATTTTTTAATATATAGGGATAACTGGCATTAGGTCGTACCCATGCACTTCACGAGTAAGCATGGCAATAAGTATGAGGCCTAGGTTTTGGGCTCATAGTTGTGCTCTGTATTCTCCCAAATAGTGCTAATGAAATATTTAATAAAGATGTCACTCTCATTTATTTATTGGATTTAAGCATCTGTACATGCACTCCTTCCAAATAGCTTGCATGATAATTTTCTTTTGTTCAGGTGTCATTTTTGAACTAGACAATTAAAAACAAAATAAATTTACACAGTGAAAATCTCACATATGTTAGACTATCAAAATATTAGGTTAAAGACATAAAACATTTAACAAAATCATCTCAACTCATAAACCATTGATCCACACTATTTCCCATAAACCATGACAATAACACAAATGAGATACATTACAATACAGTTTAAAACCCTAAACACTTCAAAAAATTGTGTTAGATCATAAGGCATAAGTTCACATTAACATAACAAAAACTAAGGTTATAATAGGATATTTTTGCATCATATTCTTAGTTATGAGTCAAAGAAAACCAAATTGATATTTTGCCAAAATTGATACCAAATTAGTATTATGATGATAAGTTTTAAGATAGAAAATCTTTAAAGTTTAGTATAAAATTAACAATAATTTATAAATTAAATATAATTCTCATTCAAAAAGATTTTGAATAGATATTAAGACAAAACTTAAGGTTTGTAATGCATCTATCTTCAACACTCATTAACTAAGCAATATTTTGTTAGGAAATAAGACGTAGCTAAATAGATAATTGAGTAGATTACTTAATGGAGAGAGACAGATTTACATACACGAGATTATAGAGTAGAGAGAGAGAGAGAGAGAGAGAGAGAGAGAGAGAGAGTACACACGATATACGTGGTTCACCCAATGTGGGCTACGTCCACGGAAAAGCAGCCACTCAATGGCTTTAGTACTTCAAAACAAGAAGTAGTTTACAAAGAGATTATACCCTTAATGGAGCTCCCGCCTTGCTTCACTCTCACCACCTCACACTCACCTTGTTACATCAACTTCACACACTATAAAATGTGTGTAGAAATGGCCTCCTTTTAATAGGCCAAAAGGGCTGCCCTCTCTTATGAGTGGTAGCCATGTGTAGCCGCCCTTGTGTGAATAAGTCCAAATCGGACCCTCCAATCCCCCATGTGATATTCTGACGAAAATTTTGAATGTGAAAATTTTGTATTCCGGTGAGTGATTTACCTTCATGCACGATGGCTTCTCCTCATAATGGGGGCCTTACAAATGTGCGCTTTTGCCACAGAAAATTACAAGGGTAAATCAGGCTCCATACTTAACAATCTCTCACTTGGAGACTGATCTCCAAACCAAACCTGTGATTGCTTTCCATCCTGGCTTCTTATCCTTGAATGCCGATTGAAGATGAGCAAAAGCTCAACTTCTCCTTGTTGACCACCTTTGTAAACATGTCTGCAGGATTTTCACTTGTATGCACCTTTCCTAGCTTTAGCTATCCCTCTTCCAAAAGAGTGCGTATGAAGTGATATCTCACTTCAATGTGCTTTGTCCTTGAATGAAAGGCTGAGTTCTTCGTAAGATGGATAGCACTTTGGCTATCACTATACAAGACACAATTGTCTTGTTTGAATCCAAGCTCTTCTAAGAATCTGTGAAGCCACGTAATTTCTTTGCTTGCCTCTGTCATTGCTACATACTCTGCTTCCGTGGTAGAAAGTGAGACCACTTTCTGCAGCTTTGAAGCCCTGCTTACTGTTGTGCCTCCAATAGTGAACACATAGCCAGTAGTGCTCCTTCGAGTATCTTTGTCACCTGCCATATCTGCATCAGCATACCCTTCTAGAAAAATATCAGTTCCTCCAAAATACAAAGCATTTGTTATTGTCCCTTTTAGATATCTAAGTATCCACTTCACAGCTTGCCAATGCTCTTTACCTGGGTTGTCCATGAACCTACTCACAACTCCCACTGCATGTGCAATGTCTGGCCTTGTCCAGACCATAGCATACATTAGAGAACCTACCGCTGCAGCATATGGAACTTTAGACATATAGGCTATCTCCTCTTGTGTCTTTGGACACATATCCTTCGTTAGTTTAAAATGACCAGCCAAAGGTGTAGAATGTAAAGTTTCCAGTTTCTGAAACCTTAAAGGTTGTATAAAGCTTAATCAAACTGATATGATTATTGAAAAAGCAATGTAGAATTATCCGACCATGGCAAATATTGGTATTTTTGGAATCTTAAGCACAATAAACCTCGGGCTAGAAATTTTCAGAATTGAATTCCGATAAAAACTGGCATAGTTATGACCCCTGGATTTACACTGTGAATTGACTAAAATAGGTAAAATTGAAGGGTTGCAGTAATCATGCAAGCATAGACTTTATTAAAGTCCTCCTAGATATTTACAAGATATTTACCAATTAAGCAAAAATAGGTTAAAATATAGCATAATTGATATTTTAAAAGCTGGCAGGTAATGGGAGGGTCATCACTGACTTGCCAGGGACTCATTTAGCAACAGGGGTCATTTTTTGACATGTAGGGGGCTGCTTGAACTGCAAGCAACTGCTTTTTTAAGCCTGTAAGAGCTTAAGAGTGCCAAAAAAACTATAAATAGGACCCCTAGCTTCACATTTTACACAGATTCGGAGCCTTGATACTCTCTCTCTCATCTAGAGAGGACACTACGCAGAAATCATTAGAGATTAATCTCTAATTGATTAACTCTAACGGTAATTAGCCTAATCCTTCTTAATTAGCAAGGTTAGATTAGGATATTTGTTAATAAATCAAAGATTAGGCTTAAGTATGCTCCTCAAACCTCTCTTAATTAATTAATCTCTGCTGACTATTAGAATTAAGCTTAGTAATACTAAGCTAATTAATTATCCTATTATAATAGGGCTAAAATTAGCCAAATTAACCATGAATTAATGGTAAATATATTAATTAGGATTAGATTAAGTTGAAGTAATTATTAGAGATGAATTAGATAGTTATTAATCTATGAAAATTATCCTATAATTTTCTGAGAAGTTTTCTTAATTAATTAGGCAAAATTACTCTATTTTTAGCTAAAAACTAAAGAGGGAAATTAGTAAATCATGCTATATGATTACATGCTATTTATCAGAGCTATATTATAGGGTAAAGAGGCCATGATAATTATGCCAAGGTTAGAAAAGTAGTAAAGATATTTATCTAGGTCAAATTACACCATTTTTAGCTAAAAATTAAAGAGGGAAATTAGTAGATCATGCTATATGATTACATGCTATTTATCAGAGCTATATTATAGGGTAAAGAGGATGTGATAACTATGCTAAGGTTAGAAACGTAGTATAGATATTTATCTAAGTCAAATTATACTATTTTTAGCTAAAAACTAAAGAGGAAAATTAGTAAATCATGTGCTATAATTACATGCTATTTATCATAGCTATATTACAAGGTAAGGATGCCGTGATCATTATGCCAAGGATAGAAAGTAGTATAGATATTTATCTAAGTCAAAATATACTAATTTTGGTGGAAATTTCAAGGGGGAAATTAGTAAATCATGCTATATGATTACATTCTATTTATCACAGCTATTTTACATAATAAAGAGGCCGTGATAAATATGTCAAGGTTAAAAAATTAGTATAAGTATTTATTTAAGTCAAATTATCCTAAATTTAGTTGAAAATTGAAGATGGAAATTATATAACTAAATTGGAAAATAATAAGATAATTACCAGAGGTCAAAAATTTCCTTAGCTACTTGTGGTAATTATACCATAGTTAATTAGTGAGGTTAGTAAATTATAATTGACCAAAAGTCCTATTTTTAGCAAATGATTAATTAAAATAAATAGACTTTGTGGTCAAAATTTTTTAAGAAAATTATAGTAAGTGTAAACCTATGATATCAAGTTGAGAAAATGAAATCTTTAAGAGAAATTAAATACAATAAATATTAAGCCTGAAATAAGTAGATTATTAGCTTAAAAAACGATGGAAAAATTAGAAAAGAGATAAAGAAAATTATAAGAAAGATAGGAGAGCTTAGAAAACCCTTAGAGAAGCGGTGGAAAAAGTTATCATACCTATATAGACAAATAAGAAATTACTAGGTCAAGAATTTACCAATTAAGACTATAAATTTAACCTTGGACGGGTTACGGTTGAATACAAAGGTTAAGTTTAGATTTTGAACTATTTACCTAATGATTACACATCCTTTTATAAGGATAAGAAGTCATGATACCAAAAAAAAAGGACTCGAGCAAATCATGATGAGGACGTAGCTCCAAAACGAACTAGAGCGTCGCACGACGATGAAGCCGGGCCTAGTAGTAGGCCTACGGAGGAGAGTCTTCAGGCGCCAGCGCAACAGCAGATGGCCAATCAATCCCAGGTGGGTGTCCCATTGTTCAATTAAGTCTTTAATTAGTTAAGTTAGAATTGCATACGTAAGAAGGATAAACTGAATGAAAACGGAAGGTAACTTCCAACGTGCATTTGTTTATAATGTAGGAAAGAATTGTTTGGGTTAAAAAGGTTGAATTAGGAAAGATATGTTGTTGGAATTAGGGTTGCAGAGAAACACACACAGCTTGGAGAAGACGAAGGAAGCTCAAGGCACACGACAGAGAGTGTCTTACTTAGTGTGCAATAGAAAGATAGATAGCCCTAGAGTGATGGGCGTATATACAATGCACGGGGGAAAAAACCTCCTAAAGAGGGAAAAAATGCCCCGGCGGTCCTAGTGTGTTCACACACATCACTACCACATGTATATGGTAACAAATCCCCCCTGGAGTGATGCGGTGAACGAGAGCTGGCACATCAGTAAAGGGAAGTGCCATGCCCTGAGGACAGGATCAGTCCACAAAGGGGAGTAAGCCCAAAGCTTTGCGGAAAGCTTCAAGCTTCTCACGAGACAATGCCTTTGTGAAAAGATCTGCAAGGTTGTCCTGTGTTGGCACATAAGCCAAGCTGATCTCTCCTGCTGAGAGCCTCTCCCTGACATAGTGGTAATGCACCTCAATGTGCTTTGTGCGAGCATGAAAAACTGGGTTCCTCGCAACTGCCAATGCGCTCTGACTGTCAGTGTAGATAGTGTTGGCAGTGTCCTGTTCAACACCCAAGTCAGCCATAAGGCGTCTGAGCCATACACACTCAACCGTAGCTGTGAAGACTGCCCTGTACTCAGCCTCACAACTCGAAGTGGCCACAGTAGCTTGCTTCTTGCTCAACCATGATATACATGAACTGCCAAGCATGAAACAAAAACCACTTGTGGACACTCGCGTGTCAAAACAACTAGCCCAATCTGAGTCCGAAAAAACATGTAAGTCTGGCGGCAATGATCCCCCCTTGGGATAAAACAAGCCAAGATGTAAAGTGCCACTAAGGTAGCAGAAAATCCTCTTGACAGCCTGCCAATGCTTAGACCCTGGGCTATGCATAAATCTGCTGACCTGCGAGACTGCAAACTGAATATCTGGCCTCGTGTTGCATACATAAATGAGGCAGCCAACAGCAGTTTGGTAAAGAGTGACATCAGCAGGATCGCCAGCATCATGTAGACTCAACTTCAAACCTGTTTCCATGGGAGTGGCAATAGGTTTGCAATCCTCAAGTCCAAACTTACATAGCAATGTCTCTATGTAACTTTTCTGACACAAGGCAATACCACCATCACACTGCTTAAACTGTATACCCAAGTAATGATGCAACAGCCCCAAATCTTTCATCTTGAAAGTAGCATTCAAATCAGCCTTAAATTCAGCAATATGTCTCTCATTTGGTCCAGTGAGCAGCAAATCATCAACATAAAGAACCACAATGAGAAATACATCATCCTCACGCTTTACATACAATGTGCTTTCTGTTGGACTGTTACGAAAGCCTCGTTTAACCAAATGAGTGTCAGCTTTCTCATACCAAGCACGAGGAGATTGCTTCAACCCATACAAAGCCTTCTTACATTTGCACACTTTGTCCTCTTGTCCTTTTATGACAAAACCGCGAGGCTGCGTTACATAAACTTCCTCAAATATGTCACCATTCAAGAAAGCAGTAACAATGTCTGATTGATGTACATCCCAACCAAAATGAGCTGCCAATGCACATAGAAAACGCACAGTAGTCATACGACAAGTGGGAGCAAAAGTCTCTTCATAATCTATGCCTTTTTGTTGTGCATAACCCTTTGCAACAAGTCGAGCCTTATGGCGATCGATCTCACCATCCGGCTTGCGTTTCAACTTGTAAACCCACTTCGTACCAATGGCCTTTTTGCCAGGAGGCAAATCACATAAAGTCCATGTGTCATTCTCTATAAGTGCATCATATTCTGATTTCATGGCAGCAATCCAATTTTCTGAATTCTGTGCTTCATCAAAAGACAGAGGCTCCTCAACATCATGTAAACTAGACACAGCCAAAGCATAACAATCTGATGCATAAGATGCATGGCGAGAGCCTGAACGAGTACGACTAGATAAAGGTGCATTCAATTTACTGTCACGCAAAGTGTGCACCAGCCATTTTGGCATACCTCTAGCCTGCTCATTTTCAGCCCTTTCCTCATCAAGTACATCATGTACATCTGCATCAGTAATAGGCTATTCTAAAACATTTTCAGAAACCCCCATAGGCTGTACATTTGCCTCATTGGAACTTACATTCGTATTTCCACCACTGAAAAGAGGCAACAAAGTGTCATAAATGTCCTGTGAGCTTACATTACTGTCTCTAGTACATGACAGCAAGGGCTGAATAGAATCTTCCACAAACACTATATCCCGTGAAACCAGAATACGTTTTGTTTGCGGATGATACAACCTGTAACCTTTGCTTTCAGCACTATAACCAACAAAAATACATTTTACAGCCTTATCATCCAATTTTCTGCGTTGCACTTGTGGCACCAAAGCATATGCCAAACAGCCAAAAACACGCATGTGCTCAATAGAAGGCTTTCTATCATGCCATGCTTCATATGGAGTAATAGACTGCAAAGCTTTCGTAGGACACCTGTTAAGTACATAAGTGGCACACATGATGGCCTCAAGCCAAAAAGAATGCGGCAAAGCTTGACTTTTGACCATACATCGTGCCATTTCCGTTAGTGACCTGTTTTTCCTCTCAGCAACACCATTTTGCTGAGGTGTATAAGGCACTGTACATTGGTGTTTTATCCCACGACTAGCCAGAAATGCATTAAATTCATGAGACATATACTCCCCCCCTCGATCGGAACGGAGGGTGCCCATAGTACATTTTGAGACATTTTCAGCCATAGCCAAAAATTGTTTGAAGCACATAAAAACTTCGGACTTCGCTTTAAGCGGAAATACCCATGCATGCCTGGAGTAATCATCAATGAAAGTCACGAAGTACAGGTAATTGCCCAAGGACGGAGTTTGCATGGGCCCACAAACATCACTATGCACAAGCTGCAACCTGGATGTGGCCCTAACTGAACCATCCTTTGGAAACTTAGAACGCTGCATTTTACCCAGAATACAGCCTTCACAAACATGTTTGATAGGTGCTTCAAGAGGCGGCAAAGAAGCAACCATATCAGATTTCTGCAAACGCAGCAAACTGGCAAAATTCAGATGACCAAAACGTGCATACCAAAGTTTTGCATCTGAAATAGCCCTTGAATCTGCAACAGCATTTGCAAAATTTTGTCCACACTTGTCATACAAAGTGAGCTTATACAGCCCACGGCACAAAAGCCCAGATGCAACAATTTCATCACCAAAACTGAGATCATGAACTGTACATTTGTCATCCACAAATTTGACTACAAGTCCAAGTCTAGCAAGTGCGGATACAGACAAGAGATTCTTCTTGATCCCAGGTACATAAAGTGCATCAACAAGTGTGAAGGAACTGCCATTAGCAGCAGTGAGCACAATCTTTCCAACTCCCTGAACTGGATAAGAGGCGTTGTTGGCACAAGTGACTGAATTCCCATGAGGGACAGACTCGAGAGAGGTAAACAATTCACGATGTGAGGTAATGTGCTTTGTAGCACCACTGTCGAAATACCACACATGTGAATCTGCAGCAACTGACAAGCATGCATCATGGACAACAGGATTGTAAGTGCACTCTGCGCTAAAAGCCCATTCTGCATCAACATCAGCATCACAATCTCCTTTCACAGAAGACTCAACAATGGCTGCATTTGTAGTGGAACCAGCATTTGCAGTGGAACCACCCTCTTTCTTCTTAGCCTCTTTGGCCTTCAACTTAGGACACGACTTGATCAAGTGATCATTGGCTTTACAATAATGGCAACGCATCTTCTTTTTGCCCACCAGAAGCATTAGGAACAGAAATTTTGCCACTCGCAGCAGAACCATAAGAAGTGACTACATTACTGTTACCACCCTTTCTTTGAGAAGCAATAAAAGCCTGTTCAACTGCACGCTGCCTAGTCCTATTTTTTCTAGAAAGTGACTGTTGCAACAGCAATGTGCATAATGCATCAAACTTGACAACTTCAGGATTTCCTTGGGTCATCAGTCTCCAAGTACTAGCAAAAGTCTGGTAGGAATCTGGTAAGGCATCAAGAACAGTCTGCACAAGGGAACTGTCCGAAATGACTTCACCTGCAGAAATGAGTTGCTCATTGATATCCTTGACACTAGCAAGGAAAGTGTCCATATCATCTTCCTCATGCATAATCTTCGACTCTAGCTCTTTACGCAGCAAAGCAATTTTAGCCTCATTGCGGCTTGCATAAAGACCTGCTAGAATATCCCAAGCCTGTTTTGCAGATTTTGCTGAACGGATGTGAGGAATAATGGTGCGCTTCACAGACAACGCAATCAATGCATGATCCTGCGCATCCTTAACATCCCAACGAGCTTGTTTTGTCGTAGGCAAAACAACTCTAACAGCTGCAATCCTTGCAGCAAGACCTCCAACATCCTGAATATCGCCTACATCTTCAGAACCAGGACGTACATCAATGCCCTGCACAATGTTCCAAACACCTTTTGACACAAGAACATGTTGCATCATATAAGCCCACATAGGGTAGTTGTCCCCATCCAACCTGTCCTCAACAGCAAACATCTTGAACACATCTGTGTTGTTGTTGTCAGCCATGGTAAATGCTGCACCTGATGTGAAAACTGCCCGAAAATAGGAGAAATGGAGCGGGAACAACTTGTGCTATATAGCACAAACCGTAGAAGACTATAAGGCACCTGTTATGCAGAAAGCGGCACTGACAGAAAATCTGCACAAAATGACGAAATAGCCTATGCAGTACTGCCCGTAGTGGAAACGGAGGCCGAAATGAGCCCAAATCAAAATTTTGAGCAGACCGAGCTCTTAGAGCGATCCCAAAACATTTGTCGACCTGCGAACGCTCGCCAAAGCTCACTGAAATCGAAGAAAGTGAGCAGGCGTGTGCTGGAGCAGCTGGCGACTAAGCCCGGGAGGACGTGACCTGCTCTGATACCAATTGTTGGAATTAGGGTTGCAGAGAAACACACACAGCTTGGAGAAGACGAAGGAAGCTCAAGGCACACGACAGAGAGTGTCTTACTTAGTGTGCAATAGAAAGATAGATAGCCCTAGAGTGATGGGCGTATATACAATGCACGGGGGATAAAACCTCCTAAAGAGGGAAAAAATGCCCCGGCGGTCCTAGTGTGTTCACACACATCACTACCACATGTATATGGTAACATATGTTTGATCATCCTTAAGACAGCTTGTCTCAAGACACCTGCGACTCCTTGATATAAATTGATGATAATGATTGGCTTTCTAGCCACGGATAAGTCGGTTACCCCCATGAACAATGAGTTTCTACTCCGTGTCATGTCTTAATGTTTCTACATAAGTTAGGATACCGTTTTTATCCTAGGGGAGCCGCCCGGTTGTATGAGCAACTCGTTTGGTGTATGGGCACCCCGAACCTTGGGTGGGGGTTTATCCACTCCGGATTTGAATAAGGAATGGGTGCCGTTTTTCACCCTTAGGTAGTCTTGAGACAAGAAGAGTACTGGTCATGGTTATTATGGATAATGTTTTGATTGACAGTACCCTGTCTTAAGTTTAAAGATGTCTGTTTTCTAAAAGAATGCTTTCAATGCTGTCTTTAATAATTGATTCAAGGAATTACTGTGACGGAAAGTTAAAAGAAACCATTATTTTTAAATGTTTAAAACAATGTGATAGTAAGATAAATGAATCATGTGTGAGTGCGGGGTGGTAAGTGGGGATTGACTAAGGTTGTCAATCATGGACGGGTGGACCTGATTAGTCAGGTTACTATCCATCCCTGTGCAATAAAATGTTTAGAAAACTTCTTCACTTGGAGAGGAGTCCACCAGAGGCTGTGCCCTCACATCTGTTAGAGGGAAAAAAGCGTTGGTTGACGATACCTTAGCCCAATATGTGGAAGTTATAGGGCCGAAAGACTTTTGGGATTGTTAGTATGTTATCCCGTTTCCGCTGCAAGACAGGACTAGGTCTTCTTCTAAGGCTATAGAACTAAGCCATTGTCAATGGCAAAGGTTTATTCCTTGGATTTTTCTTGTCTAGAGACTTCGATTTTTATAAGGCCTAGAGACCTGTCAAGGATCCCATCCCGATCACGGTATAGGCGGGTTGGGGACCTTACATAGAAACTGGTTTTGCATTTTGCATTGCAAACCTTTCTAGTACCTTCTTGATGTAATCTGCTTGAGATAGCTTTATTGTCTTCTTCGTCCTGTCCCTTGATATTTTCATACCAAGTATCCTCTTTGCAGCACCTAAATCTTTCATTGAAAAAGATTTAGACAGCTCCTCTTTTAGGTCTTTGATGTCCTGCATGTTAGCACTTGCAATCAACATGTCATCAACATACAACATTAGGATGATGAATTTCCCATCTCCCAAATTCTTCGTGTAGACGCAGTGATCCGAGTCGCATCTTGTGAATCCATGATCCAACATCCATCGATCAAACTTCAAGGACCATTGTCTTGATGCTTGTTTTAAACCATACAAGCTCTTCTTTAATCTGCAAACCATTTTCTCCTTACCTTTTACTTCATATCCCTTTGGTTGAAGCATGTAGATTTCCTCCTCTAATTCACCATGAGGGAATGCCGTATTTACATCCACTTGCTCGAGATTTAGATCATGAGCAGCCACAAGGTTTAAGACAAGCCTAATTGAGTTCATTTTTACAACACGAGAAAATATTTCATTGAAGTCAATACCTTTCTTTTGAGAAAACCCTTTTACCACAAGCCTAGACTTGTACCTTTTCTTCCCACCTTCTCCTTCCTTCAGCTTGTACACCCATTTGTTTTGAAGTGTCCACTTACCTTTAGGTAACTCAACCAACTCCCATGTTTGGTTGCGATGTAGTGAGTCCATATCCACTTGCATGCTCTTCGTCCATTCTTCTTTGGATTCATGTTGCATAGCTTCTTCGTATGATTCCGGCTCTCCAGAATCTGAGATCAAGAGATGGTTGAAGGAAGGAACAAACCTTTCTGGAGGTCTACTTGCTCTTGTAGATCTTCGCGGAATAGATTGAGGCTCCTCATTTGGTTGACGTTGTTGCACATTGTCACCGTTTGCAGTCCTTGAGTCTTCACCGTCCTCAAGCTCCATGTACTCATCACCTGTTTCTTTTGTTTGTTTTCTTTCCAAGTAATCTTTGTACATATTTTGTTCGTTAAAAATTACATCCCTACTCCTTAAGATTTTACCATCTTCAGGATTCCATAGGCGATACCCAAAGTCACCTTCTCCATATCCAATGAAGAAACACTTTTTAGACTTTGCATTTAGCTTTGATCTTAGGCTTCTATCTATGTGCATGAAAGCCTCACACCCAAACACTTTGAGAAATGCATAATTCACCGGTTTACCTGTCCATGCCTCTTCTGGAACTCCCCCATCCAATGCCATTGAGGGTGACCGATTGATTAAGTACACAGACGTACTTACAGCTTCCGCCCAAAGCTTCAAGCGGTAGTCCTGCATGTAGCCGCATGCTTCGTGCTCGCTCCACGATTGTCCTGCTCATCCTTTCCGAAATCCCATTTTGTTAAGGTGTCCTTGGGGTTGTCCTTTGCCTCCGAATGCCATTGCTAGCACAAAAGCTTTCAAAAGCTTGGCTGCAATATTCACCTCCATTGTCGGATCTGAGGCATTTAACCTTGGTACCTGTTTCATTCTCCACAAAGGCTTTCCACCTTTGAAATATGGAAAATACATCGGATTTATTCTTCATCACATAAACCCATGTTTTTCTAGTCGCATCCTCTATGAATGTTACATAGTACAATGAGCCACCAAGTGATGGTGTACTTGCAGGACCCCAAACATCAGAATGAACCAACTCAAGTTTTTTATTTTTTCTTTCATTTCCTGATTTTAGAAATTTTACCCTCTTTTGTTTACCATAAACACAATCTTCACAGAACTCTAAGTCCACTTCTTTCAAACCTGGTAGAAGCTTCTTTGTTTGAAGGATTTACATTCCTTTAGCACTCATATGCCCAAGTCGGTAGTGCCACACCACACTGTCAACTTCTGTAGTTGTTGCATAAGCTGAAGGTTGCGTGCTAACAGTACACAAGTAAAGTGTACCGACCTTTTCTCCCTTGGAAACCACCAAAGATCCCTTTGAGATCTTCCACCGTTTGTTTCCGAATGCAATGTTGTGACCTTCATCGTCCAATTGTCCTATAGAGATCAAATTTTTGCGAAGAGAAGGAACATGCCTAACATCTTTAAGCTTCCATTCATTTTCGTTAGCAGTTTTGACAGAAACTGTACCTTTGCCGACAATCTCACAAGCTTCATCATCTCCCAAGTATACATACCCAAAATTACCTTTGGTGTAGTCTTGGAAATGTTGCTTGTGTGGTGTCGCATGGAATGAAGCCCTGGAATCTACTATCCAGGAATTAGACACATTGTCTAATGAGAGAATTAGAGCATCTTGCTCTACTTTACCTGCCACATTGGCCTCCGATGTTGGCTTGTTGTCTTGAGACTCAGTCTCCTTCTTCTTCTTGGACCAACAATCCTTCTTGACGTGGCCCTTTTTGTCGCAGTTCCAACATTCAAGAACTGACTTTGTGCGTGACTTGCTCCGTCTTGAGCGATCACGACCCTTTTGGTTTTTGAAACTCTCCTTAGGCCTTCCTCTTGTTTCCACTGACAATGCAACACTTGATGATTCTCCTATGCTTCTCCTTTGTATTTCCTCACTTAGGAGAACACCCACAACATCATCAACCTTAAGAGTATTTGTACCAGAGATAGAATTACTTACAGCCATCACAAGGCTGTCCCAACTATCCGGTAGAGATGATAGTATAAGGAGAGCTCGCACTTCGTCATCAAAATTGATTTTCACCGATCGAAGTTTACTTATGTTTGTGTTAAAGTCATTTAGGTGTTCTGCAACTGAACCATTCTCTGCCATCTTTAGATTGAACAAGCGCTTCATAAGAAATACCTTATTGGATGACGATGGTTTCTCGTAGAAGTTGTCAAGTGACTTCATCAAGTCCTCCGCGGTCTTCATCTCCGAAACATTGAAGGCCACCGTTGACGCCAAGCTTAACCGGATTGTTCCCAATGCCTTTCGATCAAGGCAATCCATGCTTCATCTGCCATTGTTGCGAGCTTCTTTGCAAGACCGCTTAGTGGCAAATAGACGTCCTTCTGGTAGAGATAGTCTTCAATCTGCATCTTCCAATGTTGGTAGTTTTTGCCGTTGAACTTCTCAATCTTGAGCTTGCCTTCCTCCGCCATAACTCCCACTCAATTCAAGGAATCCTTTCCTTGAGATAATTTAGCTACGAGCAAACCTTGCTCTAATACCAGTTGTTAGGAAATAAGACGTAGCTAAATAGATAATTGAGTAGATTACTTAATGGAGAGAGACAGATTTACATACACAAGATTATAGAGTAGAGAGAGAGAGAGAGAGAGAGTACACACGATATACGTGGTTCACCCAATGTGGGCTACGTCCACGGGAAAGTAGCCACTCAATGGCTTTAGTACTTCAAAACAATAAGTAGTTTACAAAGAGATTATACCCTTAATGGAGCTCCCGCCTTGCTTCACTCTCACCACCTCACACTCACCTCGTTGCATCAACTTCACACACTATAAAATGTGTGTAGAAATGGCCTCCTTTTATAGGCCAAAAGGGCTACCCTCTCTTATGAGAGGCAGCCATGTGTAGCCGCCCTTGTGTGAATAAGTCCAAATCGGACCCTCCAATCCGCCCATGTGTGGCCATCCTTGAGAAGACAAGTCCGCTTTTGAATTCGCCCACCGGCCATTGACTATAGGCCACCGACCAACAGACGATTGTTTTCTGACCACTTTTTGGCCGTCGTTTGGCCATCATATTCCGGCGAAAAGGAATATTTTGGCGAGGGAAAAAAAAAGTCTCGGGGGCTTCCGCCCCCAAGGCCCCTAAAGTTGCCTATGGTTTTTGACTGTGAAAATTTTGTATTCCGGTGAGTGATTTACCTTCACGCACGATGGCTTCTCCTCATAATGGGGGCCTTACAAATGTGCGCTTTCCATACTTAACATATTTAAGGTTTCAAACTCACAAGAATCTTGTAATTTAAGATCACTTGAAGAAAATTACAGTGCATAATTTCTCGAAAAAAAAAACATTACTATCAGAAATTGATGAACGTGTGTATATGGATTTTATAATTGTGTCCATATGAGGTATTTGTATACAAACAAGTGAGATGAATGGAAAACTTCAAAGTGGACTAGAATTAATCTTTTATAAATAAACAATACAACATGCGTAGTAAATGGGATATGGCATAAATCAATAAATATGGCTTGCATAACCATCAAATAGTATCACCTTATGTAATAGAGATGTAGATGTTGTATATATGGAACATAAGACATTGAAAATTTAGAGGAAAATGTGGATGTTGATTGAGGGAATAACCAAAAAAAAAAAAAGCTACAATGACAATGCTAACCCACACCAAACAAGCTATGGAACCATACTAGTAGTCCTTTCCTTTTGAAAAGGGGCCCGTTTAAGGTTTTAACCCCTATCGCAGAATCTAAAGGCCTTACACGCCTTCCAATTACCGGAAGGTTGGGGACACTTTTTACGTTCTTTCACAGATCAATTAGTTGAGGGAATACCCTTGGGTATGTTTCTTACCGCAATAATTGATATTGCGGGGGATCCACATTTAACTTTATTACTTCAGATCGTGCAAATATATTCTTTATTTATTGAAAGTCGAAGTAATAAAGGTAAAACTAGCCTAGATCAGATTCTTACGTGGCAAGATGCCCGTGAAATAGTTAAGGAAAATGAACATTTAGGGGCTCTAATGTCAAATGCAGAAGAGCTGCTAAATTTATTGGGATTCCTAACTAAATTAAAAGGGGAGAAACTAGGCTCCATAAGCGTATTTTCAACCGTGTCGAGAGATTGTTGGAAACACCTTGATTGCATGCACCTTCCTTGTTTAATTCTAAGACTAAAGTACAAAATTAGTGAAACATCGACTAATGTTTTATGAAGGTGCTTTTCATAAGTATAGTTACTATTGATGGTTGTACAAAAGTGACATGTTATAATTGGAGAACATTTTATAAGTTGGCAAAAGCATTTCTTGATATGTTTTCTACATTGCATGTACCATTTTATTCATTTTATTTAAGTTTGTGAAAAGACAACACTAAAATGCTCTTTATGATATAATTGGATAACATTTTATAAGTTGGAAAAAGCATTTCTCGATATGTTTTCTACATTGCATGTACCATTTTATTCATTTTATTTAAGTCTGTGAAAAGACAACACTAAAATGTTCTTTTTGGTACCAAACTGGTGTTAATATACCAAAGATGGTTAACAAAGAATTCAACAACAATTGTTACATAATTAAAATTTTCTTTTGTTTTTTTATAAATGTGTTATCATTTGATATAATATACCTTGACAAGAAAACTCAACATTAATATTCATAGACATTACAAAAATTTGTACTCGAAATGATCTTCACGATCGTGTTATCAACCAAGTATTTTGTATACCTAATACTCAAACAAACACTATATATACATGCACACACAATTTATACAACATTCATAAAGCCGGATTAGTGACTTGAATGCCACATTTGTGCAAAAACACATGCTTCTAACAAATGACACACATTAACCGCGTGATCGACCAAGTGTCGCTCAAATTTAAAGAGTTAAAAGAATTTAAATACAAATATCATATGGTCGCATTATCGACTGATACCCATATGTTTCTTTTTTATGGGAAAGGGAAGTTAATTACCATAATGATACTAATTATGCTACATTTCCGACGTAGTACCCATACAATGAGCCAATACTTACGACAAGGACATCATATTCCCTGCGTAATTGAGGTGATTCCCCTGTGGTAAGCACCATTCCATAGAATAGCTTATGCACACACCCATGGTATGGAAAGGTACCTTGTTATTTTTGTATAATACAACACAAGACATGCTACCACACAATGCACACACAACACAAACATACAATTCATGTGGTTAAGTACTCTGCTACTATCATGCACTACAACATAGTGCATGCTCCCACACGACAACCTCACTCTTGACGTACCTATAGAGGTCTCTCTCTCTCTCTCTCTCCAAGGCTAAAAAAATTCTACCCGTGGATCAGAGTGGGCCCGCCTATTTATTAAGTTATGGGCCCATCAGGTTTTTTTTTTTTGGTGGGCCGTGGGTATTTTTCATTTTCTTGACGAGTCCTCTAGGAATAACAAAAAGCCAAATGGCCTTTTTGTGGGTTACAAGGTCGCCCTTAACCAGCTTTGATCATGTTAACTATCGTTATGTATATATGACAATAACACTTAGTAATCACAAAACATTTTACGTGATTATGTAGATATTAAATCCCTTTCTTATCATTGTAGACCAACTTGCCCTTAATTGCCAAATTACTAATGACCATGTAGAAAGTGTTCCATGAGAAAGGTAGAGAGCATAACAAGAAGATATAATGCAGCTCTTTATCAAAATCAAGTCCCTATGATATGAATTGGTTGAAGACTATGTTGAGCTCATTTAAGTGTTCAAAAATAGTACCGCCTTCTTTCATACAAAGCTCAAATAGCTTCTTCATCAAGTAAACTTTATTACTATATTGCACAATTTATCCATAAGGCTTTAGAAGTAGCTTCACTATCAATAGTGACATACACTAAATTTGCAAGGTGTAGATGAATAGTGGATCTAGCTTTGGCATCAAGTACTTTCCACTATGCATTTGTGTAGCCATTGCTCTCTTGGTGCTCAAATAGTGGCTCCATTTGACCTTTCTGGATCAAGACATTTTGACTCTTTCTCTGACCATATCAAGATTTTCATGCCATCAAACTTCTTGATGTTTTAGATGTCTTTCTCAAAAGAAGAGGCCATAACTACAAGAGGTAAACACTATGTCAAAAAGGCCAAATTTATTGCCATAGTCTTGGGGAAATTTTGGTAGAATAATTAAAGAAAATCTCAATTGAAAATGATCTCAAAATCAAAGACTAAGGTATAAAGAGTATGACTAATTAGATGTGTGCATAAATTGATCAATGAACTGACCCAAATAAACCAGTAACATGGTGTCAAAAGCACCTAGTCCTCTCTATACATAACCTATGGCAAGGCCTAAAAAAGAGGTGCTGAAGTAAACTGATTGGCCGAAGGGATCTCAACATTCTAGAATCCCCCATCTCAATACAACCCTCCAAAGGCTCCATAGATTGAACTATTGTCAAGCTTAGTAATGACCATGTTTTGGACCAAGCCTCAAAGATGTTTGGGATTATAGTAAGTACCAAAGAATGAATCCACAAAAGCATACTATGATAGTAACTGCAACACAACATGCATCAAAGCCTAATCAATGCTGATAGCAAAAATTTACACACAAAAATAGGTGCCAAATAAGGCAACCAATAATGTCCTATCCTTATAAGAATGTTTCTCTCAAGAGAGTTCATAGCACTCAAAAGTTTCTACTAGACACATAAATCAATATGCATACTTTCACTGAAAAAAATAAACTCATGCAAAACCGTGCCAAAGTGGATGTGGAAACTTGTATTACCTATAAGCCAGTAACATAAAGCTGAATATGTCTAGAACAAGCGAAAATATGGCATACATACAGCCAAAGAACACATATGGCCTATCAAGGAATCTCTAAAAAAACACAAAGAATCTAGTAGATGCTTGTGACAATATGAAAATCTATGAACAAAGCAAAAATGATGCTCCCAACCTGTAAACCTACTACCGATGTCAAATTTGGGTCCCTAATCCTCCAAGAAGAACCACCTATACTTGCATGTAAAATAGAATTTCCTCCATCTATATATCAATGCCTCCTCCTCGATTGGGTCCTCATTGGTTGGGTCAAAATCCTACGGTGAAGAATTGCTCTATGTGTGCATCCAAGAATTGACTCCTTCTTGGCTAGGTCCAAATACTTCGGCCAAGACTCATTCTATGTGTACATTTAAGACCTCTCTCTCTCTCTCTCTCTCTCTCTCTCTCTCTCTCTCTCTCTCTCTCTCTCTCTCTCTCTCTCTCTCTCTCTCTCTCTCTCTCTCTCTCTCTCTCTGAGCATGTATTTGTCAGTGTAGAGAGCTTGTCTCTGCCTCTTGCTTGGGTGATATATAGGCTCATTCCAGCTTCAAAAAAGCTATCAAAAAGCTATTTTTTGATGTGCTACTCAGATTGAGATTTTGAGGGCAAAAAAACTTTGAAAGGGAGGTAAACCCTACGATGCATGATGGGAAAATTCTTGAGATGATGAGTGTGATGTTGCCATGCATATGTACTTAGGAGCATTGAGGCACTTTCTTCCTTCACAAGGAGGATTTATTCCCCATGTTGTGTATATAAGCCCATCATTGTAGGGCTACTTGAACTTGTATTTGCACACTTAGTAATACACTCTCTATAATATGCCTTGAGCTTCATCTCTATCTTTGACTTGTGGTGCATTCTTGCAACACTAACCCAAACAATTGGTATCAAAGTAGGTTGCATCCCTTGGAATAGTTGCCAATGTTGTCAACACCCCTTGCTCATTTTCTCCGATTTGGGTGATCTTTTGTGAGCATCAATGGAGCTTTGTGTGCCTAGAATATTGATTCTGGCTTGTTTTGGGTTCTGTTTCCACTATTGTAGGTACTAGACATGCAATTTCATCCTTTTATGCAAAATTTGGCCCAATTTTGTCCATTGTAAATTTCTACATAAGAGGTCTTTGATAGCCTATTGCAATTTGTTCTATATAGCATGAACAATTTCCCTTCAATTTCTACTTACTTTGGGCATTTTCTACATCAGACCCAATCTTTCACTAGGGCTGAGAGCAATGACACTTTCAAGATTTTGTATGTTGATGACAAACTAGATGGAGAGAACTATCCATTGTCACTTTATATGATGCACAAGGTGTTTGTTCCTAAGGGTATATGGAACATTGTCAAAGGCACAAGTTCCTTGTTCCTAAGGGTATATGGAATATTGTTGAAGGTTTCGAAGTACACCTAGGTTTTGCAGATTCAAGTTTTGTGGAGAATGTTGTAGGTTATAGTTGTTCTACTCCCACTACTTGTGTTGTTTTACCTCATATCAATAGGCTCATTCGGCTAGTAGAGATGTGCAGGTGAACCATTACTCCTCACATTCATTTAGCAAAAACATCAAAACATGCTTGGAACATTCTAGATGGAACGTATGCAAAGCGTTAGTGAGGCAAAAATAGCTTACCTATCCAAAAAACTACAATAAAAAATCATGCATGAGGAAGATGAAATGGACTTTTTTCTTGCTAAAATCAAAGATATCAATGAGTAACTTATTGCTGTAGGTGAAGTCATTCCCAACTATTCACTTGTGTAGACACTAGATTCGCATCAAGCTTTTGCTTCAATTTTGAGGCTTGTTGCACAGGGCAATGATAATTATGTTAAGTTTGATGGGTTGGTTAGTTTGTTATTACAAGAGGATTTTTTAAAAAAAAAGGCTAAACAATGTGTTGTTGATCAGGCTTTTGTTGTTACATGAAGAAGAGGTAGCGATAAAAATGCTATGACTTTTGATGTTTCTTCTTCAAGTAGCAAACCCTCCGTAATAAATGCCTCCCATAACAATGCATCTAGAAAATTTGTTGAAAGAAGAAAGAAAAATCTCCATTGCAACTATTACAAAGCTACTGATCATGTGATAAAGCAATGTCTTAAGCTAAAGGCTAAAGAGACACAAAAGAAAGAATGTGAATCGTCTTCAAATGAACCATTGTAGAAATTACAATTTGTGTTGTTGATGCAAAAAGGGCTTTTAGTGCACAATGCCAATATGACCCTTTTGTCCATGATGCATTCATGATTGAGGTTGTAGATTCAAATTTCTTCCTTTTGTCTACATGCCCAACTAGAATTCAACCATTTTGGGGGTCATGAGAGTTTTTGGTAGCCCAATCGTCTATTGTAAAGCACGCCAAATTCCTCCGAACAATATGCTTGTTTTGAGCTATCACATGACCTATTTCGTTTCATGCACATAAAAAGGTGTTTTTTCTATATTAAAAAAATACAAAACAAACAAAACCAAGTAAAAACATCAAAATTTCTAGTGGCAAGACCTTTTAGAGTACTCATCACTCAACACTTTTGGGATACGTGCCTCACATGTATTTGCACTCTAGACAAGTGATAGAGTCCGATCCCTTAGAGAGTGCCTCGAATTGCACGGGAACTCAAGACTCTCATATCGCATCTAGTGACTCTTCCTCTGACTACGACATCATGGAGGGATATCCTACACAAAACCCTAAAATGTCAAGTCAAAACATGCATGCCTTTGCTGCACGGCACGGGTCTAGCATGTTTAGCCTCTTAAAAGAGACCTTTAGTCGAGCCACCCGTTCGGAGCCCACAACTAGTGAAGTAAACGAGGGCAATGGGGAGGTAGATTCGCTTTTCTCTTCTCATGTAGACACTATACTCCCCAAGGGTGCCCATGTTGACATCCTACCTACTCCGCTCATTAAAGACCCTACTAAGCCATCACCCCTTAAGGTTCAACTACCCGATGGTAGGAGTCTTGCCGAAGTGCAAGAGATCGAACGATATATGCAAGCAATGAGGGAGAGGGAAATTGAGAACCTACAAATGCTAGAACAAAGTCGAACCATGAAAGCGAAGACCCCTATGACAACAACCATGCCTGTCAAGCAACCGAGTGCTCCTAAGATAGCAGTCACGGAGGGTCAGGCGATGAGGAGCCATAATGCTTCCACTTCAAGGGGAACCTCCAACATGCCGAGCTTAGAGGGGATATTTTTTTACAGAGAATTGGGAGTATGACCTACAAACTGAGACATTGACTGACTTGTACACAAGCTGCACATACCTTGTGGGGTGGTTAGAGGTGGTACAATCCATGTTTGGGGCCACAAGTTTAGAGGAGCAACAATGGATGATATGTGATGTCATCCATGGTGCCGTCCAATTAGGGAGGCAAGACCAGGGAATTAACATTCCTTCGACAGGTCCTATGAGGTTCTTGGATATGGGAAAGACCAAACGACCAACCCTATCACAAATGGAGACTCCCTCAATGAGTCCCATTTGTCTCTCATATGTTGTTTTGCCTGGAGTCTCGATACCCTCTGAACCCACAAGAAATAGTTTCACATAGCCAAATTTAGCATCTTTTCCTCAAAGAATCTACGGCTACTATGCGTGTCCCACCAAAAAGTGCACCTTGGACCTCATTCGTGAGTAAAGCACCGCTACATAGTATCACAATGCCCACAACAATACCTACAGAGTTTACATCAATCATATGTACCTATGGGCCCTCATACCCATGTAACTCCCACACCCCCAATTGTTTCGACAGCCTACACTCCAAAACCACCCTATCCGAGTACACATTCTAGTGGGGCCATACCAGCTAGTATTAACATACCATATCCTTTGTCTATTATGCCTAGAACCACGCATAGGAACTTTGGGCCACCACGTCATGACAAAACATTGTACCCAGCTTGGGACCCAAGGATCACCCGTATGCCTAACCCGATGCCAACCCCCATTCCACTTGTAGTCCCAAGAGCGCATGTCCCCACTATACATGCTCACTTGGGTGACTTGGTAACATTTGCTCATGCTATCGATCAATCTATTGCTAAAAATAAGTGTAACACGCCTGATAGAGAGCCTAGAAGTAAGGCAGTACAAGTGGCCAAGCTCACAAAAAAATACAGTGGAAACGGGGATGCTAGAAAGCATATTGAAGTATTTGAACAAATATGTGATTCCCTAGAAGAACACAACGAACTACATAAGAGCAATGCTTTAAGCCTAACTTTGAGTGGGAAGCGGGGGGATTGGTATAGGACCTTAAGGATGTAAGAGAAAACAATTTATCCTACTCTTTGAAGATTGTTCCTAAAGGAGTATATACGAGAAGGAGTGCTTTGGGGTGTAGCATCTTAGCTCCAGAAAGCCCAACGAGAGGAAGGGAGTCAGTGAGAGACTTTATTAATCACTTGAAGCATTTGAATTCTCATTGTAATCCAAAAGAGCACTTCAATAATAACCAATTTCTTGATAGATTCATTAGGGGACTATGACATGAGGATATCTATAATGGCCTAGTCATTAGGGGTATCACCACTTGGGAAGCAGTCACCACCAACGCAATCCAATTGGAGCACAATTTAATGATTCAAAGAGAAAGAGTGTCTTTTGAGCCTATATCTACTAGCTTGCAAGCATCGGGGCATGAGCCAATGACTATAAAGCCAATTGTTAAGGAGCCAAAGATATCTAAGATGACTTTAGCAGATCTCACCAAGGCCATTCAAAAAAGTCTTAGAGATAATCGTGCCTCACAAAACAATCATATGTATCCAAGAAGGGAACAACAATGGTGCTCAGTTTTCTTTGATCCACATAACACTAGTGAATGCCCTACGTTTAGAGTAAAATTCAACGAAAATTGCAATGCATGTGGTAGATACAGTCACCAAGATAAGGATTGTATAATGTTCAAACGTGTGATGGAAAATAGACCACCCTTTGCTTGGACGGATTCACCTCAAGTTCCTGCATTGAGGCATGCCCCACTTGTTGAACAACTATAGCAACACATGGTTCCTAGAGCCCAAAATGTTGCTCAAGCTACATAGCTACCACCTCCAGTGCTAGGACCACAGCCCCCGCATCCAAGAGTCACCCCTGTGAATCATATGGGTTGCGAGCCATATAGTGCTTGTTTGGAAGGCTGTGAGGAAGACATAGACCCTAATATTTTCTATGGGATGGATGCATTTGAAGAGTGTCCACAATACTACATGGAGGACTACTGGGGACAAGTCAAACCTGTTTATCAAGTAGCTACTCTTGTAGTAAGAAAATATCAATCTCACTACTAAGAGACCACCTCTTCAATGCTATAAGTGTGGAGGTCCACATCGTGTTACTGAGTGTCCTATTAGACTACAAAATAATGCCACACTAGTGCATACCAATCAAGGGAGCACATCTACCATGCAGATACTCATGTGTAATCGATGTGGCATATATACATCGGTGGTACCAGTAAATGTATTCACCCGATCAATGCTCCAAAACCAAAATTATATTCTTGAAGAAAGAGACATGGCATCAATCACCCAATCCAAGAAGAAGAAGAAAACATGAAGGAAGAGATCACAAAAGGTAATGAAGTCAAACCCCAGTTCAAATACTAACACAGGGACTGGCGACGACCCCGTGTATATGAATGACGATGAAAATGATTCTGATTCAGGTGAGACCATGGAGACTAAAACGACCATTAGAAAAGAAAAAATAAGCAGGATCATGATGAGCCACAATGGACACAACCCATGGAACATAGGTAGAAGGTCGGAACTTACCTAAACCCTATAGGGGACATTAAGTGAATCAAGCAATTAAGGAGTTTGGTAGATGAGACCCAAAGGGAGCTAGAACCAACACCTAGGAAGATCCAAATAATAGACACATTGTTTCCTACAGAAAATCCACCTCACAAAGACCATAGACCACTAGCCATACCTAGTGTCATCTAAGAAGAAAGTGACTTTAAGTCATTGGGAATTGGGTGTACTCCCTTCTTGTTGGAGATAATGTTTACAGAGGGATTACCTGACCCTATCCCATCTTCCCCATGTCAAGGGACTGAAGGCCAAAAAGTTATGTTAAATATTGTCAAATTGATGGATTTCAGGGCTTCAGAAGTTAGAACCACCATCATGTCTAAACTATATGGAGACCCCGAGCTATTCCTAGCTCTTCGAGCTTTTCTCAGTGGAGAATTGAAGGTCGGGTTACCACAATTTGCACAGGTAGATAGTTCTAATGAAGTGCTAGTAGAGGAGGAAACCTTAGATCCACGACCCAACCCGGATGAGAACTCTATTGTTGAAATACATGTCAACAAGTTAGGACAATAGTTTGAAGGCGATGAATCCAATGCAACCTAGCAATCACTACCAAAGGATTAACCGTGAAGGGAATCCTTGATGGGGGCGTTGGGGTTAGCATTGTAACTAAAAATTGTTGGGAATCTATGGGGAGACCTCACCTTGGGACTACAAACATAGTGGTAAAGATGGCCAATGGGACCATCCTTAAACCTATTAGGATGCTAGAAGATCTCACGATCAAGGTCCTTAGACACAAGGTAAGGCACACCATTGTTGTTATGGATTTTTCCAAGCACACTGTGTCATCTAAAATGACCTTAGGACATCCTTTCGTGAGGGAATAAAAAATGGTGCATGACTGATTTAAAAACCATGTCTACTTACAGTTCCAAGACTCTATCATTCGTGTTGATCGTGAGACTGGTCGAGCACGTCCTCAAGGAAGCAGATTTATATTTGATCATCGCTTTGACACCACAATTCACTCGGCCCCATTGCAGTATTGTTACACGTGTAAAAAGGACACCGATGTTGGGGAAGATTCCTCTTATATGGATGTTCTGCCTGGAATGACTAAGTCCAACAACGTGGACTGGGTCCACCTAGTGGCAACCATAGACACTTGGGGAAATACGGGGACGACTTGGGTAACACCTGAGGGGACGAATTGCCACAACTCGTACCTTTAAATATGATAGGAGCAATGCATATAGCTTTTGATGACCTACGAAATGAAGGCTTGATTGACAGTGGAACCAGTAGAGTCTCAGAAGACTATAGCCCACACAATTTGGAGTTAGAATCATCAGTTGAAATTGACTTTGTGGACGAACAATGTGAGTTAAATATTGGTGCAAATGAGGGGACAAACCATTCAAGGCTCAACGGTACCCTAAATGACAATCTATCATAGAGAGGAGAAGACACGAGTAGCGATTCATCTAGCGACTCTGCAATAGAGACCGGCCATAATAAAAATTTAGACAAGAGGAGTAATCAATATAAGAGGTGATGGTGTCGAGCGAATGTACGTGCTAAGATAAATGAAAAGAAATCTACTGCAGAATGGCTCAGTTATATGGGCCATGTGATGCTCATCAAAAGTTGGTAGATAATTGGGGTGAATACCCTCAAAGCGTCATGTGGTGCAACCCACAGTCCATTGACATTGCACATTTAGAGGCCACAAAGAAGCCAAAGTTGAGTCGTATTGTAAGGAGCAAATTCACAGTCCACAACACAACAAGATCCCACGGACTTACACCCTACGCATGATCATTTCAAATCCTACACCACGGAGGAGCGTAAGGTTGTGTATACTTGAAGGCACAAAGAATACCTACTAATGAAAGTAATGGAGTCTATGATGGTTCGACGTTATTTAAATAAATAGAGTTCGGACGTAGATGAGGACTCTAAACCCGTTTTCATTGCCCAAGACTTGACAGAGACTGAGGAATATGTACTTAAGGCTCTCCTCAAGGAATTCAAGGATATATTTTCTTAGACATATCATGACACAAAGGGCGTTCCACCTTCCATAATGCAACATACAATTCCAACGATTAGCACTTCTAAACCAGTCCAACAAAGACCCTACCCAATGAATCCTAAGTATGCAAAGATTATTCAGGAAGAACTCAAAAATCTTATCAAATTTAGATTCATATACCCTATTGAGCACTCATAATGGGTGTCTCCAATAGTTATTGTGCCAAAAAAGAAAGGGAAACTCATAGTGTGCGTGGATATCAAGAAGGTTAATGCTGCCACTAGAAGGGACCATTACCCCTTGCCATATTCAGAATATGTGCTTGAGAGAGTTGCAGATGGGTACTCTGGTTACAATCAAATCACAATTGCGCTACAGGACCAAGTTAAGACCGCTTTTATAACTGAATTCGGAGTGTTCACATCTCATGTTATGGCTTTTGGCTTAACGAATGCCCCTGCTACATTCCAAAGATTAATAAACATTGCTTTTAGGGAATATTTAAGGGAGTTTTACGAAAGTTTTTAAGATGACTTTTGTGTTTATTCTTCGTGGAAAGAACATATATGATGTTTATGAAAAGTGTTTGAAAGGTGCATATTGTATCGAATCTCATTGAATTCTTTCAAATGCCAATTTTAGGTTAAGCATGGAGTCATTTTAGGGCATATTGTGTCCAAGAATGGGATTTCCACAGATTAAAGAAAAATTAAAGCCATTTCTAATTTACCACCACCTACAAACTATAAGAGAGTCCAAAGATTCATGGGGCATGTTGGTTATTATGGACGGTTTATTTTAAACTTTGCTGAGATAGCTCATCCATCGTACAAGCTTTTTATCGAGTTTCACTGGACCGAGGAGTGTGACCATGCCTATGAATTATTAAGAAGGGCCATGACAAGTACTTCATCCTGCGAGTGCTTGATTGGAACATAATTTTCCATGTGCAACATTTTTCAGGACAACTAATTGCTAAGAAGGTGTTGCAATCAGGCTATTGGTAGTCCACCTTATTCAAGGATGCATCACTTTTTGTATGTTACAAGACCACACAACGGAAGGATCGGATGCCCTTACATCCTATTAAAGTGACCAAACCATTTGAAAAATGGGATTTAGACTTCATAGGCCCAATTAGTTTGGCAGCCCGTAACATCCAATCTCGATATATTATTGTCGCAATTGAATATGTGAAAAAGTGGGCAGAAGCTAAGGTGACACGCAAGGCTGATGCAAGGTCAACCAATAAATTTCTCATTGAGAACATTATTACGCAATTTGGTTGTCCTTTTGAGATTGTGAGTGATAATGGTACTCATTTTATAAATGAAGTGATAAAGGAACTCATAACAAGCTTCATGATATCCCACCATAAGACGACACCTTATTATCCACAAGCAAATGGCCAAACTGAGAGTACTAACAAGACTTTATTTTCTATCTTGACCAAGACGATTGAGGCTCATCGCACAGATTGGGATTTGAAGCTAAAATAAGCTCTATGGGCTTATCGTACTGCGTACAAAGTGGCTATTAATTGTACACCATTCAAGATGGTATATGGCCAAGAAGCAGTTATGCCATGGGGGTTTGTCATTCCTAGTCTTCGAGTAGCTTCACATGAAGGTTGGGATGGTAACCCTTTAGTTGAGCGTTTATATATCCTTGAGCTATTAGATGAAGAGAGGCAATTGGCTGTGCAAAATGCACTTGTGGAGAAGGATAGATGAAAGTAATGGTTTGATCATCATTTAAAGAACAAAGATATCAAGGTTGGGGATAAAGTTCTTATGTATGGAATGCTAAAATATGCGGGAAAAGGACAATATAGAGTATGCAAAATCACCCCACAAGGTACCATTTGTGTGGAAACTCTTGATGGAGTGGAAACCATTGGATTTTTCAATGAGAATAAATTTAAAAGATACTATGATCCTTTAGGCCAAGAGGAGCTACATGCCATTCATCACAAAAAGGCAGCCAAGGCACAAGCAAAATTGAAAAAGATACAAGCTCAAGCTGAGGCTCAAGAGTGACAACAATGTATTAAGCGCCAACGAGATGCCAAACTTGGAGTTACACATGCTTTTCAAGTTGAATCAGAGGACGATTTGGAATATTCTTACCCTCCTCTACGATACCCCATGGAGTTAAATAGCACCTATCGGAAAGTGCTATATAATGCTTTATTGGACACATGAGCTAAACATAATTCGTTATCTAGTGTGGTACCAGTTAGGAAAGCTGTCTTTATCCAAAAGTACCATCCAAGTCAAGGATAATAACAAGAAGAACACTATTGTCTCTAGAATCTTACACACTTCTGTTACTTATGACAACAGGACCGTGACCCAAAGCTTTTTGGTCATGCCTGCGGGTGCTATGGAGGGCAACATAAACCTGGGACGTAAGTGGATGTCTAAAACCAGGTGTGCTATTGATTGGGGAACGGGGAGTATCGCGACACAGAAACAAACTCTCAGTCCTGCCACTCGAGCGACAGTCCTTGAGTTATTACCTCCCGAGGGAACACAAAATGGAACATTGCATATTCAAGAGGTTGAAACATTTGTCCCTATAGCACAACCCTTTAGAGCTTCAACTTTTGTGGCTGAAACAAAGAATGAAGCACCCAAGACTCAGCGTGAATTGTCAAGAGCAACATACAAATGGTCCCTAAAGCTTCATTAACAACCACTTTCGATGCTCAATCTGGTTCAAAACAGAAGCCTCATAAGAGACACCCCACTCACCCTAGAAAAGGTAAGAAAATGTTACGTTGGATTCCTAAACGACTATTGGAAGCCCAAGGTTACTATGATGGAAACAATCAAATTTGGATAGTTAAACGTACCTTGTGTTCTCCCCTATCACCTACTAAATATCCATGTAGGCCAAATCCTGTAACTCCAAAACGATTGGAAGACTGCGAAAAGGAAAAAATCACGAAATGTTACACACCCGTTGTTGGGCTAAAGAAAAAGTGGGACACCTCTATAGCTTTATAGCCCAAGAGCGTTAAAACTTCAACCTTAGAACCAAAAACGTATATCAAAACCACTCTTAATAAAACCCAACCAAAAGGCCTATGCTCCCTTGGGAATTTACAAGCACACGCCCACCCAAAGGACCATAGCACATAGGAGAAAAACCATGTCAAAGCATGGATTTCTAGCACACGTGGACCAATGCACATATCAATTCCACAATTTATAGATACAAGCCCTCCCAATCTATTTGCACACAATTTGCCATTAGGCTGCCATAGCCATAACCCTGCAGAGAATTAGTCGTAACTTGAAGAGAACAAGTCCAACTAGGGCATTTTAAAGCTTGAAAAATGAATGGCAAGAAAGTTGAAGATGACCAAAATTGAATCTACACACCACTACGTGCAAAATTGATGCGAACGGAGAGCTTCCTGGTATGACCACTCGTAGAGTGGGCAAGGCAAGGGCAAAAACTGCATCCGAAACCATCTAGGAGGCACAATGAGATAAAACCCGAATTTTTTTGAATTTTGGCTGAACCATTTTATGTTTGTACATGAGTTTTAGTTATATACAAGTCTCACTTTGAAAAACTCATTAACGGGCACTTACAGTAACCCGATAGCTGGTGACTTGCATTGCATGTACATGTGCTCTCTAAAGCAAGCTAAAAACTCCACAAAAAGAAAGCCCACACACCCTTAGATCTTTCTGCCACTTCCCACACTGTCATACACACCTAAAAAAGGATAACTAGCTCCAAATTTGAAGCTTGGGGGCTCGGCTAAGACAAGGGAGCTTTGAGATCACACACATGAGAATGATTGTGGAAAACCTAATGAAAATGCTCAAAGGAAAACATCAAGACGCCTACTTATGCAAGTGGAGTGCCTAATACCTTCCTAATCAATGCTCATTGAATATAAAGAGTAGTGCCTCTTTGGGGCTACCAAGAATGTGCTCCTGCATAGTCAATTAGGCATTAATTAGTGGAAGATTAACTAGTATGCTTAAACTAGGAGGATCTACTTATCAAGTTAATTAATCAATGGCCTAGGAGTAACCATTGGCTTTAATATCAATTGTACAGTTTACGGAGGGTAGATTAGAGAAGCATTCATGGCATTGGCATGACAAAGAGACACTTGAATACACAATGAGAGTAGAATAGAATGTAGACACAAAACTAGATTGATTGATTGAACTCAAATTGTGTACAAAAGACTCATTATATAGAGCTAGTGTAGGCATCTCATCTAGCATCATGCATGACATCACATAGAGACTCCAAATCATCCCAAGCAACTTGCAAAATTGTGGATGACATTTCAAGGTAATTTAAGAGGCACTTAACTCTCTGTAGGTGAGTCCAAACCCTCTAGTAATGACCCCCATGGGTACCCACACCCCTTTGGTGCCTTTCCACATGGTTCTATGCCACCTATGCATCCTAGTATACAAGAGATGGTAAACACAAGCATAAGATAAAGCCCAAACCCCTTACAAGAATCCATCTATTGGTCACTCTTGTGTCTTTGGTGGGTTTTTATGTGTCAATGTATGATTAAACAAACATAGAAAATTGGATGATAAGGTTGTGCTTTATTACAGGTTGTATCCTTTGCAAACTTAGCACAGCTTACAAATATGTATGATACAATGTTACCTTTATTTAATGGTGAAAGTGCAAAGGTGAGTTCTAATGAGCACATATACAATCTATACAAATTTCAAATGATGTTACAAATCCACCAACTATTGGTGCAGATGTATAGGATGCACTCAATGAGGATAGGGTTGAAAACAAGCAACCTAGATGTTTGCTAAAATGGCTCGTGCATACGTTCTAATAAATTGAGTGTACTTTTGTGTATTTGTACTTTTTCAAGCTCTCAAAATGCCACTTATGCATCAAATAGGTATGCTTTGGATATGTCTAGTATGTATGATGAGGAGAACCATTGACATTTTATGAAGCACAAAATCAAATAATTGGTGGAGTACACTACAATATGAGTGTAATGATGAAGCACAAAATCAAAAAATTGGTCGAGTACTACAATATGAGTATAATGATGAAGCACAAAATCAAAAAATTGGTTTGAGTAAACTACAATATGAGTATAATGCTATTATGAAGAATTGTATATGTTCATTGTGTAATTTGTCCCTTGCAAAAAATGCCATTGGTGCTAAGTGGGTTTCAAGTTAAAATGTAAGTTGAATGGTAGTGTTGATCTTTATAAGGCTAGACTTATGTGAAAAAGATTATGATTAAGAGAAAGGCATTTCTATCCATGATACTTTTCCTCCCACTTGTAGTATAACTACCATTCACAGCATTTGTGGATTTGTAGCTCATGATTATGGTTGAAATGTATACTGGCTAGACATTAAAAACTTGTGTTTTTGGATCATGATTTGGATGAGAAATGGTATGTAGTGCAGCCTCATAGTTTTGTTCAAAAAGGAAAAGGAAACAAGGTCAACGGAAGGCTTTATATGTTTTGAAGCAGATTCCACATAAAGGCACGTGCTAATTTGGCCTCACATGGTTTTCAAAAATAGTCCAACTGAGAGCACTTTGTATGCCAACTCCTTGAATGATGTATTTTTTCAACATGTGTTCTATGTGGTGGTGCTAAATAAACCAAATCATGGACACATTGCCAATCTTAATGTTGATATGAATGCCTCTTTTGAAATGTCCGATTGTGGGCCTTTCAATCATTATTTGGGCAGAAAGTTTAAGCATGTAGATGGAGATATTTCTTTTTGTTAGAGCCAAAGTACATTGAGATATTCTTGTGTGGGTTTGGCCTTGAAGATTGCAATCATATTTCTACTCCAATGGAGAAATTTTGAATCTTAATCTTCATGATGTTGGAAAATACATTGATGTCACTCTTTATCATCACCTTGTTGGTTGCTTGATTTATGTATACACTACTAGTGAGGGTAGATATTCAGTATGCAGTAATGAAAGTGAGTGCCTAGACTAAGTTCTATGCATTGGAAGGCCATTCAAAGGATATTTGCCACTTGAGTGGTTTTATGTATCTTGGATTGTTTTATCCCTAGGGGGGATCATTACCATCATATTTTCATGCGTTTTCAGACTCAAGATTGGGCTAGTTGCTATGACATTTAAGTTTCCACTCGTGTTTTTCTTTCATTCTCCACAATGCATGCATATCTTGGTTAAAAAAGAAGCAGTTCACATTTGCCACTTTAGTTTTTAGGCTGACTATAGGGCAACATTGACAAATACGGTCAAGTGCATTTGGTGTAGATGCTTTATGAGACTGACTTGGGTGTTGGTTAGTAATCTACCACCATTATCTTCATTGACAGCTAGAGTGCTTTGGATGTTTCAAGGCCCACCTAGCATCCCATGCTTCACAAAGCACATCAATGTGCATTATCATAATGTCAAGGAGAGATTCTCTGCAAGAGACGTAAACTTGGCATATGTGCCTACACAGGACAACCCTGTTGATCCTTTTGCAAAGGCTCTACATTGTGAGAAATTTAAAGCTTTTCTCAAAGCTTTTTGAACATACTCACTTTTGTGGGTTAATCACAAAGGGTCTATCACTCATGTTCACCACATCACTCTCAAGGGAGATTTGTTACCATCTTATGATCTTATGGTGATGATGTGTCTAAACACACTTAGGACCTTCATGGCACTTTTTTTTTCTAGGAGATTATTTTCCCCTCCATTAGTACATACTTGCATCATTCTAGGGTAGGTCTTATATTTTTAGTAGCACAATTAGTAATACTACTTCTATGGTGTGCCCTTGAGCTTCTCCTTCATCTTTTCCATCTTTGCATGCAATCTTGCAAGTATATTTTCCACATATTTGAGGGATTTTTTACATTGGGATCTTTTCTGGGATAGCATTTTTTTGTTAAGTACTCTTGGTGTTGAGGGTTTTTTCAAATTTTGTTGGCAGACTATAATACGCTTATGAGGCTATCTTTTTGTTGAAAAGTTTGATATACAAAGTTATAATCTACTAGTGAGCATGTTTTTTGAAAGAATGGGTCTACAGGACAATGAGACTATACAATGTTCTATGTAATTGTTAAGTTTGAAAGGCTTGCATTACAATTGCACATAAATATTACTCTAGTCTAAGAAATGGGCACCAAAGCTTCAAAATGAGCCTTGCAAACTTATTTTGTTGATAGTGATAACACTTGGCACCCTCCAAAAATGAGGTCAAAAAACTATTTTGTCCCATAATAATTATCTTGTACATAGTTAGACGGGAGGGTATGTGGCTTTTCTAATGCTGCAAAAGAAAGGGAGAAGGGATTCACTTTGACTACTCTTTTCCAAGTTTTTATTCTTGGATTTGTAAAATCCCTATTCTTTTCTTTCTTACAATTACCCAAAGTTCACTTTTCCTTCAAATTCTCCTAACCATATGTTTATGGTCAAAAAATTGTCTCTTTCTCTAGAAATCAACAAGCAGCCAAGGCTTTTGTACGCGCTTCAGTGAATACCTACATTAACTTTCCCTAGGTCTCAAAGCTTGCATTTATGTGTATGTTTGTGTTCAAATGTGTTGTGCTATGGTCTTCAGTTGATGACAAAAGTTTATAAACTATCATCTTTATTGAGTAATTACATAGTCATATATCCATTAACATTGGTTTAGGAGCAACCTATATACTTTTTGTTGGGCACATTCAAAGGATCCATGCAGAAATTTGACCAATGGCTTTCTCCAAGTTATCCCCATCACAATTGGTGTAGAAGAGATTCTTCTTATACTTGCAAAGCTATGTAGTTCAGAGTATTAAGTGGCTACACTCAGCTTAAGACTATCAACATGTATCTTTTGTTAGTCTTTTTATCGTTGTTTGGCAGTCATGTTATTCAAATGTAGCTTAACACTAGAATGGTAACCTAACAGGACATAAAAGTGTCCTTTCAGGGTTTTGGGAAAAAATTTCAAAACCATAGTAGATCCACTCATTTTGAAAAATCCTTTCATGAGCTTATAGTTCAATAACTACTACATATGGAAAAAATGAGAAACTTGTAATTTTTCTCATCCCTTGGTCACTACAAGCCTCCAAAGTTCATGGACCAGTGCATTTTACCCAAAACAGCAATTTCTTACGGTTGATTGCATATAAATAAGAGTGGAGATTTTTGTAGGACATGAGATAAAATGCCCCGTTAACTTAAATGGGTTGGTGACCAAAACATATGCTTGCTTTTACCTCACTAATTTTTTTTTGGGCAAAAAAAATAGGTACAAAAAAGTTGCATTTTTGCCATTCTGCGGACCTAGCATCAAAGTTTCTATAGTCACGCTCAATACAGATACTATATACATGTTTTCTTAGTTCCCTTTGGGCCTCTGGATTCAAAAGGAGCCATGGAGCATGTCAAAAGGATAATGGATCTCTTACAATTGAAACCTTGGGGGCAATGATAAAGTGTTAAATACAACAACCATGAAAAAACTGGGTTTAGCATTATGACCTCTAGAAACCCATAGAAACTACTCAATATCTAGCCAAGTTTGTAGTCTATGATTAGATATGGTCACTACCTACAAAATACACACAATTGGCCTAAGAAACTAGCAATATTGAGAAAGTTATACTTGCTACTCTAAAATGTATGGTATTCTTCAGCAATCAAAAAACTCAACCATCATCATATACTATGCTATATAGCATATTAGGTCCCCCAAAACTCAAGGAAGATTAGCTTTATGTTATACATTACACTTACACAATCAAAATTGAATTTGGATATCAAGAAAGCCACCTAAAAAATCATAAAAGTGCTAATTTTGGCCAAAAAACAAGATTATGGAATTCTTGTAAATTGGTCATAACTTTCAATTTCAACACTTAGCTCTCCCTACAAGCATCAAAACATGTTGAGAACTATGAAGGCCTAACCTCTAACCATCTAAACCTCACAAACATGAAGTTTAGAGTGGTATAGTTGCCAAAAATTTAAAAAAAAAACCAAAAACAGGACCCGTTTTTTCACACAGTTTAGATTCAAAAATGTTGTGCAAGAGTAAGGTTAATGGTGAGATCGATACTCAAAAAAAAATGCTAAGTTTTTTTCAGCTCATAAGGCAACTTTGTGGATATATAGCACCTAGAAATTCATTTTCATACTTTTCAAATAATTCAAGCAAAATGGTCACTTAACAGGACACAAAAGTGTCCAAGGACATAAAAGTGTCATGTTACCATTCTAGTGTTAAAGCATGTCAATTCATTAACGTGATAGTACCATTTGTTGTACATATAAGTTGCATTATACCTTGGATAAATTGGCGGCATGAACAACTACCAAACAAAGCTTGCCCAATTCTTGATTGATCATGACTCATTTGCCAACACTTTTACTTAGATGGAACGTCGTTGAGGGTCCTTTGGGAAAGAAAAAACAATTCTTGAAACACCACAAGATAGGAATTGATAGTGGACGATAACGGACAATTATTACACACAAGCGGATGGTATTGATGCCAAAACCTATATAAAGGGCATCCACTACACATTGAGGCTGCTAATCCATTTTTGTATCTTCTACTATTGCTTTCTAGTACCATCATCTCCCAACTTTACCTTTTTTCACTATCGATTTGTCTTTTAGCAAACCACTTATTACACTACATTTGACTACTTTCACATCACTTGAAAGCTTGGTTTCTCCATTTTCCATTTGAGTGATCAAAGTGGTGTAGAATTATTATAGACAAGGAAATTGATGTCAGGCTTAACAAGTCTAAGGTTGAGCATTTGGTAGCTGGCCTAAAAAGCTAGATTGAATAGATGGATGCTCAGTATACACAAACCTTGGCAACCAAGTTGATTATAGAGTAATTCAAAGCAAGGCAAGCTACAATAAGGAATGATCATGAGGATGAGGATGAGCCTAAGAACAATTTAAAAAAGATTTAAGTGATTTAGATAATGACTATGATGCAGCAGACACCTGCCTGCTGCTAGAGGTAGCTCCCAAGGTGGGTCTAGTGGGTCCTAGTCAAAAACCCACCGAGTGACTTCTAGTATCAAGCAAGGACCAAGTTGAGCAACAACTAACTCAACCCACTAGTAGGCAACAATCCATTGGGACTATAGCCATGAACATGATGAATTGCGGCAGACTAAATATTTACGAAAGATTGGGGTCGAATGAGTCAAGCCCATTGATCAAAGAAAACAACTAAAAAGACACAAAGGCAACAAAAAACTTGTTCATTAAATGTGACGAAGACTTCAGCTTCTAGTCCAAATGTAGTTATTCCTTGCAATAAATTGACAATAGAAGTGCACTTAGAATGGTTTGAGGAGGATTAAATGAATTGATACCTCGATGTCCTAGAATCTGGTAACTTAGAATTAGCATGATGAGTAGCCAGATTGACCAAAACTAGTTAAGTATGATGCATGAGGTAGTTAAAGGAATGTGTAAAACTTGGAAATTAATGAGTGCTAATGTAGAATGTCTAAGCATCCCAACTGCATACAAATGCTTGGCACTATATCAACATTTGTTGTATTTGAAGTCAACACTAACAATTGTAGCGTGCTCAAGAAGAGTTTAACCACTCAAAATGGTTGCTTTTACACATCATGCCCAATTACAAGTGTTTTTCTCAAGCATTCACTCATCAAAATATATCACATGCGCTTAAGAGATTATTTATAATATCCCAATATACATGTCATATTTACATTGTGGGTCTGTGTAAGAAACCCTCATCCCCCTCTAATGTATACATAAAAGCAAACATTTGTGCATGTTAATAATTCTCTCCAACTAACTGACATGATATGATATGCATTTTAAAAAGTAACTAACCTGAGGTGATTTTTAATAGTAATATACAAATTCAAAGCCTTAAACAAGGCAATATATGTGTAAGACCGAAGGTTGAGTACAAACTAGTCAGCTTGTATCCACTTGATAGGCCTAAGACCAATGCTAATAAGGATCAGACTATGTTGATGAATAATAAAGCAAAGCAGTTCAATCACATATTTCATCTTCTCAATGTTTCAAGAGCATGATTGAGTCTAAGACATGGGTCAAGTTTGAAAGAATGTGCCACAAGAAAAAGTAATTGTGTACGTCAATGCACCTTCTGAAGAAGGACATTCAAGGTTTTATCTTTCTCTATAACTCAACCATATAAAGCGAGTACACTAGGAAGCGTATGTAGTGTTGGCTCAACAGTCAAAAAATTGACAAGAATAGATTCATTTGTTATGGAAAACTTGGAAGGAAACCTTGAGAGAAAAGACGAAAAGGTATGTTCAATCAGGGTTACAAGACAATAGGTAGAGGCTCAACAATATGCTAGAACAATGGAAATACTCATTTTCTTTCACTGGTCACAATGAGTAATCAAGGATTCCAAACTCCCTCAAAGGATATTACCAATAACCAAGCATGACCCAATATATAGGCACCAACGTGATAAATTCTCTTTGAAGCAAGGATGTACCACAACGAGCCTATTGTAGCACAATAGGACAGAGGCAGCCACTACAGATCCAAGATTAACTTGCGAGTAATGACAGACCAGAAGGCTCTTCAAAGAACAAGGAAATACAACACCCCATAAAAGCCTAAGTTTTGGAGGAGTGAAACTTAAAGCAAGACTCCCGCAAAGCCTACATAGCTATATAAAGGGGACCCACTACACAACTTAAGGTCGGTTCGCTAGTCTTTTGTTGTGTGTGGCACTTTTGCTTGGTTGATAATCCTAGCTGCTAAGCATTTGACAATGTATTATCTGGTCAATTCTAGTAATAACCAAACAACTTTCCACTTTTTTTTTTTGCACAAGTAAAAATTTCTCATTAGGCGTGTGCTCTTGAGATTCTTGTGCGTGATTGCATGCACGCACGTGTAATGGTGTCGTAGACTGGAAACCGTATTCAAAAGTTAAAACATAATTGCTGCTTCTGTAAATAACCATGGAGGAAATCCGTGAAGGTTCCCACTACCATAATATTAACTTATACTCTAACCTTACTTCATCCTGCCTTCCTCTGGAAAGGGATAGAAGAAGTCTCTGAACTTTCCTACCCTTATCTTCAGTGGATTGAACTACCAATGTACCAACAGTTACACTAATATGACCCTCTTTTGGATGATACTACACTGAAAGTAAGCTCCACACATTTTCTACCTTTAAGGTAACCCAAAGTCAAATCTATCAAAGCAAACACATACTCAGAGAGTTGTTCTCTGACCGCTGGCTCATGCTCTAGTCAAAACAATCTTTCTGCCTTGCAAAAAGAATTGAGCTTGCAGAAGGAATCCACGGCCCTCTTCGTTCTTAAGGCTCTTTGTACAAAGATGGTAAAGACTGCAAAATTATAAGGCCAAACTTTGGAATGAAATAAATTTACCTTCAATTTGAGTGATGTCTTATAACACTAAGGATGAGCCATTTAGGAGGCTTTTGTAAGCCTTCACTTTTTTCTTTCCTCTTGAACGAGGGCTTTCGGAGATCCTCTTAAGAGCATGCATGCAAGAGAAACCATTTGGGCATTTTTGAAGTTCAGTAGACTACTTCCACACATTCACATACGACTAAGCAGCTCAGAATGTGTTGTGCCAGTTGATTGCGCATAGATGATACACACGAGCAAATGAGAATAACATCAAGCTGGGAAATGAAAACGACTACATCATGTATCCCACCATATGGCCTCAAAGAAGTAAATTATACAGGGTTGTTACGCAATTTTTATCACTTACATCTCTTTGTGGCAAGTTTCAAACCTGCTGCAATGCTACACACACACACACACAATGCCTTTTGGGTGAGGATGTTCACAACGGTGAAGTGGTCTAGATCAACTGAGCCAGGCCTTTTGGAAGTTTGCCTTTTCGGCAGTTCAGCAGGACCACTGGTGGCAATGCACTTGAAGCATCAATAAGACCCACTTATTTTCCAAGAGACTAGACCTTGCATGAGTATAACCCCATGGTAACCGCCAAGCACTTCCCCTATCCACCAACCGTGAAGATCTCGAAGCTTTAAATGCAGCCTTCCCAGGTACTACGCAACCCAGACACTGCTCCACTAACGCCAGTGATAGGGATCTCCTTTGTGCTCAAAACAATGCTTATGTAGATTTAAAGCAAAGGTACTCAGCAGAGATGCCGTTGGAACTCAGAAGTCTTCAGCAAACTTAAGAAATGTGCACACAATTATGTCCTTGATTATGATCTTAAGACAGCACCTGAAGTTATCTTCCAAACACCATTTATCACTGAAAGTTCATATCTGGTTGTGTAAGTGCTATCATATGAATCAATAACTTCCAGTTTGTTCTCATCATACAAATTGGCTGCCTCCCTTAGAGTAGCTTCCACTGTGGCCCTTCTTTCATCGGTACTGATAGTCACACTTTCTATGTTTAAATTGCTAAACTTATATTCCCAGCACCACCCGTTCTTTGAAATATGCCATGCACGCTCACTCCAGCTCTTAAGCATACTCCCTTCCAGCACCTTTCACACGACCATAATCTATGTAAACATATGCCTCCCACTTGCAATGATGAAATTTCCAGAGGTATGGTTAGCTACAGACAACTTATACCGGTCTAATAGGCGTAAGTACAAGCATGCACACACGCATCACAAAGTCAATAAAAAGGTCTCACCTCTGAAAGTTTCTCGACAGCATGATCTTGACCAAGAGCGTGAGCTTTAGCAGCCTGCCATCTCTGAACAAGTTGTTCAGCACGTAAAGCATCCATTTTTGGAGCCTCTTGTACAACATCTGAGATGGGCCCTGCAAGGAAAGGTCAGAAAGGGTCTGAAATTAGAGCTTTTGAACCAATACAGACCGGTAGGAAAAAATAGAAGATGTAACCAAAGAGGCACAACCCTTTGCCCTTTACCTTTTTAACTACATAAACCGGATGATACTGTTTGTTTTACCTCCTACTGGTTAAAAATATAATCTGTACCTTGTGATTCAAGAATCCTCGGAGATGCTACAGATTCTTTTGCAGATTTAAGAAAACCATTGCCTGTGAAGAAGACTTTTCGAGCACCAAAAGCCACAGCAGCAACCAGTGCACCTGCACAAGCAATCTGGAGGAATGAAGCTACTGCACTCTTCTTACTTTGCTTCCCCTCCAGTTCTTCAGATGATTTCCAAGCCCCTCCAGAGTTCTTGCTCTTTTCAGCAAGAGCGCCAGTGACATCAGTTTGAATACCACCAGAGAGGTGCTCCCTTTGTTGCGAAGGGTCGAAATAGCTATCAGAGGCTTCGTAAGTACTGCCGTGTTGGCTCGCACCCACCCTTCCCAATGGAAAGACCTTCTGCAATGTCTCCTTAACACTACCAAGTGCTGCACCTGCACCAGCTCCAAGTTGCACAATTGCCGCTGCCGCTGCCAGAGGAGACTCCCCTTTCTCCAGCTTCTCTAAATAGCTCAAAACTCCTGGATCATCATAATAGTCTCTCAGCTTTACTTGAAGGCTCTCTGTTTCCCGAAAGTTTGAATAAACCACCTCTCTCAACCAGCTCTCCAACAGTTTGCAAAGGCCTGGTAGATAATCACCCTCCTCACTTCCAAATGAATTAGCAATGACGAAATCAGTCACTGCAGGGTCTCTGTAAGGGGAGTTTGCATCATCCAAGCCTAGCCAAGCGCGACAATCATCGAGCTCTCCAAGCAGCAGTTGGCACATTGCCCGCTCAAAGGCAAAATCAAGCTGCAAACTTGCTAGTGGACGGATACCACCAGCCACCAGCAGACTAGAGGACGAAGCATTTGTCCGCTGCAGTTGATGAAAAAGTGTGTCTGCCTCCTGAATTAGATGTGGCTTCTTTGCAGCGAATCCCTCTGCCACATGGGCAAGAGCAACCGTGTAAACTTCCGAACTTTCTGCTGGAATGTTGCTTGGTGTAACTGTGAATAATGCAACTTGCTCTGCAGCTGTCATTCGAGCAAAAGCCTCCTTCATATACTCATCCCTAGTGTATCCAGGAACGCGAGCAAACACCCCACCCTCACCAACAGCCCATAATATGCTCCGTAGCCCCTGCAAGCCCTCTTCACGTTTTCCACTGTGTTCTTTATCTAATGGGAGCGCAAGAAGCTCTAGAATACAACGTGGGTTGATCTGCTGCAGTGTCTCGTCGATCTGCTCCTGCAAACTGGGGGCTAAACTGCTGCCACCCTCTTCCTGTTTTGACAGGAAAAAAGGAGCTGCCTTAAGAATAAGCAAAAAAAATTTGACGTAAGGAGGTTCAGTAAAAATTTTCCTTTCATAATATTAAACCAAGATGCTAATGCAGACAGAAACATTTACATGCTAGATTAACGTAGAATAGTGATCATAGACAAGCTTAGGATAATGATTAAAAAAGATGGTGACTATCTGGCTACTTTTCAGTGCATGATTCACAAAAAAGCGACCACTGCCAAGAGGGTCATAGCCTGGTGGTAGGCATTACTCCAGAAGTATATAGACCCAACACCAATCCCCAGTAACATTCAAGTTCTTTCCAAACCCCCTCCCCCCCATATATACAGTCTAAAGGGCAAGAGCTTAAATGCACACAGCAGCACAGCCCACCCAACCCAGAGCACGTTGAGACATTTGTCACTAGAATTGCTAAGTATATTGACATGGCCACATGCTTCCACATCAAACATGAAATTTCTATGAAATAAGTTTTTACTTGGAGCAATTTCAAGGCTCTTTCCAGAAGCTCGCAACTCCGGACAATTGCAGGAGGTGATTCAGCCATGGCTTCACGAGAAAGTTCCACATAAGCAAGAGCCATTGCCAACACTATATCACGTTGGAAAAACTTGCCAAGCCGTTCACGTAGTAGCTCCTGTCCAACTTGCAGCACTACCTCCATCTCCCCAACCTCTTGGAGCAAGCACAGTGCTCCAGGTACCTGCAATAAATCACATCAGATGGGCAAATCATAAATGCTACCATTCCTAGAAAGCTTAAAGAACACAAATTCAAAAGAGTAATGTGGATCTTTGAAATATAAAACACATATCCAAAGACTCAACAAAAAAAACATCATTAGGCATGTATTACCTTGCTTAAAGGAACATCCACCATCAATGTTCCTGCTGCATCACCTACAAGACCCTCATTATATTCTCCTCGTAACTCTGGATCTGCTAGCGTCTCACACGCTCCTTTTAGAATCTCTTGACGAGAAATCAAGGCATCTTGACTGAAACCTTCCTTTGGCACATTTTTTGCACGAGACTCGTATGCTCTGACAATAGAATCAGCAAGAAAGTGTGTATCTGCACCAAGCACCTGTTCGAGTTCTAAAACTTTAGAGTCAAGATAATCACCATGATCTTAAAAACAAGAACAAAAGAATAACGGGCCCCAACCCTTTTTAATGAGCACAATCCTTCAGATTTGGTCAAATACTTGTGCTATTGATTTGGTCCTATATGTTTCCTATGATGACAGAAATGGCAATTATGATCAATGTTTATCTCACCCTTAAAGCATATTTTAAAAGAGACATCTTCTTCGAGTCATTCTTATCCCCAACTCCTCGATGGCCACGCAAAGTAAAAAAAGAAGTATGAGCTATCACTCACTCATGGTCATATGCTAAAATGGCATGCTTGGCAAGCGCATTCCACCCATGTCCAAACACCAAAACCCAGCTAGTGATACAAAAAACATCACCTCCAAGGAACGCATTCTTGAATGAATCCAAAAAAAGCACAAATTCACTCACAGACTAAAACACTATTTATAAACTATCATAAATTACCCTCTACCACACATAATATATTTAAATAGTACGACATAAGTTAACCACAATACATAAAACGATTACCTCCACACACATAATATGCCTTGAAGCCTTTTAATCACCAACACAAAACGAGAGAAGATAGAGGAGACAAACACTGAGAGAGAAAGAAAGTAAGAAAGATTCATTAATGCCTTCTAGAGGCCGAAGTCTGCCTATGAGATAGAACGGTGTCATGTACGTGTCTACTTGATATCTTGAACAAAGACAAAAGCTTTGATGTACTAGGCCACTATCACAATGCTTTTCTTTTTTATTGTAATGAAGTTAGTGTTCCATATCATGTTTAAAGACGTCTAGTATCCAAAGACACAGTTTGGCTTTCATGAAAAACATCTCTATATTTTTCCACCTTGATGAGCATCTGTTTTGCACGTAGTTTTTGAGCACTTTAAAATGAGATTTTAAAAATTTTGTTGTCACGTGCACATGGCTCGGTGTGCCACGTGGACATGCTTCATCCATTTCCATAGACAATTTTGCACCTATCCCTAGATAGGAGTATCTAGAATCCTAGGAGGATTAGTACCAGCAATTTTGTTAGCCTGTTCGCAGGGCCTGCATGTTCGGACGAGTCCATTAGATTAGGTTTTCCAGTTTTGGAACCCTCTTGCATAAATTGTTTGTACACACGTTTTGACAAATGTTATTACACTATGGTGGGCATCTGGCATGATGTGCATGTAGTTTTAGGCTAGAGGAATCTAATGAGCCATTCCCCGCGTCAATCAAATTCCTAGATCAGCAGATGTGCGACAATTTCACTCGAGCCTTAGCCCTGGTTAAAAACTTAAAAATTAAATCATTTAATGATTTAATTTGTTGGGTTGGTGGACAGTTTGCCCTACCTCAACCTAAAGGAGTTTATAACTAGCAGATTAGGCCCATAAAGGGAGCATCAAGCCTAGCGTTTCCAAGCATTGTAGCAAGCGCCAGAATCAGCCCAACATTTTGGAGATAAGAGCAGCCCAACGTTTTTGGAACCAAATTTGCTAGCATTTTGCAGATTTCAGTCTATCGCAACTTCTCCCCAGAAAATCAGCCCTAGCGTTTTCAGTTTTCAGCCCTTCCCTCACCGGATGGCTTGGATCTGGCCTCGCTAGCCTCTTTGTCGTGGTCCAGTACTTCTGCAACCCTCTTTGTCGTGGTCCAGCACTTCCGCAACCCATCGAGCCTCTACTCGGCCATTCCCCTACCGTCATGGAGTGCTCCCATTCTGTCCATCATCGGCATCATTGAGATCTGCATTTTCAACCCCTCATTCCTCTCACATCAGGAGCGCAATTCAGCCCCAAATCTACCCCTTGATGGCCATCCGCAATCCCACATCGAGAAGGATCCAAAGATGCATCGAATCAACCCCAGAGGTGCCTCGTCTTGAGGAGTTACGCGGCGACATTCACCATTTGAGTCAGTAGAGTCTCCACTTGAGGTATTGCATGCGTGTATATTTCATTTACGCAATCAAAAGCAAATACCACATCGGCAACAGTGTGGGAGGCTCTTGCGAGGGTTGGTTGGGACTCATCAACTCTCTCTCTCTCTCTCTCTCTCTCTCTCTCTCTCTCTCTCTCTCAGGGCAATGGAGGGAGAAACTAAAACCAAAGCTAAGCCCAACAAAGAAGCTTCCTCCCACGAAGCCACACTCAAGCAGAGTAAGACACTATGAGAGAGAGAGAGAGAGAGAGAGAGAGAGAGAGAGCTCTTGTACTAAATGTTCTGACTGCAGATTCTTCGACTGAATTCTTTTCGGAAAACAAGAACATTGTAGGTTTTGATACCCAAGAAAAAGTTTGTATACCACAGTAAGAGAACTTGTCGAAAATGCTCTTGATTCTACAAAGTCAATCTCAGAACTGCCAGTGGTTGCGGTGACAATTGAAGAGATCAGCATATCTAAGTTCAATAATTTGATAGGCCTTATAGATCGAGAGCGGATATGATGATTATGAGAAAGAAAAAGCACGAGAAGTAAGCTCTCTCTCTCTCTCTCTCTCTCTCTCTCTCTCTCTCTCTCTCTCTCTCTCTCTCTCTCTCTCTCTCTCTCTCTCTCTCTCTCTCTCTGTTTTTGCTCGAGCTGCGCAGACACAGAGAGAGCCAGATGAGAGGAGAGGCTAGCCACTCTCAGAGATGGATCACAGACTTCTTTAGAGCGGACATTGGGCAGCCAGAGGAGCAGCTACCACAACAAATCTCACATTCTCCTCATACCAGAGGTACACTGATCGATCGAGTGACTGAGCTGGGGAGATCCAGACGCCAACGACTGCATAGGACTACACATCATCGACGGAGGCTGCATCAGAGGATTTGGATCAATTTGGCCCAACGTGCCCGGCACCCGGTCAAACTACTGACCATGGAGGAGATAAATGAGATCCGCCAATGACCGATGATGGATCTCCTGTGATTTAGCTCTTTTTGAGGATACCCCCACATTGTGTTGTATTAGCCCTCTTTCACTACTCTCACCTCCCTATTCATATCCTACACAATTCCAGCTAGCTGCTTAGCTCGCATCTAGCAGTTTAGGATTTATTTTTGGTACTTTTTGGTACTCAGACATTGTATCAGATTCACCGCATTGTAACTTTTTGGTCTCATAGGTTATTTTCGCCTTTTGAAGACGTTAATAGAACTTTTTTATTTCATTTCATTTCTCTCTGTGCGCAATGTACCGATGGGCCAGTAAGCTCTCTCTCTCTCTCTCTCTCTCTCTCTCTCTCTCTCTCTCTCTCTCTCTCTCTCTCTCTCTCTCTCTCTCTGTGTGTGTGTGTGTGTGTGTGCGCGCGCGCGCAATGTACAAATGGGCCAGATGCGCTCAAATCTGTTGTTGTTGTTGTTGTTGCTCTCTCTAAGGCAGCGCTCTCCACAGCAGGTCAGCAAACCACATCAGCAAGCAGGTAGAGGGCCACGCATGTGGGTACTGCAGGTTATTTGCGCTAAAAAAGCCACGTCTGACTAAGGGTAAAGTTTGGCGTGCAATGGGCTGTAAACGGCCAAGGTCTTACACAGCACGACAGCTTCTCCAGCACTGCACAAACGAGGAAACCATAGAGCACTACCACAGGGGACAGACAGCGCAAGTGTGAGGAAACAGGTTCCACATGGCCGTGTTGGTCGTTGGGGAACACGTCGTGAGGGCTGCGCAGGTTGTGGCGGAGTACACAGATTTCAACGTGGCAGCTCGGCACTGCTCTGTGGTGCCAGGAGGTCACATGAGGCAACAAAAGATTGGTCGCGCTAGGCAGCATCAGTAAGACAGAAGCCTCACACGAGGTGCCTAAGGATGGACCAATAAGCCGCCCTCGGAGATGACGATATCTATGAAACCCCGCTTAAACCGAAAATGACAGTTAGGCGGAGGATTCGAGAGAGCACACTATCGTCAAGTTCTGTGAGAGCAAAGAAACTTTCTAGAGTCAAAGATGACTTAATGTTTGAGAAGTACAGTTGATGATTAAGGCGGAGCTGAGCCTTTTGAGGGGTGACATTGAAAAAGAGATGTATGCAAATGCGGAGACTTACAAAAAAGCTATGTATGCAGATGTGAGGAAAGAATTGAACAAAGAGATGCTTAGTAAGTGTGACGAGACATACACATCATTGAAGGCCGAAATGCAGACGATTGTGAGGGTGAAAGTGAATGTAATGGAATGTGTGATGCAAAAAAGATTAGAGGATGCACTTGCTACGTTTGAATCCTGGAAATAAAAAATGGAAGAACGCATGAATGAAAAGGATGCATTGATCGAAGCACTTGAGGGAGACCTCGTAGCTTGCAAAAATACCCCCGCAAAGGAGGGAAACAATCAACCCTCAATGATAAAGGAGCTCAAATGCATTAAGGAGCAGGTGAAAACTCTAAAAGAAGAGGAAGAGCAGAAGGAATTTTCAAAACACAAGAGAAGGTTGATAAAGCTGATAAGTGAATCGAGGTGTTAGGTGCAACGGAAATGAATGTTGCTCTTTCTCAAGATGAGTGACCCGATCGTGCTCAAGGTTCCTTTTACTTACGGAAGGGAGAGCCTCTGTGCCCTTAATGATAGAGTGCAAGTTATCACAAACAAAGTGAATAGACTCTGTGCGTGAAGGTGCTAAGACTGAGATAGAGAGAGAAGAATACGACACCAGGGAGTTGTCAAACCCTCCTCCAAGGGCCCCTCTCTCGATGGTGAGAGAGGTCTATGCTATTGATTGCACAAGAACTGGTACAAGATGCTGATGCAAAGTGCGACTAGGATGAAGTCGACGGCGAAGACGGGCTGAATTTACTGACTGCTGGAAGGGCGAAATCTGCTGCCTTCTGTGCTGCTGAAAACACTGCTTTAATGCTGTCTGAAAACGCTGATTAAGGTTGTCTAAAAGCGCCGAGTACTGCTGTTTAAGAACACTGATTAAGGCTGTTTAAAAACGCTGAGTACTGCTGTATAGAAGCGCTGCTCTGCTGGTTGTAAACCACTGCTGGGCTGCATATGAAAAACGCTGGTTTGCTGGTCCTGAAAACACTGGAATGGCCTGCTTAGAAACGCTGATAGAAGGCTGCAATAGCTCTGTCCAAGGCTGAATAAACACTGATGCACAATGCTGAAAACGCTGATGTTGCTTGGTGGACAAACGCCAGCCTAGGGGGGATCTTGCTTGAGAGAGAGAGGGAGGAACTTGTTGCAACTTGTGTCTGTGTTCTCCTTGCTCTTCTGCTAGATACTGCTAGCCCTATATATTATCTTACTCATTTTGCCCTACCTAGTTTCGCAACAAAAGTCACTTAATAAATAAGTGAAAAATGTCAAAAATAGGGAAAATAGGTTTCATGCACTGGAAACTGCTCCTGATTGATTATGATGGTAATGCTAATGATCATGCTGTGTGCAACCAGAGGATATGCATCTACTTAGTGTGTGGGCATGCATGGTCTGCGAACAGACTCACAAAAGTGCCAGAACACTTCCTATTTTAGACTGACTTGACTGAACTGAACCCTGGTCATGTTGTAGCTTGTCCACGGACACATAAGTTTCGATGTGTCACGTAACATCCCCTCCTATTTAAAGTGAGGTACTGGTATCGAGTTGCATGGCTTCCTTGTAGTCTGCCAACAACTCTGGGTAATCTTTGAAAAACTCTTCGTCGACCCACACTGCTTCGTGGATTCCTCGATCCTTGAACTTCAAAAAGTATCGTCTCACTTGCTTCTTTGAACCATGTCGAAACCGATGCAACAACACTTGCTCCGGCTCCATGACTTCCGCTTCATCGATGATCTCCGGTTCTTCTTCTTCCGAAATGTCCTGTGGAGACGTTCCTTGAAACACTTTCAACCAAGAAACATGGAAAACATTGTGCATTGACCATGAGTTACGCAACTACAATTTCATTGAAACCTCATTTATCTTTTTAATGACTGAAAATGGACCATACATCCTAAAAGACAACTTGGAACACTTCTTTATAACTTGCTTAAGACGTTGTTGCTTCATGATTCTTAAATACACCCAATCCCCTTCCTTGATCGAAAGTTGAAACATCTTGACGATGCCTTATTAGCCTACCGTGAATAAGATTCATGAGCCTTGCTTAGGCGAAGCTTCACACTCTCAGAAATCTCATCCAATGACTGACTTTCAGCATTGGCATCAGGCATTTGACTGATCGAGCGAGTCAAAAGTGACTGGAATGGACGGCCAAAAGCTACCTCATACGGCGTTCGACCAATGGCAGAGGAAAAAGAGTCATTCAAAATAGCTTGACCCGATGGGAGATAGAGCTCCCGATGAGACTGTTGATCATGCGCATATGACTTTAAAACATCAAAAGCCAACTGATTGTAAATCTCTGTCTGACAATCTGATTGTGGATGAAAAGCAGATGAAAAATTCAACTTAATGCCAAAATTTTCAAAGAGTGCGCACCAAAAATTGGACGTGAACTTAACGTCATCCCTATTTGAAACAATTGATTTTAGCAAACCACAGAGGGGGTATCAATGCTTAATGAACAACCGTGCTACATCTTGTGCAATGACTGTGGCTTTACAAGGAATCAACATGCAAAACTTGCTGAAACGATCAACAATTGTCAAACATTGAGCGTTCCTTGAATGCAAACTTGGTGGGAGGTTAGTCACAAAATCCATGGAAATATCTTGAAAAGGTCCATCGGGAATAGGCAACGAAAGCAAGAGGCCTTGTTGCTTACCCCGAGGAGCTTTTACCTTTTGAAATATAGGGCACTGTGTGACATAACAAAATACATCCTTTCGCATTTTAGGCCAATAAAAGAATCTTTCTATCTTTTCCAACGTGGTGTTCATTCCCCTGTGCCCACCCGTGAGAGAATCATGTGCATCATGCAATATGGTTGGCTTGAGAGAGGGCAACACACATAAACGTTGACAAAAATACAACAAATCATCACGAGTGAGATAGTTGCTTGGCCCTTGGGAAGCAAGAGCCTACAACCATTGTTTACCAAACTCGGAATCCGCATATTGGTTCTTCATGCTGTCAAAAGACACACCCTGAATAGAAACTGTGGATCTTGACTCAAGAGCCAAAATCTGTCCTTTGCGACTCAACACATCTGCAAGAGGGTTAGCTTTTCGAGGCACATACTCAATCAAACCTCCAAATTGCTCAAAAAATTGTGACCACAGTGCTTGGCGATCACTCCAATGTACACTAGGTATAGACTGGAGCCACTTGAGGGCTTGATGATCTGTGCGAACTGTAAACTCTCTACCATACAGAAAATACTTCAATGCTTAAGAGAGTGAATGACAGACAAAAGTTCTTTATCATAAACTGAATAGTTCTTTTCTGTACTATTGAGCTTCCGGCTAAGCAAAGCTACAGGACGACCATGCTGCTGAAGCACAGCGCCGATGGCGACATTGCTCGCATCCGTCCATACCCCAAAGGGGTCATCCCAAGAGGCAAGGATAAGACACAGTGCTTCTGTCACCGCAACCTTGAGAGCTGCGAAAGCCTCAATGGCTGCTTCGGGCAAGTCGACGCGCTGACGACGAGTCTTTACCCCTTTCAAAACATCAGTCATAGGTGCGGCAATGCGTACAAAATTCTCTATGTACGAACTATATGTCTGACATAAACCAAGAAAAGAACGCACATCATATACAGTTTTGGGCAATTTCCAATTACGTACCTGTTCCACCTTCATGGGGTCTAGCTTGACGCCTTCAACAAAAATGATATAACCCAGATAAGTAACTTCAATGAGAAAAGACTCAGATTTCTTAGCTGCAATGTACAACTAACACTCATCCAAACGGGTTAATACCCTTTCGAAATCCTTTTCATGTTGTTCCCCCGATGCAGAAAAATGAGACTATCATCAAGAAAGATAAACACACATACACCAACCATATCGCCGAAACGGCCTACCATGAGATGATTAAACGTACCCACGGCACCTGTCAATCCAAAAGGCATAACAACATACTCCCATTACCCTTGCTCGGTGCGAAAAGCGGTCTTGAAGATGTCGCCTTTGAATACCCGTACCTAATGGTATCCACTCTTGAGATCGACCTTATTGAAAACCTTTGCCCCATTGAGCCTATGAAGGATATACTCAATGCAAGGCATCGGAAACTTGTTCTTGACGGTCATCTTGTTCAATGCCCTGTAATCAACACACAAACGAGACGAACCATCTTTCTTACGGACAAACAAAATAGGAGCAGCAAAAGGGCTTACACTCGGACGTATAAATCCTCGAGCCACCAACTCCGTGAGTTGTTGCTCTAACTCTTCTTCCTGTATCTTGTTCAAACGGTAGGGAGCCTTGTTGATAGGCTCTGCCCCCTCCATAAGCTCGATGCGATGGTCCTCTAGCCTCTCGGTTGGCAGACGGGGTGAAAGATCATCCTGTAAAAAAGATGCTTAAACTTGGTAAACAAATCTGAATACTTGTTTGGAGCCTGAATGCTCTGGAAAACTAGAGCAGCATAGATGAATGCCGCTTGTGCTCCTCGTCGTAATTCACGCTTTACCTACAAATTGAGTAAGTTTGTATATAAGCAAACCTAGGCTAGCACTAATTGGCAGAAGAGGCAGCAGGAGCACCTTGCTCAACAGGCAACTTCTCAACAGAACCCATCAGAAGGCCTAGCATTTTGCAGATTGCAGGACCTGGCATTTTTCCCATCAAGATCAGCCAACGATTTGCTTTGCAGATTCCGGCGACAGCAAGACCACAAGCTTAGCGTTTTGATCCCAGATCTTCACCGCCAGAAGCTTCAACACCTAACGTTTTTGGAGACCCAGCACCTAGCGTTTTTGCAGCGTTTTCAGCCATGGCAGTGCAGCGTTTTCAGCAATGAAGTACCTGCAAGATCAGCCCCTAAAAGAGTAGCAGATTCAGCCGGAAAGACCATCAGTTTTCAGCCTAAAGAAACCTCAGTTTTCAGCCCTAAACCTGCAGATTTTCAGTGGCAAAAGACCTACAGAATCAGCCCCCAAAATCAGCGTTTTGGACTTGTAGCAGATTTAGCCCATAGTGTTTTTGGACAGCAGATACAAGATTGTGGATTTCAGCTCTTAGGTCGGTTTCATCATCCCCGTCATCATCGCCGACATAGCCTAGACTTGCATCAGTCTCATGCATACCGTTTGTACGAGTTTGTGCAATCATAAGTAGACCACTCTCGCCGACGAGAGTGGGACCTTCGGAGGAGGGTTTTACAACGTCTCTGGTGTCGTATCTCTCTTCTCTCTCTATCTCTCAGTCTCATACACTTGCACGCACAGTGTCCATTCACTTTGTTTGTGATCATAGCATCTCTCATTAAGAACGGAAGGCTCTACCTTCCATAAGAACAAAAGGAACCTCGAGCACAGTTCGGAGCACTCATCTTGAGCAAAGCGCAAACATTCATTCCGCTGCACCTAACAGAGGGTTATGCTCACGAAACCATCGAATGCCTAAAAGCATATTATATGCTGAGAGAGGAGATACTACAAATTTTCTGCGGGACACTGTTGAACCGTGAATAACATTCTCCTTTTCCTGATTCTTGTCAAGCTTCGCCTGCACATTAGAAATGAGAGATGAAGAATGAACAACTTCCTCTCCATGAATGGCAATGGGAGAGTCATTTTTGGCATTGAAAGTGAAAGTATTGGCTGCCCAATCAATCAAAGGGTTATGCTCATGAAACCATCGAATGCCTAAAAGCATACCACATGCTGAGAGAGGAGATACTACAGCTTTTCTGCGAAAGGACACTTGTTCCATACCGGGAACCGAAAGGAGATGTCTTGCTAACCTCCAAGCGGGCTTTTTCGACAAGAGAGTCACTTATCACAACATGCATACTGCCTCGATCAAACAATATGACAAAACGCTGACCCTTCACATGACCATAACACTTAATGAGAGACTCATCAATGGGAGGATCATGAGAAACTTGGGTCACACCCGTGTTCTCATTTAGGGCATTAACAGAGGATGTAGGTTCTGTGGGTTCTTTAGGTTTGTTAGATTCAATCTTAGGACATGTTTTCTTTATACGACCCTTGATGTGACAATGATAACATCAACCTTCTTTAGAATAAATGCTTTGTTCTTCTGACGTGATGTATCCTCCAAAAATTCCTTGTGCTGCTTTTTCACATGGGGTGAGCTTAGGTTTAGCAATTGTGTTAGCTTTATCCTTAGAATCATTGTGTGAGTTCTTTTTCGAGAGACTAGAGGAAGATTGGATAGAAGAGTTACCATTCTTACCGTTCTTACCGTTCTCCGGGTTCTGAGGAGTCTGAGAGGTACTTTGAGAAGACTTGTTCTCCTTAGGCTTTCCCTTATTGTGCTTCATCTCCTGTGCGAGAGCAATCGCTACCGCCTTGTTCAGATCGATTGATCGAGTACCTCAACATCATACTTGATATACTCGTCCAATCCAAAAAGAAATGCCTCCTTGCACTCATCATCCGATTTGCGTAATTGGGTGCCGAGATGTAAAACACGGTTAGAAAAAGACATAGCTAGCAAACCATTTTGCTTGAGACTGCACCTGTCGTCCTTTAATCGTGCTAGGTACTGAAGTGGCATAAACCGTGCCTTGAGCTTGTCTTGGAAGTCGGCCCAATTGAAGGAAAGGGACGCGCCTTCGTCGGCTTTCTCTAGGTGCGCGGCCAACTGTGTCTTGCCATGGGTGGTACCAATTGATGGCATCACTCGCAAATTACATGGCTGCCGTCAAAACCTTGCTATTCCTTGTCTTCTTAGTTGTCGCAAAATAAGCATTAAATTGATGTAACCAAGAATGAATAACACCAACATCAATCTTATCGTCTTACTTACTGAACGTGATCTTCTCTGTGACGGGGTTGTTGGAGTTCAAATCTCTGCTGCTTGATGAACCACCAACATCTTTGACCGGCTCGGGTTTCAAGGTAAGTACCTGTAGGACCAACTCTTGCATGCGTTGGTCTCTCTGCGCCTCACGCTCTAACTCCAAGGCCACTCGTCTATCTTTGGCCGCCACACACGCTTGCTCACGCTTACGCTCCAAGGCTAACTGTCTTTCTTCGCGCTCGCGATCAAATTCTGTCTTTCTTTCTTCAGCCGCCAAGCGCACTTGCTCGCGCTCACGCTCTAAGGCTGCCATTCTTTCTTCGTGCTCGCGCTCCAAGGCGGCACGTTGCGCTTCTTGTCGTACCATCATGTCCATCATCATCTTGACCAAAGCCTCCATAGGATTTGGTGCAATCCTTCATGTAGATGGGGAAGGGGGAGGGTCGGAAAAACCTCCTGGTGGGGAAAATTCTTCTTCGCCACCTCCCATCTCCATGTGAAGTATCCATTCCGCTTCAGGTGATAACCATACACTGAAGTCGTGAGTAGTTCATGAGGAACTTTGGTTCTTGGGTTCTTGGGTTCTTGAGGGTCTTGAGTTCTTGAGGTTCTTGAGGTTCTTCTTTAGCTTGCAATCTGTGTTAGATAAGGATCTTCTCTTACCCGAGCTCTTCTCTTTCCTGCGGGCGCACCCCTTGGCGGCCTTGCGCTCATACCAAGGTTGCTTTTTCCCACCTCACGTTGATTGACCGGCCACTAAGTGCACGGTCCGCTCTCAATGAGTGAAAAGAGGCACGAGGGGAGACTGGACAAGCCCTTCTTTCTTGGGTTTCCTGTCACTCTTCAAAAACACGATTAGAAATCGACACACCCAAGTGGGCTTGGGTTATGTGCGACCGCAATAAGCAAAAAAAAATCTTGTGGTTCTTCCCTTGAGTGATACAGAACACTGCCAAAGTTTTGATACCAATGTAAGGTGCAGCCGAAGTGAATGTTCAACTTTGCTCAAGATGAGTGCTCCGAACTGTGCTCAAGGGTTCCTTTTACTTATAGAAGAATGTAACAGACGTGGACACTCCAAGTCAAGAATCAACCACGACAGCACCAATAACCACTTCAAAACAATTCACAGATCACAAAAGATTTGCACTGGCCCGGCGGAGTTCCGTGCCTAGAGATATTGGCCCCAAAGACTGGCGCCCCTTTCAGTATTTCTTTTTACATTAATCAGTTCAAAGTACAAGAGAGTGGGTCGGGATTCACTCTCAGACTCTGCGTCCAGATGCTCTGAGAAGTTAGGCCCTCACCACTAATTTAAATGTTACAAGGGATGCCCAAAAGCAGAGCCCCAAAAGCTTGAAAGCAAAAGCAGATTCTCTCTCTCTCTCAATGAGAGTCAGTAAAAAGCAAGTTCTCTTTTTCTCTCTTTCTCCCAAATCATAGCAAAAAGCTGAGATTTCCGTCGCTCAAAATTTCAAAAAAAAAAATTAATAGCCTCCGCAATTTTCGGAAATTAGGGTTTTTGGCAAAAATTAGGGTTTGCAAGAATTTTAGGGTTTCTAGCAAAAATTAGGGTTTTTCCTGTCCGTAGCCACGTCATCACTTTGTGACATACCTCCCTCTTGAAAGCATTGTAATCGACCGCGATTACGCCTGCAAAACCGACAAAAGCCATAAACCGTCTTAGCAGACACTGAATGTTAGTACCTACATACTAGGAACACACTTCTAGCACATGTACAAAATCGACAGTCACATCACACGACATCACAGGACATCACTAGACATCACATGACATTCAACATTCATTCGGATCTTAGACCATGATTTATCGGCAATGTAGCTAGAAATCACATCTAGGTCCAATCGGGACCTCATCGATGTCCGATTGACTAACCCCTATTGCAACCATGTCTATTTGAGATCAATCAGACCAAAATGTTGCAGTCATTTCGGCTATCAGTTCCTGCACTCACAAGAAGTCAAGAACAAATCAGTATCATAATCAGGAATTCCATTTCAAAAAGTCATCCAGCAGAATACTGTCAGCTATCAGTATCCCTGAAGCTCAAAGAGACATCAGTGACTTTAGTATCAAAATCGAGGCATCTGTTGACAAAGGAGCGGAGTAACTCCCCTCTTGTGCATCCCACTGCACCATATCTCCGGCCAAGCTGAATTTCTGGGTTCCGTTTGGAGTAGACTATGCTAAACCAAAACATCGAGGTAAAGTTTCATAATCCGAGGAGTATCTGCTAGGTCCTCCTCCTCCATCCACTTCGCATCAAATGCAAGAAAGTTTTTGAACTTAACCAAGAACCGCCTTCGGACCTTACCTTTCTTCGTATCGTTATGTGCAAAAATCTATTCAGGAACAAGGATCTCCTCGTTTTCTTCCACTTCGGGTTGCTCATCAGGCTCCCCATCATCAGGCACATCACCCTTAACAGGTTTCAAGAGACTCACATGCAATGCATTGTGAATCCTCAAAGTATCTGGCAGTTTCAATCGGAAGGAGACATCATTTATCTTTTCAGTAATTTGGAAAGGTCCGTAGTATCGCATACTAAGCTTTGGAAAAAGCCTCTCCTTTCCCTTTTTCTTTCTTAGGCGTGCCTTCTCAAAACGTAAGAGCACTCAATCATCCTCCTTCAATTTCAAGTCGCGACGATGGCGATCCGCTGCCTTTTTCTATCGTTCTTGAGACTCCTGCAAAGTCTCGCGAACCTTGGCAAAAGCCGTATCCAAATCTCGCGAATATTCATCCGCTTCAAATATCTAATCTTTTGTGCTCAGGAAGGATGGAACCTTCGCAGCACTTTCAACAATCTCACATGGCGTCTTCCCCATCGAAGAGTGTATCGTGTTATTGTAGGCAAATTCCACCAAAGGTAAGTTCTTTTCCCATTGAGTCTTCTGATCCGAGATACAAGACTTCAATAAATCTAAAACCATTGAATTGGCAATCTCAGATTGCCCGTCAGTCTGCAAGTGGAACGATGACGAGAACTGCAACCGCGTGCCAATGTTCTCCCAAATTGCCTTCCAAAACAAACTCATAAATCTGGGGTCTCTGTCGGAGACAATCGTCTGACACGTGCCATGTATCGGAAAATCATCGTGATCTTTCTGTGTTCTCAAGAGATCAAAAATGAAATCCATTTCAATACTTTTCCAGGGGCGGGTAGGTATGGGTAAAGGCTTTAACAATGCCTGTGCCTTATGCCTGTCAAAATTGACCTTCTGGCATACTAAGCAACTGCGCACAAATTCTTCCACATCCTTTTTGAGTCTCGGCCCAAAGAAGTATCTCTCTACCCCCTTCATGGTGGTAGTAATGCCGCGGTGACTCGTAAAAGGTGGACAGTGGCATTCAATCATAACCTTTTCCCTCAACGGTTGTGTAACGCACAACATAGTCTTTTTCATCAAGTAGCCTTCCTGAAGGGAGTATCCAGCTACTGTCTCCCCATCCGTATCCGTGTTAAAATATCTGCAAAATCTATATCTGTGGCATACTGATCGACCATATCCTCGAAGCTCCTATGATGTATCGCGGAAATAGCCAGATCCAACGGATTCCGAGACAAAGCATCTGCCACCACATTCTTCTATCCCTGCTCATGGACAATCTAGAAGTGAAACTGTGACAAGATGTTCGCCCACCGCATCTGCTTTTCCGAAAGCTGCTTCTGTGACAAGTAGCGCAAACTTTGATGGTCTGTAAAGACAGTAAAATCCGCTCCGAGTAGGTAGTGCCGCCACTGAGTAAGAGCATGGATCACTGCCAAAAGCTCTTTCTCATATATCTGTGCTGTCATCTCCGGCCTAGAGAACAATCAGCTCTCGTAAGCAATGACATGGCCTTCTTGCATCAAGACCGCACCCAGGCTACGACCACAAGCATCACAATATACTTCAAATGACTTTTGCAAGTCTGGCAAGGTCAAAACTGGTCCCGTAGTCAATTTCTCTTTCAATGTCTGAAAGGCAGTCACTTCTGTGGATCCCCACGAGAAAGGGACTCCTTTCTGTGTCAAGATATGCAAAGGGGAAGCAACCTCTGCAAACTTTCGTATGAACCACCTATAGTACGAACATAGTCCCAAGAAGCTTCCAACTTCATGGACATTCTTCCAATCGGGCCAATCACGTATAGTCTCTATCTTGGCCAAATCCACTTGCACTCCTGCTGCTGAGACAAAGTGTCCCAAAAAGTGTATCTCTGAAGCAGATGATCTCAATGTTCTGCCTCATTCTTGGAGAAAACAATGATATCATCAAAGAAAGTGCCAACAAATAGCCTGTACTCTTGAAAAATCCTGTCCATTATCCGGTTAAATGTCACAGGAGCATTGGTTAAACCAAAAGGCATCACCAAAAAACTCAAATAACCCAAAAGTCGTCCGAAAAGCTGTCTTGTAGACGTCTTCTGGCGCGATTCGGATCTGATGATATCCACTCTTCAAGTCAAACCTGCTAAAGCACGAGGATCCCTGTAACCTGTCGAGTATATCATCGATCCTAGGAATCGGAAATCTCTTCTTGATGGTGATTTTGTTGAGAGCTCTATAATCAATGCACATTCTCCAAGATCCGTCTTTCTTCAAATCCAACAACAGTGGAGAGCAGTACGGTGAAGTACCAGGCTGGACAAGACCCTTTTCCAAGAGGTCTTTCACTTGGTTCATAATCTTTTCAATCTGTACTTGGCTCACACGGTAAGGTAGCCGGTTCGGTGACGTGCTTCCAGGTATCAGGTCAATGGTCCGATCTTCAGGCCCTCTAAAGGCAATCGGCATGAGTGTGGAGAAAAATCTTGGCGTTCTTTTGATCAGATCAAAACATATTCAACCTTTATCCATCGTTCAGTTCTCTTTCAAAAGAATGAGTAAAGAAACTGAAGTTCATCAAGTACAATCTCTGAGCCCTTCATTTATCAAAGTCGCTTTCTCGGCCCGATAGTCAACCACGGCGTAGTTCTTGTGGTACCAAGGGATCCTGAGTAGAACGTCAATCGCGTGCCCTGAACACCCCTGTCATTGCAAACGAAGTTTGCCAATGCTCGGTGTAATGGCAACATCCCATCCTGGTGCCAGTCGAACTACCTCCGCCTGTGGCGTCAGTCTGTCGGGCGTAATTCCAAATCGAGCCGCCAATTCCAAGTGAAAAGAAGTTGGCCTTGGCTCCTTCAAAAGAGCTTCCTGATCCTTCACTTTGTCCCAAAAGCGGCAAAGTTTGTACTTTCATTCATTAGATTCGGTGCGGGTCCCATGCCATGTGGTACCGGTTCTGCTTTTCTATCTGCCTTTTCTGCCACGTTCCTCAGCTGCTCTCGAACTCTCAGGCCTGTCGTCGTCTTTATCATTCTGTTCTTTCTGTACCTTTTTAGGGCACTTCGCGGAGATATGTCCATGTTCCCTGCATCCAAAGCACTTCCCCTCTCTAATGAAGCAAGCTCTCTCCTCAGGAGTAAGCTTGGGTCGTGCATCCTTTTTCTTTGGGTTGCTCTTTTTCTTTCTACTTTCATTCCCAGAAGTCTGTTCGGCTCGTTGTGTCATGGCCTCATCTGTGGGGTAGGTCAGACTACCAGAGTGAATGGCAAAGCCCCGCTTCGCATGACTCATCAAGTCTTGAATAGAAGCTGACTTCTGTTCCAAGTAATGATCTCGGATCTCTGTAGGTAGACCCAAGGTAAACCGCTCAATCTGTTCTCTGAACGAGATCTTCTTGAATGAAGAGGCGGGTAGAAAAGAGCTCCAGAATCTTTCACAATAAGCATTTACTGTATCGCTCTTGGTCATCCGAAGATGGTTCCAAGCAGCTCGTATATCTCGTTCAAACTCTTGCGTCAACCAAGAAGAAATAAAAAGCCTCTTAAATTTCAGCCATGTAACTGGCGCAGTCTTGTTTAAAAGAAGCGTGGACCACCAAGTACGAGCATTCCCCTTAAAGTAAGAGACAGCTCTCCGAATCTTGGAGTGCTCTGAATAGCGTCCTCCCGCGAAAGCAATGTCAAACTATTGTACAAAAGACAAAGCCTTCAAAGCATCTGAGTATCTTGACAAAGTATCGAACTTGATCGAGTGGCCACCTTCCTTAAACTCTCGGACTTTCTTGCTTTTATCTTTGAGAAAGTCATACTGGTTGGCTTTGTAAAAATTATTCTTGTTCGCATAGAAGTTTTCATCATCGGAATCTGAGTTGTCTGTAGACGAGTCCTCAGTAGAACTGTCAGTCTCTGGGCGAGACTTAGCCTTCTTTGTCTTTCTCTTGCCCTTTCCGAAGCTTTGTTTCTTGCTTCGCTTTTTACCTTTTCTGTCTTCTTCGCTCGAATCTAAAGAGCTAGAAGAACTGTCAGAAGAAGAAGAGGAAGAAGAAGAACCGGGTACTCCTTCAAATCGAACACGCTTCTTCTGTTTCTTTGCCTTGTCAAATGTCGACCAACGACCCAAATATCCCGGGAAGTCAGTGCCTTTCTTCTGCTTTTTGCCGTGCTTTTTGTCTTCCTTTTGCACGTCGAAAAGCTTAGCAATCCGTGCATCAACCACGTTCTCCAGTTCCTTCTCTATATATTTCTTGGAGGCAGAAGGTTTCTTGAGAGCGGGTTTCGGGAGTGGTATTGTGGTTCTCTGCCACTCCGTCTGTACCTCTTCCAAGAGGTCTAGTTCATATATTTTGCCATCTTCGGGTCCTTGGCAAAATTGAGCATAATCTTTGTTGCATCGCCAATCAATTGACGACGCTCCATCTCTTGCTGCTTCGCCTAAGTAGGCCTAGGCAGGCCATAATCCGTGCTGGAATCTTCGTTGTGATCCCTGCCCGCATCTCCAGATGCAGAGGGAGTCGACTGATCCTTGCGTGAAGCCATAGGTGCCGCGGAAAAAAAATTAATTTGGGATCGGATTTCCCGTAGAAGAGAAATCGGCCGTGCTCTGATACCACTGTAACAGACTTGGACACTCCAAGTCAAGAATCAACCGCGACAGCACCAAATAATCACTTCAAAACAATTCACAGATCATAATAGATTTGCACTGGCCCGGGGGAGTTCCGTGCCTAGAGATATTGGCCCCAAAGACTGGCGCCCCTTTCGGTATTTCTTTTTAATTAATCAGTTCAAAGTACAAGAGAGTGGGTCGGGATTCACTCTCAGACTCTGGGTCCAGATGCTCTAAGAAGTGAGGCCCTCACCACTAATTTAAAGGTTACAAGGGATGCCCAAAAGCAGAGCCCCAAAAGCTTGAAAGCAAAAGCAGATTCTCTCTCTCTCTCTCAATGAGAGTCGGTAAAAAGCAAGTTCTCTTTTTCTCTCTCTTTCTCCCAAATCATAGCAAAAAGCTGAGATTTGCATCGCTCAAAATTTCCAAAAAAAAAAATAATAGCCTCTGTGATTTCCGGAAATTAGGATTTTTGGCAAAAATTAGGGTTTGCATGAAGTTTAGGGTTTTTGGCAAAAATTAGGGTTTCTGTTGTCCGTAGCCACGTCATCACTTTGTGACAAAGGGAGAGCCTTCCGTTCCTTTAGTGAGAGAGTGCAAATGATCACAAACAAAGTGGATAAACACTGTGAATGAAGGTGTTGAGACTGAGAGATAGAGAGAGAAGAATACGACACCAGAAAGTTGTCAAACCCTCCTCCAAGGGCCCCACTCTCTATGGCGAGAGAGGTCTATGCTATTGATTGCACAATCCTCGTACAATGGTCTAAATGCAATGGACTTGCCTCAAGGTTCCTTTTCGTTCTTATGGAAGGTAGAGCCTTCCGTTCTTAATGAGAGAGTGCAATGATCGCAAACAAGTGAATGGACACTGTGCGTGCAAGTGTATGAGACTGAGAGATAGAGAGAGAAGAGAATACAACACCAGAGACGTAAAACCCTCCTCCGAAGGCCCCACTCTCGTCGGCGAGAGTGGTCTACTATTGATTGCACAAACTGGTACGAAAGTGGATGCATGTGACTGATGCAAGTCTAGGCTAGATCGATGACGACGACGGGGATGGCAAGACCGATCGAAGGGCTGAAAACTGAGGCTTCCTATTTGCTGTCCAAAAACGCTACTGGCTGAAATCTGATGTCGCCTTGCTGCTGTCCAAAAAATGCTGATGGCTGAAATTATCTAGCACCAAAAATGCTGGTATGGGCTGGTCTTTGATGGCTGAAATCTGTTGGTCTTAGGGCTGAATTCTGCTGGTGCTTATCTGCTGAAAATCACCATGCAAGGGGGGCGATCTGTGGTTCTGGAAAACGCTAGAGATGAGATGCTCTGGCGATGCAACTGTGATGCAAAAACGCTAGTGCTGAAGGTCTTCTTGGCGATGGGTATCTGCTGAGGAAAACACCGAGGCTAATGTTGATGGAAAACGCTAGGGCTAGGGGAGTCTTTCTGCTTGGAGGGAAAACGCCACCAAGGGAGGTTCTGGCTGAGAAGTTGCCTGTTGAGCACTGGTGCTCCTACTGCCTCTTCTGCCAATTAGTGCTAGCCTAGGTTTGCTTATATACAAACTTACTCAATTTGCCCTACCTACTTTCCAACAAAAGTCACTTAAAATAAATAAGTGAAAAATGTCAAAAATAGGTAAAATAGGCTAAATGCATTGGAAAATTCCCCTGAAGGATTCTGATGGATTCTGATGGGAATGCTTATGATCATGTTGTGTGCAACCGAAGGATATGCATCTATACTAAGTGCCTGGGCATGCACGGTCTGCGAACAGACTCACAAAAGTGCCAAAACGCTTCTAAATCTAGATTGACTGAACCCTTGTCGTGTTGTAGCTTGTCCATGGACACATAGGGTTGGATGTGTCACGTGACAATTCTAGGGACTGAAATCTGCAAATCTTCTATCTGTTGAATTCTGACTCTATGTCGGTGAGGACGGCGATGACGACAACGCGACAATGATGCGTTGAAAACGCAGATGCTGAAATCTGTGAATAGCGGGCTGAATCTACAAACTCTGGCTGATCTGACAGTGCCACAAGGATATGTTGCGGGAAGGTGAGATCTGCGAGGTTTGGGGGCTGCTGGAATGCTATGGGCTGAACCGTCACCAGGAATCTACAAAACGCTAGGTGATGCAGCAACTGGAAAACGCTAGATGATCTGCTGAAAAACTGTTAACGCCAGGCTGATCTGCAACTGCAAAATGTTGGGGCTGATCTGCAATTGCTGAAAAACGCTGCTGGTCTTTGGTGGCTGAAAACGCTAGGTTCATTTGCCGGTCTTGCTAAGAAGGTGCATTGCCAGATGCTATTTGCTGCCTCTTCTGCCAAAAAGTGCTAGCATTAGCTTTCTTATATAATATTAACTTGCCAAAGTTACCCTACCCAGTTTCCCAACAAAGTCACTTGATAATAATAAGTGAAAAATGGCTAAAATAGGGAAAATGGATTCTATGCACTGTAAAATGCTCCAAATGGGTACTCACTGTAATCTTATGATCATGTTGTTGTGTGCAACCATAGGAAATGCAACTACTCTAAGTGTCTGGACATGCACGGTTTGCAAACAGACTCACAAAGGTGCCAACACTTCCTAAGCTAGCTGAACCCTTGTCATGAAGTAGCTTGTCCACATGCACATAGGGTTAAATGTGCAGGTGGCATCCCCTCTCATATTTCCTCTCTTCAAGGAAAAGTAAAAGGAACCATCCTTCAAGCTAAAAGGGATCACTAACGCAAGGAAAGAAGAAAACAGATATGTGGAAGTGTATAACCTAGATCTTCACCATTTCAATTTTGTTGCACCTAACATTGTATGAGTAAACTGTTCCAATTATCACATAGAAAAGTTTGTCTCTTTGATTGTTTTCTAATTCTCTGAATTTGACGCTCATTTGGTATCCCCAAAGGAAGTGATTGTTGCAATTGAAGTGTTTTTAGGCTGTTTTGGAGCTAACTTGAAACTGTAGGTTGGAATTTGAGATAAGAATGGTGATTTTGTCTTTGGAGCATCTCACAGCGATTGTAAAGTTCCTTGAAACCGGCTTATAGGGCGGTAGACTTTAGCTTTCACCCAATTCTGTACTTGAAAAACTTTACGACACTAAGGAACTTTACGAATCACAAATAAACCTATAAGTGGAATTAACACTTCAAACAAACCACGGCTTGGCAGCTAGAGCGCTACCAAGCAGACAGCGACACCCTGTAGGCCCCAAAGACTGGCGCCCCTTTCGATATTTCTTTATTCTTGCCCAAAAACCCACTGTCCTCTCCCTTCAACAAGGCAAGACCAGTGTTGGCAACTTCCATAAGCTAAATGAGAGTAGCCACTTTGTTCTTTGTACAGTAATCTCGATGCCCTCTAGGAAGCCCACAACAATACTTCTCAATCTGCTCTGTCAGTGGCACAAACCTGTAGAAGGTTACTGAGAGCAACGCTTTACAAAACCTCCGAATGTACTCCTGTAGGCCCTTGCAAGTAGCCGCAGTGACTTGGTGCCAATCCGTCATGACATCAGCTTCAAATTCATTTGACAACCACGCAGATGCAAACATTTTCTTGAAGTATACCCATGTGACGGGTGCTTGTCCTTGCATCAACAGTGTCGTCCACCATGTAAGCGCATTACCTTTCAAGAAAGTGGCAACTCTCTGGACCTTAGAGGCCTCTGTAAAATTCCCCCCTGCATAAGCTACATCAAACTGTTGGAGAAAAGTAAGAGCCTTCACATTATCCTGAAAGCCACTGAAAGTATCAAAATTCACAGTTGCACGACCTTCTTTGTAGTCTTTTGGCTTTTCCAGTGCTCCCAAATTGTCATAGGGAAGCCTCTGCAACATGGGCATTGTAATAGGGATCATCGACGCCCCTTGGCCATTGACATTTTGAGTCATTGGTGCCATATGTGGCTGCCGGTAGGAAAGACCAGCCATGCCAAAACTGCCCTGTGGCACTCCAAACTGGCCCTAGTTGCACTGAAACCCTTGCTGCATGCCAATATTTCCATACATGGGTTTTGGCATCATGCCTTGCATACCCCCAAACACTGTTCCTGGTATATAATGCTGGTTTCCAAGCGCATAACCAGCCATGCTCTGAAACACTGATCCACCACCGAAATAACCAGGATGTTCTGTGGGCAGTGGAAAAAATTAATGCATAGCCTGGAAACCGGTTCCCTATCCATTTAATGCAACATGCGGACTCTTAAATGTTAGATTTACACAACTCTGGTGCTTCACAAAGGTCTAGGGAACTTCCTTGTACGGCTAGTGTCTCCGGGTTGGCCACCCATAGCATAGGTTGTACCTTGTCTGGCTGCCCGAGTTTGGGGCCGGTCGCCCACTTGAGTTGGGCTCCCACCTTGGGCACTCATATATATGGGGCCAAGGGGTACACATTTCATTATAGATCATCTGATAATTGTACCGGTCTTCTTGTTTTGGTAGTCATGGAGGGCTGATCCCCCCCCTACACCTAGTGTTTGTGTATTTTCTCTCTCTCTCTCTCTCTCTCTCTCTCTCTCTCTCTCTCTCTCTCTCTCTCTCTCTCTCTCTCTCTCTCTCTCTCTCTCTCTCTCTCTCTCTCTCTTCCGCACACGTACACTCTCACAAGGTATCAAAGCTTCAGGCTCTCCATGGTCTGGGTGCTTCCGCATCAGGTTCTCCTCCCAAGGGATCAAATCAGCCAGCATTTACTGTAGATCTGCCAACGTTTTGCACAAGCCAGGCACGCGAAGGAATCTGGCGTTTTTCTGTCGCGGAGGACACACCTCCACCTGCGTTTTTTGCTCCCACACCTGGCGATCACCTTCTACACCTAGCGCTACACTTCTGGGACTATTGATTCGCCGGAAAACCCTCTACTCCTGTCATAAACCAATGACCACCCAGGCAGGACCAAAGGACAGGCTGTACGGAGTCCCAGAATCTGCGATGTCTGTTGACTGTACGGAATCCCGGAATTTGCGCTGACTGCTGAAGTGGCAAACTGTATGAATTTTCGTAATTTGCGCTGGCTGCTTTTCTGGCAGTTTTTGGGACCAGATGCTTTTGCTTTTGAGTTTACTGCTTTTGGGGCATCCCTTGTAAGAATAAATAGACCCTTTGGGGCCTCACTCTCAGGGGCATCTGGACGCAGAGGTCCCCTCGGGAGTTGTACTTTGCTCAAGCATTAATATAAAAACAAATACCGAAAGGGGCGCCAGATTTTGGGGCCAATACCTCTGGGCACGGAACTACACCGGGCCGTGTCGACTCAAATTTGAGATTGTGAAGCATTTTTAGTGATTCTCCCGTGTGTCGTGTCAGAATCTCGACTTGGGGTGTCCAAGTCTGTGAGACAGCTCCACTTGTGATTTCAACCAGATCTGCGTTTTCAGGTAGATCTGCGTTTTTGGACAGCATGACAGCGTTTTTAGCAAAGGGGGACAGCGTCAGCCTTGGCCCACTCGATCTTGCCTCCTACATGGCTCGGCATCCGGCGCCTTTCCGGCGAGATTCCTCTGATTCTACTACAGTTTTCAGCATAAACACCTGCCGTGTTTTCTCTGTTTTCAGCCCACTTTGGGTTGCTACATTGATTCCTCACCCTCCCCAAACCCTCTGCACCTCTCCGGACCATGCCGGGAGCGTACGAGCACGCTGAAAATCGCTGGACAGCAGCGTTTTCGTCACCTCGCAGTTGCGTTTTTGGGTGGACAGCAGACACATGGCTTGTGTTTTTCACAGAGGATGAAGTTACCTCCCGCAAGGACACCATCCAGTGGTGGTCCGTGCGGTCTCTCAGTGACTTGCAGTACATGGTAGCTTTTACATCGGCTTCATCATCTACGGGTGCATGATCCTTGGGAGATCCATTCATTCCAACCATCATTCGACGGTTGCGCACTCCAGAGGGGGTGGTGACTTGTGGTTTGCTATGGACACACCTATGCACTCATCAGAAGAGTTCACACGAGATATGGCCATGCTCATGGTATATGGGATTCCTACATTCCCAGAGATGACACCACCATCTTGGGTGGACAGACACTTACCACTTGACCTCGACACGTTAGATCACTTGCTTATACAGGAGCACCTACATGGACTTAGGGAGAGGATCCTGGATCTACAGGTTCATTGCTTGGATCTACAGACTGGAGTGGAACTTCAGTGCTTTGGAGTCTCTTGGAGCGTTTACCTGCGAGATGTGGGAGATCAGGCATCACTACACGACTACATCCGGAGTCACCTGGAGCTTGGCTTGGATGGTAGTGCAGTTGCTCTTCTACACTCCTGATCATTTGGATTGCTACCTTCAGAGTTGCTTACACTCACCCTCGGTAACCTTACAACAGACTTATCCCCCGACCTGGGCAGTAGGACACTCCCAGCTCATTTACATAGAGAGCCACCTCTCTCTATGTAAATGAGCTTGGATGCAACGTCACTTGGATGCTTTGCATAGGTTTGCCCATGAAAGTGGTTTGTCTGTCAGCCTTGGTAAAACCAAGGTCATGGTATTTAATACCACCCCACAGTGGATCAGGAGGTCAGCACCCGCATTCACATACGGCCACGAGACAATGGAGTATATAGATGCTTACACTTACCTTGGAGTGGTTTTTAGTGGACCAGCATTTTCATTGAGGAGAGCAGCAGAGACTAGATTGACCAGAGCCCATGCAGCATTGGGTAGACTAGAGAGGATGTGTTCACAGGTTCAGTTTCAGGAACCTCGAACAAAGCTCTGGCTCTTCGACACTTTGGTGGCTTCTGCATTGCTCTATGGAGCTGAGATATGGGGACCTTCATTGGATCATCGCGGGAGGACGGGTCGCGCTGATGGATGGGGAGACATGGAGAAGCCTCTGGTCTCTATGATCTCGCGGCTCATTAGGGCCAAGGCTTCAATAGCGCTATAGTGACACAAGAGAGGGGAATGGGATACAGATGCTAGAATGCACCTGTATGAGAAGACCGACACCAGATTGGCCCCTAACATAGGCGCCCCTTTCGGTATTTCTTTATTGTTTAAAAGAGGGAATATACGCTGTGGTTCTTTCCAAGCTGCCCCGCACAACCTTGGCTGAATTTTGACTGTTCTGGCTTGATTTCGGCAACATAACTATACTAGAACCCTTCACAATCAATATTCCCACGCATTGGCCGACTTTCCCGACGCATACGGGCACTTTGCAAAACCTGGCGAGAATCTGGAGCACGCTGAATTCTCTGTTTTCAGCCCTCAAAATGCGCCAGATCGCCTGTACAACGGTCCCCTTGCGTCCCCAAACCTCCTGGGGGTATTAGGGTCCATTTAGGGCCAAAACCCTAAACCTGCAAAAATACACAGCAGGCTGTAATTTACTGTTTCGGGCTCCGTTTCGCGTGCCGGTCACATCCGTAGCAAGTCCTCGAGCTCCCGCACCTGTAGGGCTACTTGCCCTTTGAATCGGACGAGAATTCTGGCGTGAAACCTCTCCGAATTCACCTGTACCTGCGGGGGGATTAGCCGCTAGCTAATCCAGTACCTGTGCAAGAGGCTCTTGCCTCGGCAATCGCGCATGAACCCACACAACTGTACATTGGTCAAATGAAGAGCCCACTAGAGGGGCATAACATACTGCCAAAGGGGAGAGAGAGGGCAGTGCGTAGCGTGCAGGGCATCACTCCTGGCACCGCACTGTGCATCAGAGGGAAAGCAAGCACTCCATAGCTCTTAACCTGTGACCAATCTGAAAATGAGGCTCTCCCCCTCCTAAATTCAGCGCCACTTCTTGTTGCATGAGGCAAGTGCACCAGAAGGTGCCACTTGGCACATTTATAAGCATTTTCCAGTTTCGGGGTTGCCGTCTAAAAATATCCCAACCGGTTGCCCAGTTGACTTCACGGCAGAGTAAGAAAATGTTCCCCTTGTCATTCCGGAGGTAATGACGTCAACACATTTTCAGGTCCCAAAATAGCAGTTCCCTAAATTTTAGGAGATGCTGCCATTGTATCTTTCTAGGTCATCCGACCCTCTTTGTACACTGCGGCCACATCTAGAACTGAAATGTAGCCTCTGTAGCAAAGGATTTCCACTTTGGCTAGTCAATGACCCCACTTGGCTAACCATAGTCCTTGTCCAACCTTAGTGCTCTCTTGCCCTCAGGCCTGGACTCCCTCTGGACAGTTCCACACTAGCTATGCAATGCAGGGCAGTTAGATTTCCCGAGGGGTGTTTCCAAAAAGTGAAAGTAAATAGATAATAAGAAAGAAATCAACAAAAACGATAGATAGTAGTCACACGCTGGTGACATACCCCCCTCTTGAAATCTCAAACGTCCTCGTTTGCATCTATGTCGTTCATGCTCCTAGTCAACACTGATGTATTCAACACCTGTCGACACATGTACGACACATACATGCTCATTGTCAACCCTGGTGTATTCAACACCTCGTCGACTCATGTATTGCTTGCGTGTGAACCCTGTCCCAATGACATAGTGGTAGCTGCGCACTCTGCCATTGCTTTGAGTCACTACCTTTCCAATGACAAAATGGTAGCTGCACATTTTGCCACTGTCTTATAGTACACGTTGGATCCCGTAACACTTTCGAGCATACCCAAACCGACAGTTTAAGAATGTAGTTACACATATACTGTTCAATAGAAGCAATCACTGTATCCTTGACAAACTGACAAGAAATACTCACTTCTATAGCACTAACCAAACTTTTGGACATTCCATAAGAGCAATTGCCAAACTGACAATCTGTACAGCTCTAACATTCATGTAACAGGTATTTCATTTGAGCTCAATTTAAATACCATGTACATCATTTGTTTCAAAAGCCATTGTCACACTGACAATCCATTTAGCTTTGAAACTCAAGGGGTCAAGGTAGGTTGCAAATCGAAGGCTTCAAGGTAAAGTGATAACACAGTTGGTGACTCTGCAAGTTCACCTTCTTCCATCCACTTAGCATCCATTGGTGGATAGTTTCTGAACTTTACCAAGTAACGCCTAGCAACCTTGCCTTTCACTTTCCTTTCTTTGTGTGCCAAAATCTGTTCAGGGACCAAGATCTCGTCAAGTTCCTCGACTTCCGGCTGATCTTCAACTGGCATATCTTCTGGCATAGGGTCTGAGAAGACTCACATGAAATGCATTGTGAATCTTCCAACTGTCTGGCAATTTCAGCCTATATGCAACATCACTGATTATGTCGCATACTTGAAAAGGCCCATAGTAACGCATGCTGAGCTTTGGAAACAGTCTTTCCTTGCCCTTCATCTTCTTTAACCTTGCCTTTTCAAAGCGTAAAAGCACCCAATTACCAAGTGAATATACCACTTCACGACGGTGACGATCAGCTGCTTTCTTTTGCTTTGCCTGAGTCCTTTCTAAGGCCACTTTGACCTTCTTATACATTTCATCCATGTCCTGAACATACTTATCTGCTTCAAATATCTTGTCTTTTGTATGCAGTATGGGAGGAACTTTCTTGCCACCTTCAACTATCTCAAAGGGTGCCTTGCCAGTTGATGAATGCACTGTATTATTGTATGCATACTCCACCAATGGCAAATACTGCTCCCACTTTCCTTTATGCTCTGACACATAGCACTTCAGCAGATCTAGGACGGTAGAATTTGCCTCTTCTGACTGCCCATCTGTTTGAGGATGAAATGTCGAAGAGAATTTGAGCGTTGTGCCCATATTCTCAAACAAGCCTCTCCAGAACAAACTTGTCATGCGTGGATCACGGTCGTTAACAATCGACTGTGGCATGCCATGATACTTGAAAATATTGCTCATAAACAAGCGTGCCATCTGATCTGGCTTTATCTTCTTCCTGACAGGAATAAAATGAGCCTGTTTGCTGAATCTGCAAATAATGGTCCAAATACCATCGTGTTCTCGGAAGATCAAAGATAAAATCCATAGCAATACTTTCCCATGGTTTATCTGGAATAGGTAGTGGTTGCAATAACCCTGGTGCCTTTTGCCTGTCAAACTTGACCTTTTGGCATATTAGGCATTCTCGCACAAAGGCATCCACATCTCTTCTTAATGTAGGCCAGTAGAAGAATGTCTCAACCGCTTTAACTGTAGCATCGATACCACGATGCCCTGCATACGGTGGGACATGACTCTCTTCCATCACTTTGCGTCGCAATGGCTTTGTGACACACAATCTGCCATGCATCATCATGAACCCGTCTTTAAGAAGATAGTGTTCATGACGTTGTCCATCCATTAGTTGCTCGAAGACCCTTGCAAAATCTTCATCATTTGCATATTGTTCTCTCATATCATCAAGTTCATGATGATAAGGAATCGACACAGCTGAAATTTGTGGCTTCCTTGACAAGGCATCAGCCACAACATTCTTCTTGCCTTCCACATGCACAATCTGAAAATGGAACATGGACAAGATATTTGCCCATCGCATATGCTTCTCAGATAACTTTGTTTGTGTCAAGAAGTATCGCAAGGTCTGATGATCCGTTTGGACAACGAAATCTGCACCTACCAGGTAGTGTTTCCAACTTAAGAGCGCATGAATCACAGCCAGTAACTCTTTCTCATAGACCTGCATGGTCATCTCTGGCCCTTGCAAAATTCTGCTCTCATAGGCTACTACCCTGCCATCTTGCATTAGCATTGCACCAATGCTACTACCGCAGGCATCACACTGGACCACAAATGACTTCCTAAGATCTGGCAACACAATGACTGGATCTGAAGTCATCTTTTCCTTTAAGAGATTAAAAGCTGAAATCTCTTTTTGTGTCCATCTAAAGGTGACTGCCTTCTTTTGAAGAGCATGTAAAGGTGAAGCAATCTCAGCGAAATTTCGGATAAACCTTCTGTAATAGGAGCATAGTCCCAAAAAGCTTCGGACATCATGCACCGTCTTCAAATTTGGCCATGACTTGATCGCTTCAACTTTTGCAGGATCCATTCTGACACCATCCTTTGAGACAATGTGTCCCAGAAAGTGAATCTCTTCCAGAAAAAACTCACTTTTCTTTGCATTGATGAGCAACCTATGAGTGCGTAGCTCTTTGAACACAATGGCCAAGTGATGCCTATGCTCCTCTTCATTCTTTGAGTAGACTATCATGTCATCAAAGAATGTACCAACAAACTGTTGGTGTGGACGGAAAATTATGTCCATCATCCTATTGAACGTAGCAGGAGCATTTGTGAGACCAAAGGGCATCACTAAAAATTCGTAAAGGCCAAACGTCATTCTAAAAGCAGTCTTATGCACATCCTCTGATCTAATGCGGATCTGATGGTACCCACTCTTTAGATCTATCCTACTAAACATAGCTGCTGCTCCTAATTTGTCCATAATATCATCAATTCTAGGTATAGGGAACCTATTCTTGATGGTATTCTTGTTCAGTGCACGGTAGTCGATGCACATACGCCATGAGCCATCCTTTTTCTGCACCAACAACACTGGAGAACAGAATGGAGATGAACTGGGTTGAATCAGCCCCTTTTCTAACAACTCCTGTACTTGGCCCATTATCTCTTTCTGCTGAGCCGCACTAACCCTGTACGGAGGCTTATTTGGTGGGCTACTTCCTGGCACCAAATCTATCGCATGGTCCTCGGGTCTCTCTGGAGGTAATTGAGACGGTAATGAATCGGAAAAGCAGTCACTATACTGTTGTAAAAACATTGACCTTTCTTTATCTAGCACAGATAAATTTGATTCATCACAATCTGACACTTCACGTGCAAAAACCAAGTACGCAGAAAGATGGTTTTTCATTACAAAAGTAATAGCAGAAGCTGATACAGTAGGAATAGACTCCCCTTTAAGCTTTACATCCAGAATGTGAGTCTTTCCCCTGCTCTGTACAGTGATCTTTTTGTTGTAGGCATCCATGATTCCCTGTACACGAAACAACCAAGGAATACCTAACAACACATCACATCCGTCCAGTGGCATGATGTAAAATTCTTCAGCATCTACATAGAACTGGATATGTAGACGCAACTTTCCAATGATGGGTGTCACAGCCTCTGTATGGCCGGGACATGCCAAACCTGCCTCTGCTGCATACCCCATCTCTTCAGGTCTGATTCCCAACTTTGAAGCCAATTCTGGGGAAATGAAGTTGGCTTTGGCACCTGGATCAAAGAAGATAAGCATTGTTTGATCCCTGACCTTTCCCCATGCTCTGCAAAGCTCACTTGCATCTGAATTTGGCTCATCGCCCACCATATCTGGCACTAGACCAACCATGGGCTTCTTTCCTTTCTTGTCTTCCTTGTCATCAGAATCAGCTGGCCTTTTCTTTGTAGGACAATTGTAAGCAATGTGGCCAGGCTGCTCACATATAAAGCATTTGTTCTCTGTCCTCAGGACCTTCTTTTGCTCTTCCGACTTGCGAGGAAAACGTCTTTTCCATTTCTTTGCTGGTCCTTTTTCTGATTCAGCCGTAGTTTTATCTTTCCCTGCGTTGGCTGACTCCTGAGTCCCTTTAGGAGCCTCATTGGGAACGTGCTTCTTGGCTGAATTTTTCTTGCCTGATCCTGCCTTGACGCCAGTGTTAAATTCACAATCTTCTCCCTTGAGCAAACCATTGCCAGTGTTTGCTACCTCGATGAGCTACGTCAAAGTAGTGACTTTTGTCTTCGTGCAGTATTTTCTCAATCCTTTGGGTAGGCCACAACAGTATTTTTCAATCTGTTCTATCAATGGCACAAACCTATAGGAAGTTACTGGAAGTAGAGCTTTCCAAAACTTCCGATTGTAATCATCCAGATTTCTGCAAGTGGCAGCATTTAGCTGGTGCCATTCTGTCATGACATCTGCTTCAAAGTCATCAGATAACCATGCTGCTGCAAAAATCTGCTTGAAGTAAATCCATGTGGACGGAGCTTTCCCTTGAAGCAATAAAGTTGTCCACCATTGTCCCGCATTCCCTGTCAAGAAAGTGGCTGCCTTGCGGACCTTTGAAGCCTCTGTAAAGTTTCCCCCTGCATAGGCCTTGTCAAACTGCTGGAGGAATGAGAGAGCCTTCTTCCTGTCATCAAACCCTGTAAAGGTCGTGAATGACACACCTTTGCCACCTTCTTTGTACGGAGTTGGCCTCTCCAGCGGCGTTAAATTGTCATATGGAAGTGACTGAAACATGGGAACACTATTAGGGTTCATTTGTGTTCCTTGGCCGCTATTAACTTGACCTGGAAATGCCATATTTGGCTGCTGATTTGTAATTCCAGCCATACCAAAATTTGCCTGTGGCATCCCAAATTGGCCCTGAGTGCTCTGAAAGCCTGGTAGCATGCCTGTGACACCATACATGGGGTTAGGCATCATCGTTTGAGCACCCCCGAACACTGTTCCTGGCGTGTAAAACTGATTTCCAGGTGCATGACCAGCCATGCTCTGGAATACGGATCCACCTCCAAAATAGCCAGGGTGTACTGAAGATGGTGGGAAGACCTGTTGCATACCCTGTAGGTTGCTTCCCTGCCCATTAGAGCCAGCTATAGGCTGCTGAAAGGTGGCGGGCTGAACTGGTACAGCTTGAAAAACTGGCATCTCAGCCACCTGTTCTTGCACCTTAGGCACAGGTTGTGGAGACTGCATGTTCTCCGTCAAGTGTACAGGTGTTTCCATTGACTGTGCGGTATGAATCACCTATGCTCGAGCCTTAACAGGCTTTTGAATATGATCCAGTGACCCAACTTGCTGAGACGGAACAGGAGGTTGCACAAAGGCTAAAAACCTCGGGTTCTGCATTACTTGTGTGAACATAGCCACAGCAGTAGCCAACTGGGTCCTGAATATATCGTCATCTGTTTGTGGTGGTCTTGAGGACTCACCCACTTCATGTGTCTGTTGACCCTGTGAAGAGGAAACCTCTTCAGTCACATCATCTGGTCTGTCAGCCATAATTGCAATTCCCTGTGTCTGGTCTATGATCCCCTGTGTCTTCAAGCCCAAAACTCACCAAGGCTCACTTCTATGGGAAAAAGTGATTTAATCCCGTCGATGGAACCATGAAACCGGCCTGTTCAATCCAAAAAGGGCGGTAGACTTTACTTTAAACCTTGATTTAGCTTTCACCCATTATTAGTCGTCTATTATACCTGCGCTATAGTGACACAAGAGAGGGGAATGGGATACAGATGCTAGAATGCACCTGTATGAGAAGACCGACACCAGATTGGCCCCTAACTTAGGCGCCCCTTTCGGTATTTCTTTATTGTTTAAAAGAGGGAATATACGCTGTGGTTCTTTCCAAGCTGCCCCGCACAACCTTGGCTGAATTTTGACTGTTCTGGCTTGATTTCGGCAACATAACTATACTAGAACCCTTCACAATCAATATTCCCACGCATTGGCCGACTTTCCCGACGCATACGGGCACTTTGCAAAACCTGGCGAGAATCTGGAGAACGCTGAATTCTCTGTTTTCAGCCCTGAAAATGCGCCAGATCGCCTGTACAACGGTCCCCTTGCGTCCCCAAACCTCCTGGGGGTATTAGGGTCCGTTTAGGGCCAAAACCCTAAACCTGCAAAAATACACAGCAGGCTGTAATTTACTGTTTCGGGCTCCGTTTTGCGTGCCGGTCACATCCGTAGCAAGTCCTCGAGCTCCCGCACCTGTAGGGCTACTTGCCCTTTGAATCGGACGAGATTTCTGGCGTGAAACCTCTCCGAATTCACCTGTACTTGCGGGGGGATTAGCCGCTAGCTAATCCAGTACCTGTGCAAGAGGCTCTTGCCTCGGCAATCGCGCATGAACCCACACAACTGTACATTGGTCAAATGAAGAGCCCACTAGAGGGGCATAACATACTGCCAAAGGGGAGAGAGAGGGCAGTGCGTAGCGTGCAGGGCATCACTCCTGGCACCGCACTGTGCATCAGAGGGAAAGCAAGCACTCCATAGCTCTTAACCTGTGACCAATCTGAAAATGAGGCTCTCCCCCTCCTAAATTCAGCGCCACTTCTTGTTGCATGAGGCAAGTGCACCAGAAGGTGCCACTTGGCACATTTATAGGCATTTTCCAGTTTCGGGGTTGCCGTCTAAAAATATCCCAACCGGTTGCCCAGTTGACTTCACGGCAGAGTAAGAAAATGTTCCCCTTGTCATTCCGGAGGTAATGACGTCAACACATTTTCAGGTCCCAAAATAGCAGTTCCCTAAATTTTAGGAGATGCTGCCATTGTATCTTTCTAGGTCATCCGACCCTCTTTGTACACTGCGGCCACATCTAGAACTGAAATGTAGCCTCTGTAGCAAAGGATTTCCACTTTGGCTAGTCAATGACCCCACTTGGCTAACCATAGTCCTTGTCCAACCTTAGTGCTCTCTTGCCCTCAGGCCTGGCCTCCCTCTGGACAGTTCCACACTAGCTATGCAATGCAGGGCAGTTAGATTTCCCGAGGGGTGTTTCCAAAAAGTGAAAGTAAATAGATAATAAGAAAGAAATCAACAAAAACGATAGATAGTAGTCACACGCTGGTGACAGCTAGACACCAGGAGGACATGGATACGGCCAATACAGGAGCTAGGCACGAAGATGGCTTCCTACAGAGAGCATTTTCTCCAACTTACGGAGGACGGTTTTGTGACGAGGCCCAGATACATGGACACCCACTTGTATCATGGGATACGATATGCTATTGGCCAGATACACACATCTTCACACCAGCTACGGATCGAGACTGGGAGATACAACGGAGTACCAACAGAGGCCAGGACATGCCCCATGTGTGACATGGAGCCTGAGATAGAGTTGCACTACACATGCCGCTGCCCCGTCTACTACGAGATACGAGGCCGCTTCCACTGCTTGTTCAGAGAGGGATTTGGACCACTCTCCAGAGTGATGCAGTACGAGGATCAGAGATGCCTGGGTTTGTTTTTGCTCGAGCTGCGCAGACACAGAGAGAGCCTGACGAGAGGACAGGCTAGGCAGTCTCAGAGACGGATCACAGACTTCTTTAGAACAGATACCGGACACTCGGAAGAGCTACCACCAGAGCAGAGTTTGTCGCCTTACACTAGAGGCACACTAATCGATCGAGCGACCGAGATGGGGAGATCCAGACGCCCACGACTGCACGATGCCCGGTCAGACTACTGGCCATGGAGGAGATTGATGAGATCCGCCAGTGACCGATGCTCGATCTCTTGTGATTTAGCTATCCCAGCTAGCTGCTTAGTTCACACCTAGCAGTTTAGGATTCCATAGCATTGTATTTTCATTTTGTCATTTTGTTACTTTTGTTACTCTGACTTTGTATCAGATCCACCACATTGTAACTTTTTTTATCTCATAAGTCACTTTGGCCTTTTGAAGACGTTAATATAACATTTCATTTCATTCTCTCTCTCTCTCTCTCTCTCTCTCTCTCTCTCTCTCTCTCTCTCTCTAAGTTCAATGATTTTAAAGTTTTCGTTTGTGTATTGCTATTGATTTCGCGCTTGGAGAGTCCAAGCCTGTTACAGAGAGTATGGAGGTACCAGAGCATAAGAAACGGGAGGCTGAGGTAGAGGCTCGAAAGCAAGAGCATGAAGTGATGCATGATCTCATCTCCACTCTTGCTTATTCAAATGATCAGAGATACCACACATACCAATTTGGATTATGAAAAGCTTGCCAAGACCACTACGGAGGCTACCAAGGTTACAGAAAACATTGACGACCCGATTCCCAAGATCCATCAATGAGTCATCAACGTGCTTGGGATCAGCTCAATGCAAGGATCCGATCTTTTTAACTTCCTCAATCATACGCCGCAAGCACATGAACATATTGGGAATATGAATATGCTCTAGAGACCTTAACCACTTGGAGAAATTTTACAATAGGATGATTCCTAGCTAACCTAGGAGTACAATTGTGGAATTTGGACCCTTGACAGTAAAGGTCCAATGAAATATCACATTAAGATGCAAGAGATGAAGCAGGTGATTCTTCAGGCAAGAAAGTTAATCTCTTCAGAAGACATGGCTATAATTTTGATGATGCATTTGTGTAACAGGACGGCACCATGTGCCAACGGAAAAGAACAGATTGAACAAACTATAGACGCTTCAAAACAATAGAACTGAAAGAGAGAGACTTCGCACGAGACATGGAATGGCGAAATTCCACCCCCAGAAAGCATTGGCCCCAAACTGAGGCGTCCCTTTCGATGATTCTTTATATTAGTTCAACACGGTACAACACTTGAGGCTCTGCTCTACATCTCTCGCGGGTAGAATGCCAGAGAGCGGGCCCTTGTGTATATTTAAAGGCCCTTGGCCATCCAAAAGTAGTTTACATGAAAAGCATCAAGTCTAAAAGCAACTGGTTCAAAAAGCTGACACAAGAGACTGCCAACGCAATTCACGAAAATCCGTACAATTGCCACGTCAACAGATAGTGCAAAACACGAGCGTTTGTAAAGCAAGCTCCAACGTCAACAACAAGTCCATGTAATTTCAGTGTGTGATTGTGTCTTTAATTTAGGCCCCAACAGTCCGAGTTCCATAAGTTGTTGAATTTAGGATTTTAATCCTAACCCTATTCTAATAATAGGCCACTCGGTGCGAATCTGTAAGTTGGTGAGGCTTCATCCTCTTCTACTTCTGCTAGGGTTTAAGCCCCTCGGCCAAGATCTGCATGTTGGCTAGTGTTAGGGCTAGGGAGTCCTAACCATCTAGGTCTTCAATCGCTTGACACATCAGCAATTCGTGACAATTTGACTCTCGAGAACGCGGCTTTCTACTCAACCTTCATAACTTCAGGGAAGACCACTGAGTTGACATGGGAGGAGCTTGCTCCCATGGTGTTGGATCAACAGGACACTCGTGAGAGACCCAAGGAGGAGATGATATGTCATAATTGTGGAGAGCAAGGGCATATTCGGAGGAATTGACTAAAAAAGTCAGAGACCGGTGAGGCGGCTACTGCTGCACCTGTTCCCGCTTTTACACACTTGGTTCACCTACCTTCATCTTCATTAGGGACTCCCAAAGACTTACATATGGATAGCACTCTTGTCAGCCCAAAGGTACATATGGTGGGAAAAACCAAAACCCCATGCAAATGGGTAAAATTTGGGAAACCCCAAATCTTGACCCAAAATAACCGGCCGGACCAAACTGAAAGCATTCAGCCATGCATCCCACATGCAATGCATGTGAGTAGCCAGCCTGCAAAAACCACTAGCAATACAAATATGTGAATAATAGTGAAGCAATAGGGGATGAAACTCTAACAACTCTCTCTCAGCTTGCCCACCAGTGCATGGAAAAAGTTCAAGGTAAATTGACTATATTGGAAGGTTTTTACACTACACTTCTCTAAATTTAGGTTTTCTCACCTTCAAAATTTAGAGGTTAATGTAGGTGGGAGTGCACTAACCCTAGGTTTTTTCCGAGCATTGTTGCCCACACGTAAAGCGGACCGGATTTTTCATTGTAAAACGCGGAGCTATACAACGTGTGTTAATGTGGCGCTGTACGGCAGTGCTAACATGAAAGTTATCATGCCAAAGTGCTTTTTGGGCTTTGATTAAAATAGCCAATCATCTTTAGATTGCTTTTGAGGGCCAAGTGGCAAGTGCGTCTAAATTTGAGGCAAGTGTGCATTATAAACAAATCAAAGGGTGCATGGTCAAACATATAGTTGTAACCTATAATTTTAATCACTAAAGAAATACCGCCAAGTGCACTTGACTTGAGGGCCAATCTTCTTCGAAGGGAATACACCTCTCTCATGTTGTCTACAAAGTGGAAGTGCTACTTATTCTCTCCAGTTCAAGTCTTTCAATTACAATTTTGTGTATCGGAGTGGGTCATCCGTGAGCACGTTGTTTTGATTATGTGGCTGTTTATTAGAGCCTGAGTCAGCCCAACACTGGGCGCGGGGCGCCTCCTAATTCTCACTATCCAATTGTATGAGCACTCCCTTGAGTTATTGAATCTCTCTCTCTCTCTCTCTCTCTCTCTCTCTCTCTCTCTCTCTCTCTCTCTCTCTCTCTCTCTCTCAGTTTGTCTCCTCTATTTGCTCTCCTCTCTTCATTCCTTCAGACATAGATCTCCACCCTACTCTACATTACATCACCCTCTCTCAACTGTTGTATACTCCACTCAGTCATTCTGTAGAGGTCCAATTCTAGCTACCATTTTTGTTCTATCATTCAATTTTTCCTTCTTTCTGATGATGTAGGAAATCTCACATTTGTACATTCGCATGTCTCATAAGCAAAGTTCGGAATCTAGAAGATGTTAATTAACTTTCTTTCTCTCCGTGTGTGTGTGCGCGCCCGCGTGTGTGTGTAGGTAGTGTGGGTTATCCACTGGGTTGGAATGTATCGGCAATGCAAGAACTGGATTGGGTGATCCAACGTCTGCATTCCAAGTTGAATTATTGGAATTGTCCACGTGGCCACTTCATGTGCGTCTCAGGATTGTCCAATGCATCCTTGTGGCTTATGTGCAGTTTTACTTGCCTTTGTTATCCTGGCCTTGGTTGTGCTTGCAATCCCTCATGTCCAATAATTTAGAGCATTTTTGGCGGACCTCGTCTAGCAAGAGGGGCCTTCAGCTTCTATCTATGGACAAGCTCTGTTACGCGGCTAGGAGGGTTGAATATTTTGGACTTGAGACGTCATCTTCTGGCTCGGAAAGCTATGTTGTTGCCAGTTTTGGTGGAGCAACAACAACCCTGGGCTCTCATGGTCACACATTTCTGTGTGCACATTGTCACCCCTTCTTTTGGTCGTTGGAAACTGACTTATTGGGATGTTGTTTTTGGGAAGCTTGAAGGACACATTCCTGGATGTCCATTTACTTCTTCTTTGATTGTTGATTGGAAGGTTGTCACTTCCCATTTGGCTTGGGATGGTCGACAATCCTTGGGGGGTAACTCTCTTCGCCTAGAGAGTCTCCATTGGAGCAGGGTTTTTGCTTCGACTTTGGTTCAACGGTCTCCTCGCAAAGCGTATTTTCTTTCCCAAAAAGGAATCTGTCAGGTGCATCAGGTGGTTGATGACTCGGGTTATTTTCTTTCGCTGATGCCGTCTCCCGCTTTCGGTTGGGCCTTCACTATTCTCCTCTCTGGCGGGAGATTCAAAGGATGCTTGCTGCTCATTCACCCATTCCTCCTCTGGAAATGGACTCTCGCTTCTCTGATTGGAATCTGGCTACTACTAGATTGGACTACATCTCAGCTGCCAGTGTCTATGCCATCCTTCAGTCTGATGTATGGATTGTGCATCGGGGTAATCAATTGTGGTCGCTTTCCGAATCATCCTTGTGGTGGCAACACACATTGTCTCGCATTTGGCAGAGTCATCTGCCTTTGAAGGAACGTGTTTTCTTGTGGCGGTGCTTGGTGAGAGCTCTACCTGTTTGGCAGTGTGTTGCATGCTCGGCATATTGCGCCTTCCCACTGCCTCAGATGCCTTGAAGCTGAGGAGACCGTGCCACACTTACTGTTGCTGCTGTCGTCACTCCAGAGCCTTCATTCGGCAAGTGTCAACTGCTCTTCGACTGCGTTTTCCTTCCGGCTCTTTTCACAGATGATTTTGGCTTTTTGGGGTGCTTTGGTCACCACAATCTCAGTTAGCATTCTTCTTCACCTGGTCAGATTTTGGACTATGTGGGCCATCTGGCATCATAGGAACTCCTTAATGTTCCAGGGCTCTATTTCAAATTATCTCTTGGTCAAGCGCTGCATTTTGCCTGTGATGCAGCCTTCGGAGCCTCATAGTGCTCCATGTTTTGTATCCCTTTCTTTTCGTGGTTTTCCTCGCTTTGAGGTTTCCCACTTGTAAATTAATCAAAGCAGATTTACACCCAAAAAAAAAAAGTGTGTGTAGGTAGGTGGTTTCAAAGTCTAGTTTTTTTTCTCGTTATATGCCTTTTATTGCATGATAGCCAGAGTTGAATGAAATGAACGGATGTGTTTGCTTTGTCCTCTATGTCGAATCGACCTCTACAAGAAATTAATCTCTCTCTCTCTCTCTCTCTCTCTCTCTCTCTCTCTCACACACCCCTTTGTTGCCCGTAAAAAAACAGATTGAGCAAACCTGGTAGTAATCCAATGGAAGGGGAACTGATCTCTCAGTGAGAGCTGGGAAGGAAGAGGAAGAAAGAGCACCATTTGTCTTGCCATTAGTTCTATTGACAGAACTAGAAAGGGATGCAGGGTCAGCAGAGTCGTCCGGGCATGGGTCGAGGGGAGCAGCGGCATGGAGGTCACGGGAGAGCCGGTCTGCCCACTTAGCTGCATTGCACGAAAGGCCCCTTTTGGAGGATTTATTTTGGCTATGGCGCCTACATGTGCTGTCGTTTCTGCCAACTGTGGCATGCAAGGCGGAAGAGAAAGGAGAAGGCGAGGGGGTGGAAGCTGTAGGAACTGCTTCTCTCAATCTGTGCTTGCTGACTTGGGGACTGAGGAAAGGCCCAGTCCTACCAACGGACACGCTTCCGCCTCTCATTCCTTCAAACGACTGCTCTGTGGCATTTTATTCACCGAACACGCACTCTCTCACAAACACGCACATAATCTTCTCTCTCTCACACACACATATTTGTGTGTGTGTGTGTGAGAGAGAGAGAGAGATATATATGTGTGTGTACATACGTGTATCCTCCACATATACATTCATATATGTGCATGTGTGAGTCCTTGTGTGTGTGTGTTTGTTTTGGGGGGGGGGGGGGGGGGGGGGGGGGGTGTTGGTTGTTTACACACATAAATGTATGTATTTACGTATTTATAGAGCCATACCGGTAAGTTTGTAAAACTCTATACATACACACATAAATGTATGTATATAAGTATGGATGGAGCTACATATACATACATACATACATACATATATATATATATATATATATATATATATATATATATATATATACATACATACATACTTACATATATATATGTGTATGTATGTGTGTGTGTGTATCTCTTCATCTGATATAAAAACATGTACACATATGTAAGTACTCTTTTTTTTCCTTTTTTTCTATTCGAGTCCAAGATGAGAGGGGTGTATTTATTTGTAAATTTACGTATATGGCTATCGTTAAATCTTAAATCTTATTAAGGTCTTCCAGGTGAAAGAAAAAAGTGTCCATTTTTTCAAAGAAAACCTCTAAAGAATTATAATGAAGTAGCATTGTCCCCTCGTTACCAAAAATTTTGAAACTAGAGGAAAATCTTCAAAGATTCTCTCTTTCATTCGATTTGCTTCTCACAACGTCACATTTGCTCCTCTTTTTTTCGAGAAAAGCAGGACCTGGCGAGTATTGCTATTTGCAAAGAATTCAGGACCAGAGTGTTACTCCAGTGTTACTCCGAGACTATTGGCATGGGCTCGGGAAACATTTTTTGTGGACCCGGCTTTGGAACCTTTTCACACACGTTAACTCTAAATTTGACAGGGATAATCACACTAGAAATTTCATATTATAACTAAAAATTTCATAATTTGAACCAGCTTGAGAACCTTCTTGCCCAAATTTGAGCCGACCATTTTTCATTTCGAACAAGCTTTGGATAAAGCGAACCTATCTTTACCCAAGCTCTGAAATTTTAATTTGGCATTTGTGATTTGAGAGAGCTCACGACGCATCTCTCTCTCTCTCTCTCTCTCTCTCTCTCTCATATGGAAGAGGTGAGTGAAAGGGAGCGTGGTGGGAATTGCAAAGATTCCATGAGTTTTGGCAACTATCGATTTTCATTTCACGCTTTCCATTATGTATGTGCGAGTAAGTATATTAAATTCCATTTTGAGTAGTAGCTACGGGTTACCCAATCACGAAAAATCAAAATTGCTTTTATTAACTAAGAAGATTCTATGGAGAGCAAATTGAAGGTTGAAATTCAAGAGACAAAAGCATAGGTTTTATCTCTTGGCTCTCTCTCTCTCTCTCTCTCTCTCTCTCTCTCTTAATCTTCTTTCCCTCTCTCTCTCTTAATCTTCTTTCCCTTTGTCATGTCTTCTTCTTCGTCACCTTCGTCTCTCAACGGTTGGTTTTCCAAAAGCTAGAGACCATGATCTAGGTAGAGCCTCTCCCGACAGGGGAGACAATTGGGAGTGGAGATGTGCGGATGAATTGCTCAAAGAGAAAATTGTGACGGCTTGCGAAGCGGCATTTGCACATGCAAAAGGTTTGCTTAGGGTACAAAGTACGCTCCAATAGGATGCACGCTACAAAGAGAGGGGGTGGTCGACCCTTCAGGTCAGCAATGAGAGTACAACAAGGCGTCGATCATGAGGAAGAGGGATTGCAAGGCGACACAGGATGCCACATGGCAATGGTAGGTGCAATCAAGGAGATGATGCGAGGTAGGATGAGATTTTGTTTTCTTTCTCACAAAAAAGCCTTTTATTATTAAATTTCTCTCAGTAGTCTTATATAAGGCATTTAAATTTTCACTTTGTTTTAATTAATTACTATGTTTATTACACCTATCTTTTCTTATAAAAGCATTAAAATATACTTTTTTAAAAATTATAAATGAATCTCTTTATTTTATTTTATTTATTACTTCTTTTTTAATTTTTTGTTTTGGAATGTTGATATGAGCTTTTCACCTTGTTATTTAAGTGGAGATCTTCGTAACATGAGGGTTTTGTGATTATGTGTGTATAATGGATAATACAATTTTATATTAAAACATAACAAAAATGACATGTGATTGTAAGCACTCATTCATACTTACTCCTCATAACTTTCATCCCTCATTAATTTCAACAAGCTTACGTGACTTTTACATTCATACTTACTCCTCATAACTTTCATCCCTCATTAATTTCAACAAGCTTGCGTGACTTTTACATTCTATGCTCCCCCACCCCACCCCACCCCACCCCACCCCACCCAAACACACACATTTTTTATTTTTTATTTTGCAAAACTCACAATTGTGAGTGGATGGTATTAAGAACATAAAAAATATACACCAACCTCGAGCTCAGACCGAGCCAAAGGATTACAAGTTTTCTGCTCAAGAGAGAAACCACAACTACTCCTAGGCTTTACTTTATAATGTGCATACTACATTATATATCTTAACCTCACTCATGTGTGATGTAGAATACATTACTACATAAATGTAGAGAATATCATATCCATGCAAATATATGTATGCTCACTTACATACATATATAGTAGTCCCACTTCTAAAATGTCAAGTTTCTGTTTGTCTACTCTAAAACCTTCACAAATCAAACATTTTATTTTATTTTTGTCTCTTTATGCATGTGCCAATGATCCAATGTGTGGAAAGTTTTCTTTCTCTAAATTTATTATAAGACTTTAACAACGCACAACTCACTCATGATCTTCATAAGCATGAAAAAGTATATAAACCATGACTAGCCCTGCCAATTTTGCTTTCGGGTTGATTTGAGGGAATCTTAAGATTAGATTGTTACCATATACATGTGGTAGTGATGTGTGTGAACACACTAGGACCGTCGGGGCATTTTTTCCCTCTTTAGGAGGTTTTTTCCCCCAAGCATTGTATATACGCCCATCACTCTAGGGCTATCTATCTTTCCATTGCACACTAAGTAACACACTCTCTATTGTGTGCCTTGAGCTTCCTTTGTCTTCTCCAAGCTGTGTGTGTTTCTCTGCAACCCTAATTCCAACAATTGGTATCAGAGCAGCTCACGTCCTCCCGGGCTTAGTCGCCAGCTGCTCTAGCACACGCCTGCTCACTTTCTCCGATTTCAGTGAGCTTTGGCAGGCGTTCGCAGGTCGACAAAATTTTTGGGAGATCTCGATAAGCTTGGTCTGCTCAGAATTTTGATTTGGGCTCATTTCGGCCTCCGTTTCCATTACAGGCAATACTGCACAGGCTATTTCGTCATTTTGTGCAGAATTTCTGTCAGTGTCGTTTTTTGCATAACAGGTGCCTTATAGTCTTCTACGGTTTGTGCTATATAGCACAGGTTGTTCTCGCTCCATTTCTCCTATTTTCGGGCAGTTTTCACATCAGGTGCAGCATTTACCATGGCTGACAACAACAACACAGATGTGTTCAAGATGTTTGCTGCTGAGGACAGGTTGGATGGGGACAACTACCCTATGTGGGCTTATATGATGCAACATGTTCTTGTGTCAAAAGGTGTCTGGAACATTGTGCAGGGCATTGATGTACGTCCTGGTTCTGAGGATGTAGGCGATGTTGAGGATGTTGCAGGTCTTGCTGCAAGGATTGCAGCTGTTAGAGTTGTTTTGCCTACGGCAGAACAAGCTCGTTGGGATGTTAAGGATGCGCCGGCTCATGCATTGATTGCGTTGTCTGTGAAGCGCACCATTGTTCCTCACATCCGTTCAGCAAAATCTACAAAACAGGCTTGGGATATTTTAGCAGGTCTTTATGCAAGCCGGAATGAGGCTAAAATTGCTTTGCTGCGTAAAGAGCTAGAGTCGAAGATTATGCATGAGGAAGATGATATAGACACTTTCCTTGCTAGTGTCAAGGATATCAATGAGCAGCTTATTTCTGCAGGTGAAGTCATTTCAGACAGTTCCCTTGTGCAGACTGTTCTTAATGCCATACCAGATTCCTACCAGACTTTTGCTAGTACTTGGAGACTGATGACCCAAGGAAATCCTGAAGTTGTCAAGTTTGATGCATTATGCACATTGCTGTTGCAAGAGTCACTTTCCAGAAAAAACAGGACTAGGCAGCGTGCAGTTGAACAGGCTTTTATTGCTTCTCAAAGAAAGGGTGGTAACAGCAATGCAGCCACTTCTTATGGTTCTGCAGCGAGTGGCAAAAATTATGTTCCTAATGATTCTGCTTGCAGTACTTCGTCTGGAAATTCTGGTGATAAGGGCAAAAAGAAGATGCGTTGCAATTATTGTAAAGCCAATGATCACTTGATCAAGTCGTGTCCTAAGTTGAAGGCCAAAGAGGCTAAGAAGAAAGAGGGTGGTTCCACTGCAAATGCTGGTTCCACTACAAATGCAGCCATTGTTGAGTCTTCTGTGAAAGGAGATTGTGTTGCTGATGTTCATGCAGAATGGGCTTTTAGCGCAGAGTGCACTTACAATCCTGCTGTCCATGATGCATGCTTGTCAGTCGTTGCTGCAGATTCACATGTGGGGTATTTCGACAGTGGTGCTACAAAGCACATTACCTCACATCGTGAATTGTTTACCTCTCTTGAGTCTATCCCTCATGGGAATTCAGTCACTTGTGCCAACAACGCCTCTTATCCAGTTCAGGGAGTTGGAAAGATTGTGCTCACTGCTGCTAATGGCAGTTCCTTCACACTTGTTGATGCACTTTATGTACCTGGGATCAAGAAGAATCTCTTGTCTGTATCCGCACTTGCTAGACTTGGACTTGTAGTCAAATTTGTGGATGACAGATGTACAGTTCATGATCTCAGTTTTGGTGATGAAATTGTTGCATCTGGGCTTTTGTGCCGTGGGCTGTATAAGCTCACTTTGTATGACAAGTGTGGACAAAATTTTGCAAATGTTGTTGCAGATTCAAGGGCTATTTCAGATGCAAAACTTCGGCATGCACGTTTTGGTCATCTGAATTTTGCCAGTTTGCTGCGTTTGCAGAAATCTGATATTGTTGCTTCTTTGCCACCTCTTGAAGCACCTGTCAAACATGTTTGTGAAGGCGATGCAATGTTCTAAGTGTCCAAAGGATGGTTCAGTTCGGGCCACATGCAGGTTGCAGCTTGTGCATAGTGATGTTTCTGGGCCCATGCAAACTCCGTCCTTGGGCAATTACCTGTACTTCATGACTTTCATTGATGAATACTCCAGGCATGCATGGGTATTTCTGCTTAAAGCGAAGTCCGAAGTTTTTATGTGCTTCAAACAATTTATGGCTATGGCTGAAAATGTCTCGAAATGTACTATGGGCACCCTCCGTTCCGATCGAGGGGGGGAGTATATGTCTCATGAATTTAATGCATTTCTGGCTAGTCGTGGGATAAAACACCAATGTACAGTGCCTTATACACCTCAGCAAAATGGTGTTGCTGAGAGGAAAAACAGGTCACTTACGGAAATGGCACGATGTATGGTCAAAAGTCAAGCTTTGCCGCATTCTTTTTGGCTTGAGGCCATCATGTGTGCCACTTATGTACTTAACAGGTGTCCTACGAAAGCTTTGCAGTCTATTACTCCATATGAAGCATGGCATGATAGAAAACCTTCTATTGAGCACATGCGTGTTTTTGGTTGTTTGGCATATGCTTTGGTGCCACAAGTGCAGCACAGAAAATTGGATGATAAGGCTGTCAAATGTATTTTTGTTGGTTATAGTGCTGAAAGAAAAGGTTACAGGTTGTATCATCTGCAAACAAAACGTATTCTGGTTTCTCGGGATGTAGTGTTTGTGGAAGATTCTGTTCAGCCCTTGCTGTCATGTACTAGAGATAATAATGTAAGCTCACAGGACATTTATGACACTTTGTTGCCTCTTTTCAGTGGTGGAAATACGAATGTAAGTTCCAATGAGGCAAATGTACAGCCTATGGGGGTTTTTGAAAATGTTTTAGATCAGCCTATTACTGATGCAAATGTACATGATGTACTTGATGAGGAAAGGCCTAAAATGAGCAGGCTAGAGGTATGCCAAAATGGCTGGTGCACACTTTGCGTGACAGTAAATTGGATGCACCTTTGTCTAGTCATACTCGTTCAGGATCTCTCCATGCATCTTATGCATCAGATTGTTATGCTTTGGCTGTGTCTAGCTTACATGACGTTGAGGAGCCTCTGACTTTTGATGAAGCATAGAATTCAGAAAATTGGATGGCTGCCATGCAATCAGAATATGATGCACTTATAGAAAATGACACATGGACGTTATGTGATTTTCCTCCTCGCAAAAAGGCCATTGGTACTAAGTGGGTTTACAAGTTGAAACGCAAGCCGGATGGTGAGATCGATCGCCATAAGGCTCGACTTGTTGCAAAGGGTTATGCACAGCAAAAAGGCATAGATTATGAAGAGACTTTTGCTCCCACTTGTCGTATGACTACTCTGCGTTTTCTATGTGCATTGGCAGCTCATTTTGGTTGGGATGTACATCAATCAAACATTGTTACTGCTTTCTTGAATGGTGACATATTTGAGGAAGTTTATGTAATGCAGCCTCGCGGTTTTGTCATAAAAGGACAAGAGGACAAAGGGTGAAAATGTAACAAGGCTTTGTATGGGTTGAAGTAATCTCCTCGTGCTTGGTATGAGAAAGCTGACACTCATTTGGTCAAACAAGGCTTTCGTAACAGTCCAACAGAAAGCACATTGTATGTAAAGCGTGAGGGTGATGTATTTCTCATCGTGGTTCTTTATGTTGATGATTTGCTGATCACTGGACCAAATGAGAGACATATTGTTGAATTTAAGGATGGTTTGAATGCTACTTTCAAGATGAAAGATTTAAGGCTATTGCGTCATTATTTGGGCATACAATTTAAGCAGTGTGATGGTGGTATTGCCTTGTGTCAGAAAAGTTACATAGAGACATTGCTATGTAAGTTTGGACTTGAGGATTGCAAACCTTTTGCCACTCCCATGGAAACAGGTTTGAAGTTGAGTCTACATGATGCTGGCGATCCTGCTGATGTCACTCTTTACCAAATTGTTGTTGGCTGCCTCATTTATGTATGCAACACGAGGCTGGATATTTAGTTTGCAGTCTCACAAGTCAGCTGATTTATGCATAGCCCAGGGTCTAAGCATTGGTAGGATGTTAAGAGAATTTTCCACTACCTTAGTGGCACTTTACATCTTGGCTTGTTTTATCCCAAGGGGGGACCATTGCCGCCAGACTTACATGCTTTTTCGGACTCAGATTGGGCTGGTTGTTTTGACACGCGAGTGTCCACAAGTGGTTTTTGTTTCATGCTTGGCAGTTCATGTATATCATGGTTGAGCAAGAAGCAACCTACTGTGGCCACTTCGAGTTGTGAGGCTGAGTACAGGGCAGTCTTCACAGCTACGGTTGAGTGTGTATGGCTCAGACGCCTTATGGATTATTTGGGTGTTGGACAGGACACTGCCAACACTATCTACACTGACAGTCAGAGCGCATTGGCAGTTGCGAGGAACCCAGTTTTTCATGCTCGCACAAAGCACATTGAGGTGCATTACCACTATGTCAGGGAGAGGCTCTCAGCAGGAGAGATCATCTTGCCTTATGTGCCAACATATGACAACCTTGCAGATCTTTTCACAAAGGCATTGTCTCGTGAGAAGCTTGAAGCTTTCCGCAAAGCTTTGAGCTTACTCCCCTTTGTGGACTGATCCTGTCCTCAGGGCATGGCACTTCCCTTTACTCATGTGCCAGCTCTTGTTCACCGCATCACTCCAAGGGGGATTTGTTACCATATACATGTGGTAGTGATGTGTGTGAACACACTAGGACCGCCGGGGCATTTTTTCCCTCTTTAGGAAGTTTTTTCTCCCGAGCATTGTATATACGCCCATCACTCTAGGGCTATCTATCTTTCCATTGCACACGAAGTAACACACTCTCTATTGTGTGCCTTGAGCTTCCTTTGTCTTCTCCAAGCTGTGTGTGTTTCTCTGCAACCCTAATTCCAACATAAATCCCTCTACCACTTTGTCTTGCTTTTGGGGCTTATAAGGAGTTTCCTAATCATTCAAATAGCTTATCTCAAGGTCATGTGCATTATCTTTTTTTTTCTTTTTTTCTTTTCAAAACTCGCAATTGTGAGTGAATTATATTGAACAGCCCAAAAAATTACAAGGTCTTATCATTCTCCTGTTGAGTCATGACATCATATAGGGATCATAATTACATCAGCTATCAGGGCAGCCACCCCTACCAACCCGCTCCCTCATCCTTGACACACAAAGTCATGTGCATTATCTTATTCAACACAAAAGGCAAGTTGCATAAGAATTTCATGTGAAGGCAACGATTTTTTAAGTTATTTCTTTTAAGAGGAATCACGGGAAGATGCTTTTTGGAAACTAAAAGAAAAGGGAAGTGGAGGCAAAAAAAATTTGGTGTGTCAAATTTTGAAAACGGATCTAATGAACAACAATCTTGCGGAGATGCCTCCTGGGTAAGGAGGAAAAAGTAAGGCAAACACCAACTATCACAAAAAGATTTAGAAATTTTCTCATGTAGGAAAACAGAGACTTTCCAATGTTTTTCATACAATGAATAACATCATGAGCTTCTGCTCGAGAGGCACCGCATACCTAGCTAGGTACGATTGGGGGCAGGGACCACCGCCCCCCCCCCCACCGGGCCGGTGGTCCCCTGTCCCCAATCGTACCTAGCTAGGCATGTGATGCCTCCCTCAAAGAAGCTCATGATGTTGAGGTAAGTCACAATGTGAGAATTTGTCCAAAACTTCTTGTATATATATTGTGCAAGGTTGAAATGCACACACAAGACACTAGCTATCATGTGAGGGCACAAGGAGCAGCAAACTCTTTTTTCCATATAGAGAAGCTCATAGGGGGCACAAGAGTGCGAATTGGTTGGAGTGGCTCAAGGTAGGGATTTCTCCTCTTACGGATAACTAGTATGTGACCCGCGCGTTGCTGCGGTCAAGGAAACAATTCCTCTATTCTCATAGGGCTATCTTCTCCTCCAAGTGGAACACTATCAATACTCTCTTCCTAGACGTATAGTCTATCGCATTTATAAAAGTGATCCATGACACAACCTCTTAATAGATGTTGCAAAGCTTTCTTTGATACCAAGATTGGAAGCTTCTCAAAGACATTATTTTTCATGAGGTGCTAACCCTTGTTCAACAAACTTAGGAGTGCTCTAATTCTATTGGGGTGTGTGTGTGTAGAGAGAGAGAGAGAGAGAGAGAGATTCCTCCTTTTGGTCTACCTTGATCTAGCAATGCTACCAAGCTTGATTATAGAGATTAGATGAGTTAGCATGGTGTGAAGAGATGAAAGCTAAGAGAAGTCAATGTAATAATAAAACTTTTTTTTAATAAATGGAGTGGGTTCTAGAATTGGTTTCAATGATAGGAACACAATTGGATTCAATGTCTCTGCTCCAATCTCTTACTTGTTTCTATCCTTGTACACATAGTATACACACACATGTACACATAACACGCGTGCGCGCATACACACAGATACACACACACATATATATATATATACTTGAAGGAAAGATTTGTCACATAGGTCTTGAGGCATCTTGCTATTGTTCCAATACAATAACTATGACATTCAAAGTTTCTATGCTCCCCTCGTCCCCCCCCCCCCCCCCCCCCCCCCCCCCCCCCCCCCCCCCCCCCAACCCTCTAGTTGAAGTGACGATCCCAGGTGGACATTCAAAAAGAAGAGGCGAACTCTTTTTTCTCATTTTTTTGAAAAGAAAAGTTTATATGGCTATGATTGGTTTGCCTCCCTCTCTCTCTCTCTCTCTCTCTCTCTCTCTCTCTCTCTCTCTCTACCATCAGATAGATCTTTGAGATCTCATTGGGTGCTCCTACAACATTTCAAATTCTCCTTTTATCAAGACATGTGTGTACGTGTGTGTTTGTGTGTGTGTGTGTGTAAGAGAGAGAGAGAGAGAGAGAGAGAGAGAGAGAAAGAAAGAAGATGAAACTTACCGATGTTGTGAGATATATCTTTTGGGATTGTCCCGATGGCATTAAAAATTTTCTTCTTCTTTATCTTCTCTCTCTCTCTCTCTCTCTCTCTCTCCCAAAAGTTATTCACTTTTGTTGAAGACATGTCTTGTAACTTTTAAAGTCACTTTAGATTGTTCCTACACGCGAACATTTTGTTTTGTCTTCCTCTCTCCTCCTGCATCATTTGTTGGACTTTGCATTTCAACACATTAAATATGGCACTAAAAAATTGTTCCTCTCTCTCTCTCTCTCTCTCTCTCTCTCTCTCTCTCTCTCTCTCTCTCTCTCTCTCGTTGATTTTAGATTGGCACCTTTGCCTGCCAAAATCTAAGGAATTTATAGATTTTTAAGCATGGCCCACATGTTAACTCTTAAAAATAAAAAGAACAAAATATCCAAGAATTGGTAAAAGGTCCATCAACTGGGAAATCTCTCTACCCATTTGGGGTGTTCTCTCTCGTTGATTGAGATTTGCACCCTTGCCTACCAAAATTTAAGGAATTTATAGATTTTTAAGCATAGCCCAGATGTTAACTCTTAAAAATAAAAAGAATAAAATATCTAAGAATTGGTTAAAAAATCCATCAATTGGGAAATCTCTCTACCAATTTGGCGTATTACTGTGAGGGTTGGTCTTTGTCGGGCATTTAATCCATTTTCTGCACTGAAAAACTTTAGCTATCCTTTTAAAAATACACTAATGCCAAAAAATAATATCTTGAAAAATTGAAAAGTGCGTGAACTCAACGGTAAAATATTTCTTTCTCTCTCTCCCCCTCATAAATGTACATGTGTATGCATATAGGCAATGTAATGCTAATATTTCTTTCTCTCTCTCCCCCTCATAAATGTACATGTGTATGCATATAGACAAGGTAATGCTCTCTCTCTCTCTCTCTCTCTCTCTCTCTCTCTCTCACACACACACACACACACACACACACACACACACATACACACACACACACACACAACGACCCCTGCATTTGCATGTCATGCATGCCCTCAAAGCGAGACTGCCCCAAGTCGACATTAGGCGAGCTTTTTTCTTTTTCTCAAGCTCTTTAAATAAATACATGCTTCCAAATTTTTTAAAGTATATCAATATTGGTTTTGAAAAAAGCCTCTTGAAAAGATAAAGCCAAACACATCTTCAAAAATTACATTTCCATTAAGCATTAAAAAAAAATCACTAAAATTCTTCTTTTTTGTTATATCTTCAAAAAGTAAATTCGCACTAAGTAACAAAACCTGCACTAAAGTTATCCCCTTTTTGTTATATAGAATAGAAAGCTTTTGACTTTACATTTGAAAAAGCTTGTCGGTTCTTACATTCTGCAAAAGTTGTCATTTCTTGCAATCTTACCCTTTGCTTTTGCATTTTAGATTAGATATTTTGCAAGGTGTTTTTTGCAAGGTGATTTTTGAAATGAACGAGGGAATGACATGTGGATGTCCTCTCCTTCCTTGAAAATTTTAAGCTGCATTATAAAGAGTATAGAAGTAGCAAGATTGATCCTACGAGCTGCTCGAGGATTTTAACTTGGTATGGCTAATTGACCAAGGTTGCAAAGGGATCTTTCAAGATTCTACAAAATGAAATATACAAACATAAATCTCTATTTGTAATCTCAACCTTTTGTTGTAGATGAGCCTTGTTGTTGATAAAGATTGGTAGAAACATTGTTGATAAACATTGGTAAAATGTCACTTCTTCCATGAAATTGAACTTATTATTTGAAACCAACCAAGTGAACTAAAAGAAAAACTCAAACCATCAAAAATCATGTCATGAGAAGATGGCTTAAGGTTGTGGAATACACCACCAAGGCAAGTTCATCAACTTCTTGCTTAGGAAATCTCACATCATCTTCAATATATATTTGGTTTTAATGTAACAAAGATGACAAGTGCTAATCTGTTCTCAAACCTTATGAGGGAATCTATACTATTATAAAAGCGGGAGGGATTCCGGCCCCCTCCCCCGGACACATGGCAACATTTCCTTCAACTGGTGAGCTCCGATGGTGTGTGCCTTGTAGCCTGGCCACTGAGAGAGAGAGAGAGAGAGAGAGAGAGAGAGAGAGAGAGAGAGAGAGAGAGAGTCTTCCGAGAGGCACCGTCAACAGTACTAGTAATCAATAAAAGTTTCTTCTTCATATGTGTAAGTATCCATGAATAAGAGTATGATTGCCTTTGGTGCTCATCGCTACAAGCATAGTACTCTTTATCCAACTATGCCAGCAACATTTGTCTCTAGGGTACATGGCTAAGGGCATCAAAGTCACTCTTTAAAAAAAAAAGCCACCGTGCTTGTTTTGATAAAAAATTTAGCAAACATGGTAATGAGGAGGGAATATTATCTTTGAGACTTTTATGAGTCAACGTGTGTAAGGCAATTGATATCTTCCTAGTACCCCACCTTCTTGACATTGTTTAACTCGATATCCTCAAAAACAAAAAATGACATGATGGAGCCTATCCTATAGAAATAAAAATGTTCCTTTTTTAGCCATAAAATGAGTGATGTGCGAGGAAAGATTTAGATTTTCCAAAAGCCACAACGTGCTAAGGAAGTCAATGTACCCTCATTCTAATTCCCAAGCTGCCTATCATTCCGGAGATCTAACCAACAATAAGTTACATTTAAGGAGACTGGACCACTCATCACAACCTCCGCCTCTAGAATCACACCTTGTATTCCCAACCTCCTTTTTATAGACAGGTGTGCCACTATATTAAGGACCATTCTAATTAGAGGCAACCCCTAAACTAGGAAACTCTCTAGTCCCTATTCCAATGGGCTGGTGACTCTTACCCGGCGGACCATGAATGCTACACTCATTGGTCTATCCTAACTTCTATAAATTGGTGTTGTTCTCTGGAAAAGAAGAAGAGCCTTGTGTGGAGTGATCGTATTAAAATTGAACAAGATCCCCAAACTTCTAACTCTACACTTTAAAGAACCTGCATGTCTATGCTGCAAGAAATGATGCCCATCTTACTGCATAATGCTTCCTATTTGATTGGCAAAAATGTGATCAGGAGATGATCAGGGCTAACTCAAACTGCACACTCGTAGTGTCTTGATGCAAAATGACTATCATAGAATATAGCAAAAAATGCATCCTAGGAAAGATTATTTAGTCACTCGAAACAAAATCAAGATGAATGGTACATAACAAATGAGTAAAAGGGTTAAGAACATTAAATAACTAGCATCGATCTAAATTATAGCTTGTAAAAATTATGATTCAATTGCAAAAAAAAGTATATCCAAAACATGAGAGACATCCTATAAGTATGAATACTTTGGTATATGATCCTAGCTCTTGATGTGATCCTCCTCCATGTTCCTAAGAAAAGGACAATCTCACTTGGTATATGCAAATCCGATAAGCAACAAAAACACAAATTCTCTCTCTTGGCTCATTCAAAGTCTATAGTAGATAGAGTACCCATAGGGCCATGAACCCTCTTGACAGACCCGTTAAGTTTTAGAATAAGGGTAGAGATATGACTCTTCAAGTCAATGAGAAAGAGTGTACTATCCCCATTGTATCTGATGACTCATTTGCAAAATCAATAAAGAATTGCATTTATACTAGCATAATAATTGTCAAAGATGCTCCAATGGATAATTACATCTCTTCTCATGGTTCATTGAAAGTAGAAAGTGATCTTCATTCATTTCTACATTAGAATGCCAAATTGTACATAGATAACATCTTAGGAGAGTTATCCCCTAAAAGGAGAGATGATGATCACAAGATTGATCTAATCAAGAGCCCCCTAATAAGCCTCCTTGTCGAGTCTCACCAGCTCAACAAGAGGAAATTATGACACAAGTTAACAAGCTTGTACAAAAAAAAACAATGGAAAGACCTAACTCTTCAACATGTTTTTGATCTCATGTTTTATTAGTGCACAAAAAGGATGGTACATATAGGATGTGTGTAGATTATCTTGCATTAAATAAATTGACAGTAAAGAAAAGATTTCTTACCCAAGGATTGAGGATTTTTTTGATAAGCTACAAGGTTCTATCTATTTCAATAGAATAGACCTCAAAAGTGGTTATCATCGACTACAAATCGTATCGGAAGATATCCACAATATAGCCTTCAAGACAACCTTTGGGCTATATGAATATCTTGTCATGCCTTTTGGACTAAAAAATGCTCGGCCACATTCAATCAAATGATGCAACACATCTTTTTTGTACACAGGACTTATGTTGAAGTATTCTTTGATGATATCATAGTATACCCTTAATCGAAGGAAGTTGCAAGTGGTAGTTTGGAGGAGCTCCCCAATGTTGCTTATGCTTGGTTGTGCAATGACAACCTAGTCTACATCTATCCCGACTTCAAGCTTTGTCAGGTAAGTAGAGTATAGATTGGTGCAATAGCATTGTTTTTCTTGGCATGGCACTCATCATCGCTACAAGTTTTGGACAAGAGCTATCCATAGTGGATTCTAGGCATTGCCCTTGGTTTATGGACTTACAAGGACAATTTGTGCTAGACAAAGAGCTAAAGGTTCATTAGCAACACAATGCAACACAATTGCAAGGATGATAAGGGGACCACTGCTATTGGTGAGAATCCAAAAAGGGCAACCAATAGCCATGGATAGTTAGAATCAAGAAACAAGGTTCAAGAAGTACAATGGGTATTGTGAGCAAGAACAAAAGGAAGCTGATACCCAAATGTTGGGGGCGGGTGAGTGAGTGCATAGTTGCCTTGAGCATCATTGTAATACATAAATGAGTGCTTAACACTTGTATGGCCCAAGTCTACATCTTGTAACTAGTCATTTCTAATATTTATGAATGCGCAAGTGATGTGTTGGTTTCTAGTTGTACATTTGGCATATGAAGCCAACCGAAAGCGACAGATCACCAATTGGAGTTGTAGGAACCAAGGTATACTTCTTTGAATTTGGAAAATAATAAGGGCAACAAGTACGTGATGTTGCTTTTTCTCATTTTGGGATCCTTGATTTGTGGTCTTGGAAGTATCAAAATACGGAGGGAATCTAGGAGTTTGAAGCTCGCAATGTGAAGTTTCACCATGGCTTTATAGCTTGACCATCAGATACTAGGACAACGTTATTAAGAGTTTCAAGAGATCCATTTTTCATGGCATTTCCCCTTTCCCCCCTTTCTTCTTCTTCTGCTCTCTTGTGTTGTGGTGCTAGTGTGTGTGTGTGTGTGTGTGTGTGCGCACCTCGGGCCATCATTGGTGTGCAGAGAGAGAGAGAGAGAGAGAGAGAGAGAGAGAGAGAGAGAGAGAGAGAGAGAGAGAGAGAGAAAGGTTGTGTGCGGCCATGAGCCAAGGGATGATTGCACTATAGGATGTGTGTTAGATGTTGATATCGACAGGCGTGTGTGTGTGTGTGTGTTTGTGTGTGTGTGTGTGTTTGACTGTGTGCAATCGAGGAAAAGGATGTTTTTTGAAGGTGTTTTTGAGAGGATAGAGGTGTTGTCAGATACCCTTGGTTATATAGATGCAACTGTGTGTGTTTTTGGGGTGTTCACCATTCCTCCTCTCCATCTTCTGGTTCCCCCATGGAGGATCAACCTGATTGCTAGTTGGTCGAATCAAAAGAGTGTATGTTCTAGGGGTGTTTTCCATTTTTCTTCTCCATCTTTTGGTGCTCCCACAAAGGACCAACCTAATTTCTCATTGGTCAAATCAAGAGAGTGGTTTTTGAACAAGAAGAAATGGTAGCATGAAGCTATCTTTACTGATGAAGGAGAATCCAAAGGAGCTGTATATGCTATCACCGTGTATGCCAAACGAGGATAGCAAGATGCAAATTATTCCGTTGGTGATGCAAAGGCATGGTTTGATGCATTAGAAGGCAAACAAAGGCAACATGGCTGCCCCAATGGGCTTGCTTCTTTTAGGATTTCTACAAAGAGGTGTCTCATGTTGACATGGGCGCAAAATTGAAGGCTCTTAGGCAGGATGTAGTGAAGATTTTGGCATTTTCCTTAAATCATTTTGAAGAGTGTTGGGCAAAGTTGGTGATTGCGACAGAATTGGCCAACGGTGAATACTTCAAATTGAATAAGTTTATGGCGTGCTTGCATCTCAAGGTGGATTTTTAGAGTCCATAGAATTTTAATGGTGTTGTAGCAATTGCACAGGCAAAGAGTAAGAAAATCAAGAAGAAGATCGAGCAAGGTGCATTAGGGTACAAAGCATTGTCTCTTATTTTGCCCCAAAGCCCGAAGGATGAGGTTCAAGTAGAGAATCAACCGAAGTGAAGTGTGGCAACCGTTTCGTAACATTGGGTATTTGTTGTTCAAGATTTGTCACAGAAAATGCAAGAGCTTCATCTAAATATGATGGACATATAGTAGCCAAGGGTAGAGAGAGAGAGAGAGCTAGGTCCTTGCTTGGCCAGTGCTACAGTTGCAGGGAGGAAGGACATTATGCTCAAGATTTTCCGCATCCACCCATGGAAAGAGGAGGTATGTTTTTGTTGTTTGGCAAAGAGAGAGGGATGCTCAATGGTCAAAGGGAGCAACCATTCAATAATTCTACACCCCCGATTTTGCCAAGTAACGATGAAGTTTATAGAGTTAACATAATTGGAGTGGACAAACAGGATGTAGATGTTTTGGCCAACAAAAGAGCACGCAGAGAAAGAGAGTTAGAGATGGAATGGGAAACTAGAGGCCACAAGGGCAAAGAGAAGGTATATGAAGGTAGAGAGCAGTCAAAGACTAGCAAGAGTAGAAGGAGCAACATAATCAAATAGATAGACTTCCTGCTTGGGTGAGGTCATCTTAAATATGATTTGGTGAGTGATGTAAAAAATAAGAAGGCTAATACTATATTTGGGCAATTGCTAGCATTGAATCGTAGGTTGAGGAGGCAATGGTCTACCAGTACTAGGCTTCCATGGGTTCGAGCAGATATACATGCTATGCAAAATTTAGCCTTAAGGGTAGGAAATCCAGTGGATGTGCCTTTCTCATTTATGTGCTTATTGATAAGAAGATGCAGGTGCATGCATACATTGATGGTGGAGCCCAGGTATGTTATGACAAAAGGTGCTATGAAGGATGCATGAGTCAACTCTATAGTCAAAACAAATGTGCGGATGAGGATGGCCAGCCACACCAAGGTGAGATATTTGGGATAATTCAAGATGTGAAGGTAAAGGTGATGGGGATTGAATGTATCATAGACTTTTTTGTGACAAAAGAAGGTGATAGTGCCTATTCTATTATTATGGGAAGGCCATGGCTACTTGCAATAGGATCAAAACAGGATTGGGAGCTCGGAGGATGGTAGCAGAATCTCAAGGGATTATCATAGCTCAAAATACATTCGAGAAGTGGAGTTTGGATACCATTTTTCCAATTCCCAAGTCGGCAAGTGGCAAGAAGTATAGTGTGGTAGCAATTGACTCTCTCACTAGGTGGGGTCAAGGAAAAGGCAATGAGAGGTAAATTCTCACATACTGGTTCAATTTTAAAAAATTATTTGCATTTGTTGTTGTTTTGGAGCACCTTGGGTATTAATTTCTCATAGAGATTCATGTTCTTAAAGCAAAGTTGTGCATGCACTAGTGGAAAAGTTGGGCATCCAACATAGGTTTTCTTCACGTTATCATCAACAGTGCAATGATCCGGTTGAGAGTGCCAACGGGAAGATTGTCAAAATGCCTACAAAGTATGTGTACAAGCAGGTAGAAGGTTGGGAGGCTAATCTTGGAAAATGTTTGTGGTCTTACACAACATCTTTTAAGGTTGCTATTAATTTTACCCCTTATGAGTTGGTTTATGGCAAAGAGGTGGTGCTACATGTACATGTCTCGTTTGGTGCATTAAAGGGTACGTGTCATGTAAATAGAGCTCACTAAAATGTTTTGCAAGACAGGATTGCTAGCCTTGAAGCACTGAGGATGGACAAAGAGGTTGTAGGAGACTTTTATGTGAAGCAAAGAGAGAAGCGGATTACAAAGTTGCCCAAGAAGAAGATATACAAGTGAGATCTAGTGATGAATTATGAGATCTATCTCGACTTCACCTTCTCGAAGAAGTTCCAGAAGAAGTGGACATGGCAATACAAGGTATACCAAGATTTTCCCTATGGTACATATCTATTTGTGCAATCAAACATAGGGTGAATGGTGTGCATCTCAAGAAGAAGTGGACGTGGCAATACAAGGTATACCAAGATTTTCCCTATGGTACCTATCTATTTGTGCAATCAAACATAGGGTGAATGGTGTGCATCTCAAGTTATACTTTAATACGGAATTGGTGCCAAATGTACATCAAGCTGTAGTTGAACGGGTTGGACATCCTACCCAAAGGGAAGTAACACGACCAAGGAATAGAATCTCTATACATATGGTTATAGATTTTTTTTTGTTTTCTCAAGTGTTCACTTTTTTTGCATTTTCAATTCAATAAACACCTTTTGTGGTTGAGCATAGATGTTCAACAAGGGGGTTGGGCAATGATGGTACAACCAAAGAGAGTCGGTGATAGGAAAGGAAGAAAGCAGAGCTATGGGGCTCTATAAGTGCATGCCAATGGGCTAAGGCAAGTATGGAGATCAAGTGTAGCCAGAGGTGTCCGACAATGTATATTTGTGATGTTTTTTTTTGGGCTAGAGAGTCCCATTTTGGGCCTTAATAGGATGGATACCAAAAGATTCCAAAGTGCAAGAATAAGGATGTATTTAGTGTCCTTCAGGGTGCTCTCTAAGCTCGTCCAAACGGATCATCAATCGGAGGTATATAGCCCAAGATATTGTAGCTAGAAGGAAAAAGTGGTGTGCAGAGTTTTTCCATATGAGACAAGGGTGGAAAGTACTTGAGGAATATGTGTAATGATAGGACTATATTACTCAATACAAAGTGCACGTTGGTCTTTTCAGATCAGCAATTGGGTTCCAAACGGCTAAGTTATGAGCAAATGAAGTTTCATCGAGGATCGATTGTGCACCCTTTTGACCGCCTCAAGAAACGTGTCATTGGAGCTTTTCTCAAGCTTGCTAGAGTTTTTAGGGTAGTGTGGGGCATATGATGCCAATTGGAGGTGACAAATCACCAATCGCAGTTGTGGGCACCAAGGTACACTTGGTCAAAGTTGGCAGAAAATAAGGACGGTAGGTATTTGATGATTTTTTCTTGTCTTGAAATCCTCGGTTTGTGGTCTCAAAAGCATCAAAATGTGGAGGGGATCTGGGAGTTTGAAGCCCGCAATGTGAAGTTGCACCATGCCTTTACACCTTGATCATCAAATATTGGGACAAAAAGTTATTAAGAGTTTGAGGAAGCATTAAAAAAAGTGTTATTTTTAAGTTGCTATGGTTTTTTAAAAACCCTAGGATGCAAGCCTATGGAACCACCTTGTGGCAAGGGGCATTAAATCTTTATGCAAAAAAGTAACAAGGGGGTGTGGGGTATAAAGCATGAAGGGCTCACCATTAGGCAACAAGAGAAGAGGGGAAGAGCTTGGGGATGCCAGCAATGGCGGCCCATCCTCCCTCCTCACGTGTGTTGCAGATGGGTGTCTATGGTGTTGGGCAGCATCCGTGGGTGGCGGTGGTTGTGCCAGAGGGTTATACAGTGGCCTTGGAAGGGGGTGGTTCACACACGAACCATTTGGACTCCCCTTTTTATGGGGGAGAAGGGACCCCCCCACTAGCGATGGAGGGCTCGTCTCCTAAGTTCCTAAGTGGTGATGCCCATGCAGCTTAGCATGTTAGCGTTGCTAAAACCGATTGGACAGGTGTATGGTAAAGGAAGAACTTACTAAAAAAATGTAAAACCTCCTGTATAAAAGGGCCTATTGTGCAGTTTTTTGGCGCTTTTTTCCCAAGGTTGCGAGGAGAAGTCGGTGAAGGAGAAACTTGTATATAGTTTTTGGACAAGAAGTCATGCTACAATAGCCATTCTCCATGTCACTTCCCCTACTCCCCCTTTCTTCTTTTTCTCTCTTGTGTTGTGGAACTGGTGTTTGTGTGTGTGTGCCCCTATGCCATTTGTGGTGTGCAAAGAGAGAGAGAGAGAGAGAGAGAGAGAGAGAGAGAGAGAGAGAGAGAGAGAGAGAGAGAGAGAGAGAGAGAGAGAGAGGTGTGTTGTGTGTAGCCATGAGCCAAGGGATGATTGCATTGTAGGATGTGTGTGGGGTGTTGATATCGATGTGCATGTGTGTGTTGGACTCTATGCCACTGAGGGTTTGTTAGTGGAAAAGTGTGTTTTTGAAGGTTTTTATGAGAGGACAGGGGTGGTGTGAGTACCTTGGGCTATATAGAGGTAATTGTGTGTGTTCTAGGGTTGTTCCCCATTCCCCCTCTCCAACATTATCACCAAGTATGGCTTCCCACTCGAGTTAGTCACCACTAACCAAGACACACATTTCTTGAATGAGACAATTGAGTCTCTGATAGAAGTATTTAAAATCAAGCACTAAAAAATGAACGACTATTATTAGAGGTATAATGGCCAGGTAGAAAGTACCAACACAACTTTGAAGGGAATATTAACAAAAATGACACAAATAGTGAAAGGCTCCTAGGATATGCATTTACACACGGCACTATGGACACACACAACAACCTTCAAAGTACCAAACAGAAAAAGATTGTTTTGTTTGGTGTTTGGGAAGGAGGCCATTGTTCTGTTTGAGTTTACCATCCCATAATTGCGAACTTTGGTTCAACATCAACTGAACTCGGAAGCAAACCTTTAGAGTCCGCTAATAGAACTAGAGAAATTGGATGAATTATGTCAGATGGCCTTTTGGAAATAGGAAGTAGCCCAAGGAAGAACGAAAGCTATCACAACAAGCAATTGAAAAAGAAAATGTCATAAAATGTAATATCTAACTTTACCAAATGATTTTCTCATATTAAACTGATCATTTAATATGGGAAGATAAAAGGAGAACAAGAGTTAGGATATAGATATGTGCTTCTAAACCTACCTTAATAGGGGACCAAAAGGAGAAATGGTTGCATATCAATAGGGGTCCAAAAGGAGACGGTCTACCAAAGAACAATGTGCAATAAGTGCTTCTAGATTTACCTCAGCAAGGGACCAAGAGGAGAGATGGTTACATCTCAATAGGGGTCCAAAAGGAGGTAGTCTATCAAAGAGCAATGTGCATCTAATGGAGCTTAAGAGACCTTAGGGTTGATTCATCAAAGACCTCCAAAGGTTAGTGTTAAAAGTCCTTAGACCTTAGGCAACAAGCTAGGGTTGTGTCTGAGGTGGAAACCCATTGAGGTGCTTGTCATGCTTGGTGACTAAGGTGCTTGAGGTGATTGTCATTCTTGATGAGTAAGGTGCTCGAGGTGCTTGTCGTGCTTGCTGACTAAGGTGCTTGAGGTGCTTGTCATGCTTGATGAGGAAGGTGCTTGAGAAGCTTCCCATGCCTAGGGGGTAAGGTGCTTGAGTCAAAAAGAGACCCTACAAAGGAGGGGGAAAGCCCCAAAGTTAGGGGAATCTTTGACTTAACCTCCCACTCACCCAAAGGGCACCCTTTTTCTCAAGGGGTACATGGACACATGTCAAGCTCTCCCTATGCTTAGCCACATGGTGTCCTTGAATCCTATTGGCTTGGCTAAGAGGGGTCTAATGAGATTCTAGTTCAATTCAACAAATATCTAGGTATTTTCAAGTTCTCTCTCTAAAAGAAGTAAGGAGGACACTTGTCCTAATGCTACCCATGTTGCTTGAAATGCAATATGCATGTGATTTGCTAGGCTTAGAGGGGTCCAATGAGCTTCAAGCTTGAGCTACAAGGAGGGGTCAACCAAACCAAGCAAGGGGTGTGCTTGGGGGTATACACTCTCTCACACACTCATTTTTCACACATTCTCACTTGGTGAAAGCGGAAGAACTTCATCTCCTTCTCCAAGCTTATTGAGAAGTTGAGAGCCTACACCAACACTCTTGGCTATGGAATGAAAATCCAACCAAGAGACATGCTTCAATGCTTAAGCTTGCCATCTTCTCCATCTTCATTACTATGCTATTATGTATGCTAGCAAGAAGAGTGATGATAAGTGAGGAACTATTTCTTTCTCCTATGAATGTTTCTTTTTCCTCTACCCTACCCTCATTCCCCGCTCATCACCAATGTCACAAAGAGCACAAAGATTGTATTATACCAAGTCTCTCTTTATGGGAGAATCTATAATACAAAAGCCTATTCGAGGGGGGACCAGCTCCACATAAATCCGGTCCTCAACTGTTGTTAAGTTCTCTAATTCTCTCTCTCTCTCTCTCTCTCTCTCTCTCTCTCTCTCTCTCTCTCTCTCTCTCTCTCTCTTGCAAAAGTATTGTTCATGCCAAGTTAATTAAGTAAAATGGTTATGTTTCTACCTCTAATTAAGTTCACCCTCTATGTTCTCAAAGTAGTCTCACAAAAATGCTCTCTTTAATTCTCCTAATTCCGCTATTCTCAAAGTTCATGGGCCAATTTCCATTAGGGAAAGGTTCACGAAAGGGGACCTGCTGCTGTTGTTCCTTGGGAAGCTAGACACAAAGAAAAAGAATTTGACCATTAGATGGGCCGGACCATATGAGCTCTATTGTCTTAATGATAATGGTTCGGCCAAACTAAAAGATCTTCAAGGATAATAGCTCCTAGATCGAGTAAATGTGGGTGCGTCATTGTTGCAAGCTCAAGTGGGGTGCCCTCTCTCCTAGCTACTATATTCACTAGTTTTTTTGCATTAACAAACAACAAGCTTAGGACATAAGAGTAGCAGCAACATTGTTTTTTTTTGGTGCATTTGCTTAGGACATATTAGTAGCAACAATGTATGTGTGTGTGTGGGTGGGTGTTTTTATATATATATATATATATATAGATAGAGAGAGAGAGAGAGAGAGAGAGAGAGAGAGAGAGAGAGAGAGAGAGATTGCTTAGCAACATTGTTTTTTTAGGTGCATTCTTGTTCTTTCAATTCTTGGACGAGGGAAATTTCGTGTTTTGACTATGTGCTTTGCATTTAAAACCAGTAGGATCTAGCCTCCAGGGTCTAAGGATGGGGAGGACACCATCACAATCTTTTGCAAGTAAGAGCATGCAATGAGTGTTATCAAAGGTATACCCCTACCAATGTAGAAGAAATTTTGCCTCACAACACAAGAGAACCACAACGAGCACCACCTCTCACTTGTTGGATTTAACCCTCACAATCTACATAGGAATTAGAATATTAATGATAAAGATTGGAGCAATGTATTCACATGTTTGAAGCCAGCTACTATAGGGAGCAACAATAAGGTGAAAGCTTATCGCAATGAACGCGAATTTGTTGAGCTACTCGTCCATAGGCATTGAGATGTTTATCAAGAAGGTATTGTCTTTTATGAGGTCACTCAATAATTTGCAAAAGATTTTGCATTAGAACATTGTTCTGCCATGAAAAGGCAGCTAGGAAGACTACACGGTTGCATGGGCCCTTTTGCAGAGTATGCGATGAAGAGCAGCTAAGAACACCATAATTTGGACAACAAGCCTAAGAAGTGGGAGGAGATGATGATAAATGGTGGTGCATCAATGCGAGTAAAAATTGAAGCACAGACATCAGGATGTTCTCCTCTCAAAACCACTCTTTGACCCATTGCATTTGCTAGATGTGGATAACATGATCACCTCATCCCAAAGAAGGGTGATCTTAGCCAAAAATCTAGTTGAGGATGTAGTGCTTGCTATTGAAGATGCTACTCGATCTACACAGGGCAGAAGGTCGCTGCAAAAACCCACTAATCAGTCCCCTTAAGAACAAGATCGTGACATTGAACACATAGTTTGATCATCAACACATGTTAGATTGGCTCCAAGCTGATTTTGAAGAACTCAACAAGCTTGTAGAAAATGTTGCAAGGGCAAAGGTATGTGCCAGTGGTGATTTATCATTTCCAAGTACTGTTTAGTTGAAAGCTTGTTTGGTCATTGCAAGCCAACTATATATTAATCTTGGGGTTGAAGTCTAACTATCTAGGTGACCTTGCCGATAAGATCCATGTAAGACTGCTATAGTGATCGTGATTTCTAATATTGAGTAATGATCTTAGCAATGCTACTATATAGTGAATTTTCTTGCTATATAATGACTTTTGATCATAGCAATGTTGTTGTATAGTGATCCTTGTTGCTATGTACTGACTTTTGATCATAGCAATGCTGCTATATAGTGACCTTGGGTCTAGTCTAACTATCTAGGTGACCTTTTTTGACAAGATACATGCATGATAGCCTAGAACTTATATTAGATAGCTGAAACTATTGCTATAATTTATCATCCTTGCATTGGTCGATGTCTAGGTATGTAGTTGTTTCACCAGTAAAGGAACTAGATATTCATGTGTTGCTCAAGCTATATAGCTTGAATATAGATTCTCCCCTAGGTATATAGCAACTATACTAAAAATGCATGGTTTCATTCAACTATATTCAACAATTGTATAGCTTTTGCAAGCTACATAGAAGAGGTGGTGGCCAATGTACTTCAACTATCTAGGTGACCTTGCTTGACAAGATACATGTAGGATAGACTAAAACTTATATATAGATAGCTGAAGATATTGTTATACTTTCATCATGCTTGCATTAATAATGCCTTTATGCCACTCCCTCCCAAAGTACCTAAGGGATCAATGTCTACAGCCTGTATTGGAGACTCTTGTGCATGCATAGGATGTGGTGCTGCTTTTGATGCAGCTGCACTAGATGTTTGCCTTGTGTGCATGTTTACCACACATTGTGCTTTGCACACAGGTGCTTAAAGCATGGAGCATGTGTGGTTTTTTGAGTGCAATGAACATCTACCAGAGAGGGTGATGCATATGTTAGGCCTCTGTTCAACAACCATGGCAAAGAAAGACATAAGTTGTGGTAAGTTCTCTACTCCATGTTTGTGTAACAATACAGATTAAGTACTTTCTTCATGTCACTAAAGTGTAGTTTTTTATTTTCTGTTAGTCAAAGCAACCTAAGAGTATGGGGATGGAATGTTATGTCAGACTCCCAAAAGTGCACCCACAACTCTAGCAGGGGCTGGTACATTTTCTTACCCTTGCACCTACATGTGACTAGAAACGCTCTTCTAAACTAACACATTGTAGTGTCAATAGAACAATTGTCTGAGGATGGTTTAAAGAAGAGTATTGGTGTAGAGGATGTGGAAGAGGTCTTTGTTGTTCTGACGCACACGACTAGTAAAGTCCGATCTTCCATATTGGGTGAGTCCTCGACGACAACAATGGATGAAGGTGAGATGCAAGAGATTTATCTTGCTCCAAAGATGCGTGAAATGTCCACAAACAATGGATATGGGTCCATTGTGCCTATAGGAGCCTCCCCAAAGAGGACAAGAAAACGAAGTACAAGTCCTAAGATGACTCCAACCAAATCCAAGCTACTAGTTCAACGTTAGCAAAATGAAGATTTGGGCATAAACGTGCAATTGGTAGATAAATGGCAGAGATCAAGGAAAGCATTGCTTGAATGGAGTCCTCTCCATATCCAAAGAAGGCTACACCAAAATCAAAGCGAACACAATAGTCAACAAGTGATGACTTTGGCTATGATCTCCCACTCCAAACTTTTTGTGTGAACAAAAAAAATTCAGCCACAAAGTTGAATGTGTAGCCCAATAGACATCTCTAGGATGATTGCAAGAATTGTCCATCACTGTTTGCCACTTCTTACTCGGGTGCATCTAGTGTCAACATGTTCCATGTCTTCATTCATTTTTAGTTTCCTTGCACATCTTGGCTTGCATTTAACTCTCAATATGGTGTAGTTCAATTTAATTTTTTCTCTTGAGTTCTTATAATACTTCATTGTATAGTTTATAGGAAAGCCCCCTTTGCCCAAAAATGGACATATGTCTACCACTAGGGACTTGCTATGTGTCGTGTGCGAGCCCAAGGGCTACAAGCACACAACCTAACAGATGCACACAGGCTCTACATCTACACAGTTGTGTGTCACTCACCTCCTACAGTGCTGCCTCCGGGGGACACTATGTGCGTGTAGAGAAGAAGAAGCCGTTGCACTATCGCTTGTCTTTCTCCATGTCATCATGCTCGCTGATGTGCTCTCTCTCTCTCTCTCTCTCTCTCTCTCTCTCTCTCTCTCTCTCTCTCTCTCTCTCTCTCTCTCGCTCACATATAAGCAAGAAGAGGTGAAGCAAGAGCAAAGCTTCATTGAGAATGTTTAAAAACCCTAGTTTATGGAACCCGACCTAAACTTGCCTTTGACCTTAGCAAGCTAGGGCTGAGCTTGAGGTGCAAACTCCACCTAAGGTGCTTGTCATGCTTGATGACTAAGGTACTTGAGGTACTTGTTATACGTAATGAGGAAGGTGCTTGAGAAGCTTCCTATGCATGGGAGGGTAAGGTGCTTGAGTCAAAAAGATACCCTACAAACTTAATGAGGAAGTTGCTTGAAAAGATTCCTCTGCATGAAAGTCCCAAAGTTAGGGGAATCTTTGACCTAACCTTCCACTCACCAAAGGGCACCCCTTTTCTAAAAGGGCACATGGGACACATGTCAGACTCTCACTAAGCTTAACCACATGGTGTGCTTGAATGCTATTGGTTGGGCTAAAGAGGGGTCCAATGAGCTCCTAGTTCCATCCAAAAAATATCTAGATATTTTCAAGCTCTCTCTCTCTCTCTCTCTCTCTCTCTAAGGGGTAAGGAGGACACTTGTCAAAAGACTACCCATGTACTTGACTGCACGTTGCATGTGATTGGCTAGGGGGAGAGGGGTCCAATGAGCTTGAGGCATGTGGAAAAGCCACCACTCGCCTCAAGCAAGCAAGGGGGGTGCTAGGGGATATACACCACACACACACACTCATTGTGTGGATTCATTGTCACTTGATGAAAGTTGAGAAACTCCACCTCCTTCTCCAAGCTTGTGAGAAGGGTGGTAGAGCGTCTGGGATAGATTGTCTGCACCTGGTGTGCTTGAATGCTATTGGTTGGGCTAAAGAGGGGTCCAATGAGCTTCTACTTCCATCCAAAAAATATCTAGATATTTTCAAGCTCTCTCTCTCTCTAAGGGGTAAGGAGGACACTTGTTAAAAGACTACCCATGTACTTGATTGCATGTTGTATGTGATTGGCTAGGGGGAGAGGGGTCCAATGAGCTTGAGGCATGTGGAAAAGCCACCACTCGCCCGAATCAAGCAAGGGGGGTGCTAGGGGATATACACCACACACACACACTCATTGTGTGGATTCATTCTCACTTGGTGAAAGGTTGAGGAACTCCACCTCCTTCTCCAAGCTTGTGAAAAGTGAGAGCCTACACCAACACTCTTGGCTATGGAATGCAAATCCAACCAAGAGCCATGCTTCAATGCTTAAGCTTGCCATATTCTCCATCTTCATTACTATGCTATTATGTATGCTAGAAAGAAGAGTGATGATAAGTGAGGAACTATTTCTTTCCCTATGGAATGTTTCTTCTTCCTCTTCCCTATCCTCATTCCCCGCTAGCTCTCTCCACCTTCGAAGGTGTTTGAGGCCTTGGGACTGAGGCTTGGGATAGTTAATGCTTTCTACAAAGTTTATGTTATGCTTGTGATGCATGAAGCTTTCCATCTTCATTGCATCACCTAGGTCACAAGGAACAAAAAGATTATATTGTACCAAGTCTCTCTTGATGGGAGAAACTATAATACAAATGCCTATTGGAGTGGGGACTGGCTCATATGAATCCAGTCCTTAACTATTGTCATGTTCTCTAAACTCTCTCTCTTGCAAAAGTATTGTTCATGCCAAGTTAACTAAGTACCATGTTTATGTTGCTACCATCAATTAAGTTCACCCGCTATGCTCACAAAGTAATCTCACAAAAAGTGCTTCATCTAATTTCCTAATTCCGCTACTCTCAAAGTTCATAGGCATTTGGTTTGTCCTTTCTTGCTTAAGAAGAGAGGTCCTTAAGTAGCCTATTAATGGTTGTTTTTAATAATTATATTAGGGTAAGTGGAACTGGGATCTATTTCATTACATTGGTATCAGAGCATTTGGTTTCTCCTTTCTTGCTTAAGAAGAGAGGTCCTTAAGTAGCCTATTAATGGTTGTTTTTATTAATTATATTAGGGTAAGTGGAACTGGGATCTATTATCGGTTTTGTTGAGCCCACTATGTGGGATATGGTGCACACCTCGGGAGCTTTGGTCTTAATAATGGAGTTTTTTTAGACTTGCCTACGGCTTTACCATTATTGAGCCATAAGAAGTTCGAAAGGAGCTATCCCTTCGCAACTTCGCTATGTTAGATTCACTCCACTACTCTCTATAATCAACCAATTTGAACCGTGGGTGTAGATACTTAAGTGTTATTTTCAAAGGCTAAGAGGAGTAGCAACTAAGGTTTTGAATTGCCAAAGCATACACTAAGTAAACACATAAGTTTAATTAACATGGCTGACAATAACCAAGAGAGTAGAATGAACATTGATAACTTTGATTTTGCACATGAAGGTGCCAATGATGATGCCCCCATGTTTGTTAATTATCTTGTCACTAGGTTGCAACAAGCTATGGGCAACCCCGCTTTGCAAGCCCAAGTTACTCAACAACTTCGTGCTTATGGGATTTCCTTTCCTCTCCAAGATGAGAGAGAGGTTAGGAAGCCTCTTGATGAGACCCCCAAAAGAAGACTCTCTCCCATACGAGAGGAGGAATCCAAAGATCAAGAAAGCAATGAATTCCTAAATTCCTGCAAAGATGTGGCTCCACGAAGAAGGCGGACTAAACAATCGCCAACTCCTCTAAAGAGGAAACGGTTAACCCACAGTCCTTCTCCTTGTCACTCCAAAAGGGAAGCGAGGAAACCAAGGAAGAAAAGGGCAAGAAAGAGGTCACCCTCTTCTCCTTCTTCTTCACATTCCTCCTCTACCGATGAAAGCTATGGCTATTCTCCTAGAGAATATAAGAGGGGAGGACATCTCAAATCTTACCTTGCATGGCGAAGTCACAAAAGCTAAAGAAGTTCAAAGAGGGAGGAAAGAGTATCTCTTTTCTCACCTATGATGGCACCTTTGGTGCTACCGACAAAGTATTGGCCTTCATCCAACAATTTGATGCGGCCTTTGGAGACGAGGGCTTTGCAGAGTCCTCCAAGCTACGCCATGTAGCTATACACTTCCAAAAATCGGCTCGTCAATGGTGGGCTAGCCTTCCTGGAAATGGCGAAGCCACAAAGACATGGAAAACTCTACGAGTTTCCATCATGAAGCAATTCCTTGCAAGCGATGCAAAGGACAAAGTGCTCACCGAATGGCGGAGTTTGAGGCTTCTCTCTCATGAGTCTATCCACAAATATGTGGACAAGTTTTGGGATTTACATCTCAAGGCTACTGTCTTTCAAAAGATAAACTTTGCTGAGCAAAAGCAACAGTTCTATGTGGGATTACCTGAAGAGATGGCCAAGTATGTCAACTCTCAACGGCCTGGTTCTATCAGCGAAGTAATCCTCCATACCATGGTTGCTTCACGCATCAATTTTCAACAAGGGGTTAGATGGAATGTCAAGCCCATGGAAAGTAAAGACAAAAGTGATGCAAAGGGAAAAATTAATGCCCAAAATTTTTCCTAAGGCCATTCCAACAACCACAACAACAATCGGTCCAAGGAGAAAGGAGTTTACAAAGGTAAAAATAAAATCTCTCTTGAAGAGCTTGAAACTTCTTGCAAGGATCTTAAATGTTTTAAGTGTGGGGATCAAGGACATGGTTATCATTCTTGCCCCAAAAGAAATGGTCTCAATGAGACTCCTAGAGCTTCCACTATCGAAGCTCCAAAAGATAATGCTCATTGCAAAGGATCACCTCTCTTCTATGCTTGTGGAAAGGTAAGGGAGCATGATGCCTTCATCTTGTTTGACCCTAGTTCTACTCACAACTTCATATCAATGGAGTTGGCCACCATGTTGGGCATTCAAGCTTTTGAGATGGGAGATGTTGTAACTTCCGATGCCGCTTTCAAGGGACAACAAGCCTTCGTTACTCCCTTGATCGGGAAGTTGAGGCTTCATGTCCAAAGCTATGTTGACAAAGAAGACTTCTTTTTCTCTCCTCTCCAACATGAGGATGCTATCCTAGGGGTACCATGGTTCAACCGCATGGCTGCCAACATGAAGTTCCCTGAAAGGAGAATACCACTTGTAAATCCTCTCACCCTTGATAAATCAATGAAAAGCTCAGTTTCTGTGTACATGATTTTCGTCAAAGAATCCCTAAAAGGTCCTAATGTTTCATCAAAGGTGAATGTTAGGAATCAAGAAGATTTAAACTTGTCTAACTTTCTAAAAGGATTCCAAGATCTGTTCATCCATGATATCCCTATGGACTTACCTCCAAAACAAGGAGATGATAACCATCGAATTGAGCTCCTATCAGGAAGCTTACCGCCTAACAAACCTCCCTATCGAGTTTCACAAGCTCAACAAGAGGAGATCATGAGACAAGTACAAGAATTGGTCGACAAAGGGATGGTGAGGCCTAGCTCCTCTCCCTTTTGTTCTCCAGTCCTTTTAGTGCAAAAGAAAGATGGTACATACCGCATGTGTGTGGACTATCGTGCACTAAATCATATCACTATCAAAAACAGATTTCCCGTACCTCGGGTAGAAGATATGTTTGATAAGCTACAAGGCTCTACCTACTTCAGTAGGATTGACCTTAAAAGTGGCTACCATCAAATAAGGATAGTGAATGAAGACATCCTAAAGACCGCGTTTCGTACAACATTTGGCCTTTATGAATATCTAGTCATGCCTTTTGGCTTGACTATGCACCAGCTACATTCAATTGATTGATGGAGAAAAATTTTAGACCCTACCACAAATTCACTGAAGTGTTCTTTGATGACATTATCATCCAAGAAGGGCATGCCACAGCATATAAGAGCCGAAGGCTCAACACGGATGAACGGGTCTTAGGCATTTTTGAGAAAGAGTTGTTAGCTGTTCTACATGTCCTAGACACATGGAAGCACTATCTATTGGGGACTCCATTCATTTTACGAGCAAACCATCAAAGTCTTAAGTACTTCATGATGCAAACAAAGCTTTCCTACAAACAAATGAGGTGGGAAAATTTTCTCTCGCAATTTAATTTCCACATTGCTGGTAAGCACAATCAAGTGGCTGATGCACTTTCACGACGACCAAAAGTTAATGCTGTGTCAATAGCAACTCACAATGATCTATCTTCTATGATAGATGAATATGCTATTGACCTTGACTTTAAAGACATGATGTCAGCCCTTGCTTTGGGGAAGAAAGAGGAACCATTCACCTTGCAGGATGGTTATCTTCTCCATGGCAATAGGCTATGTGTTACCCACTCCCTTCATGAGAAAGTCATGTATGAATCCCATGCTCCTCCCTACACGGGGCATAGAGGCATTCAACCTACTCTTCAAGGAGTAGAGACGTACTTTTATTGGCCTACCATGAAAGTGGACATACAAGAGTATGCTTCAAAATGTGTGGTATGCCAAAAGACCAAGTACGATAGAGGGAAGCAACCTGGATTACTCTAGCCATTGCCAATTCCTAATTCACCATGGGAGAGTATATCCATGGATTTTATCTTTGGATTACCCAAGTCTATCCATGGAAATACGGGAATATGGACAATAGTCGACAGGTTTAGCAAGCAAGCACACTTTATCCCTGTCAAGAAGACTATTAAGGCACACCGAATGGCAACTCTCTTCATATCCTATATTTCCAAACACCATGGATTGCCAACATCCATCGTGTCAGATAGAGATCCTAGAATGACCAATAATTTTTGGAAAGGTCTCTTTGAAAATCTAGGTACAAGATTGAATTTCTAATCGGCCTATCATCCACAAACGGATGGCCAAAGTGAGATAGCTAACCTTACGATTCTTGATCTACTAAAGATATATGCTACAAAAACTAGATCAACGCTCACAATGAGAAAAGTACTTACCTCTTGTAGAGTATGCGTATAATAATACTATCCATACTTCTACGGAAAAAGCGCCATTTGAAATCATAGAGGGAAGACCTAAAAGTCCCTTGCTACTTAAAGTACATGGGAAAATCTTCCCTGCCAATAAGTATAGCTGTGACCTGCAAGCATCTTTTCAAAAGATTAAAGAGGCTATATCCATCTCCCAACTAAGGCAAAAAGTTGATGTTGACAAGCACAGAAGTGCCTTAACGTTCAAAGAAAATGATTGGGTCTTACTTAAATTTCCTAAGGCTCAATTGAGACAAACGACGGGCAAAAATCCTACGGGCCATCAAAAGCATTATGCTAAACTAGCAAAAAGATACTATGGTCCTTTTCAAATTTTGAAACCGATCAATGAGGTGGCTTATAACCTCAATTTGCCTAACCATTGGCTCATACACAATGATTTTCATGTGAGCCTACTTAAGCCCTACAAAGGAGAGCCTCTAAATGAACCAATTATTAAAGACCCTCTAGAAATCGAAGATCAAGAAGAGATACTACAACCGGAAGCTATCCTTCGGCATGAAGACAAGGTACTACAACATGGTAAGATTATCCGACGGTATCTTATTAAGTTCAAAAATTATCCTTTTGAAGATGCTAGATGGATGCAAGGAATCCAGCTTAAGGATAATATTAACCTTGTCAACACTTAAAATGCTACATTAGAGTAAGCAAATGTACATGTTTCTTTTAAATGATCAATCTTATACGACTAATTCTCTCTTTATTGTGCACAAATTTAAGTAGTATGCATACTAAGAATCATGTTTGGGATGACGACGTCTCTCAAACACCATGTAGAATTTGTCACTCTACTTGGGAGGATGAAATGGACTAAAGAGCAGACATGCTTGCGGCAGCTATGTCTCCCAAGCACCAAATGGATTAGTCATCCATCTTGGAATGATGTGGTAGGGTAAAAAGGGATCCTCTACCCGCTAAGACAAATTGACTAATGACTATGGCTTTATCTCTTTTACCTCATAGTCGAGGACGACTATGATTTCAAGAGAGAGATAATGTCATTAAATCTAATATCTAACCAACCCAAATGATTTTCTCATATTAAACTGATCATTTAATATGGGATATTAAACAGGAACAAGGGTTAGAATATAGACATGTGCTTACGGATCTATCTCAACACGGGGCCAATTGTAAAGGGGCCCAAATAAGAGATGGTCTGTCAAAGAGCAAGGTTAACTAATGGAGCTTAAAAGAGCTTAGGGTTAGCTTCATTAAAGACCTCCAATGGTTAGTGTTAAAAGTCCTTTGACCTTAGGCAAGCTAGTGCTAAGCCGGCCTCTGACCTTAGGCAACTTCCTATACATTGGGGGGTAAGGTGCTTGAGTCAAAAAGAGACCCTACAAACTTAATGAGGAAGTTGCTTGAGAAGCTTCCTCTGCATGAAAGTCCCAAAGTTAGGGGAATCTTTGACCTAACCTTCCACTCACCAAAGGGCACCCCTTTTCTAAAAGGGTACATGAGACACATGTCAGACTCTCACTAAGCTTAACCACATGGTGTGCTTGAATGCTATTGGTTGGGTTAAAGAGGAGTCCAATGAGCTCCTAGTTCCATCCAACAAATATCTAGATATTTTCAAGATCTCTCTCTCTCTCTCTCTCTCTCTATCTCTATCTCTCAGGGGTAAGGAGGACACTTGTCAAAAGACTATCCATGTACTTGACTGCATGTTGCATGTGATTGGCTAGGGAGAGAGGGTTCCAATGAGCTTGAGGCATGTGGAAAAGCCACCACTCGCCTCAAGCAAGCAAGGGGGGTGCTAGGGGATATACACCACACACACACTCATTGTGTGGATTCATTGTCACTTGATGGAAGTTGAGAAACTCCACCTCCTTCTCCAAGCTTGTGAGAAGTGAGAGCCCATCTTCATTACTATGCTATTATGTATGCTAGAAAGAAGAGTGATGATAAGTGAGGAACTATTTCTTTCTCCTATGGAATGTTTCTTCTTCCTCTTCCCTATCCTCATTCCCCGCTAGATCTCTCCACCTTCGAAGGTGTTTGAGGCCTTGGGACTGAGGCTTGGGATAGTTAATGCTTTCTACAAAGTTTATGTTATGCTTGTGATGCATGAAGCTTTCCATCTTCACTGCATTACCTAGGTCACAAGGAACACAAAGATTGTATTATACCAAGTCTCTCTTGATGGGAGAAACTATAATACAAATGCCTATTGGAGGGGGGACCGGCTCGTATGAATCCAGTCCTCAACTATTGTCGTGTTCTCTAAACTCTATCTCTTGCAAAAGTATTGTTCATGCCAAGTTAACTAAGTACCATGTTTACGTTGCTACCATCAATTAAGTTCACCCGCTATGCTCACAAAGTAATCTCACAAAAATGCTTCATCTAATTTCCTAATTCCGCTACTCTCAAAGTTTATAGGCCATTTCCATTACAAAACCTCTTGGACCGACAAGCCCGACCCATGACTAAACATATGCACTAAAGAATAATGACGACATCATGGGTTAACATGGCCCCCTTCCTGATGTATATTCCGTCCTCGAAATCTAATGAGGTGAAGCTCATTCGTCAAGGTGGTAGAGCATCTGGGATAAATTGTCTGCATAACAATTTCACCGTGAGAGTATGCAAGTAGAACTATATGGTAATAAATCATGAGGGAAATATAAAGTACATGAGTAATTGCAAAGAATTATGAAATGTAACACTACCATTAAGGACGAATAAATTGCACTTTGATGAAATTAATCAATCAAGAGTTTTGGGCTCATTGATGAATCTATCAATTAGGTAGGTATGGCTAAGGTTAAAACAACTACTCTAGTAGTAGTGAAGTTAGGAAGATTATCTAAATGCAATATTCCCCAATTGTGTCTTTTAGCTTTGATTAGCCAACTCACTCTCACAACTCCAAACAAGAGCTTGAATTTTTCACTTTAAGCTTAATGGAAGTCTTTTTCACGTCATCAATTTTTTTCTTTTTTTTAATTCAAAATTATTTTTTGTGTGTGCTTATTTTGTATGTCCGGGCCCTTTTGCTTTTCAAAAGAAAAGCGCCCACATTGGGAACCTCGAGGGCTCTAGTACCATAGATAATACATGTAAGTGAGATACCAAATCAAGCCAAGATTTCTCTTCCAGCTTAAGATTTTACTCTTATGGTACTTTTTCTTTTTGCTTCCATGTCCTTTGTATTCTCACTAGTGTCTTTTGTTTATTGAAGTGAGCAAGCTTCTCTATGCCTAAAACACTCCTAAGGTTTCAAACACCCATATAATTTTACAAACTAGGACTAGTGGTCAAGTAAATGAGTTAACCTAAAGTCACGGCTTCTTAACCTCAAGGCTCATCCATAAGACTAAACTCTAGTTCTACACAACAATATCAAGCAACAAGGCACTATACCAGGAGGAGGCATGTCAGTGTGAAAAGACCAAAACTCCTAGAAAACAAGTTGAAAGAAAATCTAGACCCCTAACCGATCTATTTGTTATCACTTATGGAATCAAGGGAAGAGGATATTATATAGATCGGGTGGAATCCCTAAAGCTAGGCCTCTATCCTCATCATCTACATAAACAAAATCATTGTCAATGAGACCATAGTCTTCCTCAGATTCTTCATCATTGTCGTGTGCACATATGTTAATCAAGAACCTTGCTATGCGTGGATAGTCATCTTGTGCAAAAGAATAGGCATGTGCCGCTGGAGAAACATTCGTTACTGTGGGTAGTCCATAGACGTATTATCCATTCTAACTCCTCAAAATTTTTCTCACACGGGAGTCTCTCTATCAAATTCCATTCACAAGAAAGTTGTTGAAATTAGGGTTGCAAGGAAACGCACACAGCTTGGAGAAGATGAAGAAAGCTCAAGGCACACAACAGAGAGTGTTTTACTTGATGTGCAATGGAAAGATAGATCACCCTAGAATGAAAGGACGTATATACAATGCATGGGGGGAAAAACCTCCTAGTGAGGGAAAAATGCCCCGACGGTCCTAAATGTGTTCATACACATCACTACCACATGTATATGGTAACAAATCCCCCCTAGAGTGATGCAGTGAACGAGAGCTGGCACATGAGTAAAGGGAAGTGCCATGCCCTGAGGACATGATCAGTCCACAAAGGGGAGTAAGCCCAAAGCTTTGCAGAAAGCTTCGAACTTCTCACAAGGCAATGCCTTTGTGAAAAGATCTGCAAGGTTGTCCTGTGTTTGCACATAAGCCAAGCTGATATCTCCTATTGAGAGCCTCTCCGTGACATAGCGGTAATGCACCTCAATGTGCTTTCTGCGAGCATGAAAAATTGGATTCCTCGCAACTGCCAATGCGCTCTGACTGTGAGTGTAGATAGTGTTGGCAATGTCCTATCCAACACCCAAATCAACCATAAGGCGTCTGAGCTATACACACCAAACTGTAGCTGTGAAGGTTAACCTGTACTCAACCTCACAACTAGAAGTGGCCATAGTAGGTTGCTTCTTGCTCAACCATGATATACATGAACTTGTGGACACTTACATGTCAAAACATGTAAGTATGGCGACAATGATCCCCCCTTGGGATAAAACAAGCCAAGATGTAAAGCGCCACTCAAGTAGCAGAAAATCCTCTTGACAGTCTGCCAATGCTTAGACCTAGGGCTATGCATAAATTTGCTGACCTATGAGACTGCAAACAGAATATCCGGCCTCGTGTTGCATACATAAATGAGGCATCCAATAGTAGTTTGGAAAAGAGTGACATCTGCAGGATCACCAGCATCATGAAGACTCAATTTCAAACGTGTTTCCATGGGAGTGGCAGGTTTGCAAACATCAAGTCCAACCTTGCATAACAATGTCTCTATGTAACTTTTCTGACACAAGGCAATACCACCATCACACACTTAAACTGTATACCCAAATAATGATGCAACAGCCCCAGATCTTTCATCTTGAAAGTAGCATTCAAATCAACCTTAAATTCAACAATATGTCTCTCATTTGGTCAAGTGATCAACAAATCATCTACATAAAGAACTACAATGAGAAGTACATCACCCTCACGCTTTACATACAATGTGCTTTTTGTTGGACTGTTACAAAAGCCTTGTTTGACCAAATGAGTGGCAGCTTTCTCATACCAAGCACGAAGAGATTGCTTCAACCCATACAAAGCCTTGTTACATTTGCACACTTTGTCCTCTTGTCCTTTCTTGACAAAATCGCGAGGTTGCGTTACATAAACTTCCTCAAATATGTCACCATTCAAGAAAGCAATAACAATGTCTGATTGATGTACATCCCAACCAAAATGAGCTACCAATGCACATAGGAAATGCATAATAGTCATACGACAAGTGGGAGCAAAAGTTTCTTCATAATCTATGCCTTTTTTATGTGCATAACCCTTTGCAACAAATTGAGCTTTATAGAGATCAATCTCACCATCCGGCTTGCATTTTAACTTGTAAACCCACTTCATACCAATGGCCTTTTTGCCAGGAGGCAAATCACATAAAGTCCATGTGTCATTTTCTATAAGTGCATCATATTCTAATTGCATGGCAGCCATCCAATTTTTTGAATTCTGTGCTTCATCAAAAGATAGAGGTTCCTCAACATCATGTAAGCTAGACACAACCAAAGCATAACAATCTGATGCATAAGATGCATGGCTAGATCCTAAACGAGTACGACTAGACGTAGGTGCATCCAATTTATTGTCATGCAATGTATACACCAGCCATTTTGGTATACCTCTAGCCTGCTCATTTTCAGCCCTTTCCTCGCCAAGTACATCATGTACATCTACATCAGTAATAGGCTGATCTATAACATTTTCAAAAATCCCCATAGGTTGTACATTTGCCTCATTGGAATTTACCTTCGTACTTCCACCACTGAAAAGAGGCAACAAAGTGTCATAAATGTCATATGAGCTTACATTATTGTCTCTAGTACATGATAGCAAGGGCGGAACAAAATCTTCCACAAACACAACATCTCGTGAAACCAGAATACGCTTTGTTTGTGGATACAACCTGTAACCTTTGTTTTCATCACTATAACAAAAAAAAAACATTTGATAGCCTTATCATCCAATTTTTAGCATTGTGTCTGTGGCACTAAAGCATATTATGTTAAACAACCAAAAACAAGCATGTCCTCAATAGAAGGCTTTCTATCATGCCATGCTTCATATGGAGTAATAGACTACAAAGCTTTTGTAGGACACCTGTTTAGTACATAAGTGGCACACATGATTGCCTCAAGCCAAAAAGAATGCGGCAAAGCATGACTTTTGACCATATATCGTGCCATTTTTGTAAGTAACATGTTTTTCCTCTCAGTAACACCATTTTGCTGAGGTGTATAAGGCACTGTACATTGGTGTTTTGTCCCAGGACTAGCCAGAAATACATTAAACTCATGAGACATATACTCCCTCCCTCGATCTGAATGGAGGGTGCCCATAGTACAATTCTAGACATTTTCCTCCATAGCCAAAAATTGTTTGAAGCACATAAAAACTTTGGACTTCACTTTAAGCGGAAATACCCATGGATGCTTGGAGTAATCATCAATAAAGTCACAAAGTAACGGTAATTGCCCAAGGACGGAGTTTGCATGGGCCCACAAACATCACTATGCAGAAGCTGCAACCTCAATGAGTCCCTAACTAAACCGTCCTTTGGAAACTTAGAACATTGCATCTTACCCAAAATATAGCCTTCACAAACATGTTTGGCAGATGCTTCAAGAGGCGGCAAAGAAGTAACCATATCAGATTTCTGCAAACGCAGCAAACTGACAAAATTCAGATGACCAAAAAGTGCATGCCAAAGGTTTGCATCTGAAATAGCCTTTGAATCCAAAATTGAAGTTGCAAAATTTTGTCCACACTTGTTATACAAATTGAGCTTATACAGTCCACGACATAAAATGCCAGATGCAACAATTTCATCACCAAAACTGAGATCATGTACTGGACATCTGCCATCCACAAATTTAACTACAAGACCAAGTCTAGCAAGTGCAGATATAGACAAAAGATTCTTCTTGACCGGGGTACATAAAGTGCATCAACAAGTGTGAAAGAACTACCATTTGTAGCAGTAAGCACAATCTTTCCAACTCCTTGAACCGGATAAGAGGCATTGTTGGCACAACTAACTGAATTCCCATGAGGGACAGACTTGAGAGAGGTGAACAAATCACGATGTGAGGTAATGTGCTTTGTAGCACCACTGCCAAAATACCACACATGTGAATTTGCAACAACTAACATGCATGCATTATGGACAACAGGATTATAGGTTCACTCTGCACTAAAAGACCATTCTGCATCAACATCAGTGATTGTGCTTACTGCTACAAATGGCAGTTCTTTCACCCTTGTGGATGCACTTTATGTACTTGGGATCAAGTTGTTGTCAGCCATGGTAAATATTGCACCTGATGCGAAACTATTCGAAAAGAGGAGAAACAAAATGAGAACAACGCGTGCTATATAGCACAAACCGTAGAAGAATATAAGGGACATGTTATGCAGAAAACGGCATTGACAAAAATTCTGTACAAAATGACAAAATAGCATGTGCAGTACTTGCCTGTAGTGGAAATGGAGGCCGAAATGAGCCTGAATCAAAAATCTGAGCAGACTAAGCTCTTTGAGCTTACCCAAAAAAATTGTCGATCTAAAAATGCTCGCCAAAGCTCATTGAATTCGGAGAAAGTGATCAAGTGCTGGAGCTGCTAGCGACTAAGCCAGAGTGGATGCAACCTGCTTTGATACCAATAGTTGGAATTAGGGTTGTAGGGAAGCTCACACAGCTTGGAGAAGACGAAGGAAGCTCAAGGCACACAACATAGAGCGTTTTACTTAGTGTGCAATGGAAAGATAGATAGCCCTAGAATGAATGGGCATATATACAATGCACGGGGGGAAAACCTCCTAGTGAGGGAAAAGATGCCCCGGTGGTCCTAAGTGTGTTCACACATCACTACCACATGTATATGGTAACAAAAGTACAGGGTAGCATATGTGAAACACTTGAGAAAAATAAAAAGGGTACCTTTTATCAAAAAGAGAAGCGCATGCCTCTGGTGGACTAGCCATCTTTGGGAGCACAAATAGATTTGGTTAGGTCTCTAAAACTTGAGGGTTGTTTCTTGTGCTGCTTGATGTGACATGGTGCATTTGGACTATGTGCTGGGTACGATAGGGTGCACTCTTGCTGCTAGTCGCTGTTGCTCATTTACTGTTTTTAGCCTCTTTTTTGTTTTTTGATTTCGGTTGGCTTTAGTATAGGACTATCTATACTATTATAATAGAGGGAGGAATTATGGGCTCCCTCCCTACCACGTGGCACTCTCATATGCATCCGACAATCCAGCAAGGGGGGGGGAGAGAGAGAGAGAGAGAGAGAGAGAGAGAGAGAGAGAGAGAGAGAGAGAGAGAGAGAGAGAGAGAGAGAGAGACGACCGAGAATGAAGGGAGAGACCCTACAGGGGCCTCAAATTTTTAAATTAATGGCTACGTGCTGGCCATGTACCTTATGGAGGCCTTCAAGTTGCTCCAAACTGAGAGAGAGAGAGAGAGAGAGAGAGAGAGAGAGAGAGAGAGAGAGAGAGAGAGAGAGAGAGAGAATATACCACTACAAATTACCTGTGAAATGGAGGTCGCTGCAGAGCTGTGCAATGGAGCTTGTTGCAGAGCGAATCTCTCTCTCTCTCTCTCTCTCTCTCTCTCTCTCTCTCTCTCTCTCTGCGTGCCCGCCAGAAGCTGCATGGAGTAGCAATATTTAAGCGTGCCCATGAGAAGATGGAGTACTCTCTCTCTCCCTGCATGCCCATGAGCAGCTAGAGTACTCTTTCTCTCTAATCTCTGCGTGCCCGTAAGCAACTGCATGGAGTAGCAATATTTAATAAGCCAATAGTTTCGAGACTAGTTAACATAACCCAACGCCGGCTCAATAGTTGAAGGTGAGTGCACATGGATGCCTTTTTTTGAGAGTTGAGGGTCGAGCATGATGTTTATTTCATGTCGTTCTTGCTACAGACAGAGAGCAGCTGGAGGTTGGAGGTTTCCTGACCGTTCCAACTACAGCTTAGGTGCCTTCACAAAGTTTGCACGCCTGAGGACAAGAAGCGTGCAGTACCCGTAGAGAGAGAGATAGAGAGAGAGAGGTGGGTTGTGATGGGATGCGTTAAGGTCGAGCCCGACCCAGCATGTTGTGGGTCTCTGTGACAAAGCGTAGCTGGAGGTTGGAGGTTTCCCAATCGTTCTTGCTGGTTTCTCTGCCGCTTTGATTGTGCAACCTTGGCGGCTCTTCATGGCCTTCTCAACCTGCACGTTGATGGGGTATGCATGCAGTGCCACACACCCTTTGTTGCAAGTTCTAGTGCACGAGAATAACCATATTACCTCGGCGGCTCAGCAACACCTTTGTGGTTACCAAACAAGAGCACCTATGGTCTCTCCGCAACTCCTCCCTCTAAATAAAGCTGAGCTCCAACGATGGAGTACGTGGGCTCGCTCTCCCCAACCCAAATATAGTTGCTCTCTCTCTCTCTCTCTCTCTCTCTCTCTCTCTCTCTCTCTCTCTCTCTCTCTCTCTCTCTCTCTCTCTCTCTCTCTCTCTCTCTCTCTCTCTAGCATTTTTCTTCCTCATGTCCTCGCCCTTCACCTTCCATTTTAATTTTAGCTTTTGCCCCTTGGCCTATTTCCTCTCTCTCTCACACACAGGGGGACCACGCAATGAAGACAGAGACATGCTGATCAGAGTGTTTGGAAAAAATCATTTTTTCTAACATACAAAATTCCTTTCCTTAATTTTGTCAAGAGGAATTTTCAAAAATTGGGTTATTTTTTTACGTTTTTACATAATTTTTATCTATTTTGGGGCAGAATTTCTATTGGAGAGAGGCAAACCGTCGAGCATGGGCAGGGCTAGAAAAATAGATTTTCCCTAACCGAAGAAAATAAAGGCAAACTTGAAAGAGGCCGTTGAGCAATAGTAGTCAGAGGCTCAGAGCTCAAGTAGGGGACTGTCGAGCTTTTAGGATAGGTGTCGTCTCTATCAAGTCAAGGCATGTGGAGAGCATTGAAGTTTGCTCAAAATACACCCAATATTTAGTCGTAATTTCCCAAAATGCATAAATTGTCTTCTTTTGCGAGGTATTTTGTGACAAATCACATGCTAAGCACTCAAAAAAGGATCTCAATTGTCAAAAAGGAAAAGATTAGAAAATTTTGAACAATCCAACAAAAATAGATACAAGGGTATTTTGGCTCTCCAGTCAAGTAATCCAGATGCATGAGGCGGCCCGTTTTATTAACGGGCCATGGTAGCCTTAGTGATGGCTCTCGAATCAAGTAGTCCATATGGGTGAATATGTGAGAGGCTCCAAGCAAGAGGGAAATACCTAAGAGAGAGAGAGAGAGAGAGAGAGAGAGAGAGAGAGAGAGAGAGAGAGAGAGAGAGAGAGAGAGATGAAATGAAATTATTTAAGAACGTCTTCAAAAAGTCAAAGTGACCCATGAGACAAAAGAGTTTACAATAGTGAATTTGATACAATGTATGTGTACAAGACTAAAAAATTGAAAAACTAAAATTGAACTGAGCTAATGCGAAATGGGATGAAATGAAAGGCTCAGATGTTGGGATCAAGATCCTATCTTATGATATCCAACATCGATGTTTGGCGAAGCTCGGCAATATACTCCTTAGTAAGTACTTTGACTAGTCATCTCCCATGTCGTGCCAGAACAGTCCGGACCCTTTGATGCAACTTTCACGGATGTCTTGATGACCCTCGCAATATTGGGCATCTCGATTTCCCAAGCTCAATGGCCCTGTCAGTTAGTGTACCTCTGGTACAGGTGGACTATAAAGTCTGTTGTGATGCATGCTCATCTAAATGCCGCGTATTGTAGTATGAAGAAATCAGTCCTCAAGAGGCTCTCCCTATGTCTGTGCAACTCCAATAAAAATAGCCCAAGGCATCTCTGATCCCGGCATCTCATAACTTTGGCCAATGGTCCAAAACCCTCTCTGAATAGGAGGTTTTAGGATAAGAGGGGCAATGCGGCCGCCGAAGGCGGCGCCGTTTTACTAGTATATATACATTCCCTAAGATATGGAAGTTAAGGGATTTGGGAGGAAGGTTAAGAGGGAAGCAATCAAATAATGATCGTTAGTAAGTACTCCCCCCTTCCTTGGGTAGATCATACCTTTTGGAAAGTTGTTGTCACCTTTTGAAACCAGCTGTTCCAAATTATAATGGGCTAAGATTTGACCACTGGGATTTTGCCACCTTAGGTGATTCATCAAGTTGTAAGGGTAGTAAGGTACTTTCCCATGATCTTATTTTTGAAGTTGCTTCAGGTGATGAACTCATAATTGGAGGTACAGAGTCTTTTTTGTTTGTGTGGATTTGTACAATGGTAGGTGGAGGTTGTGTTGAAGCTTGTATGTCCATAGACGAACTAGATGAAGAGCTAGAAGCTTCATTTGACTTCCTTGTTCCTGAGCTAGGTGGAACAAATCTTTCTTTCTTCGGTACCCAAACTAGCTCTGGAATGGTGTTGGGTGCATTTTGAATATCCCATTGTGCATATGGACATGACGCTCAATGTCAAAAGGGTGTGTGAGCTTTCTTTTTGTGGGTTTTTTAGCTTGCTTTAGCGAGCACTTGTACATGCAGTGCAAGTCACCAGTATAGCGCCAACTGTCGGGTTACTGTAAGTGCCCATTAGTGAGTTTTTTTAAGTGAGACTTGTGTATAAGTAAAACTCATGTACAAACTTAAAAAGGTTCAGCCAAAGATAAAACATTTGCAAGTTTTAGCTCGTTGTGCCTCTTGGATGGTTCTAGATGTAGTTTTTTCCCTCGCCTTGTCTTCTCTACGTGTTGCGTACCGGGAAAGCTCTCTGTTCGTGTCAATTTTGCATGTAGCGGCGTGTAGATTCAATTTTGGTCATCTTCAGTTTTATTTCAATCTTTAAAGTGTCCCAATTGGAGTTGTTCTCTTCACGTTACGATTAGTTCTCTGCAAAGTTATAGCTATGGCAACCTAGTGGCAAATTGTGTGTAGACATATTGGGAGGGCATATATCTATGAACTGTGGAGTTGATGTTGAAATTGTGGGTTTGTGATGTTCAATTGTTGGGAGGCCCTTGTCTTCATATGCATTGGTCGGTGTGTGTTGTAAATCCATACTTTGCCATGGCTATTCTCATATGTGTTATGGTCCTTTGGGTGGGCGTGTGCTAGTAAATTCCCAAGAGAGCTGTTAGCAGCAAGCTAACTCGGATAACATTTTTCATAGCTTTTCTTGTAAAAACACTTATTATGTTGATGAATCGGGAATGTTGTAACTCCTACTTTCTAGGTAAACAGTGTAATTGATGAGCCGGATGTGCAAGCTTCCAGATTGTACCAACCTATCTTTAGTTAGAGCTCCCAGATTATTAGTTTTGACCACGAAAACCTTGGCTAAGGTATAAAAGCCAATTTTTGTAAGTATTCTAGAAGTTTTGGATAATAGAAACACAGTGTGAGCTAACGGCGCTCACTTCTCTCCTTCTCGTGCTTCCTACTCCCTTCCCGGTTGTCACATTGCAGTGACATCTGTTGTGTTGCAACCGCAGGTAAGAGCTCTACGCATTGACGTAAGCATTTCATGGCAATCCATAGCTTTTGGCGTCGCCGACCCACGATCTAATTTCATCATAAGTAGGAATTTAAGCATCAAAATCATAAACTAAGTATAGGTGGGTATTGAGGTATCATTGCTAAGCATTTAGATGCATTCTGGGTCGAAAACGAGTAGGTAAAAAACTCACTGTTGTTAATAATCGCGATTTTTGCACTTGAGTTAAAGTAAAATTGAGACCATAAGCATGTGTGCTTATGTCTTATAAATATATCCTAGAAGTTTCATAACGTTTGGATGTCGTTTGATGCTGTAAAACGGTTGTGATTTGTTTGCCGATGAGCGATTAGCTTTTGGTGATTTCTATCATTTGAGTGTAGCATAAGTTAGATGCGGGTTGTTTGTTATTTTCTAAGAGATTGACAACCTCTTGTAGCCTCTATGCACTAGTCAAGTCAACTTCATCCCATGGATTGACGATTATATTCGTGGTTCTCGCTATGTCTGCAATAAGATAGGAGTGAGGTTAGACACCCGTCCCACATTTGGCGCCGCTGCTGGGGCGGGGAACGAAGAGACCTAAACTAGGGAAAAACATGAGCGTCTTGTGAAGTTATCCTTTAACTTCCTCAAGGATCACCTAGAGTCAAAACTTTCTTTTTAAAACTGTTACCATATACATGTGGTAGTGATGTGTGTGAACACACTAGGACCGTCGGGGCATTTTTTCCCCTCTTTAGGAGGTTTTTTCCCGCGTGCATTGAATATACACCCATCACTCTAGGGCTATCTATCTTTCCATTGCACACTAAGTAATACACTCTCTGTTGTGTGCCTTGAGCTTCCTTCATCTTCTCCAAGCTATGTGCGTTTCTCTGCAACCCTAATTCCAACAATTGGTATCAGAGCAGGTTGCATCCTCTCGGGCTTAGTCGCCAGTTGCTCCAGCGCACGCTTGCTCACTTTCTCCAATTTCAATGAATTTTTGCGAGCGTTCTCAGATTTTTGATTCGGGCTCATTTCAGCCTCCATTTCCACTATAGCCAATTTTCACATCAGGTTGAAAAGATGGAGTTTTCTTGTTTGATTGCAAATAAGGAAGACCCAATGCTTATGTTGAGGATTTTGTTCTACTGCTTGAAAGAGGAGGCAAGGACATGGTATGATGAACATGAGTCTTGGTTGAAATCATCTCAACCTCCATAAGTGATGACTTGTGATGCATTAAAGAAGGCTTTTCTTGAGAAGTTCAAGAAGGTTAATGACCCAACAGATGCATAGTGCTCCATTGAAGGGCTTGTATAGAGTGACAGCCAGAGGGTAGATGCCTTTGTGAAGTAGTTTAATGATTTATGGAAGAGATGGTGTGTTGCTTTGGACGGAGATGCTCCTCCTCTTATGCTTAAAAAGTGTATGAACATTGACCTTAAAAGACCAAAGACAATTGAGGATGCAGTAAAGGCTGCAAAGCATAAGGAATGGAAGCTAGAGAGAGCGAGACAACTTGAATTGCAAGGAGATGTGGAGCCATGTGTCACTCAGGTTTTAAATGTGGATATGATCAATACATGTTATGGAGATCTCAATGATAATGATTCTTTTGAGAAAATGATAAAGTCATGTAATAATGAGAAAGAGACTAATAAAGGTTCTCATATTATGTCTTCTGTGTTGTTTAAGAAATTTGATGTCACCTGTCATGTCAAAGATGATGATGCTAGTAAGGTGGATAAAGGCTCCCATGGTTATGAATGAGTCTCAAATGCGAGGGCATGAGCATATTGAATTAATAAGTCATATGGATGCTTATAATGTATGTTTTAATGAAGAGGAGTATGTTTTTGATACAAATGTGGATGTTGTGAGTTCTTCTCTTATAGATGAGATACTTGAGAATCACATAATGGAGGTCAAGTGAGATAATAATGCCAAAGAGGGTGATGCATATGAAGAGGGTTCTCGAGCATATGCTTTGGTTGAATGTATCTCAAAGGGTGATGAAGCAACCAGGTATACTACTTGTATTAGGGATGAGGGCCCTATCAATGAAGAACTTCATGATGTGTATGAAGGTGTGGGTAGTGATGCCCTAATTGATGAAGCCCATATTGAGGTTTTAGAATATATGAAAAATGATGGATATTCTTTTGTCATATCTCATGTGAATATGGTTGATGCTACTCTGCTTGATCCTCTTGTTAAGGAGCTTACTTATCAATCATGGTGTGGTGGAATTGGATGGATGTTTAATGAAGAGTGGGCATAATGAGATGGATATGCATGAGGATATGCAAATGGCTGAGATAGGAATTGAAGACATTTTGGATGAGATGTTAAAGGCTTTCTTGCATGCTATAGTAATGAAAGGGTGTCTCTGTGTGGTATATGTTGAGAGTACTTTATGCCTAAAGAGGACTTGCATCCTACATATGGTTTATGCTTTGATATTTGGAGTGGGAGAAAAGATATGGCTGGTGTATATTCATGCATTTTGTGCTTATGTTATGTGGCCTTTTGATCCAGGTGGCCAATATGTTTATGCTACTGCTGAGCATGAATGCTCCAGCAGACGTTGGGTGCATTTTGAACACCCCCTTTTTATGTAAATTTGTGCATATGGACATGACGCTCGATGCCAAAGGGTGTGTGGGCTTTCTTTTTGTGGAGTTTTTAGCTTGCTTTAGAGAGCACATGTACATGCAATGCAAGTCACCAGCTATCGGGTTACTGTAAGTGCCCGTTAATGAGTTTTTCAAAGTGAGACTTGTATATAACTAAAACTCATGTACAAACATAAAATGGTTCAGCCAAAATTCAAAAAAATTCGGGTTTTATCTCATTGTGCCTCCTAGATGGTTTCGGATGCAGTTTTTGCCCTTGCCTTGCCCACTCTACGAGTGGTCGTACCAGGAAGCTCTCCGTTCGCATCAATTTTGCATGTAGTGGTGTGTAGATTCAATTTTGGTCATCTTCAACTTTCTTGCCATTCATTTTTCAAGCTTTAAAATGCCCTAGTTGGAGTTGTTCTCTTCAAGTTACGACTAATTCTCTGCAGGGTTATGGCTATGGCAGCCTAATGGCAAATTGTGTGCAAATAGATTGGGAGGGCTTGTATCTATAAATTGTGGAATTGATATGTGCATTGGTCCACGTGTGCTAGAAATCCATGCTTTGACATGGTTTTTCTCCTATGTGCTATGGTCCTTTGGGTGGGCGTGTGCTTGTAAATTCCCAAGGGAGCATAGGCCTTTTGGTTGGGTTTTATTAAGAGTGGTTTTGATATACGTTTTTGGTTCTAAGGTTGAAGTTTTAACGCTCTTGGGCTATAAAGCTATAGAGGTGTCCCACTTTTTCTTTAGCCCAACAACGGGTGTGTAACATTTCGTGATTTTTTCCTTTTCGCAGTCTTCCAATCGTTTTGGAGTTACAGGATTTGGCCTACATGGATATTTAGTAGGTGATAGGGGAGAACACAAGGTACGTTTAACTATCCAAATTTGATTGTTTCCATCATAGTAACCTTGGGCTTCCAATAGTCGTTTAGGAATCCAACGTAACATTTTCTTACCTTTTCTAGGGTGAGTAGGGTGTCTCTTATGAGGCTTCTGTTTTGAACCAGATTGAGCATCGAAAGTGGTTGTTAATGAAGCTTTAGGGACCATTTGTATGTTGCTCTTGACAATTCACGCTGAGTCTTGGGTGCTTCATTCTTTGTTTCAGCCACAAAAGTTGAAGCTCTAAAGGGTTGTGCTATAGGGACAAATGTTTCAACCTCTTGAATATGCAATGTTCCATTTTCTGTTTCCTCGGGAGGTAATAACTCAAGGACTGTCGCTCGAGTGGCAGGACTGAGAGTTTGTTTCTGTGTCGCGATACTCCCCGTTCCCCAATCAATAGTACACCTGGTTTTAGACATCCACTTATGTCCCAGGTTTATGTTGCCCTCCATAGCACCCGCAGGCATGACCAAAAAGCTTTGGGTCACGGTCCTGTTGTCATAAGTAACAGGAGTGTGCAAGATTCTAGAGACAATAGTGTTCTTCTTGTTATTATCCTTGACTTGGATGGTACTTTTGGATAAAGACAGCTTTCCTAACTGGTACCACACTCCATAGGATAACGAATTATGTTTAGCTCATGTGTCCAATAAAGCATTATATAGCACTTTCCGATAGGTGCTATTTAACTCCATGGGGTATCGTAGAGGAGGGTAAGAATATTCCAAATCGTCCTCTGATTCAACTTGAAAAGCATGTGTAACTCCAAGTTTGGCATCTCGTTGGCGCTTAATACATTGTTGTCACTCTTGAGCCTCAGCTTGAGCTTGTATCTTTTTCAATTTTGCTTGTGCCTTGGCTGCCTTTTTGTGATGAATGGCATGTAGCTCCTCTTGGCCTAAAGGATCATAGTATCTTTTAAATTTATTCTCATTGAAAAATCCAATGGTTTCCACTCCATCAAGAGTTTCCACACAAATGGTACCTTGTGGGGTGATTTTGCATACTCTATATTGTCCTTTTCCCGCATATTTTAGCATTCCATACATAAGAACTTTATCCCCAACCTTGATATCTTTGTTCTTTAAATGATGATCAAACCATTACTTTCATCTATCCTTCTCCACAAGTGCGTTTTGCACAGCCAATTGCCTCTCTTCATCTAATAGCTCAAGGATATATAAACGCTCAACTAAAGGGTTACCATCCCAACCGTCATGTGAAGCTACTCGAAGACTAGGAATGACAAACCCCCATGGCATAACTGCTTCTTGGCCATATACCATCTTGAATGGTGTACAATTAATAGCCACTTTGTACGCAGTACGATAAGCCCATAGAGCTTATTTTAGCTTCAAATCCCAATCTGTGCGATGAGCCTCAATCGTCTTGGTCAAGATAGAAAATAAAGTCTTGTTAGTACTCTCAGTTTGGCCATTTGCTTGTGGATAATAAGGTGTCGTCTTATGGTGGGATATCATGAAGCTTGTTATGAGTTCCTTTATCACTTCATTTATAAAATGAGTACCATTATCACTCACAATCTCAAAGGGACAACCAAATTGCGTAATAATGTTCTCAATGAGAAATTTATTGGTTGACCTTGCATCAGCCTTGCGTGTCACCTTAGCTTCTGCCCACTTTTTCACATATTCAATTGCGACAATAATATATCGAGATTGGATGTTACGGGCTGCCAAACTAATTGGGCCTATGAAGTCTAAATCCCATTTTTCAAATGGTTTGGTCACTTTAATAGGATGTAAGGGCATCCGATCCTTCCGTTGTGTGGTCTTGTAACATACAAAAAGTGATGCATCCTTGAATAAGGTGGACTACCAATAGCCTGATTGCAACACCTTCTTAGCAATTAGTTGTCCTGAAAAATGTTGCACATGGAAAATTATGTTCCAATCAAGCACTCGCAGGATGAAGTACTTGTCATGGCCCTTCTTAATAATTCATAGGCATGGTCACACTCCTCGGTCCAGTGAAACTCGATAAGAAGCTTGTACGATGGATGAGCTATCTCAGCAAAGTTTAAAATAAACCGTCCATAATAACCAACATGCCCCATGAATCTTTGGACTCTCTTATAGTTTGTAGGTGGTGGTAAATTAGAAATGGCTTTAATTTTTCTTTAATCTGTGGAAATCCCATTCTTGGACACAATATGCCCTAAAATGACTCCATGCTTAACCTAAAATTGGCATTTGAAAGAATTCAATGAGATTCGATACAATATGCACCTTTCAAACACTTTTCATAAACATCATATATGTTCTTTCCACGAAGAATAAACACAAAAGTCATCTTAAAAACTTTCGTAAAACTCCCTTAAATATTCCCTAAAAGCAATGTTTATTAATCTTTGGAATGTAGCAGGGGCATTCGTTAAGCCAAAAGCCATAACATGAGATGTGAACACTCCGAATTCAGTTATAAAAGCGGTCTTAACTTGGTCCTGTAGCGCAATTGTGATTTGATTGTAACCAGAGTACCCATCTGCAACTCTCTCAAGCACATATTCTGAATATGGCAAGGGGTAATGGTCCCTTCTAGTGGCAGCATTAACCTTCTTGATATCCACGCACACTATGAGTTTCCCTTTCTTTTTTGGCACAATAACTATTGGAGACACCCATTATGAGTGCTCAATAGGGTATATGAATCTAAATTTGATAAGATTTTTGAGTTCTTCCTGAATAATCTTTGTATACTTAGGATTCATTGGGTAGGGTCTTTGTTGGACTGGTTTAGAAGTGCTAATCGTTGGAATTGTATGTTGCATTATGGAAGGTGGAACGCCCTTCGTGTCATGATATGTCTAAGAAAATATATCCTTGAATTCCTTGAGGAGAGCCTTAAGTACATATTCCTCAGTCTCTGTCAAGTCTTGGGCAATGAAAACGGGTTTAGAGTCCTCATCTACGTCCGAACTCTATTTATTTAAATAACGTCGGACCATCATAGACTCCATTACTTTCATTAGTAGGTATTCTTTGTGCCTTCAAGTATACACAACCTTACGCTCCTCCGTGGTGTAGGATTTGAAATGATCATGCGTAGGGTGTAAGTCTGTGGGATCTTGTTGTGTTGTGGATTGTGAATTTGCTCCTTACAATACGACTCAACTTTGGCTTCTTTGTGGCCTCTAAATGTGCAATGTCAATGGACTGTGGGTTGCACCACATGACGCTTTGAGGGTATTCACCCCAATTATCTACCAACTTTTGATGAGCATCACATGGCCCATATAACTGAGCCATTCTGCAGTAGATTTCTTTTCATTTATCTTAGCACGTACATTCGCTCGACACCATCACCTCTTATATTGATTACTCCTCTTGTCTAAATTTTTATTATGGCCGGTCTCTATTGCAGAGTCGCTAGATGAATCGCTACTCGTGTCTTCTCCTCTCTATGATAGATTGTCATTTAGGGTACCGTTGAGCCTTGAATGGTTTGTCCCCTCATTTGCACCAATATTTAACTCACATTGTTCGTCCACAAAGTCAATTTCAACTGATGATTCTAACTCCAAATTGTGTGGGCTATAGTCTTCTGAGACTCTACTGGTTCCACTGTCAATCAAGCCTTCATTTCGTAGGTCATCAAAAGCTATATGCATTGCTCCTATCATATTTAAAGGTACGAGTTGTGGCAATTCGTCCCCTCAGGTGTTACCCAAGTCGTCCCCGTATTTCCCCAAGTGTCTATGGTTGCCACTAGGTGGACCCAGTCCACGTTGTTGGACTTAGTCATTCCAGGCAGAACATCCATATAAGAGGAATCTTCCCCAACATCGGTGTCCTTTTTACACGTGTAACAATACTGCAATGGGGCCGAGTGAATTGTGGTGTCAAAGCGATGATCAAATATAAATCTGCTTCCTTGAGGACGTGCTCGACCAGTCTCACGATCAACACGAATGATAGAGTCTTGGAACTGTAAGTAGACATGGTTTTTAGATCAGTCATGCACCATTTTTTATTCCCTCACGAAAGGATGTCCTAAGGTCATTTTAGATGACACAGTGTGCTTGGAAAAATCCATAACAACAATGGTGTGCCTTACCTTGTGTCTAAGGACCTTGATCGTGAGATCTTCTAGCATCCTAATAGGTTTAAGGATGGTCCCATTGGCCATCTTTACCACTATGTTTGTAGTCCCAAGGTGAGGTCTCCCCATAGATTCCCAACAATTTTTAGTTACAATGCTAACCCCAACGCCCCCATCAAGGATTCCCTTCACGGTTAATCCTTTGGTAGTGATTGCTAGGTTGCATTGGATTCATCGCCTTCAAACTATTGTCCTAACTTGTTGACATGTATTTCAACAATAGAGTTCTCATCCGGGTTGGGTCGTGGATCTAAGGTTTCCTCCTCTACTAGCACTTCATTAGAACTATCTACCTGTGCAAATTGTGGTAACCCGACCTTCAATTCTCCACTGAGGAAAGCTCGAAGAGCTAGGAATAGCTCGGGGTCTCCATATAGTTTAGACATGATGGTGGTTCTAACTTCTGAAGCCCTGAAATCCATCAATTTGACAATATTTAACATAACTTTTTGGCCTTCAGTCCCTTGACATGGGGAAGATGGGATAGGGTCAGGTAATCCCTCTGTAAACATTATCTCCAACAAGAAGGGAGTACACCCAATTCCCAATGACTTAAAGTCACTTTCTTCTTAGATGACACTAGGTATGGCTAGTGGTCTATGGTCTTTGTGAGGTGGATTTTCTGTAGGAAACAATGTGTCTATTATTTGGATCTTCCTAGGTGTTGGTTCTAGCTCCCTTTGGGTCTCATCTACCAAACTCCTTAATTGCTTGATTCACTTAATGTCCCCTATAGGGTTTAGGTAAGTTCCGACCTTCTACCTATGTTCCATGGGTTGTGTCCATTGTGGCTCATCATGATCCTGCTTATTTTTTCTTTTCTAATGGTCGTTTTAGTCTCCATGGTCTCACCTGAATCAGAATCATTTTCATCGTCATTCATATACACGGGGTCGTCGCCAGTCCCTGTGTTAGTATTTGAACTGGGGTTTGACTTCATTACCTTTTGTGATCTCTTCCTTCGTGTTTTCTTCTTCTTCTTGGATTGGGTGATTGATGCCATGTCTCTTTCTTCAAGAATATAATTTTGGTTTTGGAGCATTGATCGGGTGAATACATTTACTGGTACCACCGATGTATATATGCCACATCGATTACACATGAGTATCTGCATGGTAGATGTGCTCCCTTGATTGGTATGCACTAGTGTGGCATTATTTTGTAGTCTAATAGGACACTCAGTTACACGATGTGGACCTCCACATTTATAGCATTGAAGAGGTGGTCTCTTAGTAGTGAGATTGATATTTTCTTACTGCAAGAGTAGCTACTTGATAAACAGGTTTGACTTGTCCCCAGTAGTCCTCCATGTAGTATTGTGGACACTCTTCAAATGCATCCATCCCATAGAAAATATTAGGGTCTATGTCTTCCTCACAGCCTTCCAAACAAGCACTATATGGCTCGCAACCCATATGATTCACAGGGGTGACTCTTGGATGCGGGGGCTGTGGTCCTAGCACTGGAGGTGGTAGCTATGTAGCTTGAGCAACATTTTGGGCTCTAGGAACCATGTGTTGCTATAGTTGTTCAACAAGTGGGGCATGCCTCAATGCAGGAACTTGAGGTGAATCCGTCCAAGTAAAGGGTGGTCTATTTTCCATCACACGTTTGAACATTATACAATCCTTATCTTGGTGACTGTATCTACCACATGCATTGCAATTTTCGTTGAATTTTACTCTAAACGTAGGGCATTCACTAGTGTTATGTGGATCAAAGAAAATTGAGCACCATTGTTGTTCCCTTCTTGGATACATATGATTGTTTTGTGAGGCACGATTATCTCTAAGACTTTTTTGAATGGCCTTGGTGAGATCTGCTAAAGTCATCTTAGATATCTTTGGCTCCTTAGAGGGCTTGGGTCACGATGCAGAGGGTCTTGGGGTTAGCATGTTGAGGTGGTCGACAACATGGCAAAGGATCATGCGAACATGGTGTTGGATAAGCAAGTGGAGGGTTTAGGCCAGCATGTGGACAAGGTGTTCGACAAGCATGGGGACGGTTTGGATCAACATGTATAGGTGGTGGACAAGCATGCAGAGGGCATTTGGCATGATGTGTCAATGTGCAATGAGAAATAAGCTTACATATCATGGGGTGCTTTAATGATTCCTCATGATGGTTAGCATGATGTGTGCTTGACCTGTGGGGAAGAAGGTCAGACACATAGAGATTCTCTCGCAGCTGCTCGTGAAGATTTTGTGCAATCTCATTATGATATGCCAAAGTCATGGCAGTATTGGTATGTCCCTTGCGATGAAGATCTTTGTGGTTTTGGATGTCAATGGCCTGCTCTTGACTAGGAAGAGGCTCTTTGAGGGTCGTAGAGGTAAGCACTATGTACCGAATGTAGGTTTTGAAGATAGATACCTATTGATTGAGCAAAAAGGATTGAGTTTGCACCCATTTGTTCAATATGTTGTCAAGAAAGATGCGTAAGATTTTCTTTTGGCCTGTCTCGAACATTTCCATGTTGTCATTTGGAGTAGCATGATGGAGGATAACATGCGATTAGATATGCAGGCATGTTTTCCGTCAGTGTTCAATAGGTGACTTCCTTGCAGTTATGAGCCAAAAGCATTGCAAGATTTCACGATTTACTCTTAGGGATCTGCCCAGGGCACCAGCTGGGGGGACACAAAATTGAGTATTTCCGTTAAGTGTCTTGTTGATATTTGGTCAGAGTTCCCGTTCTTAAATGAGGATAACACACTCTTACCCTTTAAAAGAGCATGCTCAACCTGAAAGACTGTTGTATATTCTCACAGTCCTTTGATCCAGATGATTATGTCACAATCCCACTTACTTATCAGATGCTTTATTCCCATGGTTAACCTCATGGAGGATTGTTGATGCAAGAATAAGGTATACTAGGGAGCACATGCTTACAAACTTGAGGGACAAGCTTTCATCTAGAATGTTAGAGCACCATGCAATGTTGCAAATAAAAAATCATGTCGGCTAGATAGCTTGTATGACAAGACCTGGGAAAGGTGGCGTTGTTTTGTCACTCATGCTGTATATATTATTTTGATAGGCAATTATGGATCTTAGGGAGTATACCTAAATAAAAGGAAACATATGGAATTTTGCAAATCCCATTTTGTACTACATTCCCACATTGTTTATGTAATCGGATGGTTCAACAACTCAGGTATATAACATGAGTTTATAACTATACATCTTGCCTCTATAGCATGTGTTTATAAAACACATGTACAAGGTTTCATCGAGAGTTTATATTAAACACATGTACACATATGTCATAACATAAAGACATGAGCTAAGGTGAGATTTGTCGAGACTTCTTCATGCACCGATGAGGCTGAAAGAAATATGTCCTCAAGAGTAATATAATTAGTAGCATAACCAAACAAATTGAATGCTCAAATTCCTATGCTTGAGGTCTTGAAAAGTACTTCAACCTGCTTCCAATTGAAAAGAGCAAGAATAAATCATAATAGGTCATGGACACATAAGAGAAGGAAGAGATGGAGGAAAAGCAGTCTCATATGGCATGGCATTGTAAATCAATGCACTCCACATAGGGGACATGTAATATGTTTTTGTCACAACATCTACTAGGGGCATCTCAAATTTGATTGCCCTGACAAGATGATTGTACATGTGGCTAACACCCATATCGTCAAGCGGTTTGTAATGTTGGGGATTGTCCTTTTCCTCCTTGTAGTAATAACCTATAAGTACATATGTGCCTCTTGCGGATGTACTTTTCCAAGCATCCCTTAGCACTTTGTCTATCTTCCACTTTGACTTTACACACTTTAGTACATAAAGCTCTACACATTCTAGGTTGTCAGCTTCAACATTTACAACATAATTGTCTCCAACGTTAAGTAGGTCACCTAGCATACACAAGGATCCCTCAAACATTGGGATGTCATGGGACTCTTCATCCACCTCATTTTCCTGCTTTGCTTTTGATGAAGGATCTGGTTTCAGCTTTATGCATGATCGCTTTTTCACATATGATTTTTTTGAACAAGGCCTCTAATGACCAACGACATGAGCATTGCAAAAGCACGATAAAGATGTAGTCTTCACCTCATCAGGTCATGTTTGCAATACATACAGATGTTGTGAATTGATCGGGATCCTTGTATTGTTTCACAATGTTTCACAAGCGCATGCATTTGACCTATCCTCGTCACCTATCTTTCCACACAAGCATGCAAAGGATGTGTGTAAGCATGCGAACAAGGTGTTGGACAAGCACAGGGACGGTTTGGGTCAACATGCAGAGATGGTGGACAAGCATGGAGAGGATGGTTGGCATGATGTGTCAATGGGAAATGAGGAAGAAGCTTTGGTATCATGGATGGTCAGCATTATGTGTGCTTGCCATGTGGGGAAGAAGGTCACACACATACAGATTCCCGCACCTGCTCATGAAGATTTAGCGTAATCTCGTTATGATATGCCTAAGCCATTTCAGTTATGGGCCGGGCCATGTCCCCTGTGATGAAGAGTTGTGTGGTTTTGGATGTCAAGGGCCTGCTCTTGACCAGGAAGAGGCTCTTTAAGGGTTGTAGAAGTAAGCACTATGTATCGAAAGTAGGTTCTGAAGATAGATACCTATTGATTGAGCAAAAAATATTGAGTTTGCGTCCATTTTCTCAATATGTTGTCAGGAAAGATGCAAAAAAAAAAATGTTTGACCTGTCTCAAACATCTCCATGTTGTCATTTGGAGTAGCATGATGGAGGATAACATGCGATTAGCTATGGATGCATGTTTTTCATCAGTGTCAATAGGTGACTTCCTTGCAGTTATGAGCCAAAAGCATTGCAAGATTGCACATTTTACTCTTAGGGATCTGCCTAGTGCATCAATTTGGGGGGGACGGGGGGGGGGGACAAAAAATTTGAGTATTTTCCTTAAGTGTCTCGTTAATATTTGGTCAGCATTCCCCTTCTTAAATGAGGATAACACTCTCTTACCCTTTACAAGAGCATACTCAACCCGAAGGACTGTTCTATATTCTTGGAGTTGTTTGATCCGGATGATTATGATCAAAATCCCACTTATTTGCCAGATTTCATACCCATGGTTAACCTCATGGCATCGACAACACATGTGGAGAGTGTTGGAGTTCCAATCGAGGATTACTTTTGGTCAAGGTTTTCTACTCTCACAGCTTGCACTTTTATAGTGTGGACTGTGTGGGTCACTTCAGAGAGTTTTCCTTTTTCTAACACAATTTTGTGCGATTTAATATGTATGCATATGCAGATACGGATTGAGCTTATTACAACTCACAAATGAGAGGTTCATAGGTATACATGTGTTTTGGATAGGTGAAGTTGTCCATAGAACTACTCGTCGTGAGGAAGGGAGCTCGGTTGCCATGCTTACGGTACATGTATGCCATATATGGATTTGTGATTGAGACAGATTGGTCTCTCGAAAAGGTTTATGCGCTTTTGATTACGATACACATGTTTTGTCTTTCTTCTCTCCATCGTGGTTGGAGAGCGTTTAGTCACTTTTGACTTGGTGTATGACATCTGTGGATGAAGATCGAGTCTCTGTTTTGCGCATTGTTGAAAACGGCTTCATTGATGCATTATACACATTGTTTGTGTTACCGATAAATTATGGCTAAGAGTTTTTGAATTTTTACTCAGTTTTCAAGAAAAATATCTGCCAAAATTTTCCTAGTTTCTTGCCATGCTTTGGGCCTATATGCAGTCTTACTCTCTGGTGGTTTAGTGGTCGAGTTTGACTCCCACTTTGATAGGTCTTGTTAGCTTGGACATAGTTTAGTGTTCTTGTACCCACTCTCCCAAGAGTGAGGATTGCATATGCTCGTGTGGCTACAGCTTATAGACAGTCATCGATATCACAGATTTTGCTAGCAAGCTTGTTCTCACCATCCCATGCAAGTGCGTCACTTAGGTTTAAAGATTTCATTTGTGCTCGCTCCCCTTGACTCTCTTCATACTTTTCTCCCTCTTTCTCACCTTTAGTGGGTCAGCCCTCCTTTTTGGGCGGTGTATGAGTGATCTTTAGCTCATAAGTAGTATATCACTCATCATTAGCTTTAGTTCACTCGAGAGCCTTCATGTGCAGTTTCCTCTATAGCTCTCGAAATGCCATTTGAACCCATTTTGAGCCTTTTTGGGCGGTGTATGAGCGATCTTTAGCTCATAAGTAGTATATCACTCATCATTAGCTTTAGTTCTTAGCTTTAGTTCACTCGAGAGCCTTCATGTGCAGTTTCCTCTATAGCTCTCGAAATGTCATTTGAACCCATTTTGAGTCTAGAAAATTTTGGCTTCTTAATGGGAGGTTGTAAAGATCCAATATGCCCAAGTGGACACGTCCGCATATGACTAACCTTACAAGTAGCCATTCTCACAATCTTATTACTATAAGTCACTAAGGAGATGTAGGTGTTGCTATAAGCTAAGCTCTGCCCATACCATATCTTACGATGATGCCGACTACCCTAATGATATTGACTGCCACATTGTCACACTTCAAATGCCCCAAAAATTTTATTTCATAAAAAACCATTGACCGGTATTGGGAAAATATTTCCTCACATGTCCTCCAACACAAATGTTCCTTGACCTAGCATCTGATTTATCCTATGCAGTCCCACATATCTTAGCTTGAGCTTTCATAGATATGGACCCAGTTTTGAATTGTATAATAGGATCAAATCTCCTTCCTTGAACACTTTAAACTTGATATAGTAGATGGAAATAATTGCCAAATTTTAGGCGCTCATATAAAGGCCTATCCACTTTTTGCATAAAGAAAAGATTCATATTAGTCCACGACGTAAGATTTCGCAAATTGTTCAGTCGCAAGTTCACCAATAGTTCAATTAAGAATTCAGAATAAGTTCACCTAAACATTCATAGTTAGGATTTTGGCCAATCGCTGTGCTCCAATCGATTTCTTTGAAAAGACATGTGTCACTTAGGCCCCTATCACACATGGAAATATGCCCCCATTACGACCTTGCATTAAATGGGCAAGGGTCATTTTGGATTGCCTTTCTAATTGTGTGTCCTACCAGAGGATAACATACAATCTTCCAAAGAATAAATTCACTTATACCTCAGAAATAATTAATGTATGCAAGCCACCAACAAGAGCATGTGAGAGGAGCTATGGGCAAGGAAAGGATTTGGACATCACTGCTAAGTCCTCGGGGTGGTTCACCTATGGAAAATCATCTATATCACATGCACTCAAAGGTTATTAAAAAAGCCCCTCTACTTACAAGCTACGAGGTATTACAATGACCCCCTTTTTCTTGAGAAACTTAAGAACCCTTTTCCAAAATATAATACAAAACCCCCTTTGTAAATGTAGCATTGTAAAATTTTATCAAACAAAAGACTCATTGCTATGAACTCATGTGGTTCACTTACATTTTAGGAGAGGCACCCCCAAGGCTATGTTGCTTCTAGCTTAGCATTGGAGCACCCAATGTCTGCCAAAGTCTAACAACAATAAAAAATGACATTACTTTTCACTTGGCCATGCCATAGGTAAGGTTCAAAGTTCCCTTTACATAAGGTGCTCATCCTTCAACTGTGTTCAATTGCCTTCCATACTTAAAGTGACCACATTGCACAATGCTTGGCCTTCACTATTTTGTACATGGACTAAATGTTCATGGTTCATGTATGTGAGATTTATAATTTACACCTATTTTCGGGTGTCTTGGCACTTGGACGATCGTAGTTGGCCTTGTCACACTGCATGTATTTTGCTTTCTATCACCCAAGTGTGGTAGATTGGTTATCCTAGTTCCCTTGGTCTTGAGTTTAAGGCTCGTCGGATAGATCTTTGAGGTCTTTTGGGATTGTTCCGATGACGGTAATATCTCTCTTCTTCTTCTTCTTCTTCTCCCAATGAAGTGTAGAGTACTCCAAGGATAGGTGTAGATTTTATAGATCATACATTGAACCATGAACATGTTGAACCATAAATATTGCATAGCATCCAAAAAAGATAGGACATGCATCATAGATTGAACCGAAGCTTCGAGCATCCAAAAAAGATAGGACATGCATCATAGATTGAACCGAAGCTTCACTATCCCTGCGGCTCCTAGCCTACATGTTAATATATCATAGATTGAACCATGAACATGTTGAACCATAAATATTGCATAGCATCCAAAAAAGATAGGACATGCATCATAGATTGAACCGAAGCTTCACTATCACTATCCTAGCCTACATGTTAATATATCATAGATTGAACCATGAACGTGTTGAACCATAAATATTGCATACCATCCAGACATGCATCATAATAGATTGAACCGATCCCTGTGGCTCCTAGCCTACATGTGAATTCAACATGTTAGAGCGAGGTAGTACGAGGAGCTTATGAGACAAGCGGGAATGGCGATGCTGGTAGGGGGCTCTGCTCTCCTGCGACTTGCCCTGCCGCACTCACACTCCTTCATACCGTCTCCATCTTCAGCAATACTGTCATGGAGAACATGTCGGACTTCCTCATCAGTGCCGCTTTTCGTGGTGCGATGCATGTCTAGTGGCTCTTCTGAAGCTCCCCGCACCCCTGCCCGTCTTGCACAAACCCGCCGCCTACTTGAGGATTCGGAACTCCGAAGTGCCGAGCCCATCGAGGAGGTTCCAAAGGTCTCTCTAGGTGCCCGCTACCCCATAGCTTACTCCTTGTACTTTAACATCTGTGTATGCACAATAATACTCTCTTTCACTCTCTCTCTAGAGAGAGAGAGAGAGAGAGAGAGAGAGAGAGAGAGAGAGAGAGAGAGAGATGTGTCTGGAATGGTCTACTTAAACCACACTAGGGACGTCTATTAGTTAGAAATTTAACCCAATCAGAAATCGCGGCTTCTTATTTTCTGCGTTACCAGATAGAAGCGGTCGTTTGTTGTTTGGGTTGTTGGGCTTCCTTGAGAAATATGGTCATGTGGCATGAATGCTATACCTGTAACACTTCCTTTGGATCATTAGTATACCAAAACTTAAGGAGTCTGCTGTCGGGCAGAAGTGTTAGAGGATGTGCAAGTTCGTTGCGATAGAGGGGGGTTGGGGGGGGGGGGGCTTGGGATCCATCTGGTGTTAGTCTTCTCTCTCTCTCTCTCTCAAACAAAAACCTTCACTGAAAGCATCTCTCTAAATCACTTCCGGTGCACATTACATTGGTATTAGAGCTCTTTGGCAGTGTTCGGTATCATCGCTTAAGAAAAGAACCTAAAGAACCTCTCCGAGATTTTTGATCAAAGAACTTTCGTGTCCATTCCTTCGACTAATACCTGTTGCCTACAGATATTAGCCACTCTCGCATCGGGTGCGCTCTTGTCTTCATTGCTGGTCTTAAGGGCCATTAAGCCATGAAAGAACCACATAAATTTATTTGCTTGCTTGAAATTGAAGTAACCTAAGACCGCTTCGGTGTGTTGATCTCTCTAATTTGTGTGTTTGAAGAATGGCACGTAAGCCAGAAAAGAAGGGCTTGTCTAGTCTCCCCTTGTTTCTCTTTTTTATTCATTGAGAGTGGTGTTGGAATTAGGGTTGCAGAGAAATGCACACTGCTTGGAGAAGACAAAGGAAGCTCAAGGCACACAATGGAGAGTGTATTACTTAGTGTGCAATGGAAAGATAGATAGCCCTAGAGTGATGGTGTATATACAATGCTCGGGAAAAAAACCTCCTTAAGAGGGAAAAAGTGCCCTGACGGTCCTAGTATGTTCACACACATCACTACCACATGTATATGGTAACAAATCCCCCGTGGAGTGATGCGGTGAACGAGAGCTGGCACATGAGTAAAGGGAAGTGCCATGCCCCGAGGACATGATCAGTCCACAAAGGGGAGTAAGCCCAAAGCTTTGCGAAAAGCTTCAAGCTTCAAGCTTCTCACGAGACAATGTCTTTGTGAAAAGATCTGCAAGGTTGTCCTGTGTTGGCACATAAGCCAAGCTGATCTCTCCTGCTGAGAGCCTCTCTCTGACATCCTCAATGTGCTTTGTGCGAGCATGAAAAACTGGGTTTCTCGCTACTGCCAATGCGCTTTGATTGTGAGTGTAGATAGTTTTGGCAGTGTCCTGTTCAACACCACCCAAATCAGCCATAAGGCGTCTGAGCCATACACACTCAACCGTAGCTGTGAAGATTGCTCTGTACTCGGCCTCACCACTCGAAGTGGCCACAGTAGGTTGCTTCTTGCTCAACCATGATATACATGAACTGCTAAGCATGAAACAAAAACCACTTGTGGACACTCGCGTGTCAAAACAACCAGCCCAATCTGAGTCCGAAAAAACATGTAAGTCTGGCGGCAATGATCCTCCCTTGGGATAAAACAAGCCAAGATGTAAAGTGCCACTAAGGTAGCAAAAAATCCTCTTGATAGCCTGCCAATGCTTAGACCTTGGGCTATGCATAAATTTGTTGACCTGTGAGACTGCAAACCGAATATCCAGCCTCGTGTTGCATACATAAATGAGGTAGCCAACATCAGTTTGGTAAAGAGTGACATCAGCAGGATTGCTAGCATCGTGTAGACTCAACTTCAAACTTGTTTCCATGGGAGTGGGAATAGGTTTGCAATCCTCAAGTCCAAACTTACATAGCAATGTCTCTATGTAACTTTTCTGACACAAGGCAATACCACTATCACACTGCTTAAACTGTATACCCAAGTAATGATGCAACAGCCCTAAATCTTTCATCTTGAAAGTAGCATTTAAATCAGCCTTAAATTCAGCAATATGTCTCTCATTTGGTCCAGTGATCAGCAAATCATCGACATAAAGAACCACAATGAGAAGTTGTCACATGACACATCCCAACCCTATGTGTCCGTGGATAAGCTACACCACAGCAGGGTTCAGTCAGTCCAGTCAGTTTAGATTAGCAGTGATCTTTAGATTAACGGTGATTTGACAATTTTGTGAGTCTATTCGTAGACCGTGCATGCCCAGTCACTTAGCATGGATGCATATAATAAGTTAGGGGAATTAGCATCAATTAGGGGAATTTTCTAGTGCATTTAGCCTATTTTCCTATTTTTGGTTATTTTCACTTATTATTTTTAAGTGACTTTCCAACAAAAGTAGGTAGGGCAATTTTGCTAAGTTAATATATAAGCAAATCCAAGTTAGCACTTTTTGGCAGAAGAGGCAGCAGGGGCTTCCCGCTCAACAGGCAACTTCTCAGCAGTACCCCCCAGCACCCCCAGCGTTTTTGGATTCCATCCTTGTCGGGCAAGTTCCCACCTTGGGCGTTTTTCTCCCACAGCAACAACATCGCCATCAAGTCCATTGGTCTGGCGTTTTCCAGTAGACAACCATCGTGTTGTACCCCTTTCATCTAGCGTTTTTGCACCAAGCTTCCTCGCCAAGCAAAGCAGTAGAAGTAGCTTTTTTGACAAAGCCTCTCTAGCGTTTTTGGGTTGCAGGTGCCAGCGTTTTCAGCCCTAATCTCAGCAGCACCATCATCGTTTCCCAATGGCAAGGACAACAGCAAAACGCAGCCATAGACCGGCAGCCTCAGCCAAGTTCAGCAGATTTTCAGCCCTAGGTTATAGTAGCAGATCAGCCCCCAGATTGGTTGTAGATGTTCCCCCATTTTCAGCCATAAAAACGCAGCCAAAACAGTCATTTTCAGCCACCGAAATAGTCCCGAAATTCAGCGATTAGAAGATCCCAGATTTCAGCCATCACGAAGTCGTCGTCATCATCGTCGTCGTCATCGGCATAGTCCCATTGCATCAGTCCATTGCATTCGCATTGTACACCTTTGTGCAATCAAAGTAGACCACTCTCGCCGACGAGAGTGGGGCCTTCGGAGGAGGGTTTTACAACCTGTCGGGTGTCGTATCTCTTCTCTCTCTGTCTCTCAATCTCATTCACTTGCACGCACAATATCCACTCGCTTTGTTCGTGATCATAGCACTCTCCATAAGACGGAAAGCTCTCTTTCCCTAAGAACTAAAAGGAACCTTGAGCAATAAAGATCACTAATCTTGAGAAAATACAACAACATTCATTCCGCTGCACCTTACATTGGTATCAGAGCTTTGGAAGTGTTCTGCATTACTCAAGGAAAGAACCACAAGAATTTTTTTTGCTTGTTGCGATCGCACGAACCCAAGTTTACTTGGGCGTGGCGATTCCTAATCGTGTTTTGTTGAAGAGTGACAGGAATCCCAAGAAAGAAGGGCTTGTCTAGCCTCCCCTTGTGTCTCTTTTCACTCATAAAGAGCGGACCGTGCACTTAGCGGCCTGCCAATCGACGTGAGGTGGGAAAAAACAACCTTGGTGTGAGCGCAAGGCCGCCAAGGGGTGCGCCCGCAGAAAAGGGTAGAACTCGTGTGAAGAGAAGATCCTTCTCCAACGGGATTTGCAAGCGAAAGAACACCTCAAGAACCTCAAGAACCCAAGAACCAAGACCCTCAAGACCCAAGTTCCTCGTAAACTTAAGAACCCACGACTTTAGAATGATCATCACTCGAAGCGGAATGGATACTTCGCTTGGAGGTGATGAGCATGAGTGAGGCGAAGAAGAATTTTCCCCACCAGGAGGTTTTTCTGACCCTTCCCCGTCTACTTCAAGGATTGCACTAACTCCTATGGAGGCTTTGGAGCAATTGTCTCTGAAACAGAATTTAGAAAGGAAACGTAGACACGCAGAAGAAAAAGCAGAAAGAGAAGCCGAAAGAAAGGCAAGACAAGAACGGCGCGTTCGACACATGCAAGAGTTCTTGCGACTCTTGTATCCCGTGCCGACACAGATGCAAGAGATTCAGGAGACGGAGACTCTCTCAGTCTCTTCTTCTCCAAAGCATGACACATGATTTGCATGATTGTGTGAAGCATGATGATGTTTTAATCGACAATGATAAGCACAAAGATTTGCATGATGATTTGAATGATAATGATTTGCATGATGATTTGGATGCCAATGATTTGCATAATGATTTGGATGACAATGACAAGCATGATGATTTGCATGAAGATGATGTGATTGTTCACAAGGATGATGTTTTAGTTGATGCTTTTTCTAGCGAAGCTGTTGCTAATTGGACTATTTTCTTATTTTTAATGATTAATCTCTTTTTTTAATGATATTTTATTATGTGCACTAAGAACTGTTAAAAGATTGTAGCTACAGGAACTGCCATCAGGAACGGACAACTCTGATGTGTCATTTGATGGGTGACGGTAAACATCGCGAAGGAGTTTCCGTAAGTTCGGTGGAAAGGGCCGGGTTACGAATGCCTCTGATGCGTCACACGATGGGTGACGGGTGCATCAGTAAGGGGGCATCCCGTAGGCTAAGGAGGAAATCCGAACTGAGTAAGAAAATACGCGTAAGAACGCAAGCACAAGAATAAAGATGGGTTCAATGAAGCTTTTTACGAAAAGCAGGAATGTCGCGGCAGGACAGATGCTTTCCCGCGAGGAGTCTGTGTTTGCATTGCATCTGTGTCGTGTCCTGCACCCGGGGACGCCTGGAATGTGTCCGTGTAGCATTATTTTCACTAATTGAGTGAGTTTTTAAAGTTTGAACAGGTTCACACTTTATTTTATAAAGTGGCCGGTCACTTTAAAGTGACCAGCCCTTTTATTAATAAAATAAAGCAAGCAAGGCCCTTATAAAAAAAAAGCCAGCGCTAAAACCAAGGCAGGGGGCTGATTTGCGATCTCTCTCTCCTCTCTCTAAAAAGCGCCAAGCCCAGCTCTCTCTCTCTCTCTCTCTCTCTCTCTTTCTCTCTCTCCTCTCTCTAGGGCGCCAGGGCTCCGCTTTTCGGCTCTATTCCCGCCGGGTGTCAGACCCTATAAAAAGGGTAGCCAGCGTTCCAGTTTTCAACAGGCAGGAAGCAGCAGAAAGCCTAGCGCTGGGATTCTAGAGCAGAGACCGGCGACGGAAACTGCAAGTGTTCATGTGACGATTGAGTACGGAGGTCGCTTTTCCGAGTAAGGAGCGACAGGTATACAGTGTTGATACGCATTGAGAATTGTTGCTTTGTGTGGTTTGCTTTGCAGGAACCTCCCATCTTACGGGAAAGTACGGTTTTACGCCTAAGTCCCTTACGGGAAAGTACGGCTTTACGTCTAAGTCCCTTACGGGAAAGTAGGGCCTCGCGTCTAAGTCCCTTACGGGAAGGAATGGCCTTGTGCCCAAGCCCTTTACGGGAAAGCACGACCTTCGGGTCTAAGATTACAGAACGGAGGGGTTTTCCTCGGGTTCTCGTGCTTGTATAAGAATTGTCCCTAAATAAAAGAATACTCTTAACGGGGGGGGGGGGACCAGCCCATCTTCTGGTCCCCAATACCGTGTCGATCTTCTCCCTTCTCTCGTGTTTGCAAAGTATTATAATTTTCAGATTTTCTAAGTGCTCGTGTACGCTCCCGTTTTGTGACAGTGGTATCAGAGCTCGGACTCCTCACTTTCTCTGCAAAGAAGGACGATTCCGAGAAGAACGGGAAGAACCATTTCGGGCCAAGGGAGAAGCGTTGAAGAGGAGCTTCAACAAGTGCAAGCTCAGCTTGCGGAGTTGCAACAAATCTTACTGTTGCCAGACGTCCAAAAGCTCTTGGGCGGAATGAAGAAAATGAATGGAACTGATACGGCCAAGCATCTAGACAACACTGTTGGCGTAAGACCACAGGAGGCAAGAGAAGAAGAACGTGCTGAGGTGCACAAAGGATTTTCGGATCGGAATGAACGGCCTACTCCAAGGAAAGGCCAGGAAAAAGCGCTCTCTCTGCTAGACGAGAGCAAGGACATCTCTATCTCATCTCCATCCTACTCTCCTGATTATACTTCCACTTCTCGATCATCTTGTCAGAAGAAGGAAGCCGCTACTACTGCCACTACCCTACATCAACCTAAAGATAAGCCTCGATTCAAGAAGCATGGTCGCAAGTCTCAACATCGCATGAGAGTCTTCAAATCGGGCGACAAGGATATCAAGTTCGAAACCTACAACAGACGGAGAGACATCTCCAAAGCACTGTCCTTCATCAGACAGTTTGAAGTCGCCTTTACCAATGGGCACTTCACAGAAAGATCCAAATTACGCCATGTGGGGATGCACCTCAAGGAAACGGCAAGTAATTGGTGTTTAGCCAAGATTCTGGAAGGTCTTAGGCCAGAACTTGGGAGAGCTTCAAATCTGAATTTTATGAACAATTTCTTCCACCTAACTTCGAGCAAGACATACGGAAGGAATGGGACTGGCTTGCCCAGAAGGAACATGAAAGGGTATCGACTTATGTGGACAAGTATTGGTCGGTTCTTCTGAAGGTCACTCCCTTCATGAAGATTGCCGACGAGGAAAAGAAAAGAAAGTTCGAAGCGGGTCTCCAACCGCAACTTCGAAAGAGTATGAAAGTGTATCCGCATGATACTCTTCAGAGGATGATGGAGTCAGCAATCATTGCTGAGGATTTGCACTCAACTGGAACGCCCAGAAAGATGGAGCATAGCACTTACCGTGCAAGACAAAGAGGGGTCTACGATGACCAAGGGAGCCAAGGAAGAAAACGTCCTCCATCTAGGGACGATGACCACTCTAAGAAGCCAGAGGGCACTGGCAAGCGAACTAAGTATCTTTCTCCTACTCAACTTCAAACTTTCAGAGAGGAAGAAGATGCTTCTACTGTGGCGAGAAAGGACATATGAAACCGGATTGCTCGCTAAAGCAGCAACGGCAAGAACAAGCCTCTACGAGGCAAGAAAAAGCAAGGAAGGAACCTGCACCGCCAAGCTCGAACTCAATCCCAGATGTTCAAGGAAACACAGAAATGGAGAAAGGGAAGCGTCAACTTCTGAAGGGCTGGGGGTCTTTGAACAACCAGCGAGTACTGATTCTTTATGATCCAGGATCCACGGATAACTTCATCTCCCTGGATAGTGCGGAACGTTTGTGTCTCACACCGGCTCAGCTTGGCACACCGGTTACATCCGGATCGGCATTCGAGGGGTTGACAACCAATGCAACTCCCGTGCAAGGACAGCTCAATCTTCGGATTGGCGAGTACAAGGACCGCGAATCATTTTTGATGGCACCTATTGAGGGATGTGATATCATCTTGGGTATGCCATGGCACTTTCACATGACACCTATTCCCGATTATGTGGAAAAGACCCTCACTTTTGATCATGGGGGTAAGAAAATAAAGATTCAAGCTGATGCAGGAGATTGGCAGTTCCCAATTGTAAGCCATATCTCCATTAAGAAAGAAATGAAGAAGTGTGTTTCTGCTTACTTGATTTTTGCAAAGGATAAAACTAGTAGGGACTCTCTCTCTAGTCTGGAAATTAAGCGTCTTCAATTTATTGAAAAGTACAAGGATTGTTTCACAGAAACAATTCCTTATGAACTCCCTCCGGTACGCCCGGAAGATCACCGCATAGATCTCATACCGGGTAGCTCGCCTCCCAATCAACCCCCTTATCGGGTAAGTCTTGCTCAGCAAGAGGAAATTTTGAAGCAAGTCAACAAGCTTCTAGAGAAAGGGTTAGTACGGCCAAGTGCTTCACCCTACTGCTCTCCAGTTCTACTGGTGCAGAAGAAACATGGCACGTTTCGAATGTGCATAGACTATCGGTCTTTAAACAAGATCACAATCAAGAATCGCTTTCCGATCCCTCGGATTGATGATATACTTGATAAGTTGCAGGGTACAAGTGTCTTTAGTCGCATAGACTTAAAGAGTGGGTATCATCAGATACGGATCACCCCTGAGGATGTCCATAAGACTACTTTCCGCACAACCTTTGGACTATATGAATTCTTGGTAATGCCTTTCGGCTTGACCAATGCTCCTGCTACGTTCAATCGCATGATGGACCGCATTTTCAGCCCGTATCGAGCTTTTACGGGAGTATTCTTTGACGACATACTCATCTTCTCTAAGTCAGAAGAGGAACATCGGAAGCACTTGGACTTAGTGTTTCAAGAATTACGAAAGCATGAGTTGCATGTGAATGCAAAGAAGAGCGAGTTCTTTCTCTCTGAGATACACTATCTCGGCCATATAGTCTCCCACAATAAAGTGAGTATGGATCCTGCCAAGATCCGAGTGGTAGAAGATTGGCCTATTCCCACTACGGTACATGATGTACGTAGCTTTCTGGGATTATGTTCATATTATCGAAGGTTTGTCCGAGGATTTGCTCATGTAGCAAGACCACTTTATGATTTGACAAAGAAAAAGATTCCTTTTAGATGGGGATCGAGACAACAAGGAGCTTTTGATCGGCTCAAGTACTTGCTAAGCCATGGACCTATTTTGATATTGCCTGACTTAAGGAAACCATTTGAGGTTCACTGCGATGCTTCAGGTGATTGCATCGGAGCAGTGTTAAACCAAGAAGGCCATGCAGTGGCTTATGAAAGCAGACGGCTTAAGGATGCAGAGTTGCATGCATCAATCTATGAAAAGGAACTCACGGCTGTGATTCACGCCTTATCCAACTGGAAGCACTATCTTCTAGGAGCGGATTTTGTGATCAAGACTGATCACCAGAGTTTGCGGTATTTTCTTACGCAAAGGAAACTATCTGAGAAGCAGATAAGATGGGCAAACTTTTGGTCTATGTTTCACTTCTAGATCCTTCACACGGCTGGGAGCAAGAATGTGGTCACAGACGCATTGTCTAGGCGGCCAAGGGTGAACGCTATCACTTCGGTGTATCACCAAGAATTAGAAGCACTACCGGATTTGTATCCGAATGATCCAGCTTTCTCCACCATTTGGAGAAAGCTACATCATGGAGAGAATGAGTTTCCCTATTCCATTCGGGACGGTTATCTCTACCACCATCAGGCCATATGTGTGGCGGAACCATTAAGAAAGAAGATCATGGATGAAGCACACGCTTCGCCTTATGCGGGTCATCGGGGTATTCTCCCTACAACCTTAGCAATGGAAAGATATTTCTTTTGGCTTAGCCTTAAAGCAGACATTGATAAGTATGTCAGGGAATGTTTGGTTTGCCAAAAAGTGAAGTATGATCGGCATAAGACGCCTGGGTTGCTACAACCTTTGCCTGTGCCTAATGAACCTTGGGAAAGTATTGCCATGGACTTCATCATGGACCTCCCTAGAACTCAGACTGGAAATGACGCGATCTGGACCATTGTGGACAGGTTTAGCAAGCTAGCACACTTCATACCGGTCAAGAAAATGATCAAAGGAGATCATATGGCTAGGGTCTTCCTGGCAGAGATCTTTAAGCATCATGGAATGCCTAAGTCAATTGTGAGTGATCGAGATCCTCGCATGACAGGAAATTTTTGGCGTGCCTTGATGGATAATCTTGGTACGAAGCTGAATTTTTCATCTGCCTACCATCCTCAAACGGATGGGCAGAGTGAGATAGCCAATTCCACAGTATTGGATATGTTAAAAGCTTATGTGTCAGACCAGCAATCTGACTGGGAGAAATATTTGCCTCTTGTCGAGTATGCGTATAACAATACCATACACTCATCGACAGGGAAAGCATCTTTTGAGATTCTCTATGGTAAGCCTTTGCTTCCACCCATCCTTTTAACTAAGGATAAGATCTTTGCAGCAGATGAATTTGTCCGGGACTTGGACACAGCCTACGGGCAAGTTAGGAGAGCTATTCTACGCTCTCAAGAAAAGCATAAGAAAGCTGCAGACAAGCACAGAAGGAATCTCGACTTAACAGTCGGACAGTTAGTCTTACTCAAGTTTGAGAAGGCAAGACTTAAGAAACAAGCGTCTCATAAGGGGAAGGTGGTGAAACTTTCTACCTGTTATTATGGGCCGTTTAAGATCACTGGGCGAGTGAATGATGTTACTTTCCGATTAGAGCTACCGCCTAATTGGAAGATCCATAATGCTTTCCATGTCAGTTTACTCCGGCTGTATGTGGGACCGCCTCCAAGCCAGCCTAGCGGTGAGGAACCTCCCGAGGTTGAGGAAACAGAAGAAATACTCCAACCGGAGCAGATAGTAAGTCATCAGGAGCGGTCTCTCAAAATCCGGAAAGATAACACGGAAGTATTTGGTTAAGTTTAAGAACTATTCGAATCTAGATGCTCAGTGGATGACGCAAGAGGAATTAGTAGCTTATCCCGAGATACTGGAGGTATATGTCTAAGCACTACAGTTGAGGTCAACTGTTTAGAAGCCAGAGGGATGTTGCTAATTGGACTATTTTCTTATTTTTAATGATTAATCTCTCTTTTTAATGATATTTTATTATGTGCACTAAGAACTGTTAAAAGATTGTAGCTACAGGAACTGCCATCAGGAACGGACAACTCTGATGTGTCATTTGATGGGTGACGGTAAACATCGCGAAGGAGTTTCCGTAAGTTCGGTGGAAAGGGCCGGGTTACGAGTGCCTCTGATGCGTCACACGATGGGTGACGGGTGCATCAGTAAGGGGGCATCCCGTAGGCTAAGGAGGAAATCCGAACTGAGTAAGAAAATACGCGTAAGAACGCAAGCACAAGAATAAAGATGGGTTCAATGAAGCTTTTTACGAAAAGCAGGAATGTCGCGGCAGGACAGATGCTTTCCCGCGAGGAGTCTGTGTTTGCATTGCATCTGTGTCGTGTCCTGCACCCGGGGACGCCTGGAATGTGTCCGTGTAGCATTATTTTCACTAATTGAGTGAGTTTTTAAAGTTTGAACAGGTTCACACTTTATTTTATAAAGTGGCCGGTCACTTTAAAGTGACCAGCCCTTTTATTAATAAAATAAAGCAAGCAAGGCCCTTATAAAAAAAAGCTAGCGCTAAAACCAAGGCAGGGGACTGATTTGCGATCTCTCTCTCTCCTCTCTCTAAAAAGCGCCAAGCCTAGCGATCTCTCTCTCTCTCTCCTCTCTCTAGGGCGCCAGGGCTCCGCTTTTCGGCTCTTCCCGCCGGGTGTCAGACCCTATAAAAAGGGTAGCCAGCGTTCCAGTTTTCAACAGGCCGGAAGCAGCAGAAAGCACTAGCGCTGGGATTCTGGAGCAGAGATTGGCGACGGAAACTGCAAGTGTTCGTGTGACGACTGAGTACGAAGGTCGCTTTTCCGAGTAAGGAGCGACAGGTATACAGTGTTGATACGCATTGAGAATTGTTGCTTTGTGTGGTTTGTTTTGCAGGAAGCTCCCGTCTTACGGGAAAGTACGACTTTACGCCGAAGTCCCTTACGGGAAAGTAGGGCCTTGCGCCTAAGTCCCTTACGGGAAGGAACGGCCTTGTGCCCAAGCCCTTTACGGGAAAGCACGACCTTCGGGTCTAAGATTACAGAACGGAGGGGTTTTCTTCGGGTTCTCGTGCTTGTATAAGAATTCTCCCTGAATAAAAGAATACTCTTAACGGGGGGGGGGGACCAGCCCATCTTCTGCTCCCCAATACTGTGTTGATCTTCTCCCTTCTCTCGTGTTTGCAAAGTATTATAATTTTCAGATTTTCTAAGTGCTTGTGTACGCTCCCGTTTTGTGACAGAAGCTAACCTCGTTGTAGATTCGATCAATCACCAAGAATCGATCTTGACTTTCGAGTCAAGGTTCACAGATCCCCCACAAGAAGATCCGATAGATCCCGAAGAAGCGATCCTGGCTCTCGAGCCTTGGTCTAAAGAACCCTCACAGGGAGTATTATGTGTTCGCATGATTGATACGCACGCATTGTTCGAGTGTTTCATTCGTGAAGGTTTCCTGTATTTTAGTTAGCATCGTTATTTGATCCCTTTTCCTAGGCATGACATATTGTATGTTGAGCACGTTTCTCTCATGAATGAACACAAATGTATGCGGATTGTTCACGAAAAGTTGAAAAGTTTGTATGTCAGGAAGTCACATTCCATGTCTCTTCCTTTGCATGACACAGTTTCCGAAAGATCACATGATTGTATGAGCTCCAAGCATGGGTATTTCCATTGTGATTTGCCACAGTTGATTGATTTTGATCAAATAGAAAAGATTCGAACGCATTGTTTGCATGTGTTTGATGAACGGGTTGTCACTCCGTATCTATGTTCATCTCCATTGCATACACAGTCTTTAGAGAAGACAATATTTTTTTCCTTCACTTTACATGGAATGGGTTTGTTCATGGTTTTGTGTTGGAGATGGTTTCAGCAATTTTCAGCCATGGAGATTCTTGAAGACGAAAGAAGCAGGACTCTAGAGGAAGTTGAAGCAAGGACGAAGCCACAAAAGACTTTGTCGCTTTCGGCGCGGCCCAAAGAAGCAAGCGTTGCAGACCTTTATGAAGTTCAAGTACCGCATGACCCACACATCAGAGTTGGCCGGCGAAGAGTCCCTTCCAGGATTCCGGATGCTATTGGCGATTTCCCTCGACACCATACAGTTCGGTACCAGTACCTCACTTTGAAAAGGAGGGGATGTCTTGTGACACATCACAACCCTATGTGTCCGTGGACAAGCTACACCACAGCAGGGTTCAATCAATCCAGTCAGTTTAGATTAGCGATGATCTGGCAATTTTGTGAGTCTATTCGTAGACCGTGCATGCCCAGTCACTTAGCATGGATGCATATCCTCCGGTTGCACACAGCATGATCATCGGAATTCCCATCAGAATCCATTAGTATCAGTTAGGGGAATTTTCGAGTGCATTTAGCCTATTTTCCTATTTTTGGTTATTTTCACTTATTATTTTAATGTGACTTTCCAACAAAAGTAGGTAGGGCCATTTTGCTAAGTTAATATATAAGCAAACCCAAGTTAGCACTTTCTGGCAGAAGAGGCAGCAGGAGCTTCCTGCTCAACAGGCAACTTCTCAGTAGCACCCCCCAGCACCCCCAGCGTTTTTGGATTCCATCCTCGCCGGGCAAGTTCCCACCTTGGGCATTTTTCCCCACAGCAGCAACATCGTCATCAAGTCCATTGGCCTGGCGTTTTCCAGCAGACAACCATCGTGTTGTACCCCTTTCATCTAGCGTTTTTGCACCAAGCTTCCTCGCCAAGCAAAGCAGTAGAAGTAGTGTTTTTGACAAAGCCACTCTAGCGTTTTTGGGTTGCAAATGCCAGCGTTTTCAGCCCTAATCGCAGCAGCACCATCAGCGTTTCCCAATCGCAAGGACAACAGCAAAACGCAGCCATAGACCGGCAGCCTCAGCCAAGTTCAGCAGATTTTCAGCCCTAGGTTACAGTAGCAGATCAGCCCCCAGATTGGTTGCAGATGTTCCCCCATTTTCAGCCATAAAAACGCAGCCAAAACAGTCATTTTCAGCCACCGAAATAGTCCCGAAATTCAGCGATTAGAAGATCCCAGATTTCAGCCATCACGAAGTCGTCGTCATCATCGTCGTCGTCATCGGCATAGTCCCATTGCATCAGTCCATTGCATTCGCATTGTACACCTTCGTGCAATCAAAGTAGACCACTCTCGCCGACGAGAGTGGGGCCTTCGGAGGAGGGTTTTACAACCTCTCGGGTGTCGTATCTCTTCTCTCCCCTTCTCTTAGTCTCATTCACTTGCACGCACAATATCCACTCACTTTATTCGTGATCATAACACTCTCCATAAGACGGAAAGCTCTCTCTTTCCCTAAGAACTAAAAGGAACCTTGAGCAATAAAGATCACTAATCTTGAGAAAATACAACATTCATTCCGCTGCACCTTACAGAAGTACATCACCCTCACGCTTTACATACAATGTGCTTTAGGTTGGATTGTTACGAAAGCCTCGTTTGACTAAATGAGTGTCAGCTTTCTCATACCAAGCACGAGGAGATTGCTTCAACCCATACAAAGCCTTCTTACATCTGCACACTTTGTCCTCTTGTCCTTTTATGACAAAACCGCGAGGCTGTGTTACATAAACTTCCTCAAATATGTCACCATTTAAGAAAGCAATAACAATGTCTAATTGATGTACATCCCAACCAAAATGAGCTGCCAATGCACATAGAAAACGCACAGTAGTCATACGACAAGTGGGAGCAAAAGTCTCTTCATAATCTATGTCTTTTTGTTGTGCATAACCCTTTGCAACAAGTCGAGCCTTATGGCGATCGATCTCACCATCCGGCTTGCGTTTCAACTTGAACCCGCTTCGTACCAATGGCCTTTTTGCCAGGAGGCAAATCACATAAAGTCCATGTGTCATTTTCTATAAGTGCATCATATTCTGATTGCATGTCAGCCATCCAATTTTCTGAATTCTGTGCTTCATCAAAAGATAGAGGCTCCTCAACATCATGTAAGCTAGACACAGTCAAAGCATAACAATCTGATGTATAAGATGCATGGCGAGAGCCTGAACGAGTTCGACTAGACAAAGGTGCATCCAATTTGCTGTCACGTAAAGTGTGCATCAGTCATTTTGGCATACCTCTAGCTTGCTCATTTTTTCAGCGCTTTCCTCATCAAGTACATCATGTACATCTGCATCAAACATTTTCAAAAACCCCCATAGGTTGTACATTTGTCTCATTGGAACTTACATTCATATTTCTACCACTGAAAAGAGGCAACAAAGTGTCATAAATCTCTTGGGAGCTTACATTATTGTCTCTAGTACATGACAACAAGGGCTGAACAGAATCTTCCACAAACACTACATCCCGTGAAACCAGAATACGTTTTGTTTGCGGATGATACAACCTGTAACCTTTGCTTTCAGCACTATAACCAACAAAAATGCATCTAACAGCCTTATCATCCAATTTTCTGCGCTGTATTTGTGGCACCAAAGCATATGCCAAACAGCCAAAAACACGCACGTGCTCAATAGAAGGCTTTCTATCATGCAATGCTTCATATGGAGTAATAGATTGCAAAGCTTTCGTAGGACACCTGTTTAGTACATAAGTGGCACACATGATGGCCTCAAGCCAAAAAGAATGCGGCAAAGCTTGACTTTTGACCATACATCGTGCCATTTCCCTAAGTGACCTGTTTTTCCTCTCAGCAACACCATTTTGCTGAGGTGTATAAGGCACTGTACATTGGTGTTTTATCCCACGACTAGCCAGAAATGCATTAAATTCATGAGACATATACTCCCCCCCTCGATCGGAACGGAAGGTGCCCATAGTACATTTCGAGACATTTTCAGCCATAGCCAGAAATTGTTTGAAGCACATAAAAACTTCGGACTTCGCTTTAAGCGGAAATACCCATGCATGCCTGGAGTAATCATCAATGAAAGTCACGAAGTACAGGTAATTGCCCAAGGACGGAGTTTGCATGGGCCCACAAACATCACTATGCACAAGCTGCAACCTGCATGTGGCCCGAACTGAACCATCCTTTGGAAACTTAGAACGTTGCATCTTACCCAAAATACAGCCTTCACAAACAGTTTGACAGGTGCTTCAAGAGGCGGCAAAGAAGCAACCATATCAGATTTCTGCAAATGTAGCAAACTGGCAAAATTCAGATGACCCAAACGTGTATGCCAAAGTTTTGCATCTGAAATAGCCCTTGATTCTGCAACAGTAGTTGCAAAATTTTGTCCACACTTGTCATACAAAGTGAGCTTATACAGCCCACGGCACAAAAGGGTAGACGCAACAATTTCATCACCAAAACTGAGATCACGAACTGTACATCTGTCATCCACAAATTTGACTACAAGTCTATGTCTAGCAAGTGCGGATACAGACAAGAGATTCTTCTTGATCCTAGGTACATAAAGTGCATCAACAAGTGTGAAAGAACTGCCATTTGCAGCAGTAAGCATAATCTTTCCTACTCCCTGAACCGGATAAGAGACATTGTTGGCACAAGTGACTGAATTCCCATGAGGGACAGACTCGAGAGAGGTGAACAATTCACGATGTGAGGTAATGTGCTTTGTGGCACCATTGTCGAAATACCACACATGTGAATCTGTAGCAACTGACAAGCATGCATCATGGACAGCAGGATTGTAAGTGCACTCTGTGCTAAAAGCCCATTCTGCATCAATATCAGCAACACAGTCTCCTTTTACAGAAGACTCAACAATGGCTGCATTTGTAGTGGAACCAGCATTTGCAGTAGAACCACCCTCTTTCTTCTTAGCCTCTTTGGCCTTCAACTTAGGACACGACTTGATCAAGGGATCATTAGCTTTACAATAATGGCAACGCATTTTCTTTTTGCCCTTATCACCAGAATTTCCAGACGAATTGCTGCTAGCAGAAGCATTAGGAACATAATTTTTTCCACTCGCAGCAGAACCATAAGAAGTGGTTGTATTGCCGTTACCACCCTTTCTCTGAGAAGCAATAAAAGCCTGTTCAACTGCACGCTGCCTAGTCCTGTTTTTTCTAGAAAGTGACTCTTGCAACAGCAATGTGCATAATGCATCAAACTTGACAACTTCAGGATTTCCTTGGTCATAAGTCTCCAAGTACTAGCAAAAGTCTGGTAAGAATCTGGTAAGGCATCAAGAATAATCTACACAAGGGAACTGTCTGAAATGACTTCACCTACAGAAATAAGTTGCTCATTGATATCCTTGACACTAGCAAGGAAAGTGTCCATATCATCTTCTCATGCATAATCTTCGACTCTAGCTCTTTACGCAGCAAAGCAATTTTAGCCTCATTTCGACTTGCATAAAGACTAACAACCAAAATATCCCAAGCTTGTTTTGCAAATTTTGCTGAACGGATGTGAGGAACAATGGTGCGCTTCACAAACAATGCAATCAATGCATGAGCCTGCGCATCCTTTGCATCCCAACGAGCTTGTTTTGCCGTAGGCAAAACAACTCTAATAGTAGCAATCCTTGCAACAAGACCTGCAACATCCTCAACATCGCCTGCATCCTCTGAACTAGGACGTACATCAATGCCCTGCATAATGTTCTAGACGCCCTTTGACACAAGAACATGTTGCATCATGTAAGCCCACATAGGGTAATTTTTCCCATCCAACTTGTCTTCAGCAGCAAACATCTTGAACACATCTATGTTGTTGTCAGTCGTGGTAAATGATGCACCTGATGTGAAAACTGTCCGAAATGAGGAGAAACGAAGTGGGAACAACACGTGCTATATAGCACAAACCGTAGAAGACTGTAAGGCACCTGTCATGCAGAGAATGGCACTGACAGAAATTCTGCACAAAATGACGAAATAGCCTGTGCAGACCTGCCTGTAGTGAAAACGGAGGCTGAAATGAGCCCGAATCAAAAATATTTGTTGACCTGCGAACTCTCGCCAAACCTCATTGTAATCGGAGAAAGTGAGCAGGCGTGTGCTGGAGCAATTGGCGACTAAGCCCTGGAGGACGTAACCTGCTCTGATACCAATGGTTGGAATTAGGGTTGCAGAGAAACGCACACAGCTTGGAGAAGACAAAGGAAGCTCAAGGCACACAATAGAGAGTGTGCAATGGAAAGATAGATAGCCCTAGAGTGATGGGCGTATATACAATGCTCGGGGGGAAAAACCTCTTAAAGAGGGAAAAAATGCCCCGGCGGTCCTAGTGTGTTCACACACATCACTACCACATGTATATGGTAACAAGTGGACCTTGCACATTGCATGGACGTGAGGTGGAAAAAAGAAATCTTGATATGACATAAGGCTCCCGAAAGGTGCACCTGCAAGAAGGAAGAGAAAAGCCTTCTTAAACATAGATTGTAAGCAGTACCAAGAACCCAAGTGCCCCAAGAACCCAAGAACCCAAGAACCAAAGGACTCCAAGATTTAGTGCATGGTCATCACCGCAAGCGGAATGGATACTTTGCATGAAGGTGATGAGAGGAATTGGAAAAGAAATCCCTACTCCGGATGTAACAGACTTGGGCACCCCAAGTCGGAAATCGGGTACGACACACGAGAGAATCACTTAAAATACTTCACAATTTTATCACACAGAGTGGACATGGCCTAGCGTAGTTCCGTGCCTAGAGGTATTCGCCCCAAAATCTGGATATTTATTTTTATATTAATGCTCGAGCAAAGTAGAATTCCCGTGGGCCTTCTTTGCTCAGGTGCTCGTCAACAAAAACTGAGAGAAGAAGTGGCTTTGGGTTCAAATTTATATGCCCTTGGCTTTGTTACAAACTCAAAAGGAATTTATATGAAAAGCTTTCAAACTCAAAAGCACTGGGCCAAAAAGCAACCAGTGTGGATTGCGGAAATCCGTACAGCCTACCATGTTGCATGTCAGCGCAAAACGCGGAGGTTTCGTATTGCTGCCACGTTAGCATGTTATTAGCTTCTGCAGCTTCTGTCCCGAGCTGCCTCGTCACGAGTTTGTGACATACCCCCCTCTTGAAAGAATTGTAATTGTCCTTGATTACGTTTGCAAAATTAGACACTAAGCCATAAATCAATTGAATAGACGTCGACTCTAAGTACCGATGCACTAGACGACATAAATCTAGCACTTGCACGAAGACGACAGTCACTGCACATTCACATCACATATAAATCATATAACGTAGAATCCATCCAGATTTAGGACTATGATTCATGGCAACGTATATATCAACCGCACCTAGATTTACACTGGACCTCAGTGATTTCAGATTAACTAATTCTTATTGCGATCATGTCTATAGATTTCTCAAGACCGAAATGTTGTAGTCATTTTGTCAATCATTTCGTCTTTCAATCTTGCACTCAAACACAATCGCATCTGTGAGTAATCAAAAATCAGATTCATTTCCGGAAATTCCAGTTTATCAATCACACACTGAATTCATACTGAACAGAGTGTTTCAATCATTCAGCCTAGTCGTCTTATCTCTGTGTAGCCATCTAATCCCTCGGGAACTCTTGATGCACTCACCACAGTTTGAGTCATGTCAATGATTATCGGTCATCATCATTATTTAAAATTCATGATTCTTATTTCGAATTGTAATCAAGTTCAATTTTGAGCCGTCATTGCTCCCAATTGCATCGATACGCAAATTCGTCATGATCTCATTCTCGATTTCTCGTGTTATTTGTTCACAAATAACTAGATCTTCCAAACACATCAATTTCTTACATAATTCAGAGTCAGGTTCGAAAATTTCTATTTCAAAATGGTTCAGTCCTAAAGTCATAAAGCAAAATGCAATCATTATATCAGTATCCTTTTTTTTCTTTTCAATTTTCAATTTTCTATCCAGTATCTGTCCTGGAGCGAGTATCTCCTCGTCCAATTCTATTTCAGTGTGTCAGTTGTTCTTATTCTTGTGCCTTTATGGGACATCGTGCAGATATATGTCCTTGTTCCCCACATTCAAAACACTTCCCCCTTTTGAGGGATTCATCTTTATGTTCCTTTGTCAGTCGAGGACGAGCATCTTTCTTTCCTCTTCTTTTGTCATCATTCGTCGAAAGTTGTTCTATTGGATAAGTCAAGTTACCTGAATGCATAGCAACCCTTGCTTAGCATGTCCCATCAGTTGCTGTATGGATTTAGATTTCTGTAATAAGTAGTAGTCTCAAATCTCTTTGGGAAGTCCAGAGCAAAATCGCTCGATTTGCTTCTTAAAACTGATTTTTTAAAAGATGCAGCAGGTAAAAAAACATTACAAAATCTCTCGCAATAAATATCTAGAGTATGTGCCTTGGCTATCCTAAGATGATTCCAGGTGGTATTCACGTCATGTTCGTACTTTTTAGTGAACCACGAGGAAATAAAAAGTTTCTTGAATTTTGGCCACTTTGTCGGTGCTTCTTTTTGTAAGAGAAGAGTCGACCACCATGTCCGTGCATTTCCTTTCAAATAGGATGCTGCCCTTCTAATCTTGCAATAGCGCCCTCCATAAAAAGCTATGTCAAACTGTTGAATAAAAGCTAGGGCCTTGTGCGTATCTCGAAAACCTGAAAAGGTATCAAATTTTAGTGCTTGTCTGCCGTCCTTGAATTCTTTGGTTTCTTGCTCTTATCTTCGAGAAAGTCATATTGATTGGCTCTATAAAAGTGCTTCCTCTTAGTATTAAAACATTTGGTCATCAGAGTTCGAGCTCTTAGTAAAGGATGAGTCCTCCTTAGAGCTGTCAAATTTTTTTCGAGATCTGCAGTGGGAACTGCTTTTCTTGGCCTTCTTAAGTAGGACATGGATAACAACTGATAGGATTGTTGACTTCTGTAATACGTATTCACGACTAACGAATCTGTTGTCTTGTTTATATGGATGCATGTGAGGACTCTCTTTACTTAGGATCTTTTTGGCTAAGCTACTGTCCATCACTGTCGAACTTGGCCTCTTTGACTTTAGAATAAGTTAGTTTTTGACTATCTTATGTACAAAACACTAGAATGATACCTCATTCTCACTACGATGCACAAAAATGAATCAAAGATTGAGTTGTTTTTGTGTTAATCATTGTCCTTTGTCTACAGCCAACTGTCTTTTGAATTGTTGTGTTCTTTTGTGTAAAAGTATAAGTTTAAAAAGAGCAACACACACGTCCTAAGCACATAGTTCTCCTAGAAAGCTGGAAACCAAGACGTTCGCTTTGGAGATTTTTGTCTATAGGCTTTGATGGACCCATTGTTTATAATTCCTTGGTAGGTTGACATGTGTTAGGTGATCTTTCCTTGTCTATAGATCGGATTCTTGCTCACAGCTACCGTAGTCTTTGACTCTATTGGTTTTAGGTTGCAGGTTAATCCAAACTTACTTACTCTTTTGTAATTATTTCGATTCTTATGATTTCAGGAACATTTTACCTATAAACGAACTACTCTTGGATGGACGGTTCACTTGAAGACTATCCATAGAAACTTGTTAAAGCATGGAAAATTTACACGATTGACTATGAACGGCATCCATATTATTCTCTACTGGCTAACAAAGCCTTAAAACTCTGACTGGAGTTTAATCCTCTCTGTTAACATTGTCACTTATAGCTCCGACGAGACTCATGGATTTTCTGATATGATACAGCTCTTTGGCTTTAGACTTGAATATTCTATTTTCATCAACTTGATGAGGCAGTAGGTCCATACTCAATGTGTACAATGCAGATTCATTGAGTATGGTGCCTGGGTTAGGGCAGGCGCGCGTGCACACACACACACGTCACTTTCATATGTGGCTTACTGATCTGAGAATGGATATTTGCTGATATTTAACACTACATAGATGATAGGTATAAGTTAAAAAAGTTTTAAGTAGGACATGGATAACAACTGATAGGTTTGTTGACAACTGTAATACATATTCAAAACTAACGAATCTGTTGTTTTGTTTATATGGATGCAAGTGAGGACTCTTTATCTTTACTTAGGATCTTTTTGGCTAAGCTAGTGTCTATCACTAGAATGATACCTTATTCTCACTATGTTGTATAAAAGTGAATCAAAGATTGGGGTGTTTTTGTGCTAGTCATTGTCCTTTGTCTAAAGCTAGCTGTCTTTTGAACTGCTAAGTTCTTTTGTGTATAAGTCTAAAAACAACAACAACAACACACACACACACACACACACACACACACACTTTCGTACTGTCACAAAAACAACCCTCACTTCCTAATCTGCTAGTTGCAGATTTTGGAGCCACCACCAGAAAGGAGGTAAAACTCTAACAGGGGTATCTATGGCAAAGTGTGGATGCTCGTGAGCAAAAGGAAGCAAAGCTGGGTGGGGCGGAGCAATAAAGGGAGTGAGAGAAGCGAAGCGAGCGGAGGGAAGTGCTGCAATGCACTACTCTGGAAAACACGGGAGCAACGAGGAGGGCAGCCAGAGGGGGATGGGGTGCATGGGGCAGTGCAGCAAGCAAAGACTAGAGTGTCTATTTACTCAGCTAAAATTTACACCATACTATGTATAAGTCTAGAAAGAGAACACACACACACACACACACACTCTTTTGCACTGTCACAAAAACAACTCTCACTTCCTAATCTGCTAATTGCAGATTTTGGAGCCACCACCGGAAAGCACTAACAGGGGTATCTATGGGAAAGTGTGGATGCTCGTGAGCAAAAGGAAGCAAAGCTGGCTGGGGCGGAGCGATGAAGGGATTGAGAGAAGCGAAGCGAGTGGACGGAAGTGCTGCAATGCACTACTCTGGAAAACATGGGAGCAACGAGGAGGGCAGCCAGAGGGGGATGGGATGCATGGGGCAGTGCAGCAAGCAAAGACTTGAGTGTCTATTTACTCAGCTAAAATTTACACCATTGTAATGTGCAGCGTAGGTGAATGATGGTGTATGGCTCAGGGTGAGTGCTCAGTGGTGCTCAAGGTTTCTTTTCAATTAACGGAAGGGAGAGTCTTCCGTGCCTTTGTGAGAGAATGTGCAATGACCAAAACACAAGAGCGGAATGCAACTGTGAATGAGTGTGCAAAGTGTGCTAGAGAGAGAGAGAGAGAGAGAGAGAGAGAGAGAGAGAGAGAGAGAGAGAGAGAGAGAGAGAAAAGAGACGACACAAGATGAGTTCCCAAATCCCCCTCCAAGGTCCCCCCCCCCCCCCTCTATTGCTAGAGGAGTATTTGCTTTAGAAAGGTCTGGTACAATGCTTCTGGATGCTATGATGTTAATGAGGCTATGTCAACGACGACGGTGATGATGAGAAGGCTGAAATCTGAAATGCTGATGCAAGGCTGATCTGGACCGATCTGCAAAAAGGCTGGCTGATCAGGTCTGGCTGAAAAACACTACTGGTCGGCTGAATCTGTCCAAGGGCTGAGAATTGAAGCGCTGGCTGAGGCCGAATCTGAAAACGCTGAAACTGTCCAATGCTGAGAGCGCTGCTGTCCCCGGGCTGAGAGTTGGAAACGCTCGCTGAATTCTGAAACGCTGGCTGAAAACTGTAGCGTTTACAGAATCTGGCGAGGGAACTGTCGCGGATGATGAGGTATCGCGAGGGACGGCACAAACTGATGAACAACGCCGGGCTGCTGGTCTTCAACGCTGTCCTTGCTGAAAACGCTGATGGTGCTACTGAGAAAACGCTGGATGGGACTCTCTTGCCACACTGCTAACTTGTGCTCTTGAGTACTCTGCTTGTTTTGTGCCCTTTCCTCAAGCGCTAGGCCTCCATATGTACTCCCCAATTGCTGGGTTGAGCAGTCATTAGAAGAAATCCACGATTTGCAATTTAAGTTTTAATGAACTAAAGTCACTCATTATTTAAGTGACCCAATAAGAGACGGTTCACGCGCCCTTATCGAGTACCATTTTGTGCATTGGAAAATGCTCATGCTGTGGGTACTGGGTGGTGATGCTCATGCTTTAGGTTGTGCAATCAGAGGGTATGCAACTACTAGTGCCTGGACATGCACGGCTTGCGTACAGGCTCAAAAAGGTGCCAGAACACTTTCTAGGCTTCTTAAACCCTAGAAGTAGGAACAGCTTGTCCACACATAGGGTTAGATGTGCATGTGACAACCATAGTATGTCACCATCATATTTATATTGGGTTTTTTTCAACATGCTGTCATTCCAAGGTGTTAGCAATGCTTTTGCATTTCAATATTAAAAAGCATCCATAGCTACTTGCAATGTCCATCGATGTCTCGGGGATATATGCTTATTGCTTTGCATCTTTGTCTTTTGCATGTTATAAGAATGTAAGTAAGGAAGTGTGTTGTTTTATTAGCAGTTTTGTTGGCTTTTCTTTTATAAGAACTTATAAACATGAAAGATGGTTATGGTTGGTATTCAATTATTTCACCAACAGTCTTATTCTTCATCAAGAACTTCCTTACAAACATCAAAGCAATGGTTCACTTCTCATATTTTATAAACTTTTAAGTTTTGCAGAACATGTAACAGTAAATTTTGCAAGAAGTGGAGGGCCAGGGGGACAAAATGTAAATAAAGGTTTGATCTTCTTTTCAACACATAAAGTTGTATTTTCTTTTGCTCCATTCAAGGTTTGATATCGACTTGATTGTTTTGCAGTGAACACAAAAGTAGACATGCGCTTCAAAGTTGAAGCGGCAAATTGGTTGCCCAAAAGAATCAAAGAGAAGATTCTGCAAACTGTAAGATTGCTGAGAGAGTTTGGTTTGTAGTTTCTCATTTAAGCAAACATTAAAGTTCTTTTTTGTCTTCTGTAATGATTATTCTAGTAGTCTTTATATGGCCGATTCAAGTAAAAAAGTTCAGATCGAGTACATTAGTTTTCTCTTTCCCTTACCTCCACCATTTCAGCCATCATGTAGTCTTTCTTGTAGTTATCTTATTTTTTTATTATCGTTACTGCTAGCTGGCTCAACCCTTGTAGAATCATTTGCCACATGGTGAATGCCTGCAATGCCATTTACACATTCAAGGCAATGGTGGAGAAGAGAGATCACAGAGGTAGATAGAGACACTAAGAAGCATATGTATATATACACATAGAGAGAGAGAGAGAGAGAGAGAGAGAGAGAGAGAGAGAGAGAGAGAGAGAGAGAGAGAGAGAGAGAGAGAGACGTCTACAAAAGGCCAAAATGACCTATGAGACCAACAAGTTACAAACTGGTAAATAATACAAAGTCTTAGTGCTGAAAGAAAGACTAACATCCTAAACAAAATGTTGTAGTGAAAGTGAATGTGGGGGAAAGACTAGAGACTCTCTAGTCAATACAAAGGTACGAAATAATATGGGGTGCAAGAAACTTAAGCTACTAAGAAGGGGATAATCCTCCAGCTCAAAGTAAATCCAGCATCGATCGGTGTCAGATCTCCTCGATGTCCTCCATGGTAAAGAACGTGATTGGGCATTGTGCGTGGCGTGCCAAAATAATCCGAATCCTCCTCTGTAATCTTAGTCTATGCTGGGATGTCCTCCTCTGTAATCGTGGACGCCTGGATCTCCCTTGTTCCATCACACAGTCAATCAGTGTGCCTCTAGTGGAGGTGGGATCTGAACTACGCTGCAAAACCTGTTTGTCTAGCTCTCTACTGGTAATGGCTGGCCTGAAATAGTCCGTGACCTGCCGTTGAGTTTGTCTCTCCTGTCGCCTCAACAAGCACTCTCTAACTCAAGCAAGAACAAACCCGAGCATTTCTGATCCTGGTATCCCATATAACTTTGGAAAGTGGTCCAACATCCTCCTTGAATAAGCAATGGAATCGCTCGCGAATCTCATAGTATGCGGAGCAATGACAAATGTAATGGAGCTCTGGCTTTGGCTCCCGACATACACGACATACCCTGGCCTCAACAGGAACTGCTCTATATTTGCCGGTGTGAGGATGTGCGTATTTGGCCAAAAGCACACCGCACCCCATATGATAAATGTGTATCGGATATAGCTGGGCCTAACTACAAAGCCATTTGTCGTGAGTTGAAGAAAATGTTCTCTGTAAAAAGCCATCTTCGTGCCCAACTCTCGAGTATGCTCTATCCAAGTCCTCCCGGTGTCCATCCGAATCAAGTCCTGACGGATAAGTCTAGTAATCTTTGTCCGTGTCACAGTGAGAGAGGGGTCCTCCAAAGAGTACTGGAAGGGAGGCAGTCTATCCATGCTAAAACCATGCATCTGGAACCAAGAAGTCATATGTCCATACCAGTAGGCCGTGTCGCCCTGTAAGGACAATTGTCGGGAAGACTCAGAGCAAGCCGGTCATATTTGTTTCTAGGAAGTTCCCACAAGCTATGTATGAAAGAGATTGATCTAGTAAGTGCCTCAATCACCACTGGAGCATTAGCTAGCTCTGCTCTAATAATCTCATGAGGTTCTGAGGCCTTGGCTCTAATCATCGGAAAAATCATAGATACCAAGGGTCTCTCATCCCTTTCCATCCATTAGTGTTGCCAGCTCTACCATGACAACCAACTGAGGGCCCCCAAATGTGCACCCCATACATCATAGCTGAGGTCACCAAAGTATCAAGCCAAAGTTTTGTTTGAGGTTTCTGAAACTGAACCTGCGAACACATCCTCTCAAGTTTGCCCAAGGCTACAGGCTCTGGCAATCTAGTCTTTGCTGCTTTTCTCAACAAAAAAACTGGCCCACTGAAAATTACCCCCAGATAAGTATATGCATCTGTATAATCCACAATCTCCTGCCCATAGGTAAATTTGGGAGCTGACCTCCTGACCCATTGCAATGTGGTGTTAAACACCATAACCTTGGTTTTACCAAGGTTGACGGACACAGCATTTGCACGTTGTGCTCCCAGTTAGAGGGTCATTCGCTTTCGCATTTGCTGATGAACTGTTCGGCGGTTGATGACTCTAGGGAGAGATGGCTAAACCGATTCAACTCCACCTTCAACGCTATGGACCCTTCGTTGGACCCTGAAGAAAGGACCGTTATCCTCCTTGGTGGGGAGGCTCGCGGGAAGCGGATGCCCATTTGGGTACGCCGTGATCCGCACTTGAGGGACGGAACCGCACGGCACGTGCCTGTGGCGAAGTTCCTCGGTGAAGTTGTACCCCGGTACTTGGGTGCTCTGCATAGGCGGATGGGGAGATAATGCTCCCCTTCCTATGCTGTTATTTTGAATTCGATCCCTTTCGGGGGAAATGACGTGATTCTCCCCAAGCGAAGCCAAATGAGCTACAAGAGTGCCCAAGTGCCATTCCCCCCCGGGGGGTCAATTTCACCTAAAAGGGGTTGAGAGGTGCAAAAGGGAGACACCGCCAACCTCAGCGGACGCCACCTGTGAGCCGACGCCCTTCCAAGCGGGTATGGCATTTCCTAGGGAAAACCGTCGGGTTACAAAGGCAGTTTAGTGAAGTGAGCAATAAGTTACCTGGAGGAGGCAACTCCAAAGGGAAGACCGAAGCAAGTTCCGCAGTACCTGGGCCTCTGAACAGAGGTACTTGGTTGCTGTCACGCCCAAATCAAGTTGGCGAAATGGGTCTCTCAAGGGAATAGTCATGGCCCTAAGAGTGTAGATAATTCTGGCCTCTTGTAGTCCAAAGGAAACTAGTGACAAAAGCGTATGCCTTAGGATTTTGGGTGCATAGTCCTGGTCGTTCTTCTTGCGCACTTTTCTGGTGTATGAGGAGAGTGGCCGGGCATGCCCTACCTGACTCTTAAAACAAAAAACAAACAATCCGCTATCCTCCGCAAACAGATGTAAGGCATCCAAATGGCGCTGCAGGCCCTCTGGGGAGTCAGAAATAAGCAAAGTATCATCCACATACGATAAAAGTGGTATCCATGTCCCTGCTAGCTTGCTCCTTTGTCCCCTAGTCTCGTAATGTATATAGAGGCCTCATCTCCATACATACCAAACAAAGTAAGAGACAACCGGCATCCCTGCTTCACTCCAATAGTGGAGTGAACCAAGGTAGAAATCCCCTCGGGAGTGCGTACGTGCCCCCCCACAACTGACCTGTATAAAGCCATAATCCAATGAGCTCTGTGGGTACCCCCATGACGTGCAATGGCCGCATCAATATAGCTCTGGGTACTGTATCAAAAGCTTTGCGGAAGTCCACAAAGCTACATCATATCCGTTTCCCATGTGACCTGCCCTCCTCAATAATGGCTCGTAGAGTCAGGATGCGATCAAGAGTAGAGAAACGCCTCTTGAAACGTGCTTGTCATGGTGCTTGTATACCTTGTCTCTTTGCCCATGTGTTCAACTGTTGCTCGAGAATGGATGCGTATAACCGTGCTAATGTGTGACCGATCATAATAGAGATAGTAGACAAACTCCAAGTCTCAGGCAAAAAGGCCCTCTTCTTCCGATGTACTAAACGCCGGAAGGCAATGCTCGACTGTGTCTGAGTGATGACTTCCAGAGAAACCTCTCTTTGTAGTCGGGCTCTCAAATCTCTGCACTCCTCATCATACCAATTGTTATGGGGCATAGTCCCATAACAATGTCTATGCTCGCCCTGTGTGCGTGGATAGGCCTCGGGCGAAAACTGAACCAGGGCAGAGAGGGTTCCCAGAGGTGGACAACACGCAGAAGTTGCAATGCACTGAGCAGGTCAGCGCACGCAGGGGCAACAACGCGCAGGGGATAGGCAGCACACAGAACGAACTCTCACAGCGCACAGAGTAGGGCAGCGCCACGATTTTTCTCCACACCACCACACACACACCGCGCGCGCATGCACACACACACATTTTTTTTGTAAACGGTTCTTGATTAATTCACTAATGGGAAACCTCAGAGTGGGGAAAACTCGTTAGCAAGAACAAATACAAAGGAAAGAACACAAAAGTGTTCCGTATAGTGAAGGCTCTAAACGCAAACTTACAAGAGCTGTAGGATATCCAGGGATATGCCCCCAACATTAAGGGCAAAATGTAAGTATTGCCTAAGTGAAATCTTGAACGAAGGAAAGGAAGCATCATGCTAATGGAACATTCGAAGATTGCATTGACGCCACAAAGACCATAGTGCCCAAGATTTGACCCATATGAAGAAGACCGCAATCATTTAAGCCTGCCCAATAAAGTCATTTTCAGAGAGTAATTGCAGCTCGTGAAGACGACCAAGCAAAGTCAAGTGATCCAAATACAACAACAAGGGGTGAGTGGCATGGCATACAATAAGGCACTAAGGGGGCAACCTTGCTTGACAGAGCATCCGAGTGGCCAAGGGTCAGTCAGCTCATTGTCAAGAAGTCCAGTATAGGTACTATGGGCATACAGGAAATATACAACATTGGCTAACTTAGAACCCGATCCAAGGGCCCCTCGCATTGTGTCGGCAATGAAATCCAACTGTATCGTATTGAAGGCCTTCTCAATATCTACGTGCATCACGAGTACATCTTGCCGGGTATATTTAGCATACTCCATTCCAATTAAGACATTAGCCAAATTATCCTTGATTTGGCGACGAGGGATGAAGCCATACTGAGCTGGATGGATATCCACAATAAGAGGCTTTAGATGCGATGTACAATCATCTTAGCCAATATTTTGCATATGACTTGCATAAGAATGATCGGCCACCAATGAGAAAACTGCTCGCAAAGCGCCCGTTTGGGTGATAATTTCAGCAAGCCTTCTTTCCAAGGTAATGGCAAATTTTGCTTATTAGTCCATGCAACATCCATCATGTAGAGTAAAGGCTCCTTTTAAGGGGCCCCAAAAAGAGAGAAAAAATTCCACAGTGAGCCCATCCCAACCAGGGGAATGCCATTGACCGAGAGCAAGTAACGCGGAGTGCAATTCATTTTCAATAAAATCCACCTCCATTGCTTGTGCATCTTTAGGCGAGAGAGTTGAATGCACCGTACATAACAAAAGTTGGCGTGCATGAAGGGTTTCAACAGAAGCTGGAGGAAGAGCAGCAAAAACATTCCCAAAATGTGAAGCCATGGCATCAACAAGCTCACGTTTTGAGGTTGTCCAAGAGCCCCATCAAAGCATAACCCTCTTGATGGTTTGAGAGGACCTTGAATGGTGTAGTTTTCGTTGATCATTAAACTGTAGACATACTCGAGCCTGACAAAGTGTTGTCGATTCACATTCAACTAATATGCGCGTATCAGCCAAAAGTTGGAGCGCTTGATAAACATGCTTGGTATCCTCAACATCCCCGTGTGACTGAAGCATGTAGTGCTTGCCATAATTCTGAATCACATGTTGCACACACATGATGAAACGATATCAAGCAATATCAGGATCAAGATGCATTTGAACGACCAGTGGGGGAATAAAACCATGAATCATCTCGGGAAACGTGTCATGCGCAAGATGAGCATTATTGCAGTGTAGTAGATGCTTCCTAGGGAGAGGCTGATCACAATACCAAAAAACAATGGGGATAATTTGAGCAACATATTGTGGGCGTCAGTGTCTACCAATAAGACTTCATAGAATCCTCTGGCGCCAAAGTAGACCCCTCTAATTGCTTGATGTTGAAGGAAATCTACACTGGCCATGGTGCAGTAGGCATCTTACCCGGAAAGCACAAAATAACCGCATTGAGAGCATATTGTGCCACTGGGTCCATGGGAGCTTGACCTGGATTGAGCGTCTTAGTGGGGGGTTCCCGACCCTCGCAGGCATTCAGCGCATCTTCTAAATCCTCCAATAAACAAGCTCGGATTTCTCCCATTTTCAAAGATTCAGCAGCCATTTGTTTCGTGCGCTTGTAAGAGTAGATGGTAGGCGTTGTGGAATCCAACATACACTGAAGGGAGATGTCTTGAAAACTGAGCACATTAAGTTTTGCATATATACACACACTTCGAAAGAGAATGACCAGGTACGAGCTCTGTACTGGCTTGAGCACCACACACACACACACACACACACACACGAGCATACATTAAGACAAAGATCTATAGAGTGAGTATCTGTCACAACTCTAGAGATGCATGGCAGACTCGGCCATAATGAGTCCGAGCAGTAAACAAAGCGTTACACACACACACCAACTCGCGGACTATAAAAATCTCAGAGAACATTGAACTACTGAAAATGCTTTAGATTACTGGTTTGAGTAATTCACTCACACATAAAGTATATTGTAAAGGATGTCAACAAGGTGAGCCTACTGGTTGTTGACCCTCCATTGCCTCTACTCTCATCTTGGCAATCACGTATACATATTGGCAACATTTTAGGCATCTTCATGTTAATGGGGCACTTTTTCCTTTTATTTTGAGTTGTCGTTTAATGTTTACATTTCTTAACTTTCTTAGTTGGTTCCTTCAAGTTTACACACTGCTTGTTATGTGTATATGAATAAATACAAGTCTAGACACCATTGCGAAGTATGATGTATCAAAGCAAAAAGCATAGAGGAGACGAGTGACAGCTGCACACTATTGGTGCATTTTGGAGGTCCTGTAAACATCAGGCTAGGATAGTTGTAGCCAGACAAAGCGGAATGTTAGGGGTCTCCTTGTCGTTTGCTTTTGGTGATGCTTTCGAAGAAAAAAGACGGTGTACTAACTTGTGATGCTATTTAAAACAGAAAGCAGCATTTATCAAGTGTGAAGAGTGTTGTTGCCCGCTTTTCAGTGTGATGAGGGCTGCTTGAGGCTTCAAACCGATTGAAGCAGATGGCACTAACATTAGGAGGATGATTTTACAGGAGAAGAATCGCATCAACAGTGAAGGTGAGTTGGTTATTTCTTCGACGAAGACCAGAACCCAAAAGTAAGCGATACTTTATTAGCATCTACAAGGCAAATTAAAGCGTTGTAATAACTTGCTGCTGTGAGCTGAACAGGGGTAACATTGAAGATGCACTCTCAAAGCTTCAGGTACTGCTTGCCAGGCATATCTGTAGTTTGCAGTACTGGTACACTGTTGGTTAAACATTTTGCAATCAGTGCAGGATGTGATTGATGCAGCCGCATATGTTCCGCCTCCACCTTCAGAGGAGACAAAGAAAAAAATCAATAAGCTGTAAGATCATGTAAAACTTTCTATTCTTCAATAAATCAGTAAGGTGTAAGATCATGCAGAACTTTCTATTCTTTAAAATTGAATCGCAAGATAACTCTAGCTACATATTGGTTTGGGGCACGATAGAATCCCTCTGCATAAGTATGCCAGCCTGTGGAATCGTCAATGTTTCTTAGACCATCCTTGAACAAATATTTCTTGTGGGTCATCCACAATGGATGCTCAGAGCATTGTGATAGGGAATCTGCTAGGCTATTTGGAATGGCTGCCCTTGACCATCATATTGGATGAGTGACTAGAACATCAAGAAGGGGTAATTAGACCATTTAGAATGGGTATTTCTGACGCGTCGCAGGATGGGTGACGTATAACATCACGAAGGAGATGTCAAATAAGTATGGGCAGATAAGATATTGCAGCATGAGTATTTTTGATGCGTTATTTGGCTGGTGACCACGGCATTGAGATGAGGCTATCCTACAGGCAGAGTAGGTACTGAACTAAGTAAGAGTTTGCGTGCCAAGAACAAACACATGAATAAAGATGGCTTCTCAATCCAAGGGAAAACAGATATGTTCTGTAGTTATAGACTAAATAACACTACACTTGGGAACGGCTGGATTGATGTATGTGAGCACATGTCCCGCCTTTTTATAGGGCTGAGCAGCCCATTACAATGGGGGAGCGACTTGCTTTTCTATAACTCAGAATAGGCCTCTCCTACTTTCTGCCTTGCAAGTTGAAGTCGCCCCTGCAGAAGGAGATCCTCATTTACTGGGCCAAATGCTGCATGTTTATTACCAGCCTTTACTCAGGTTTCTACAAATCTGTCCCCAAGATCTTGTAAGTGATGTTTTTCATGTTTTGGATGCTGTTTTCTTGATTGACTTGTTATAGGTGTTCTTCCTTCCGCAAGCAAGAGCAGAAGAGTGCCCCTCAAGCCTCTGCTTGAGATCACTCTGTGATCGGCATCAGATCGAATTCAAGGAGTTGTCGCCCATTCATATAGGGCTGCGTCCTTCATATGAGATAGGTTTGTCTCTCAAGATGTAGACAGAAGAACAAAGTTTTATTTAGATAGGATGTTTGTCCTTAGGTCCGCAAGCAATGGCATCCAAGACCGACTTAAGTTATCTTGTCTAAAGTGCCAAAAAGAGCAAGATTGTCCCCTATTTTGTGATCTCTTACGTAGAATGTGCTCTGATCCCACCAAGAAAAAGATCCTTCCGTTAGTTCAGAAAACTGCCTAGTTGGCTACAAACGGCCTCTGCCAGAGAGGGCTACATCAACATGTGGGGAGACTCTCCCAAAGAAAAGATATGTATAATGATGGCGAAATTAGGAGGTGGGACGGGGAAACAACCACACTAATGGATGGTACTGCCACCTAGGCGAGCCTGGGCGCCAAAGTTGCAAGAAAGCCTCTTGGTGCTCCGCTCCTGCATGCGGTTGGAGCTGCCTTGGAGTCTCTCAAACTGCCCCCTAAGTGTGTGGATCAGCTTTAGCCAAATGTCACAGCTGGTGGGACGGCACACGCCTTGAAGATGCAGAAGCAGCAAGCTTGCCAGATGAACCTCATTGTCAGGCTGCGGATGAGCTCCCAACACCATTCTCTATCTCTGCTCCACTCTTGAGCGACTAACTCTGTGGCTGGCTGGAGTGTAGGCCGACCCTCTTGTATCTCAATCATCCTGCTGACTGAAGCCATCTCAAAACAAAGTGCTGGGCCCATGAGTTTGGACCAAGCTGCAACACCTCAAGTATACTGGCTGGCTGTAGAGAGTGCAGGCATCGGTCAAAGAATCCAAAGCCAAACCTGCTGTGCTATGGGGCAGTCCCACAAACAATGACGCTGAGTTTCAAGTGGGTGGTTGCAGGCGGCACATACTGTCGAGAGACCGTTGTGCATTACCTTAAAGAACAGGCAAGAACCTGCGACTGAGCAAGCCCTAGCCACAATGAGGACCTCAAGTTGCGTGAAAGCCCCCATCCAGTAGGGAGCTACCAGCTCCATAGGGGTGTGCCACTCTGCAGGTATATCACTACAATGTCTTGACACATGCTCTGCCCCTCATGTCTCGTAGCTGAATGCCCCGAATCTCCTTAGAAAGTGCTGCAAACTACAACCAGTCCCCAAAGGGGCGGGCTGGACCCTTTGCCATGGGACCCTAAGAGACATGAGGTCTGCTAACAACCATGTGGCCTCACTGTGTGGTGATCATAGGGTTCCAAATGAGTGGCTGCCTCAAACGCTCCTCAATGCATGTGGCTTGGTGCTGCTCAAGGCCACCCCACAGCTGCTCCCAAGATCGAAGCAGGCTCACAACAAAGCCGTCCTCTCATCTCTTGCTGAGGCCAACTCTGCGCATCTCTGTGAAAATCTAGCAAGTGGAAGGGCTCCATGGGCCGCCCGTCTGTGGGATTCGGGCATGAATTCACTGTAGCAACAGCTCCTTCCAAGGCTCCTCCCCTGGAAGAAGTCCTCTGACCACAAGCTTCCCAAGGAGGGCTCTACTCTGTCGTGATGGGTCGATGATCTCCAACCCTCCCTGAGAGCAAGGTAAAGTGATGACTTGCTAGGAGACCTTGGCTCGAGTCCTCAACCGACTGTGTGTCTTGTCCTGACCACAAGAAGTTTTTGATCAACCTCTCTCGAGCTGGATAATGCAAGAGCTTGAGAAAATCCAGCAAGACGTGGTGTTCCACATAGTAGCCAACAACATGTGGTTGGCCACCACAACCATGCCAGCAAGAGAAAGCCATGCCAAACACCAATGGAGCAGTTTCCTCTTAATGGATAGGAGGAGGGGAGCAATCTGCTGCTCAGGAGACAGATCCAAAACAACGTGAGAGCCCAAGTAGCATAGTGGCGTCCTTGGAGGAATCCACCTAAAGCCCTCTCTAGGCAACCAATCGGGCATGGGAGCACTACCAACTCAGAAAGCCACTGTCTTTTACGAGTTGATCACTGCGGAGTGACGCACAACAGAACACCTCAAGAGCATGTTCACACCTGTGCAAGTTGGCCTCCCTGCCCTCCAAAAACATGCTTGAGTCATGAGCAAACTCAGTGTCCAAAATCTCCTCTCCTCAAATAGGCAGCTGCAAACCACACAAACCAACCTCTTATGAGGTCAAGAACCTGCTCATTGCCTCAACATAGAAGAGAAACAGGAAGGGGGAAAGAGGGCAGCTCTGTTGAACCAATCGTGTGAGCATAAAGCGTTCCCACTTCCCTTGTTAACAACACCTGACTGTGTGCACACCTGTAGAGAGCTGACACTCCCCTAATCCATGCATTTGAAAACCCCATCTAACGCATAGTGCCCTCAAGGAAACCCCTGTCAACTTTGTCATACACCTTCTCAAAATCCAAGAGGAGTACCACAAGATCCTCTCCTCGTAGACATGCGACCGTAGTCGCCTCCCAAAAGGTAAACATGCTACCAAGGATGCTGCGCTTCTTGACAAAGTTCGTCTGTGTCCCATGTATGATGCTCTCAACTAGCGGCCGAGTTCTCAAACTCAGAGCCTTTGCTAAGATTTTGTAGGCTGAGTTGAGAATGGTGATGGGTCGCCATTGCCGAATCTCGTCCAAGGAGCCTTCCTTCAAAGGGATAAAAATAGATCAATCCTCATTCATATTGTCTGGCATCTCCCTAGTGTGCAGAATGTGGTGGTAAGCACTACAAAGGTCTCGACTAAGTACCTCCCAATACTCCAAGAAGAAACTGGGAGTCAAATCATCCTCCCTTGGCAGCTACCCCTGGGAAGTGCCATGACTAAACAAGCCTTTGGCGCATCTCCTCAATGACTAAACAAGACATCTATGCCCACACCTGCTCTCTGTATGCATCTCGACGTTCTGACTGTGGCTCGGCTGAGAGCAACTCACATTAGCAACTGTGTGCATATCCGCGGGTTTTGTAGCAACAAACCCATCGGGCCGTCTAATCTGGCCAACACTACCAACAATTTAAAAAAACTTACCAGTAACTCTATCGCCCACTTGAGTCCATTGAGAAGCGTGACGATGAAAGGCAAACTTGTGGCGTTGCTACTCGATGGTTATCAGCTCCAGGCTAGTCTGCTGCATCTGTTCCTCCATCCAAGGGTTACTTGGGTGGCGATCCTGCATCCGTTGTAAGGAGGCAATGCCCTGTTGGAGTCGCTTCTCCTCCTCCCTGGTCGTCGCAGCCAAGCGAGCTGTAGACACTTGGAAGGAGAAACGACTAAGCTCCACAAGGCGAGTGGCCACTCTAGCAGTAGGGTCCCCGTATGTGTCCAAACACTCTGTTCGAAGTGCCACAACTTGCTCTTTGAGCTTTGTATCCAACAAAATCCTATTTAGGATGCATAGCATGACACTGTCTCCTCTATGTCTATCTGACACAATAAGAATCAGTGGTGAGTGATCAGGAAAAGTAGTTCGTGTCAAAATGCAAATTGATCCTCCCATGTCACAAATGTGGTCACTAGCATAAAAACGATCTATCCTAGTTAGATTCATGCCCCCTACTTTGTGGTTAGACTGTCACGAGGCTGTGACAACCGCTATATATATTTGTTGGTTTCTTTTCCTTGAGTTTTATTTAATTTTTGGGACCCTCTTGTTGAAATCACAAATGCCCGAACATTGCATGGCCAGCCATTGACTGAGAGTTTCACCTGCAGGAGTCAAGGCCAGGCAACCACGAGATGGTTGGGCCGATCGGCACTAGAATCTGACCGGTAAAGAAGTGGCTAAGCTCAATTAAAGTCATTTAGGCCCCTTGGCAGGACTTTATAAGTTGGTGGGTACTAGGAATTAAACCAAAAGGAGCAAATTGGACACATGGCAATAGAAGACCAACCTGCAGGTCAACACTCAGTCCAAAATATCTCATCCCAGTTGGGGCCGCCCAAAAATGAGGAGAGACTGATTTTTGAGTAAGTGTGCTACATTGTGTGTGTGTGAGTAGTGGGTGCAGGTGCTCACAACTTCAATGGAAAGCTTGCCTTCTCCTTTGTTTCATGCAACGCGATGATTTGCTCTCGCGCATCTCTCCCCCCCCCTTTGCACATATGGTAATGCCCCACTAGTAGAGCTTCTCAAATGACCATGTACAGCTCTGGGGGTTTTATGCGAGTTTGCCAAGGCAAGAGCCTTCTCTACAAGGAACCGGATTAGCTAATTGGTAATCCCCTACAGGTGCGCACAGTTCCATCGCGAAGGAATGCGAAAACGGAGAGTTTTCTCGCGTTAAAACTCGTCCAATTTACAAGGGGACTGTCCCATTACGTGCGGGAGCTTCTGAGACATGCGTAGACGTGTTTGCTCCGCTCAAAATGGTGCGAAACAGAAAATTACGGCCTGCTGTGTTTTTTTGCAGGTTTAGGGTTCGCACCTAAACTGCAAGGTAATGGTTGGGGAGCCTCGAGAAAGCCTTGGGTGCTTCTACAAGACAAGTCAGAGAGATTTCCCACAAGGAATCTCGTCTAATTCGAAGGGCAAGTGACCCTACAGGTTCAAGAGCTCAAGGGCTACGCACAGATGTGATCGGCACGCGATTCGGAGCGCAAAACAGGTTCCCTCTTTTGCAGGTTTACGGTTTTGGCTAGTTTTGATGTCTACAGGTTCTAGGAGCTTCGGGGAAGCTAGGGAATCACCGAACGGGTGTTTTACTGCAAATTGGGGGCCAAAAGCAGAGAATTCAGTGTGTGTGTGTGGGCCTACTTTATTTAATCCCTTTAGGTCACTTGGGCCCCATCGAACGGGTCACGCAAGTTGGTAAAACTTATTCTGCTGCTTCCGCTTCTTCTACTGCTTCTTCCAGGGTGAATCTGGGCTTATCCTGGATTCATCTAGGTATATTCTTTAGTCGTATTGCGGACATGCAGACTTCACATTGCGAAGTTTTCGTCCGAGTTACGACCAGTTGATATTGTGCTAATTCTTGACGATCACATATTTTTCGCAAAGAAGAAGCATTTTTATAAAGCCAACCAATATGACTTCCTCGAAGATAAAGCAAGAAAGTAAGAGAATTCAAAGAAGGTGGACAATCAATTAAATTTGACTCTTTTTCTGGATTTTGAGATGCTCCGAGGGCTTTGGCCTTCATACAATAGTTTGACATAGCTTTCTCTGGAGGGCATTACTCAGAGCACTCCAAGATTCGGAGGGCTACCTCTTTCTTCAAGGGAAATGCTCGAACTTGGTGGTCGAACTTGGTGGTCCACCCTTCTACTGAGAAAGGAAGCTCCGGTTTAATGGTTGAAATTCAAAGGGCTTTTTATTTCTTTTGGCTGACTCGGGAGTACGAACGAGATATACGAACTGCTTGGAATCATCTTCGGATGACCAAGGGAGATTCTATGGACGCTTATTGCGAGAGATTTTGGAGCTCTTTTCTACCAACCTCTTCGTTTAAGAAGGTCTCATTTGAAGAAGAGTTTGAGCGGTTTTGCTGCGGACTTCCTACAGAGATCCGAGACTACTGCTGGGAACAAAAGTCAAATTCTATTCAAGAATTTATGGGTCATGTGAAACGGGGTTTTACCATACATTCGGGCAATCTGACTTATCCCACAGATAAGATCTTCACTCAGAGAACCCAACAGACTTCCAATAATGAAAGTAGAAAGAGAGAGAGTTCCCAAGAAAAGAAAGACAAGGATTCACGACCTCGGCTCACTCTTCGAGAGAGGGCCAACTACATCAAAGAGGGGAAGTGTTTTAGATGCGGGGAACATGGGCACGTCTCTGCGAAGTGCCCTAAAAAGGCACAGCAAGAACAAAATGAAGACAGGCCAGAGAATTACAGAGCAACAGAGGAACGTGGCAAAAAAGGCAAGATGAAATCGGGACTGGTTCCAGATTGCATGGGTACTGACCCAAGCACGATTGATGAAAGTACAAAACTTTGCCGAGCTTGGTGCAAAGTGAAAGATCAAGAAGCCCTAATTTTCTTTGATTGAGGAGCCAAGGCCAACTTCATTTCACCTAAATTGGCGGCGCGGCTCGAGATTTTACTCGATCGGATGGGACCACAAGTAGAGGCAGTTCTAGTGGCACGCGGACGGGACATAGCCATTACACCTGCCATTCAAGATGGCTACTTGATGAAGAAAACGATGTTGTGTGTTACACAACCGTTGAAGGAAAAGGTTCTAACCGAATGCCACTGTCCACCATTTATGGGTCACCGTGGCATTGATACCACCTTGAAAGGTGTGAAGCGATACCAAGAAGGATGTGGACGATTTTGTACGGAGTTGCTTGGTATGCCAGAAGGTCAAGTTTGATTGGCATAAAGCACATGGATTGTTACAGCCTTTACCCATTCCCACCCGCCCCTGGGAAAGTATTGCTATGGATTTCATTTTTGATCTCTCGAAGACACAAAGTGGGCACGATGGTATCTGGATTGTTATTGACAGATTTAGCAAGCAGGCTCATTTCATTCCAGTGAAGAAAACAGTCAAGCCGGATCATTTAGCAAGACTAATCATTGCACAGATATTCAGATTACATGGTATGCTTGAGACAATCGTCTCTGACAGAGATCCCCGATTCACCAGTTTGTGTTGGAAGGCTGTTTGGGAGTGAGTCGTGTGTAGAACTGTAAGAAACTGGGCGAAATTTAGGCTTTTTTTGCCTTTTTCTTGCCCTTTCCGAAGCTTTGCTTTTTGCCTTTTCTGTCTTCTTTGCTTGAGTCGGAAGAGCTAGAAGAACTGTCAAAAGAAGAAGAAGAACTGGGTAGTCCTTAAAATCGTACACGCTTCTTCTGCTTTCTTGCCAATGCAAAAGTAGATTGACGTCCCAAATAACCCGGGAAGTCAGTTCCTTTCTTATGCTTTTTGTCGTGCTTTTTGGCTTTATTGTTTGCGTCCAAAACCCGGTTGATCTGTGTCTGAACTACCTCTTGTAATTCTTGCTCTGTAAACATCCTCGGAGAAGGAGGTCTCTTGAGTGCCGGTTTGATGGGTGGCTTTGTGGCCTTCTGCCACTGGGTGTGTACTTCTGCGAGGGATTGCTGAGTCAAAAATTTTGCAAGTTTTGGATCCTTCGCAATTTTAATCATCATCTGTGTTGCTTCGTCAACCAATTGTCAACGTTCCATCTCTTCAATCTCAGACTGAGCTGGCCAAGTGGGCCGTACTCTTCTGATTGCTCATGAGAATCTTCTCCGCGACCTCCTCCTGCAGATGCAGAAGAAGTCGATTGATTTCTGTTGGAATCCATAAATGTCACGGGAAAAGGATCGGATTTCTCGATAGAAGAGAAATCGGCCGTGCACTGATACCATTGTAACAAACTTGGACACCCCAAGTCAAGATTCTACCGCGACACAGCAGAGATTCACTTCAAAACAGTTCACAATTCACACTCGAGTAGAGTTGAGCGTGCAAAGATATCAACAACGAGTGTCACGTGCGCATTTCACTTGTGCCAAGTGGATATGCTTCTGCCATAGTCTAGCATCAACCATAGCCTAGCTTAGGACTGACCCTTGCACTTTGTGAGCCTCTAGCAAGACGTGCATGCCCAGGCTGGACATAGTTGCATACCCTCTCTTGCGCAGTACAATCATTTCAGCATGAGCATTTTCGAGAGCATAGAACCCTTTTTGCCAAAGTATGCATTTTCCACTTATTTATTAATAAGTGAATTTTGTTGGAAAAGTAGGTAGGCCAAATTGCTAAGAAACTATAAATGAAACCCATTGGGCACTCAATAGAGGCAAAGGAGGCAGCAGAAGGTGGGGCACGAAGTGTTTCACCCGGTAGGTGGTCTCTCTCTCAGCAGTACCCCAACAACACTACCGTTTTTGGAGGAGATTTCAGCCATCAGCGTTTTTGCAACAATACCATCCCTTTAGCATCATCGCATCCTCGATTCCATTCCCGGCAGCACATCCTCGTCGGAAAGCCATCCATCACGATAGATTTCAGTTTTTAGCCTTAGCGTTTTTCAGCCTTGAGGCCGTCGTCGTCTCGACACCATCAGCACCTCGTTGTCGACATCATCGTCTTCGACATGGAACCATTGCACCTCAGTTCCAGTTTTCAGCATCAGTAGCATCAATACCCATTAGCATTAGCATCTGAGCACTCAGTCATTGTAGTAGCATTTGTGAAAGAATAAAGAAAGTACTTGCTCTGGCAACAGAGCAAGGGGGCCCTTGAGGGTTGGGACCCGACATCCATGTGTCGTCTCTTTTCTCTCTCTTGTCTCTCTCATTCTTTCAGTTCAATTCAGTTCTTTCAAGTGAAGTAATGCGTCCCTTCTGTTTGTATGTGGAGTACTAGATCCGAGCAAAATCCTTATTCTCTTCTGCTACACCTAACATTGGTATCAGAGCTCTGTGTGTGCTTCAACTTCGCGAACTAAAGGAAAGAACCTAAAAACGAACCATTAAGAACTCGAACCACCAAGAACCCAAAGAATCTCTCCCAATTTTTTTTTCCTGAAGAATCTTTGAGTCATGACCATGGACTTACTAGATCCCATCTTCATTGCCATGTCTTTGAAGGAAGATCGACATCGGATACACGAGAACCCAGATCTTGAGTACCAAGATCTGCTTGCCTCCTATGCAGATATGGAAGGAGTTGGAGACAAGAGCCCTAACCTCTTCTGCATTCGCATTCGCATGTAGCGTGCATCCACTTCCGTCGACATGAAACCCGTGGAAATATCTCCGAGCACCCTTACCTTTCATCTTCACCCGCAATGTTTTCACGACAGGACTATTCAAGGGGTAGTACTTGCTCGCAGACAGAGTCAGCATCAAGGCTGGTATTGTGCGACAATAGTAGGGCTACCTAGTAACGGGTATGGTTGGTGTTTACATTGCAGTAGTACCTACATCCGTAATATCCACCCGTTTGGAGGAATTTTCACTAGAGATGCATCCATAGCATCAGAAGCATTCATTAGTCAGCATTAGAAGTACATATAGAAGTTCGGCAGCTGTGCCTTCCTCTTAACGGTGGGGATGTCACGTGCGCACTTCACTTGCGCCACGTGGACATGCTTTTGCCATAGTCTAGCATCAGTCATAGCTAAGCTTAGGACTGAGCCTAGCACTTTGTGAGCCTCTAGCAGGATGTGCATGCCCAGGCCGGTCATAGTTGCATACCCTCTCTTGCACAATACAGTCATTTCAGCATGAGCATTTTCCAGAGCATAGAACCCTTTTTGCCGAAGTACACATTTTTCACTTATTTATTAATAAGTGACTTTTGTTGGAAAATTACGTAGGGCAAATTGCTAAGAGACTATAAAAGAAACCCATTGGGCACTCAACAGAGGCAACAGAGGCATCAGAAGGTGGGGTTGCACTCGGCAAGTGGTCTCTCTCTCAGCAGTACCCCAACAACACTAGCGTTTTTGGAGCAGATTTCAGCCATCAGCGTTTTTGCAACAGTACCTGTCACGAGACGGACACCACGTGTCAACGGAAAAGTACAGACTAAACAGATTTTTAGCACTTCAATAACAATTGAACTGAAAGAGAGAGAGAGATGACACGCGACACGGAGTGGCGGGAATTCCACCCCAGAAAGTATCGGCCCTAACCTTGGCGCCCCTTTCGGTATTTCTTTATATTGCATCATCAAAGTACAAGCCGTACTCCATCCTGTGCACCTTCGTCCAGAAGCATACCGGAGAATGAGCCCATGGTCTCATATTTAAAGGCCCTAGGCCCAAAAGCAGTTTACATGAAAAACCTTAAACTCAAAAGCAATTGGTACAAAAGCATCTTGTCCAAAAGCTGCCAGCGCAAATGACGGGAATGCGTACAGTGTCACGTCAACCAGTGCAAATTATGAATATCCGTACAGTCTGCCACGTCAGCAGTTAGCGTGGAACGCGGAATTCCATATAGTCTGCCAGATCAGCAGTCAATGTGAAATCCGGAGTTTCGTACACTTTGCCACGCCATCTTCTTCGATTGCTTCTGTTTCTTAGGGTTTAGGCCCCTCTGTCGATGATGTGCATAGTGGCTCCGTTCTTCAATAACTTGGCAGGTCAGCAGTTCGTGACATCCCGCGTTCTTGAAAGAAAGTAATCGTGGTGGAGTAATTGTCCATGATTACAACATCGTCCAGATTACAACATATTAGCAAAACCACTCAAGTTGCTCAAAAATTTTCGAGGGTCATTCCGAGGGACAATCTCAGGAACAATCAGTTTGCTCTTTTTTTTGGTTAAGGAGTTGACTTCTCCTTTCGGCTCTTTTGTCAAGGAGTTGGCTTCTCCTTTTGTAAAGATCGAAACTCTTGATATTCCGGTGTAGTAAAATTAGCCATCACACCTAGACCGCACTGATCTTCCATGTGTGTCTTGATGCACTAAACTTACTTACCCATGCAATCTCATCCAATCAGGAATATTCAGTAGTTGGTACATCACAATGCAACACATGCATGTTACAAGACATAGAAACATAAAGCCGTTGATGAACATCCTTACAGGACGGGACGTTTAATACGCGGTGTACAATACGCGTACTAGACGTATTTTTGAGAATCAAAAATAAAATACGTCAACTTTTTTAGATATGATACTTTAATAAGAACAAATGAAGTGGTTCATGGACCTCCTCAATGACTCTTCAATATTTAGCCATAGCATACATAAACAAGCACCATGAAGCTCTAAAACACAATTGATCAATTAGAAAAAGACATACGTTTTGAGCAAAAAAACGTTATGAGACGTATTGTACGTTTCAATACGGGACGTCGTGTATTCTAAATAATATACGCGTATTTTAGTTGCTATGTCCGGGCCATGAGATGTTCTACGACTCCCTCATCACTCCTCTTGCAAATAACCTAAAAAGGTATGTGCCATGAGATATAGAGGCCTTTTACAACCAAACGCCCCCTAGACCGCAGCCTGCGTCGTTTGGAGGTGCTGAGAGTAACCACTGCTCAGACTTCTTAATACCCCCCTCGTAAATAACCACAAGGGTCCGGGCCATGAGTAACAACAACAATATTGCCCTCGTAAATAACCACAAGGGTCCGGGCCACGAGTAAGAACAACACTTTTCAATCATTCAATACTCCCCCCGCAAATAACCACAAGGGTCCGGGCCATGAGTATGAAGAAGCATTCTCAAACATCATTTCTCACTACTCCACAAAATAACCAATCATTGAAACTTGTATTAAAACCATAGGCAAACAATTCAAATCGGCACCAAGGCAGAACAGATACCATCCATTTCAAACAAATTCCAAACAGGATCACCAAACAAGTTCTCAAACAAAACTCAAACTTAAAAAGCAATCTCGACATCAGCAGAGCTCGAAAAGTTGACGGACTTTTTGTACTGAAACCTGCACCATAAAAATTAGGGTTAGGTTCCTTCCATAAGGTCATAGCTGACTGCACCATGGTCCATAAGCTCTTGGATAGACAGTGTTCCGGTGGCGGTGATGGTAGTCCCAAGACATACCAGTCACATCAGCCCTCGGAGGTTATCAACAAGAGACATCTGCTGAGAGATGTCTAGAAATTTCAACTTATAATCTGCTAGGGTTTCCATGGCAAGCATTCAGGATACCCCACTCTACCAGAAGCTGCACTCCGAAGGAAGATGTCAGAAACCAAATAACTTCAAGCAAAAATTTTCTTGAAAGTTTGCCAAGTCCTTGTAGTGTGCGGGTTGGTAGCTATAGACATCAACATCTGCATGGCACTGCTTTTGAGAAAAATAGTGACTCGAAACAAATCTTGGATCCTTCTCTTGTAAGTGATCTTTTTGGCTTATGCTCTGTAGGACATGAGCGATGAAGACGGGAGTGCGCTCAATGCTCGATGAAGTAAGGTGGGAGTGGCTAGTAAATCTAGGGACAGGACTTGGAGATACTTCAAATAAAATTCTAGTAGTCTTTGCTTGTCTGCTCTTTTGTAGGATGGGTATGCTTTCAAAAAAGCACATGCCTGATGCCGTGATACCACTGTCACAAGACGGGCACCACGTGCCAACTGAAAAGAATAGACTAAACAGACTTTTAGCACTTCAATAACAATTGAACTGAGAGAGAGAGAGAGAGAGAGAGAGAGAGAGAGAGAGAGAGAGAGAGACAACACGCGACAGGAGTGGCATAATTCTACCCCAGAGAGTATTGGCCCCAGACCTTGGAGCCCCTTTCGGTATTTCTTTATATTGCATCATTAAAGTACAAGCCGATACTCCATCCTCTGCACCTTCGTCCAGAAGCATACCCGAGAATGAGCCCATGGCCTCATATTTAAAGGCCCGAGACCCAAAAGCAGTTTACATGAAAAACCTTAAACCCAAAAGCAATTGGTACAAAAGCATCTTGTCCAAAAGCTGCCTCCGCAAATCACTAAAATCCGTACAGTGCCACGTCAGCACGTGCCATCGCAAATTATGGAAATCCGTACAATCTGGCACGTCAGCAGTTAGCGTGAAATGCGGAATTCTGTACAGTCTGCCATGTCAGCAGTAAGCGTGAAACGCGGAATTCCGTACAATCTGCTATGTCAGCAACCAACGTGAAATCTGGAGTTCCATACACTTTGCCACGTCATTTTCTTCTATTGCTTCTGCTTCTTATGGTTTAGGCCCTTCGGCGGGTGATCTACACAGTGGCTACGTTCTTCAGTAACTTGACACGTGAGCAGTTTGTGACAGTACCATCCTTTAGCCTCCCTGATTCTATTCCTGGCAGCAGATCCTCGCCGGAAAGCCATCCATCGCGATAGATTTCAGTTTTCAGCCTTGGCGTTTTTCAGCCTTAATGTCTTCATCGTCGACACCATCGTCGTCGTCGACATCGTCATCGCAGGTCCCGAACTTGACGATGACCCATCATCGTCATCGTCATTGCCACAACAGAGTACCGTATTTTCAGCCCTTACATCAACGCCAGTTCTCAGCCTTACAGATCAGCCATTGTTTTCAGTTTCAGCCCTTAGAACAGCAGTCGTCGTCGATATCATCGTCATTGTTGTCGTCATCGGGACAATACCCGATGGCAACAGATTCCCAGCGATCTGAGTTTTCAGCCGTAGCCTTGCGTCGTCGTCGGTGTCACGTCACGGGGCGACATCGTCGTGTCCGTGACAGTCGTCGCCATCGTCAGCATTGTTGTCATCGTCGACATCACCGTCTTCGACATAGACCAACAGTACCTGTCATCGTCATCATCGTCTTCGACATCATCGTCGTCTTCGACATAGACCATGAGCACCTCGTCGTCGACATCATCGTCTTCGACATAGAACCTCAATACTTGAGTACCCCTTAAGTACCTCAATACCCAGTATCCAGCATCAGTAGCATCACTCACCTAGCATCAGTAACATCACCCATTAGCATAAGCATCTCAGCACTTAGTCATTGTAGTAGCATTTGTGCAAGAATAAAGAAAGTACTTGCTCTGGCAACAGAGCAAGGGGGCCCTTGAGGGTTGGGACCCGACATCCTTGTGCTGTCTCTTTTCTCTCTTTCTTTCAATTCAGTTCAATTCTTTCAAGTGACATAAAGTGTCCTTGTGTTTGTGTGCGGAGTAGTAGATCCGAGCAAAAATCCTTATTCTCTTTCGTTGCACCTGACATTGGTATCAGAGCTCTATGTGTGCTTCAGCTTCGCGAACTAAAGGGAAGAACCTAAAAAAGAACCATAAGAACCCAAAGAATCTCTCCCAATTTTTTTTCTTGAAGAATCTTTGAGTCTTCGACCATGGATTCACTAGATCCCATCTTCATTGCCATGTCTTTGAAGGAAGATCGACATCGGATACACGAGAACCCAGATCTTGAGTACCAAGATCTACTTGCCTCTTATGCAGATATGGAAGGAGTTGGAGACGAGAGCCCTAACCTCTTCTGCATTTGCATGTAGCGTGCACTTCCGTCGTCAAGAAACCCTTGGAAATACCTCCGAGCACCCTTACCTTTCATCTTCACCCGCAATGTTTTCACTACAGGACTATTCGAGTGGTATTACTTGCTCGCATGCAGAGTGAGCATCAAGGCTGGTATTCTGCGACAGTAGGAAGACTACCTAGTAACTCGTATGGTCGGTGTTTACATTGCAGTAGTACCTACATCCGTAATATCCACCCGTTTGGAGGAATTTTCATTGGTAATGCATCCATAGCATCAGAAGCATTCATCAGTCAACACTGGAAGTACAGATAGAAGTTCGGCAGCATCAGAAGTACAAATAGAAGTTCCACATTAAAGGAGTCTTCTGCATCTATTAGTTGAGAGGGATTGATCCCGCACAGGTTGGACACGACAACAAAGGGTTTAACCCAACAATCCCACCCTCAAGCCCAAACCCTTGACAATGGGTTGAGAATAGACCATGAAAGAGTTCAAGAGACCACCCGAAACAATGAGTAGAATCTCCCAACATCAGGGTGTGTATACTTCTCTAGGACAACAATCAGAGTGGGAACAATAAGAACTCAACAAAAAACAGACAACTTGGGAGGTCTTACCACTTTTTCGTGCACCAATGTCTATACCCGTACAATTCTGGTAGGACAACAATTGACATTTGACAAAACCAAAACAAACCTATGAGATGATGTAACAAACTGCTGACGTGTCGACCTACTGAAGAACGGAGCCACCGGTCGAGGGGCCTAAACCCTAGAAGAAGCAGAAGCAGAAGCAAAAGCAGAAGCAGCAACAGATTTTCGAAAATTGTGTAGCTGTTGATGACGTGGCATATTTTTGAAAATTGCGCTAGCATGAGGATGTGGCAGGCTGTACGGATTTCCGCGTTTTCCGTTGGCTGATGACGTGGCAGATTGTACGGACTTCCATAAATTATGCTGGCAGCTTTTTGGCATTGCTTTTTGGACGAGAAGCTTTTGAGTTTGAAGGCTTTTCATGTAAATTGCTTTTCAGGCCAAGGGCCTTTAAATATGAGGTTAGGGCTCATTCTCTGGCATGCTTCCTGGAGAAGGTGCAGAGTCTGGAGTACCGGCTTGTACTGTGTTGATGCAATATAAAGAAATACCGAAAGGGGCGCCAAGGGTTGGAGCCAATACTCTCTAGGGTGGAATTCCGCCACTCCGTGTCGCGTGTCGTCTCTCTCTCTCTCAGTTCAGTTGTTATTTGAAGTGCTTAAAGTTGTTCAATCTGTTCTTTTCTATTTGCACGTGGTGCGCGTCTTGTGACAGTGGTATCAGAGCATTAGGCGTGTGCTTTTCTGAAAGCATACCGGTCCTATCAAGGAGCAGATAGAGCAAGATTGCACTTCCAAAAGTTCATTGGAAATTTTGGCTTCGGTCCCGACCCCGGACTTATTAGCCACTCCCATCCTTACTACATCGCGCATCGGGCGCGCTCCCGTCTTCACCTCTCATGTCTTACAGGGCATAAGCCATTAAGATCACTTGCAAGATTTGTTTCGAGCTATTGTTTTTCTCAGAGACAGTACCATGCAAATGTTGATAGCTACCAAGCAGCATACTCCAAGTACTTGGCAAGCTTTCAAGAAAAAATTTTACCTGAAGTTATATGGTTTCTGACATCTTCCTTCGGAGTGCAACTTCTGGCAGAGTGGGGTATCCTGAAATGCTTGCCATGGAAACCCTAGCAGATTATAACTTCAAATTTCTAGACATCTCTCAGCAGGTGTCTCTTGTTGTAACCTCGGAGGTTCAGTGCGATTGCTATCTTGGGACTACCATCGCCGCCAAAGAAACATTGTTTGTCCAAGAGCTGACGGACCATGGTGTGCTCGGCTACGACCCTATAGAATGAACCTAACCCTAATTTTTTGGTGCAGGTTTTAGGATGGAAAGTCAGTCGATTTTTTGAGCTCGATTGATGTCGAGATTGCTTTTTAAGTTTAAGTTCTGTTTGATCTTGTTTGGCGATCCTGATTGGAATTTGTTTGAAATGGATGCTATCTGTTTTAAACCTCTCTTGGTGCCGATTTGAATTGTTTGACTCGGGTTTTAAAACTGGTTTCAATAATTGGTGATTTTACTCCCTGGTGGAGTAGTGAGAAATGATGTTTGAGAATGCTTGTTCATACTCATGGCCCGGACCCTTGTGGTTATTTGCGGGGGGTGTATTGAATGATTGAAAAGTGCTGTTTTACTCATGGCCCGGACCCTTCTGGTTATTTTACGGGGTGAGTATTGTTGTTGTGACTCCCGGCCTGGACCTGGATGGTTGTGCGGGAGGAGTATTAAGAAGTCTGAGCAGTGGTTACTTACTCTCAACACCTCCAAACGATGCAAGTTGCGGTCTGGGGGGCGTTTGGTTGTAAAAGGCCTCTATATCTCCCGGCCCGGACCTTTTTAGGTTATGCGGGAGGAGTGATGAGGGAGTCGTTGAATATCTCCCGGTCGGGACCTTGTTAGGTTATGCGGGAGGAGTGTTCATCGGCGGCTTTATGTTTCTATGTCTTGTAACATGCATATGTGAGCATTTGTGTTGTAACATGCATGTGCCAACTACTGAATATTCCTGATTGGATGAGATTGCTTGGGTATGTAATTTTAGTGCATCAAGACACTCGTGGAAGATCAGTACGGTATGGGTGTGATGGCTAATTTTACTATGCCGGAATATCAAGAGTTCCGATCTAGACGAGAGGAGAAGCTAACTCCTCGATCAAAAGAGCCGAAAGGAGAAACTAACTCCTTAACAAAAAGAGCAAACTGAATTTCGCTCGGAATGTCCCTCGGAATTTTTTTTGAGCTAACTTGAGTTGTTTTGCAAATATGCTATAATCGCGGACGATTACTCTCTTTCAAGAAGGGGAGATGTAACAAATTGTTGACGTGTCGACCTACTGAAGAACAGAGCTATCGGTCGAGGGGCCTAAACCTTAGAAGAAGCAGAAGCAGCAACAGATTTCCAAAAATGGCGTAGTTGCTGATGATGTGGCAGATTTTCAAAAATTGCTCTGGCATGATGACATGGTAGGCTGTACGGATTTCCGCGTTTTGCGTTGGTTGATGATGTGGCAGAGTGTACAGATTTTCGTAAATTATGCTGGAAGCTTTTTGGCATTGCTTTTTGGACCAAAAGCTTTTGAGTTTGAAGGCTTTTCATGTAAACTGCTTTTCAGGCCAAGGGCCTTTAAATATGAGGGTAGGGCTCATTCTCTGGCATGCTTCTTGGAGAAGGTGCAGAGTCTAGAGTACCGACTTGTACTGTGTTGATGCAATATAAAGAAATACCGAAAGGGGCGCCAAGGTTTGGGGCCAATACTTTTTAGGGTGGAATTCCGCCACTCCGTGTCGTGTGTCGTCTCTCTCTCTCTCTCTCTCTCTCTCAGTTCAGTTGTTATTTGAAGTGCTTAAAGTTGTTCAGTCTGTTCTTTTCTATTGGCACGTGGTGCTCGTCTTGTGACAGATGGAACAGAAAAACAATTTTTGAAAAAATTGCATATGTTTATGTACCACTATCTTGTGGGAGCTGTCTCTATTTGGATAAATTAGTGCCACCTCCTCGAACACACTTGCGAAAATGATTTTCTTGGTTGTGTCATTGACATCACAAACTAGAGCAATTATGAAGGCCAACGAGCAAACGATTTCTTCTTTAAGAAGAAGGAAACTTCTCAAACAAATTGTGTCACCGAAAGCATAAACTTGAGGAATTCTGAAGGTCAATGAGCAAACAATTTTTTCTTTAAGAAGAAGGAAACTTCTCAGACATGCGTATATGAGGTTACTGTGCGGAAAGTGTTGGGGACTGCGACGGTTAATGTGTCGTTTCCAACACCATGCAGCAGCGTTTTAGAACGCTTTTCGCAGGCAACCTTGCCGGTCACCAACGCTTGCAACAAAGCGCCTTTAGTGTTTTAGAACGTTGCAAAATTGCCGAGCTCAACTAAATACACATTTCAAATGCCCTGCAGTGCGATTTGAAATGCCTAGTGGCCACGGTCAACCAAAAGAACTTCCAACTTCATGTTGTCCCACAATCCCAACTTCGCCGCCACTTCAGCTGCATTTTGATATGCTCCACGCCTCTTAAGATGCTCACCCACCACACCTGTGCCTGGGCTCTGATACCACTGTTAGGTTTACACGGCTACGATGGGTGAAGACAGAGCAAAGCCGACATTGCCTGGGTCTACTGCAACTGGCGACGGCGTCTTGAGATGTTCACCCACCACGCTTGCACTCGGGCTCTGATACCATGGTGCCACGTTAGGTTTTCATAGCTACCGTGAGTGAAGACGGAGCAAAGCGATGGGAATTGAGTGTGCAAAGATATATATATATATATATATATATATATATAGAGAGAGAGAGAGAGAGAGAGAGAGAGAGAGAAGAAGAAGAAGAAGAAGAAGAAGAAGAGAGTTTTAACGTCGTAGGAAACTATCCCAAGAGACCTTAAAGATCTAGCCGACTAGGAGTTGAACTCAAGACCTGTTATTCAAGAGGGAAATGGCATAACCAATCTACCACACTTGGGTGATAGAAAGGTTATACCATTTTCCTCTTTTTATTAGCGCACACACACACACACACACACACACCCACACACACCCGTGAAGAAGAGAGTTTTAACGTTGTCGGAAATTATCCCAAGAGACCTTAAAGATCTAGCCGACGAGGAGTTGAACTCAAGACCTGTTATTAAAGAGGGAAATGGCATAACCAATCTACCACACTAGAGAGAGTGAGACCACGTATAAAAACTAGGCTATTACTGATTATTTTGAAGCTCTTACATATATAGATATTAGCCTCATCTTTTTAACATGCACACTCCACACTATAGGAGTGGTCATCATCTATTAGTTGACATGGATTGATCTCACCCTTGTTGGACATGACAACGAAGGGCTTGAACCCAACACTAAGCCATGTCACGTCAACAACTTGTGACATACCCTCTCTTGAAAGAAGAGTAACCGTCTATGATTAGATCTGTAAATCTCAATCTGATTCTTTAGCAGACACTGCCTTTATGCATACATGCCAATGCCGATGATTGCCAAATAGCACATGTTGAAGCATGCATTACAAGATATAGTTCTACAATAAGATTTTTATCTAGTCATCTCATTTGCATCGAAGCTCTTCATATTTCCGCATAGCAATATTAGCCATCACCCCAGACCACATTGGCTTTGACATGGGGTGTCTTGATATGCTAAGATCACATACCCAAGCTACCTCATCCAAATTGGAACTATTGATGCACCAGATTCATATGCTTCACAAAATGCTTTACAGATGGAAGTCACATAACATAGAAACATATTAATATGCTCCACAAAATGCTTTACAGATGACACAAATTTCACATGTGCAGTCATATCTAGATCCAACCAAATGCTCCCCAATTGGAAGCCTCCGTCGTTTAGAGGGTTCTACATACAACCAAGTGCTTCGCAAACCGCAATCTGCATTATTCAGAGGTTTCCATCTACAACTAAACACTCCCTAGATCGGAGATTGCATCGTAAAGTACAACTAGATACCCCGTAGATCATAGTCTGCGTTGTCCAGAGGAAATCAAACAATATGGAAACCAACTTTAAAACTAGAATCAAACCTATTCAATCGGTCCCAAGACAAGTTTAAAGCAGATATAATCTATTGCAATTCTCAAATAGTAATCAAAATCTCAGTCAAAATCCAAACTAGTGATTCTTGTCTTTGGTTTTCCATTTCCCATGCTCGTAACTCCATGTTCCTCCATCCTACTACCCGTTGTTTAGCAAAAAGCAACCAAAACATAATTTTGATATAGGCTGCAAAAACCCTAATTTGTTGCTGAAAACCCTAATTTTTCAAAATTATCAGAATCAAATTTTTTGTGTCGATGGAGGAATGTTGCCGTGGTAACTCTTCGAAATGAAGCACCTCTGGGGTTGATTTGATGCATCTTTGGATAGTCTCGATGTGGGCTTGCAGATGTCCACCAAGGGATAGATTTGGGGTTGATTTGCCCTCCTGATGTGAGAGGAATGAAGGACTGATGTCTGGCTGCAAAAACACAGATATGGCTGCAAAAATGCAGTAGATCTGAATCTTGATGTGCTTAACAAGGTTGAAAACGCAGCTAATGAGGGAGCAGATGATAGATAGCGATGGAGCACTTGATGCGGCGAGGGAATGGCCGTGAAGAGGTTCGATGGGCTGCCGAAATGTCAAGGGTGCAATAGGGATCTAGCGTTAGTGGTACGAGGCTTTTAACACAAGGAAACAGGGCCAAAACACCAAATGGTGGTTAATCTGACTGATGGCTGCGGTGTGGAGCAAAACGCCAAGGGATTGCATGAGGTAGAAATGTTAGGCTGGTGTGCAACTCGCGCTCCAAAACTTGTGACAAAAACGCTATGTTGGCTGCTTCTTTTATACTGACTTTTTGGGTGGCAAGTCGCGAAAATGTGCCGAGGTGGGAAAAATGTGCAAATGTACATACATGTGGGTTTCATTTGTTCGAATGTCCAGAACTCACTAATGCGTGAACCATTTGACGAAAGAGCTAGATCGATACGTTCCTCTAGCCAAGACCTACATGCATATCATGTTAGATGCCCACCGAAGTGTAATAACATTTGTCAAAAAGAGTGTACAAACCATTAATGCAAGAGGGTCCAAAACTGGAAAACCTAATCTAGGCTCACAAAATTGTTGATACAAATCTTCCTAGGATTCTAGACACTCCTATCTAGAAGTATGTAGAGAATTGGCTTTGGAAGTCGATGAAGCATGGCACACAAAGGCATGTGCAGGTGACATCCGAACAATTTGCATTAAGTATTCTCCAAAGAGTATTCAAAATCTCAGTTAATATTCAAATAAGTGGTTCTTCTCGTTGGTTTTTAATCTCATATGCTTGTAAACTCTATGTTTCTCCATTTTGCTTCCTGTTGTCTACAAAAACCCTAATTTGTTACTGAAAACCCTAGTTTTTCAAAATTGTCGGAATCAAAATCCGTTCGGTCAATGCGTAGGGCTCGTCAAGATGATCAGCTTTGACTTTTCTTGCATATGCAAATTTTCATGTGTTGAAATTTTTTTTAGAGGTCTTTGCAACATAGAGAAGCTTCAAAAAACATGTTTTTCGAGCTTTTTAGGGCAAAAACGAACTCCTGTTCCTCCATCTCCTCCTCCTGTAATCGTTACTTCTTTATCCAACTACATAGCTTGCCATTGTAGGTTGACGTAGGACCGGCTTGCTTGTCAGAACAACAAACGACTGACGTTCTATTAGCATTGTAACGGGAGGGCACAACATACCAACTGAAAGAATAGATTGGAATAGGCATTTAGCACTTCAAAACAATTGGGGGAGAGAGAGAGAGAGAGAGAGAGAGAGAGAGAGAGAGAGAGAGAGAGAGTGCTGGAGTTCCACTCCCAGAGCACTAGCCCCAAAACCTTCGCGTCCCTTTTAAAATTTCTTTTATATTGCTTCTCAAAAGTAGAACTATTGGGGGACTCTTCTTCTGCTTTCGCAAGCGTGTGAATGCCAGAGTGAGCCCCCAAGGCTCATATACAAAGGTCCTTGGCCCCAAAAGCAATTGCTATGAAAAGCTCTTGCTCCAAAATCACTTAGGTCCAAAAGCTAGCATCCTCAGCTGCTTCTGCAATTTGTGGGCTGGTCTATACAATGCCAAGCTAGCACAAATTTCCACAAAACGCGGACAGCTGCCACGCCAAGAGGGTTTTGTAGTTTTAGGATTTTTCAATGTTGGCCCGTTTTTGTCCATTGCAGGGGCCCCATTAATGTGTAACTCCTTGGGCCATGCCACGTCAACAACTTGTGACATCAAGTATCATCCTAAATTCCCAATTTTGAATATTGTTTAGAAGTTCCACAAAGATCCTATCGAACCTAGATTTATAGTAGCTTCTTGTAACATGTCTCTAACAAAGGTTTCCAAATGGCTTAGTTATTGTTTTAAAACCCTTTTGCCTAGCATAAATGGACTACGGAAAAATCTTCGAAAGGGAGCAGACGTGCCTATTGACTCAAGTGGGATTTTAAATGATTGAGTAGGTGTAATCCCTATTATCAACTTTTTGAACGCTTCAAGAAGCATAAATGATAAATCGTCTCCTTTATGCCTCCAATCCTTTGACTTTACAATATTTTACAAGAAGTTGAATTTGGAGGATCTTAGATCTAGAGTCAAGTCTCTCAGCTCAAAGGTATCCACTTCCAAGTTTGAGAATGATAGGTATAACACATTGCTAGTTGAAAAGTAAGCTTTGCACTTTGACTTTTTATGGTTAAAAAATAAGAATGTAGGCATATACAAAGGGACAGAGAGATTCACCAAGATTGTAGATGAAATTGACATTATACCTTTGCTGGACTTTTTTTGTGGATAATTTATATATTTTAGTGCTCTTTTCAAGTAATCAATTGTTATCCCTATGGGCACTAATTGTGTTGTTTTTCTTACCAATCTCCATCTTTTTATGTATGAGCTTGATTTTATGGAGCGTCTTGTCCTTGCTAATTCTTGCCCAATATTTTCTCACAAGTTATGCATTGTAAGATGCTTTGTAGATGATCTTTTTGTTCATGACGTTCCTTCTTTTCAAGATTTTATGTACTTGAATTCAAGTCCTATAAATGGAGGAACTTAAGGAGTTTTGTGAACTTAATTGTACTACTAATAGTGATTTTTGTGGCTTTTTGTATCTTATGATATTTCAGACTCCCTTGGGTTTGGAAGTAGAAATCTATGATAAATGCCTTGAACTCAAGTATGCCAATTCATTTGTATGCCTCACATTTCTTTGAACATCTCTCTTTTTGCTAAATATGGTGTCATTTGTTCTTAACAGTATATGTTTTCTTGTCTTATTCTTAACTATTTATATATTTTTGTCTTTGTTCTAGTAAATCTGCTTTTGTTGTCGAGTCGTGCCATCTTATTTCTTTACTTGTTGAGAAAGGATACTCATTCAAAAGAATCATGAAAAATGAGCAACCATTTTTGCATTATAGTAAGTTTATTTTCAATGTTTCTTCTTTTGGAATGCTCAAGACAATCAATAGTAAATTCAGTGAAAGTGGGTAGCTCAAAAGCCCACTTATTGTTGAACTAAGTAACACTCTAATTGGTTGTTTAGATCTCTAGTGCTTTTAGTATTTTTACTCTTACTTGACAAATGCTCGCCTTTTATCATGGCTGAGTATGTCCATCACCTTCGGAGGATTCAGTTTGTGGGAACTTGGTTTTATAAAGTAAGTTCAAATCCTGAATGAACTCTATACAAACTTGCACCTACTCTTGGGCACTGATGACGTAAAGGATGTCATAGTTATTGTCCAGGCTATACATGGTAAAGGTGATAATCTTTTTCTCTCTGTTTGGACAAGTAGCAAAGTTAAGGTCGCATATTATCACGTTTTCAACCTTGTACTACTTTGGTTATGTTTTACCTCGTAGGTAGGTACATAGTAGTAAACAATTCTGATCTTTAGCTTACAGAATTTTTTTATAGGTTTTCGTTTGGAGTTTGAACTCTAGGATTAAGTCTTTGTGATGTCTTTATCCTTGTTTGTTGAAAGTTGAGTTCTTGTTGCATGTTTTAGTCAAGTAAGCGTCTCAATTTATTTTGCTTATGCCTTTTCTAAAAGCATTTTTAAGCGAATAATGGTTTGTTTTTATCTAGTTTAGTAACGAATTTAGTGAGTTAATTTTTTCTTTATTGTTTTGTCATGTCCCTTGTTTTTGTATTTCTGTGAGTGTTTTAGCCTTTCTTATAATCCATAAGTTCAGACTTTTCTAACCTTATGAAGGTATATAGTCTTTCTTTGTTGCTCTTTGAAAGACATCATGAGGTGGGAAATACTTCACCCTAAAAGTTTGGTGTCTTTTGCTATGTTGTTCAGAATGGGGACATAAATCCCCTTCGATAGAGTGGACTTTTCTTTCTTCGTGACTCTTGATAATGGAAGCTCAAGTAGGCAAACACCTCAACTACTTTTAACAATGGGAGGAGAGGTGACTACCCTTAGGTAGGGGCAGTAGGAGCCCGGAGGGCCCTGTTTTTTGCAAGGTTCATCTGACTTGGGTCGTCTCTTAGGCGCATTGAACATCCCGAGAAGGAGCTTTGTCCAACATCTTGAGAAGGAGCTCCTCAATATTAGTAGGCTGTGTTGGGCAAAAAATGAGCTGCTGGTTTCTGTCTTAATACTAATAATAATGTGAGATTCACAGATTGTCAGTGCTTAACTTTTGGCAATTTCCCCTTTGTTGATTTCAGGGCAAGAATCGAAAATGAGAAAAGGCTGGACTCTAAGAAAAAAGCTTCAATGAAGAAAGCGAATAGAAGGGCTGGCGGCTGGGATTAGTAGGGATAGCCTTCTTTTTTATGGCATTACTAGTAAACAGAGCCTTATAGTGAAGTCTGCTGAAGATTGTTTCATTCATTATGTGCTGACAAGGCGGAAATGCTATTGAATGACAGCAATCTTATCAGGTCAGTTATGCCCGGACACAGGTCCATATAGGTAATCGGTTTATGTTAACATGTACAATTCCAATTCCACAGGCTTTTAGTAATTAAAGGACATTTTTTGATATAAAAAGGTAAATTTATTTACCACCTCAATTCTTGCGTGAAGGTAAACTAATTTGACCTTATCGAGGTGGGGTCTAATTATTGTGGGTGCATGTTGATCTTTTGTATTAAGTAGAACATTTGGTGTTTCCAAATCCAAAGAAGAGCTTGAATGTCAAGGCTGGGATGTAAAAAGCTCAAGCCATTCCTAGTTGTGGTATAATAGACGACTAATAATGGGTGAAAGCTAAATCAAGGTTTAAAGTAAAGTCTACCGCCCTTTTTGGATTGAACAGGCCTGTTTCACTAGGTGAGTCGAGTCCTGGCGGATGAGCCTGGTGATCTCGGACTGTGTAAGAGTCAGAGAGGTCGCATCCAGTGAGTACTGGAGGGGGGGCAATCTGTCTATGCTGAACCCATGCGCTTGAAACCATGATGTCATCTCCCCATACCAGCATGCTGTATCTCCCTGCATGGCTAACTGTCGAGAGGATTCAAGTGCAAGGTGGGCATATTTGTCTCTGGGAAGTAGTCACATGCGGTGCATGAAGGAGACAGATCTGGTGAGTGCCTCAACCACTAGTGGGGGGGGCAGCTAGACTAGCCCTGTTGAGGTGTACACTGGCTTGTCCATAGGATAGGTCAATGAGCTAGCATACATACGAAAACCTTGCTTGGCATGTCCCATAAGTCTCTGAATGGAGTCAAACTTCTGTTGCAGACAATACCGTCGAACCTCTTTTGAAAAACGATAGCAAAACTGCTCAATCTGGTCCTTCAAAGTGACCCTCCGACATGAGGACATTGGTAAATAGATATCCCAAAACCTCTAGCACTAGTCATCCAAAGTGTCTTTCCAAAGGTAGAGGCTACATCCCCGTGTTTGATAGAGTTGTGAGTGAGATAGCCAAAAGCATTTCATTTTCTAAATTTCTTTTTATTTTCAATGTGTTGTATTATTTTTCTTTTCGAATTTTATTTGCAGTGTTCTGTTTATTTTTGTTCGTAGATTCATTTTAGTACATAGAAGTAGGATAAATAGGACTTAATATCATGAAGTTTGGGCTGAAAGATCATGGCAAAGACTATTGAAAATCATATATTTGCAAAAACCATCGTAACTCTAAAACTTGGAAAATTTGATGATTGAGATAAGAAATTGATCCAAACAAAAAAATTTGTGGATCAAGGGTATCAAAAAGCTTAATAGAAGCAATCTTGAAAGTTTCATTAAAATATGTGGAGGAACATGGATTGCGATCCATGTACCTCAGAGGTCATTTTTGCAGAAAAGTGATCAGTGACACTTTGTAGCAATAGGACATTGCTTTGATAAAGTTGTTTGGAAGCAAATTTCAAAAATAACATCAGAATTGGCTAATAGGGCGGAAACATTAAAAATAGGGATTTCAAATATGAAATTGGGTATATCTTGAGATTTTGTGATCCAAATCACATCAAAATTGATTGACAAGACAAAAACATTAAAAAAGACAAACATTAAAAACGGGGATGTCAGATATAAAATTGGGCATATCTTGAGATTTTGTGATCCAAATTCAAAAAAGGTTTGGATATAATATCTGCAAACATACACAATCAGCGGACCATATTTCACGCCAAAATGTAGTCAAACATGGATCGTGATCATGTACCTTTTCATCATTTTGGGTTGAGATTTGAGCAGCAGGTAGCTAATACCGTTTGGAACAACTTTCCCAAAAGGCACAATAGAAAAAAAATGACAAAAAATTAGTCAATAGTGCCAAACAAAGAAACTAGTTAAAAATCGCAAAGCAGTCACAAAATTCCACATTTGATTTTCAAAAAGTGATAATCTAAGAAAAAGTTGGAGAGAAGCTTCAAAATAGCAAGGACTATAAGTTAGTTTCATGTAAAAAAGAGGTTAAACATGGATCACAATCCATGCATCTTATTATGATTTGTAACTGAGATTTAAGTGAAAAAGAGGTTAAATATGGATCACAATCCATGCATCTTATTATGATTTGTAACTGAGATTTAAGCAGTAGATATCTGGGACATAGAAAAGCACTTTTTTCAAAAGATTCATTGAAAAAAATGGTCAAAATAGAAAAAATTAGAAGATTGTTAAAAGCTGTCACGTCAGACGTAAGATTTCACTTTTGGTTGATTCAAATTTAAAAAGGTTTTGGGAGCAAGCTACAAATATCAGTCTATCAGGTCACCAAATTTCAAATTCAATGTAACCAAATATATAAAATGATATATGTATCTCATGTGAGTTTTTGGATAGAAACTATACCAGCATGTAGCATAGACCATTGTGAACAAAACTTCTCGAAGAAGGGTTGCTAAAAAAGTTCATAAAGTGGATCAAAAAGACCAAAAACAATTCAAATGTAAAACTGTTAAAAGAGGATTAAGATTTCACTTTTGACTGACTAAAACTTGAACGATGGTAGAGTGGTAGTCAAATACACCAATTGAGTATGTGCCAGAGCCAATGAAAAATCATTATTTCATAGATGAGAATACACTAATGTTCATAGCTAATTAAGAGTATGGTTCAAAGACCATCCTCACCCTGCAAGAACAACCATCAGCTGCATCACCAACTATGCAACAAGTAGGACCATGCTATGAGTGTGGACGTAACCATTGGCTAAGAAATTTTCCTCATCAAATAAAGAACAGAGATATCTGGATATTGTCTAGAATGTGTTTTCACACGTCATTCCTAATTGTCCAAAATACCCAAATAACAAGGGGAAAGCAACAATGAGCCTTATAGGAGTGATATTTTCTTCAAGTGGATATATGGTAGAACCTAGAGTTCCTATGAATGTGTTGACCCGAGAGCTACCAAAAATAAACCTGTCGAGGAATCCATAGTGCTTATTCAAACTGAAAATTGAGAATATATCAATGAGGAATGGAAGAAAATCATGGAAAGCTAAACGAGACAAAATGAAAGCAAAAAGGTTGAAAGAGAAAAACGCCCTAGAAATCGAGCTACAACAAACCAAAGAGCAGCTAAAACAAGAAAAATAAACCAAAGAACAAGTTGAGGGAGCAGAGGAGTGTTAAACCTTATCGAGTGATTCTGTTTTGGTTGAGAAAGTGAATGAGCACTTAGATGTCATGTTGCAAGCCCATGAGGCAAGGCTAAAAGACAACCAAACACTAGAACAAACATTGTTGACCTATCCACATCCTGAAAATGAAACCAAATTAATAGAAATTTGCAAAAGGCTCATATAGACAACTCAAGCTCTACTACAACCAGAAACATTCAAAATCCCTGAGCAAGTAGTGCATATGCTAGAAAAACAGAACGCAAGTGCACTAAAAGCAAACAACACGGGCGAACCAACCATATTAGGAAATGAAAAGGCATCAGATATGAGGGTAGTGACAAACACAACGGAGGAGGCTAAGTCTCATGAGATACGACCAATTCCTGAAGTGGACGAGTCGTGGCTACAATCCTTATGGGAGATGATAAAAAACTGCAAAGATGATAGTGCTACTTTGCATCCAGCACCTATCACTCAAATCAATATGGAACACAAGTTCTACCCTGGAGATGTACAATCTCTATACGAAGATGTTGGGTCTATAGGATAGGAGTCCCAATATAGAGACGCTAAGATTGAAATAACCCTTGTGTAGGCTCTATTTTACTGTTTCGAGCAAGAAATGGCGCATTCAACAGCCTGTGCGCGACTACTTGATTACATCAAAAATCTTGTTGTCGATGGTGTTTTGTTGTGAGTGTGCTGCAGGAGACACTGATTTCTTGTGTGAAGAATTCAAGGCTGAGTAGCAAACTAGACTGGAGGGGCATTTAGAGGCAAAACGGCCAGCAATGCTTGAACGCCCCTCCAACAACCAATCCGCTCTATGTACATAACTGTTAAGCTACACAATTTTAATATGCAAGTGTGTCTCTTTTGGTGAGACAGTTGTACATTATGCTGGGGACATGCAAGCTCACAACTAGGACCCGACCACTTACTGACTCCTCTACCCTAGCATCTGAAGAGAGAAAACCACTCTCTCTACGTCATCTTTCATAGGAGAACACAAACAAAATTGGAGGTTCAAGTGGTACCTTCTCATGGAAAGCCCTTACAATAATGATGGACACCAAAAGCCTTCATGAATTGATGTCTTCTCCTGTACAATGTACATTCTCTCTCTTAGAATTACTAAAAATTAGAACACATCTATGGAGAGAAGTGAGAAAAAAATTAGAGAAGATAGGATTGAAAATTATCATCAAGACATCCCCTTAGAAGAACACGTGGAAAAATGACACAAGAGAAACCACAAGTGAAACGAATACCTGTAAACAAGGTGGGAAATTATTGTGAAGGAGAAGAAGGGAATACCACCTTGCTGCTAGAACACAAAGAAGTCAAAATGCTTGCTATACATGATAGTGGGACTAGAGTGGCCATGGCCACCAAAGAAATTTGGAAAAAATGGAGGAGACTAACTCTCAAAAAAACACAAATGAAACTGTAACTTGCAGAGAGGTTTGTAGAAAGACCTTTAGGTATGCTTGATCATATCATAGTATCCTCATGTGGGATTTAGTACGAGCATACCTTTGGAGTAGTAGATTTTGAAAAGAGCAACAACTTTGATGTCAATTTGGGGCGACCATTGATGCGTCAACGTAAAATGGTACAAGATTCGGGCTATGACCTTATCTACTTGCGGCATAAGGGTGTTAATATGAGGGTCAGTATCAAGGATCATACTTATAGAGACGTTAGTTGAACCCTTGTGGAAGACTTTGACTCAACAACGGTCCATGAAAACAAGATACTTGCACGGTTGCATGACAAAGAACATATTACGGAGCTTAATTAGGGAGCCTAAGGAAAGAAGATTGCATCTTAGAAAGATCAATGGAGAATAAAGTTTACATTTGAGAACCATTTTCAGAAGATTTGTTTGAACCTTTTGAATAGGAGCAAATACTGAGTATTGTAGAAGTGCGCGTAAACGAAATAATGTCTAGTATGAAAAGCAAAACATGCAAGATAAATAAGTGTAGCATGAATCATGATGTAAAAGCATAAACGAAGGAAGAAAAGCAAACCATGAGAATATGCCATCATTGACATACCTAAAGAATCAACAAAAGTTGTTTTTCAAAGAAGTCGAATCCCAAATAATTTCAACTGAAAGTAGATCAAGAACCAAGATCCACATCAAGTGTTTAACAAACTTAAGATCAAGAGAGGGACAAGGATAAAGCTAAAAATTGATTTTCTCCTACAACGATAAAATTCAACATATGTGGAGAGATAGGACTCAAAATCACATGTTCTGTTGTGATCAATCCTTATGTGACAAAGAATCTAGTGATTGATGGAACATGGATAATGATGGGAAAGCCGCCAATCAAAGAGCTAGAAGAAACAATGTACACAAGTTCCAAAACACCGATTGCTAGCTTTGGTGTATTAGAAGCCGTACTCAAGCTGAGTATTGGGGAGTTCAATGACACTTTCTACATAATTGACTCCCGTCACATAAAAAAGAGTCAGTTTTTGACAAAAATCTAGATGAACATCTTCTTTTGACAACAACAAAAATCTTGAACAACAACAAGGGAAATAGTCCCATAAGCACCTTAAGTTTACGCAGAAAAGAAATGACCTACGAGAGCGGAGAAAGATAAAACTAAAGCAACCTCTGAAGCAGACCAACCTCACAAGTCAACTTTACCTTCAACAAATCTTCCAACATAGCCTCTACATCAAAAGCAAAACTATCGACAATGCAATGGAAAACCAAGAAAAAAGTTTATCAACCAAAGTTTCCGTCACAACGAAGCCTCCAAAAGCAGTAAAAAAGAATCAACCTAGTGTTAGTATCCAAAGACAACACCAAAGTGAAAGATCCGGCTTGGATACAGCAATCACAAAGTCAACCTCAACAATCGAAGGTGACATGGTGGGTAGCATCAAATGCTAGCGTACTTTGAGCAAGGTTTTGGCTCCCTTCCTCTCTCTCTCTCTCTCTCTCTCTCTCTCTCTCTCTCTCTATTTATCCCTCTCTAATTCTCACCTCAATGGAACATTTAGGGTGTCTCTCTCTTCTCACACTATCTTAAGCTAACCCACATCTCAATGCAACACTGAGGGTCGGCATCTTAGGCCTCCTTAGACTCCCTCTCCAAGTCTCTCTCACACACACCAACTCACATGTCAATGAAATATTTAGGCTCTCTCTCTCTCTCTCTCTCTAAATCACACATTTAGATGATAGAATCATGATCTGAGAGAATGTGAGATTAATTAATCAAAGTTCAAAAATAATACAATGAAATTAATGAGTACTTAGGTATCTACATCCAACGAGTAAGGTGCCCTCTCCTCTTTCTCCACACGATCATCTAGCTTCTGTAGCATGGACTGTCTCCTTTTCCTTGTCAATGATGTGAATGGGTTGACTACATCCTCTTTGTTGCTTTTTGATGCTCTCCTTCTCCCAACCCTCTTATCTATAAAGGTTGTGCTCTCTTTGAAGTATTACCGAAAGCACCTTTGGTGGCAATAAAACTTGCCGTTTGCTGATAGGCATCCTCTTTTTGTGTTTTCAGTGATTTTTGTTGTCCAATACCCTTCTTGTTACCATACATATGTGGTAGTGATGTGTGAACACATTTAGGGCCGTCGGGGAAAATTTTCCCTCACTAGGAGGTTTTCCCTCGTGCATTGTATATACGCCAATCACTCTAGGGCCAACTTATCTTTCATTTGTAAACTAAGAAATACTACTCTATGTTGCATGCCTTGAGCTTCTTCATCTTCTCCAAGATGTGTGTGTTTCCTTGCAACCCTGTTTCCAACAATCGGTATCAAAGCAGATTGTGTCCTCCTGGATTTAGTTGCTAGCATTGGGAGCACACGCTTGCTCACTTTCTCAGATTTTGGTGAGCTTTGGTGAGCGTCAGCAGGTCGAAAAATACTTCGAGAGATCTCATAGAGCTTGTTCTGCTTAGAATTTTCAGGGCTCATTTCGGCCACCAATTCCACTACATGCAGTACTTCGCATGCATTTTCATCCTTTTGTGTATAATTTTTGTCAGTTATATTTTTGGCATAACATGTCTCTTACAATATTCTTTGGGTTGTGCTATATAGCATGTGTTAATCTCACTTTGTTTTAACTCTTTTTAGACAATTTTCACTCTAGGTGCAGGCACTCGCTATGGTTGACAACAAAAAAGATGTGTTCAAGATACTTGCTGCTGAGGATAAATTAGATGGGGATAATTACCTGCCGATGTGGGCTTACATGCTGCAACATGTTTTTGTGTCAAAAAGAATTTGGAATGTTATGCAGGGCATTGATGTACGTCCTAGTTCTGTGGATACAGGCGATGTTGAGGATGTTGCCGGTTTTGCTGGCAGGGTTGCTACCGCCAAAACTATTTTGCCTACAACTTGCCTACAACTGAGTAGTTTTGTTGGGATATTAGAGATGTACAGGCTCATGCATTGATTGTGTTATGTGAAGCGCACTATTACTCCGAGTCACATTCGTTCATCTAAATCTGCAAAACAGGCTTGGGATGTTCTGGTTGGTCTTTATACAAGCCGCAATGAGGCTAAAATTGCATTGTTGTGTAAAGATATGGAATCAAAGATTATGCATGAGGAAGATGTACCGGAATTTTGCTAGTACTTGGAGACTTATGACCCAAGGAAATCCTAATGTTGTTAAGTTTGATGCATTATATACATTGCTATTGCAAGAGTCACTTTCAAGAAATAACATGGCTAAACAACATGCAATTGAACAAGGTTTTGTTGTTGCCCAAAGAAAAAGTGGTAACAATAATGTGGCCACTCCTCATGGTCCTTGTGCGAGTGGAAAGTCTCCTGTTTCCAATGGGTGCTTTTGTTGGCAACACCTCGTCTAGGAATTCTAGTGAAAAGAAATAAAAGAATATATGTTGCCATCATTGTAAGGCTAATGATCACTTGATCAAGCAATGTCATAAGTTGAAGGCAAAAGAGGCCAATAAGAAAGAGGTAGGTTCTACTACAAGTGTAGCTATTGTAGTATCTTCTGTGAAAGGAGATTGTGATGTTGATGTAGATACAGAGTGGGCATTTAATACAAGGTGCACTTTATGATCTTTCTGTTTATGATGTATGTATACTGATGTAGATGCAGAATGGGCATTTAGTACATGGTGCACTTATAATCTTTCTGTTTATGATGCATGTATGTCAATTGCTGTAGATTCACATGTATGGTACTTTGATAGTGGTGATACAAAGCTCATTACCTCTCAAGGGAGTTGGAAAGATTGATAGTGGTGATACAAAGCTCATTACCTCTCATTGTGACTTGTTTATTTCTCTTGAGGATATCCTTCATGGGAATATAATCACTTGTGCCAACAATGCATCTTATCCGGTCAAGGGAGTTGGAAAGATTGTTGTGAAATTTGTGGATGAGGTATGTACAGTTCATGATCTTGGTTTTGATGATTAAACTGTTGCATATGGAATTTTATGCCGTGGGTTGCATGAGCAGACTTTGTATGAAAAGTGTGGGAAGAATTTTGCAAATGCAGTTGTGGATTCAAAGGCTTTTTTAGATGCAAAACTTTGGAATGCACACTTTGGGCATTGAAATTTTACCAGTTTGTTGCGTTTGCAAAAATCTAATATGCTTGCTTCTTTGGCGCCTCTTGAAGCACATGTGAAGCATGTTTGTGAAGGTTGTATTTTGGGTAAGATGCAATGTTCAAAGTTTCCAAAGGATGGTTCAGTTAGGGCCACATGTAGATTGCAACTTGTGCATAATGATGTTTGTGGGCCTATGCAAAATCTGTCCTTGGGCAATTATCTTTACTTTGTGACTTTCATTGATGATTACTCCAAGCATGCATGGGTGTATCCACTCAAAGCTAAGCATAAAGCTTTTATGTGCTTCAAAAAAATTCTGGCTATGGTTGAAAATGTCTCTAAATATACCCTCCATTCAAATCGAGGTGGGGAGTATATGTCTCATGAGTTCGATGCATTTCTCGCTAGTCCTAAAATACCAACATACAACACCGTATACACCTCAAAAAAATGGTGTTGCTGAAAGAAAAAACAAGAGACTGAAAGAAAAAACAAGTCTCTTATGGTCAAGAGTCAAGCTTTAACACTTTTTTTTTGGGTTGAGTCCATCATGTGTGCTACTTATGTATTTAATAGGTGTCCTACGTAAGCTTTGTAGTCTATGACTCCATATGAATCATGGCATGATAGAAAGCCTTCTATTGATCACATGCATGTTTTTGGTTGTTTAGCTTACGTTATGTTATATGTTATACAATCCACAAATGAAGCGTATCATAGTTTCACGTGATGTTGTGTTTGTGGATGATTCTGTTCAGCCTTTGCTTTCATGTACTAGAGACATTAATGTAAGCTCACATGACATTTATGAAAATTTGTTGCCTCTGTTTAGTGGTGGAAACTTAAATGTAAATTCCAATTAGACAAATGTATAGCTTATGGGGGTTTTGGAAAATGCTATGGATCATCCTATTAGTGATACAAATGTACAAGATGTATTTGATGTGGAAAGGGTTGAAAATGAGCAATCTAGAGGTATGCCAAAATAGCTGGTGTATACTTTGCGTGACAATAAATTGGATGCACATTTGTCTAGTCATACTCATTTAACTTCTCAACATGCATCTTATGCATCATATTGTCATGATTTGGTTGTTTTGAGCTTATGCGATGTAGAGGAAGCACATAATTCTAAAAATTGGGGACGACTGCCATGCAATCAAAATATGATGCACTTATAGAAAATGACATGGACTTTTTGTGATTTGCCTCCTGGCAAAAAGGCCATTGGTAAAAAGTGGATTTACAAGTTGAAACAAAAGACGGATGATGAGTTTGATCGCTATAAGGCTTGACTTGTTGCAAAAGGTTATGCACAACAGAAAGGCATAGATTATGAAGAGACGTTTCTCCCACTTGTGGTATGACTACTGTGTGTTTTCTATGTGCATTGGCAGCTCAATTCGGATGGGATGTACATCACTAAGATACTGTTACTACTTTCTTGAATGGTGATATATTTAAGGAAGTTTATGTAAGGCAACCTCGCGGTTTTTCCAAAAAAGGATAATAGGACAAATTGTGCAATTGTAAGAAAGCTTTGTATGGGTTGAAGCAGTCTCCTTGTGCTTGGTATGCCTGGAAATCCTGTTGTTGATGTCAGTCTTTAACAAGAATTCCTTATCTATGTATGCAACACGAGGCCTGTTAATTTGCAGTCTCACAGGTTAGCAAATTTATGCATAGCCCATGGTCTAAGCATTGGCAAGCTGTCAAGAGTATTTTTTTCTACTTTGCATCTTGGGTTGTTTTATCCCAAGAAGGGATCATTGCCACTAGATTTACATGCTTTTTCGGACTCAAATTGGGCTGGTTGTTTTGACACGCAAGTGTCCACAACTGATTTTTGTTTCATGTTCAGCAGCTCATGCATATCATGGTTGAGTAAGAAGCAACCTACAGTGGTGGGGTTGAGTACATGGCAGTCTTCACAGCTATATGATTCAATGTGTATGGCTCATATATCTTACGGTGGCTGATTTGGGTGTTGGACATGACACTGCCAACATTATCTACACCGACAGTCAAAGCGCATTGGCAGTTGTGAGAAACCCAATTTTTTCTCCCTACCACCCTATATATTGTCTTTGTGGCTCCCAGCCCTAGCCTAGTACAAATCCCCAATCCACATCTAAGCCATCCAGGCCCTTGGCCTAGGTCCCTGATCCCCTGGGTTGCGCTTGGCATTACATTACTCCCCCCTTGGAGAAGGGTTTTCGTTCTCAAAAACAAAAGTGGTGATAGCATCATAAACAACACTAATGTTTTTGGCAGTGACATCCCTCATGAATCCAAATTTCCTTAGTGGAGCACCGTCCAATAGGAGGTTCAATGAAATCAAGAAGAGCATCTTGATTTTCCATATTGTTTCCCATAACCATTATAGCATATAGATTCCATTTAGAACTCACTTGAGCATGCTAAACAAGTTATCACAATGAAAATGTACTTAAAAGAGTAGCTCTTTTCGCTTTCCATGAAAGTAATTGGCTGACGTAACTCATTAGTAAAGTATAAGTCTTTTGACTTGTTATCAACCTTCATCAGTAAACAACCCTACCATAACTGCTGATCAAGGTTGAGAGCCTGATGTAAACATGAAGAGCATCTTGATTTTCCATACTGTTGTCCCTTTGCCATGGTCTTGTAACCATCCCATACCCAATATAGCGTATAGACGCCATTTAGAACTCACTTGAGCATGCTAAACGAGTTATCACAATGAAGATGTGCTTAAAAGAGTACCTCTTTTCACTTTCCATGAAAGTAATTGACTGACGTAACTCATTAGCAAAGTATAAGTCTTTGACTTGCTATCAACCTTCATCAGTAAACAACCCCACCATAACTTCCCGCGATGAAGATTGAGAGCGTGATGTAAACATGAAGAGACTAAAGTTAGCCTCAGAACATGATTTGCCTCACGGGAACTCCAACTAGAGAATAAACTTTCCGATTGGATTGGTTGGTGCTAACATACGGGCTTAACATATCCTTTAGCACAAGATTAACACTTGCAATCTGCCTATCCTCTCTAGGTGGACTGAAAATGTTGAGATGTACTTCCCACCGGTTACAGACAATCCACCAAAATGACTGATAAACAAGGATCACAATTCTTTGCAACAGGTTGATAAATCAACATTGTTAGGAACAACCATCTTGGTTAACTTTAATGGGATGATCTACAAGCACCCAAACCAAGCCATGACCTCTATTGGTGATTGATAGATCTACAAATAATTTCATAGAGGTATTGCACATAGAGTGTGAGAGGCTTTAGAAGCTACTAATTTCATGATTGTACATGCCGCTCCAAATCAGCCTTTGTTTGACACTGCCACCATAACACCTAGTGTGCATGCATACAACAAACACACATCCAAACATGGATATTCATAACCATACTTTCCAATGAGGTAAGCTCACAACTCATGAGAGAAGAACTAAATACTTTCCATGTGAATACCATCTTAACGTATGTGGACCATAATACAATGTGAAAATCCATCGCATCTAGGTACCAAATGAACAAGTTCATTAAAAGAACCTAACTTTGCGACGTGTATAAACAACCATCCATTAAAGTTGTTGAAAAACACTTGTGACCTTAAACAAGTTTTTCTAAGTACCCGAAAATGTTTGGCCATTGAAATTGTTCCCGATACAATGTGCTCAAAATGGTCTAGTAAACGGATTTGACCAGCACCTAGGGACTTTTCGTGACACATAATTGAAATAATGGGCACCCCAGAGACTCATATTATCCACATGTGGAATATGTATCAGATAAAAATGTCCAAAGGAAGAACATACTTCAAGTACGAAATGGACTTGTGTGGAGGTTCTGTAAACACTCCCACATGGGTGAGAGGGATCCTCATTATCCTTGCTCCAGACTAGCTAAATTGAAATCCATGAGTTCCTAGACCATGTTGCTCCTCTTGTGAAACATGTGCCAAACAAAACTCTACCATGTAGGTCCTTCACCGCATAACGTAGAAATGTATCTAGGATAGTACATCCCAAAATTCTTTGCTCCTACATGACCTTGTCATGTCTCTGAAGAGCAAAGTGGATGAAAGCATTGAAGCTTATACATCCTACTCGAAAAAATAAATCAAAGAATATTTTAAAATGAAATAAAACGAAATCGGATGCGTACGTGGAGGTTGAACATAGCATTCACTTACCCGTAGTCAAATGCACCCTACCTAAAAAGGCCTAGTAATCAAGAGATTAATGAAATTTAAGTAGTTTTGTACTGGTAATCTTGGGTGTTGTCTTTGCAATCCAAACCCCTCAGTTAAAAATCCCTTGGTGAGGCTCTATATGAGAATAGTTCAAACTAGTAGCCAATGGTGACCAATATTGTCTACCGTGTCTAATAGTGATTGAAGTTAACTTTGGAAGTTGAACTTGTCCACTACCCCTTGGCTGTTTGTGGACTTCTTTCCTTGAAATTATAACTATGATGAGATCAACAAGGATCATTAACACCTATGGAGTTATTGTATATTAGCTGGGTCATACCCCTACAATGACTGCTCTGAGAGACATAATCAGTGTTGCAAGTAAGCATAGATTGTCTCATAGTTGGAATTTTATTCACAAATGAATCTTGAAATGATCATCTCTCTCCTTAAACAGAAGAGAATTATTCCTAACACCCCAAAGAAAATAGGAATATTAGATTTTCTTGGGTTTGCAAAATAAGAGATTACCTATTGGGAGGCTCTCTTAATCATGTTGTTGCATGCATTAGCTACTTGACAGGTAGGACATGCCTACTTGCTATCACAAGAAAGTGTCATCTATATTGGATGCACCTTGTGAATATAGAGCCAATCGTGTAAAGTGATCATCGTTGTAGACATATACAACAATCACAAGCTATTCTACCAGCCTTAATTCTTCTTGAACAAGTAGATGATATTATAGTGGAAGCAAAAACCATGCTTTAGTGGAATGAGTCTACAATGCTGGCATGCCATGCATGCATATCAAAACAATAGAGTGATAAGCCCTTGGCATCAATGAAGGTCTCCACAATGTGAGCAAATTCCATATGTACCTTGCACGATGTGTATTGGCATGTATACATCATAATTGGTCATTCCATACCATTACTATGAGCTTATATGCTCTTATTTCCATATGTGTGTACCATTATGCTTGATCCTAAATCAATGGATAATACTGTGTCATGGAATAGAAGCCTTGCTTCGTAGTAATTTTATCAAAGCACCCAAGTTTTCCCAAGTTCATATGCTACTAGCATATTCCAAACTTTGGAAGCTTCTAGGCCAAATGACCTAAAGTGAAGTCTTGCTTTGCATAAGTGCATCTAGAAGATGAGAAGAACAAAACTTGGGTGCTCTTAAGTAACAGGTGCTCTGCATGAGACACAGTTCTCAAAGCAAAAGAGAATCGACACTATCGATCTTTCCTTGAGGAATGGCCTTGCTGAATCATGCAACTTATTTGGAAGCATGAGATTGTCCAAAATTACAAGAGATACCTCCTAAATCCTAGCTATCAAATGCAATCTAACTGCCAACCTCCACTTGACCAAAGAAACATTTTCTTGTCAAATTGGCATTACAGGATCTTGCAAAATGAAATAAGTTCAAAATGGAAACTTAAATTTAAGGCACTTACCAATTTTTGTGACCACCACCCCTAGCATAAGAAGTCGAAGCATCTTGTGACATGATTGTGCTTTCAATGCACTTCATATACTTATTTTTCATGCACTCTAACAAGCTTTAATGGCTTTTGAGTGATTATGCACCCAATGCATGGAGCCGTGCTCCTACAAGCCATGTTTTCCCCCTCCTCTTGATAGTACAAAGAGGACATATCAAAAAGATTTGGCCGATGTAAGACACAAGACAGTTTTTGAGAATCCCTGTACGAAGCCTTGCTCCCTAGTTAAAATTGATGTATCGTGGTGAATCTTATGGCATTGTCATTATTAAACGAAGTTAAAAGGAAATTAACCCCAACAATTGTCGACCTTATCGAGTATGATGCCACACTAAAGCATAAAAACATTAGTAGTAATTGCATAAACAAACCGTACCTATCCAATACTACTTGCATTTACCCTAGGAATCCTGTTGGATCTATCTTGCCGGCAATGAGTTGAGCATGACCGTTTTTTACTACATCAGATTTAGTAAACTCATCTAGGAGCCATGTCCCAAAACTCTGAACTAGAAAAGAAAGATGCCGGCTTCTTAGAATTGTAATTAATGATCGGCCTTGCTGAGTATCTGTGCAGTGTAAGTCACAGACCATGCTTGACCTCCTTTTGCTGCTAGGCAACCTTGCCTACCTACATCAGGTAAGAGTGTAATCAACTGATAAAATATTGGAAAGAAGTTACCTTGTTTTTGTGAGACGTGTTGAAAAACATCAGAGAAACCCGCTTTGATTTTAACAATCATCCCATTCTTGGAGCCCATATAGCCCGATTCAAGAGGAAATTTCCCTTTAGTAGAGATAGATCATGGTAGCCCACAAGTTCGTTGCATGCCATAGCTATCAAGCACATTCTCAATAAAGTAAAAATCAATTGCGTACCTCATGAAGTACTCGTGCCAATTGGCCTTGCCATCATAATAATCAAATGAATTTCAATCAAAAAGAGAATCAATACATTCATTTTTGGACACTGTTGCTTGTTGCTCGCAAGCCTTGCATGACCGGTGCATGAGATTGGGGATGGTCTTCATCACCTTTGCTGACCTTGTTGTAGCCATGCATGAGGTCTTGCTTGAACTTGAATGGTTGCTCGTAACCATGGCTATTGACCGTTAATCTGAGACACACAATACGCGAGGCTTCAAAAGTTGGTTTTCTGTTGTTCAAAACTACCACTCGAATTTTCCAAATGCTCAATAGGCATTGGTAATTTAATAAGAGTTTTAACCTTAACTTCTAAAAACATGTACCATACTCTGATTTTTTTGTAGATTTTTTTCTTAAATCTCAAAAAACCAAGGGTTGGCCTTGGTTTGTATGGAGGCTTGACTTGACTTTGCGTTGCCGATCAAGCAAGAAGAGGGTGAGGGGACGGACTGTGTTCACCCTCCCTTAAACTTGCATTACCCTAAATTTTCTTTGGTGGTCAAAGTGAGAAAATAAACTTAAAAGAGTAAAGCTTCACGAGTTGATGGTGGCTGCCTGTGCAGAGAGATGGAGGCTCAAACCGCGTGTTATTGACTCCAAATTCTCTTGATGTAGTGTCGGGTTGTCTTCCCTTTGGCAGTGTGACCTCACAAAGCTAGATAACACTCAGTTTCGTGCATGGTCGACGGGTTTCCTTCTCTACTAAGAGGCCTTGCCCACACAATTTTATCTTCTTCATATTTGGACTACTAGTCCTTCATGCACACAACCTTCCTTGCATGTTTCATACCCCTCATCCCCTTCCTGCACACACACACACACACACACACACACACACACACACACACACACAGAGAATCTATGCAAGCTGCAAGATTTTCCCCCTTCCTCCATGGCTGCTCTCCCTTGAGCTCTAATGCCATTGAAAGGATCTAGGAGACTGACTTGGGATATCCACCTCCCTACCACCCTATATATAGGCTATGTGGCTCTTAGCCCAAGCATAGTATGGATCCCCAATCCACAGCTAAGCCGTCTAAGCCATTGGCATAGGTCTGTGACCCCCATTGAAGATGTGTTTGTACTCACATTGAAAACAATGAGCAATGAAAGAAAACCAAAAAGTGTGCAAGTATCTACATGATAAAAGGAGGCTTAATACCCTATTACAGAAAATTTTGTCTCAACATCATCCACAATGAAAGCAGAAGGCTCCTAACATCTATGGTAATCAAGCATAGTGTCTCTAATTTGTGAGAATCATAAACAAGTCACCTCCAGCATGGCACTTGAAGTCAATACCCAAGCTATGGGCATGCCATTGCGATGTGCATAAAAAACTAGGTTAGTATAAAAGTGGAACTATAGTTGACAAAGGTGGCTATTTCATTATGCCAGCCAATTAAAGGACATGAAGGTTGAGAATTGAAGTACATACCTTGTATTTGTTCGTTTCGAATGTGGTATCCATCGCAATAAGGTTGTTATCACCATACATTTTGCACATCTCCTTTTGCCATCCCGATTGAATGCCAAGAATGAAATCCTTGCCATGTGTGAGGTCTTGCTCTTGGTAGATGAAAACCATAGCTTCATTCTCAAGACACCACTGTCTCATGTTCTCAACATTGTCCTCCTGCAGTTCAATTGTCTCAATCGTTATCTTTTGTTCCATGTTAATAATGTCACGTATGGAGAGAAAATTATCTCTCATGGTAGAACAAAGGGAATCCATTGTAGTTGATTGTGCAATGCTTTGATATGTCCATGCAATACCTGTTGAGGAATTACCCTCGTCGAAGAAGATTATACACCCATAATTTCTTTTCCTTGGACACCCAAGGAGAGAACAAGATTTTGGAACCCTCACCGTGATAAAAAAAATCATCCTTATCATCATGATAGGGATGAACATATGAGATCAACCCAAGGCTTTGAACACGTTGTAGGCGGCTAATATTGAAATGGCATTGGCATCCTCTTTTGATCAAGCTTTTATTGTGTTGCCTTCTACTTTTCTTGCTTGTGCCATCATCACTTGGTAATGATGCATCATGGGCATTGCTAGAATGAGGGGTAGAGGCATGTCGCTCATCATGCGGACCATATGCACACCAAAAGGTAGAAGTCAAATGTAAGACCAATGCCCGAAAACAACTAATTATTGAAAAAATTAAGAGGTAATCGATAATCATTTGGCACTAACACAATCTTTTCAATGCATGCATCATTAAACAACATCTTTGTTTATCCAAAATGATGAAGATGGTGAGTGTGCTTGTTGAACACAATACCATAGCCATCAATTTTACCTTCGCCATGCACAAAGTCATCAACTCATGACCATGGGATAATTAAAGACGTTGGGATGGGGGAAATGGGAAAAACACCCAACACACAATATGCCTGCCTCTCTATAGCCCAGCGATTCCACAACACCCCTATCCACATTGAATCACACACACGTAACCACAATCTACAAACAACTATTACCACGGCTCACACCTCATCATTCCCGATTGCCCAAACCCGACCAACCAGCATGCAATCATAGCAGCCAACCTTACCCCTCAAGAGCACCGTTATACTAGAGTTAGCTTACAAGTTTACACCCCTATGGCACACAATGCATCCACATAGAAAATTCATAAACTCAACACAGCCAAACTTTCGGTCCCTTACACCCACCTCACTTGAATAAAACACTTGAATAGCTGACACACTCATAAGCATGAGAGCGGGAGGGAGTAGGGGAATATTCACTTAAACATTGAGAACACGAAAATTATGCCCATATCGAATGCAATTGGCTATAGTGTAGAGAGTTTAAAATGATGTCTTTCCAAAAAAACGCCCTCCTTCCCTTGATTCTGGGACCTTTCTTTTTCGCGAGTGACGGTTGTGGAGTAGTCCTGAACTATGGGAGCTCTCTCTCGATATACGCCACCTTCATGCGGGCATATTGGCATATGATATCCTTCCAACTTCAAGCTCTAATGTGTGCCTTCGTGAATGAAATATTGCTTCTTCTTCCGCCTGCACTCGATCACCCTCTTTCATGTGCAACCATCCACCCTCATGGCGAGCCCTTTCACGTGCTCATAGCGTCCTTCAACCTCTGCAGCAGCCAGTGCCCTGCCGGCCCGGCTCCTCACCAGCTTCCTTTGCAATGTGTGCTCCCTGCTGCTGTCCTCAACTCTCCTCTTTGATGGCGCTGGCCTTCAGCCCTCTCCTGTCTGTAGCCGGCCCCCCGGCCCTCCTAGCAACCCCCCATGCAGCACTCCTTCATGCAGCTCTCTTCCCCCTCCACTTTGCAGCAGGCTGCCTCCTTTTTCATCTGCTGCCAACCATGCCATTCTGGTTAGATTCTGCTCTTCAAACCGCGACACCGTCTTTGACTTCACCAAGGAGCAATCAATAGGTCCTCAGTGGGGGCACCACTGATGGGATGGGGGAAATGGGAAAAACACCCAGCACACAATATGCCTGCCTCTCTATAGCCCAACGATTGCATAGCACCCCTAGCCACACTGAATCACACACACGTAACCACAATCTGCAAAAAACTATTACCACGGCTCACCCCTGATCATTCCCGATTGCCCAAACCCGACCAACCAGCATGCAATCATAGCACCCCACCTTACCCCTCAAGAGCACCGTTATACCCGAGTTAGCTTACAAGTTTACACCCCTATGGCACACAATGCATCCACATAAAACATTCATAAACTCGACAGAGCCAAGCTTTTGGTCCCTTGCACCCACCTCACTTGAATAAAACACTCGAATACCTGACACACTCACAGGCATGAGAGCGAGAGGGAGCAGGGGAATATTCACTTAAAACGAATATTCACTTAAAACATTGAGAACACGGAAATTATGCCCATATCGAATGCATGCAATTGGCTATAGTGTAGAGTTTAAAATGATGCCTTCCCAAAAAAACACCCTCCTTCCCTTGATTCTGGGACCTTTCTTTTCCGCCAGTGACGGTTGTGGAGTAGTCCTGGACTATGGGAGCTCTCGCTTGATATACGCCACCTTCATGCGGGCATACTTGTAGGTACATACTCGTAGGTTTCGAAATAAAATCATTTCTTTGAAGATGTCAAGGAATCTTGAAGGTGAAAAAAGAGAGAGAGAGAGAGAGAGAGAGAGAGAGAGAGAGAGAGAGAGAGAGAGGAGCAGTCTCAATCGATTCAATTTAAACAAGAGTAATAAAACTAGTCATTCCAGATCTGAGTAAGAAATGCAATTATCTGCGACAATTTCACATGAAGCAGATACATGAGATCCAACATTTTCAAATCCTTATGAAGGAATGCCATACAAACAACAAGTCATAAAAACTGGTAAAGCATAAATTGAAGTTGATGTGTAATGACACGTAAATAGAGAAGAGCGGAGAAGACAATTACACGTTCGATAGATAAGGATAAGCCATCACATTAAATTCATGGACGGAAACGTCCGATTACATTATTCAGTCTTATCACAAGTGCATTCAATTTATTCAATTGCACTTTTAAAGATGAGACCTCTTTGCGTAATGACACTATTTGCTCCTCTAGTTGAGCTACTGGATATCCGCTACATTTACTTGACAATCTTCAACTATATTTTTTATTGACTCTACAGACTCTTTTATGAAGAACTTAAGGGTGCCATTGTCATGGCCATGGACCTCAGTCCAAATCTGTAGGCAGGATTGCCTTTAATCTTTCAATAACATCTTCCTCCACTCCCTCGAACATGTCCTGCGTGTCATTGGCCTCCACAGCATTCAAATGACCTCCCTCTTCCATTACGATCTGCATAAAAAAGAACGAGCCCAAGAAGTTAGAATCTAACGACAGACAAATGTGGTTGAACGAAAACAAATTGTCATGAATTATAAACCTTCAAGATGCAACAAGTGTTGCCTCTGTGCGATGCACGAGAGGCATGTAATCATCGCCTATCTGTGTGCCCTCGTCGTCATCATCACTGTCATCAATGATAACAAGATTGGCTTTTGGATCATCCACGTTGGTCTCTTTAAATCGGTCGTATCGGTAAGATCCTTGCTATTCAAAGACAGTGACAAGTACCTAAAGCAATGAACGCATGGAAAAGAAAGCAGAATAATATGATGCTAACCTTTCTATGGCCTCCCATCGGGACCTAAACCAATCGGCTCTTGGTTGTGCATTGGTGTACAAGTCATCGGCCACAAAAATGCTCATGATGTCCTGGTAAGTCACAGTTGAGGGAAAAGCCATGCAGCGCCACATCGCTCTTATCTTTTTCAGGTACATTCCTCAGCCTTGGTAAGGAATGATCCACGACGATGAAGGGTAGTATTTTCCGGTACGCACCATAATATGCAAGGTGGACAGGAAATCGTTTCCTAGAGGGTGACGCATTTTGAACTTCCAGTACATTGCAGCACGGTCGTAAATATTGTTCGGAGTTAGACATACCCTGTTCTTCAGGTCCTCTACACTGTAAAGGGTATACAACTCTACACCCTTGTTGATATCATCAAAAGTAGTGACATTGTGAGTCAACTTCTGGAAGTGCGGCTCACCTTCGTCCTTTATGCAGTAGCCTACCATCCCCTGGAAGGTATGCATATTTTTCTGCTTTAGAGCTCTGCATAGGATGTTAGCACCTGCCGGACCTTACTTGTCCCAACCCAAGTACGACTTCAGCTTCTTGTTGATGGCAATAAGAGACGACATCATACGAACCACCATTTGAAAATGCAAATGGAAAACACTGCCTCCTCTTTCCACTGTGCACATCCCCGCCAATGTCTCCTTCTGCAAGAATTCGTCAACGCGTGAAAGAAGACATGTATCTATGTCCTCCCCTCTCACGGAGATTGTACTCACACTTGCTTCCATTAACTTTTTCGGCCTCTTCGACTCGTTTGAGGACCTCTCCTCTGCGGTCATTCGAGGATGTCCCCTCCTCTTAACGGGGACGCCTTCTTCACCCGCGCTACTGGCCGCAGCTCTTGCACTATTTTTCAATGAAGCCATTGATTGTAATTCCGTGCTCTCTCTAAATAAAGGAAAAAAGGAACTTAAAGCTTTAAGCAAGCTTATGGGTACCGAGCTGCTACTGTAAAAATCAATTTGTCTCTCTCTCTCACTAAAACACACACACACACACACACTTACTATCTCACACACACACACAAAGTTACCATCCGCAATCTCCCCGGATAAACAGAGCTGCTGCCGTTCAAATCAATCTCTCTCTCTCTCCCTCTCTCTCTCTCACACACACTCTGCATACAAGGCGAAAAGGGTGAAATTAAACCCTTCAATTTGTCTCTCTCTCTCTCTCTCTTTCTCACTAACACACACACACACACACACAAAGTTACCATCTCCAATCTCCCCGGATAAACAGAGCTGCTGCCGTTCAAATCAATTTCTCTCTCACACTCACACACACACAGTCTGCACAAACAGTTTTCGGTACCTGCAGCTCTCCCTCTCTCTCTCTCTCTCACTAACACACCCACACACACACTCTGCACACACGGCGAAAACTCTTTTGATTCCACCCTGAGAGAGAGAGAGAGAGAGAGAGAGAGAGCGAGAAATAGCACCTGCGATGGGATAGGAAGAGAGAGAGAGAAAGAGAGACAAAGAGCACCTGCCGGCGATGGGACTCTGTCAGCTTTGCCTTCGACCTGCAGACCTACGACATATGTAATGCACTGGAGCTGCCAGTCGCTACAAATCTCCCATGCAATTACTGGCGGTCTTGCTGCGCCCTTCCATGCAGTCACTGGCAGTCATCGCTTTCGATTTGCTGCGCTGCTGTTTCTTTTGCTGCGCTGCCTGGGATAAGTTCAGATTCCAGCTAATCCACGATTTTCTTAAAATCGTGGGCACATACATACTAGCATATGATATCCTTCCAACTTCAAGCTCTAATTCACTAAGTGAATGAAATATTGCTGCTTCTTTCGCCTGCACTTGATCACCCTCTTTCATGTGCAACCCTCCACCCTCATGGTGAGCCCTTTTTCGTGCTCATAGCGTCCTTCAACCTCTACAACCAGTGCCTTACCGGCCCGGTTCCTCATGCAGCCCACCAGCTTCCTTTGCAATGTGTGCTCCCTCCTGCTGTCATCAACTCTCCTCTTTGATGGCGCTGCCCTGCAGCCCTCTCCTGTCTGTAGCCGCCCCCCCGGCCCTCCTAGCAACCCCCCATGCAGCGCTCCTTCACGCAGCTCTCTCCCCCCTCCACTTTGCAGCAGGCCGCCTCCTTTTTCAACTTCTGCCAACCACTCCCCCTTTTCGCTTGATCATGGCCATCTGCCCTTGGCGGGTCCTGCAGCCCCACCACCTTGTTGCAACCTTCCCTCCTCGTGCAGTCCAGCACCTCCCCTTCTATTCCTGGCGAGCTGGCTGTCCCTGGCTGTAATAGCGCCCCCCCTGCGAGTGGCGGCTCTCCCTTTCTTTCCATATGCAGCCCGCCCCCATCTGGCGCAACCTTCTCAATCGACTGCAGCTTGCTCTCGTTTTTGTTTTTTAGCATGGCAATCTTTAAAAAAAATTTAACTTGCGACTTGGGTCGCCTTCCCACGGAGTCGTGATCGGACCACACAAACTCACAAATTCAAACTATTGGCTAACAAGCACCCAAGCTTCCCCTCGACAATAAAAATACTCCCCCACAATGCCTATTGTTGCCTGAAGAACTTTCCATGTCTGACAAAGTGCAACGAGCGGCCCAATTGCCACCAATGTAGAGCCGTAAATCTTTGCTCTCAAATTTGATTGATGATTGGAAAAGCACCTGTGCATGCAATGACGGCCAAATAGGCACCAATACAGCTTGAACTCCCTCCTAGGAGGACTCTTTAAATCCCTTGGCTAATGGAGACCAAAAAACCATGCTTGACCTTCAAAATGCCACATTTGACATACATATCACCATAAGATTTGTTGAATCCTGCACCAAGAGGCTACCCAAGCACTTTGCTGTCTGCTTGTAAATCTCCATGCACCTGTTTTTGGCATGTCCTCGAGTCGACCAGATTTGGTTGCACATCATTGCCCACCCCCTAGTTGAGCATTCATGCTCAACCGTAGAATTATTTAGATAATATATCATTGCATAAGAATAAAATTGATAGATAGTATTTACATAAGCAGTAGATAGATAGAGAGAGATTTTCATCTGATGTAGAGCCCACCCGGGTCAAATGGAAAGCAGCAGGCTTCCCCAAGCATAGTGTAAACTCCACCTGGATCAAAAATATGATACTGATCATCATCATCCATCTGTAAGACAGATAGACACCATCCCTGTTGCACCTATTAATTTGTAAGCCAACCACATTTGTAAAGCTTGATAATACCATCCTTCAAAAAACTGCATGCATGAATCATTCTTCCACCCAAAACAAGCATGTATACCCTGGAAAGCCTTTGCATCATCTGTTTCCCAGCCATCGGCTAGAGAGCTCGCCATATCATGATTGTCTTCAAACAAAACAACCTGCAGCAATCGGCATAACCACTTGCAAAACAACCTTCAACAACACATCCATCAACAACATGGCACCAACCTGTGGTAACTGATCATCCAAAGCAGACACTGGCATATCTTCACATGTACTCTTCAAACAGAACTGGAAAAGGCGGCAAGCCTTGCATACCTTGTATTCTTGCCATAGCTTTAGCAACCAAAACTTGCGACTCGTCATCTACATCGACCATTGGATCATCGAGCCCCCAGTCTGCTTCATCGAAGCACTCTTCTTCAGTCAACATGGCCTTACCATCACAAGGCAAGAGAGAGGGTTTCCCAACCCCCTGGTCTGCACAAAATGTCTCTTCACCTGCAATCTGTTGCTCTTTGACCACTTTATTGACATGCATAACATCATATGTCTCATACCTTGAGAAAGCAGACTCCGTTTCCCATGTGTTGTCTGTATCCAAGGCACTGCTATAGCTTGAATACACCTCAGCTTTCTCCACAAAACTCACCGGCTTTGGCACTTCCTCTATCTTCTCCACTGCTTGCTTTTCGAAAGTCACTTGGTCAAGCACATAAGGTGGTACTCACTCCTCTCTACAGCTATTGAGGCCTCATAGGCCCGCACGGTATTGTCTCTACTCTATCATCACACCTATCCACTGCTACCACATATGCATCAACAAAGGGGCGGATTACCTGAAGCTCTTCCCTTACAATTGGCCTTGGCACCAATGGACTCGCCAGAACTTGCTTTGCCTGTTGCTTCTTTAAAACCTTCTTCGTCATGCTCTGTGCATAGGCTATTGCGTCCTCCTACGTGCACAGTCCATCTATCTCGACTTTAACCCGCACTTTGACATGCAAGCAGTCCACAAACTTGGTCATCTTCAAAAAATATGTATTCTCTACAGCAGTTACCTTAACCAACTTGCTCCATATGGCCTCGAACTCCCACACGAATGCTCGGAAATCACTGTCAAGGCTTTGCTTTAGGTTGTCCATCATCTGCTTCACTTCACTCCACTGCGTGTTGGCCACATATCGGCTTCGGAATGCCGCTTCTAATGTGCTCCAATCCTGTTTTTCTTCACCCTGCAAGCCCTCGTACCATACCTTTGCTTTTCCACGAACCAAGAGCGGGAAAACTTGGGCCACTCCCTCTTCTCTTGACAAGCCGCTCTCCAGCAGAAAAAGGTTGTAGTCTTGCATCCAAACTTTTGCATCTTCAACACCTGTAAAAGTCGAAAAACCCGACCATGCCATTCTGGTTAGATTTTGTGCTCTTCAAACTGCGACACCGTCTTCGACTTCACCAAGGAGCAATCAATAGGTCCTCAATGGGGACACCACTGATGGGATGGGAGAAATGGGAAAAACACCCAGCACACAATATGCCTGCCTCTCTATAGCCCAGCGATTCCACAACACCCCTATCCACACTGAATCACACACACGTAACCACAATCTGCAAACAACTATTACCACGGCTCACACTTGATCATTCCCTATTGCCCAAAACCGACCAACCAGCATGCAATCATAGCACCCAACCTTACCCCTCAAGAGCACCGTTATACCCAAGTTAGCTTACAAGTTTTACACCCCTATGGCACACAATGCATCCACATAGAACATTCATAAACTAGACAGAGCCAAGCTTTTGGTCCCTTGCACCCACCTCACTTGAATAAAACACTTGAATACCTGACACACTCATAGGCATGAGAGCGAGAGAGAGCAGGGGAATATTCACTTAAACATTGAGAACACGGAAATTATGCCCATATCGAATGCAATTGGCTATAGTGTAGAGAGTTTAAAATGATGTCTTCCCAAAAAAACGCCCTCCTTCCCTTGATTATGGGACCTTTCTTTTCCGCCAGTGGACGGTTGTGGAGTAGTCCTGGACTATGGGAGCTCTCTCTCGATATACTCCACCTTCATGCGGGCATACTGGCATATGATATCCTTCCAACTTCAAGCTCTAATATCTGCCTTCGCTAAGTGAATGAAATATTGCTGCTTCTTCCGCCTGCACTCGATCACCCTCTTTCATGTGCAACCATCCACCCTCATGGTGAGCCCTTTCTCGTGCTCATAGCGTCCTTCAACCTCTGCAACCAGTGCCCTGCCGGCCCGGTTCCTCATGCAGCCCACCAGCTTCCTTTGCAATGTGTGGTCCCTCCTGCTGTCCTCAACTCTCCTCGTTGATGGCGCTGTCCTGCAGCCCTCTCCTGTCTGTAGCCGCCCCCCGGTCCTCCTAGCAACCCCCCATGCAGTGCTCCTTCATGCAGCTCTCTCCCCCCTCCAATTTGCAGCAGGCGGCCTCCTTTTTCAATTGCTGCCAACCACTCCCCCTTTTCGCTTGATCATGGCCATCTGCCCTTGGCGGCACCTGCAGCCCCACCACCTTGTTGCAACCTTCCCTCCTCGTGCAGTCCAGCGCCTCCCCTTCTATTCATGGCGAGCTGGCTGCCCCTGGCTGTGATAGCGCCCCGCGCCCCCCTGCAAGTGGCGGCTCTCCCTTTCATCCATACGCAGCCCGCCCCAAGCGCAACCTTCTCAGTCGACTGCAGCAAGGCAGCTTGCTCTCGTTTTTTTTTAATAGCATGGCAATGTTTAAAATAATTTAACTTGGGACTTGGGTCGCCTTCCCACGGAGTCATGATCGGACCACACAAACTCACAAATTCAAACTATTGGCTTGCAAGCACCCAAGCTTCCCCTTGACAGTAAAAATACTCCCCCACAATGACGATTCTTGCTTGAAGAACGTTCCACCTCTAACAAAGTGCAACGAGCGGCCCGATTGCCACCAATGTAAAGCCATAAATCTTTGCTCTCAGATTTGATTGATGATTGGAAAAGCACATGTGCATGCAATGACGGCCAAATAGGCACCAATACAACTTGAACTCCCTCCTAGGAGCACTCTTTAAATCCCTTGGCTAATGGAGACCAAAAACCATCCTTGACCTTCAAAATGCCACATTTGACATACATATCACCATAAGATTTGTTGAATCCTGCACCAAGAGGCTACCCAAGCACTTTGCTGTCTTCTTGTAAATCTCCATGCACCTGTTGTTGGCCTGTCCTCGAGTCGACCAGATTTGGCTGCACCAACGTGGCCACTGACCCTACCCGCATCGAAAGGAGACCATCGAAGGCCTAGAAAATATTGCAAAATCATGCAGCAGCTCAGGGAAGTTGGCATCAACTTGACACTAGCATGATGGGGCCGGCCACGTGGAAGGCCTCTCTAGTGTGGCTCAGCATGTGGAACTTGAAGCCATGCTGGAAAGGCGACTCAGTGCCATGTTTGCAAGCTGGCCAAAATGTAACCAGCACCTCGCAAGGGGATGCAATAATGAAGGGACTTCTTGAATTAATTCCCTTCATATTTGCAGCCCCTTGCGAGAATGCTTATGTATGCATTCATAGATGATAGATTGAGAGAGGCATTAGGGTACCCAAAACAACCCTCTTGACTGAGCACGCTTTTGTGTAGCCTTTTGAAACTTCATGGATTAGCACTACAATGAATTCCATGATGCTCACTTGCAAGTGTGAAGTTGAGAATAATTCCTCATTCTCATGCCATGGTTTCATATATGCACAATATCTAGGGAGACAATGACTGTGTTGATGAGGGGATCGCTGCTAAAAGAGTGTATCCACTTGCCTACCAATGCTTTAAGCCCGCCACATACAAGGAAGGCTACAAGCTATCAAAGCTTGGTGGGTTGAAGTTTGGTAAGATTGGGGATGTATGGACAGGGCCTCTAGTTTTCCCTCTACAAAAGAGTAGCAATGTCCTATGGACATAAGATGCATTGCAAAGCCACAGGGTGCCAAAAGTAATGAATTAGAACTATTCAAGCAAGTAGGTCATTGTAATTTGAAAAAAATAAACAAGTATCTTTTCAAATGAATGAGACTCATGAATGAAAAGCTGAAACCTTCTTGAGGAGAATGCCACCAATATGTACCTATCATATGGCTTCAACACAAGGATATTTTTTATTTCAAAAATTAGCACATTTTTCTTTACATAGAGTTATCATTGAAGAGAAGTTCCCAAAATAGACATATTGAAATATGTAAATAGTGTGTTATAATTAGGGACATTTCACAGATAAGGGATTTAAATACCCCTTGAACATACAATGTATATTGGTTCTACATAGAATGCCTTGAGAAAACCCCCTTGCATAACATTGTGGAGTATCTTCTTGACTCACCTCTATGGAATAAGAGACATGGGGTAACAAGAGGAGAATCCTTCTTGACATTCCTTGCGGAACATTCACAATAGATGCGCTCTTGGTCTCTACATGATAGACATGGCTCCCACTCCTAGCCACTATAAGTCGTATTTTGTCCTTTTTTATAAAACAAGTTTGAGCCTCGTAAAATTCTTTTGAGATCTTAGGAAATTTTTCATGCACTTTTAGAATGACATTCATCTTTTGGAACTTCCTTAGCTATGAGTGCCATTGGTGCACTTCCTTGCATGCATCATTGTGCTATGACATCTGTTTTCTTGTGCTCTCTCTCTTTAGTATAGTCAGAGAGAAAGACCATGATAAAACCTAAAATACATCAAAACTCAATTTTAATGATATTGTTTTCAACATTGGCAAGAAAGCCAATGCTATTTTAATTCTTTCACTTACTCCAACAAAATAGCCCCCCATAGTTTGTTTATAAATGAATGGATAAAGATGAGAGAAAGTACAACTTGAAAGGATGAAAGAATCTTAGAAGATTGAAGATGAAAGATATAGTATGTGATTGAAACATGAGAATTGTAAAGTGTTTAAATTTTCTTTGTTTTTCATTATTTTCCCCTGAAAAGTTGCTCGACATCCCTTAATACCTTGATTCATAGCGGTCTCTCTAATGAATGAGTTCTTCATTAAGGGTAGTGAGAATAGGAGATCGAGTAAGTGATACTTTCACATTGTACATCTATGCAGTACAAGTTAGTAGAGTCCTTTAGTATGTCTAGTCTTTTGATCTCGTGTTACCCGAGATAGCAATCTCCCACTTGTGAGAAGTTTTAAAAAACTAGTTGTTTTGGACGGCCAAAGATCTAGTCCCAAGAAGTGGAAGACGCCAGAGAGACCTTACTGGCTGCAAACTGTCAAGAAGGAAATTCCCCACTCAAAAGCTAATTGCTTGGAACGGGCATTCTCCGAAGACGAGTGTTCACCAGCATTGCAAGCCCTTGGCAAGGAAAAGTCCCCTGGTTGGGATGGGATGACGGTGGAATTCTATAGAGATAGCAATCTTTAGTATGTCTAGTCTTTTGATCTCGTGTTACCCCGAGATAGCAATCTCGTTTTAAAAAACTAGTTGTTTATCTCATTTAGCAAGATTTTCTATGCTTCCACTACATGTTCCACATCGAATTCCCCTTTTCATAGTTCAACAGAAAATTTCTAAACGAGAAACTTGCTTGTAGATGGCAGTACAACCAAATGCCTCTACCATACATTGCATTATATGGGAAAGTGAGAAAGAGATAAATAGTGAGAAAGAAATAAATACTCAATGAAGCTCAATTTTGTGGGATGTGAAGAACAAATTTTCCTTGAAATGCAAGAAGAATGTTCTACCCCCATCCCTCCCCCCCCCCCCCCCCCCCCGCTCTCGCCACGCGGGGGCCGTTTCACTAGTGTGCCAACCGTCCACCGTGAGGTATTAATTGAAGACCCTACAAATCTCAAGGAATTCAAGGAACAAAAACAAAAGGGCATCTTGAGCTGACATGCGCATCAAGTGTCCTTTTTTATAAAACAAATAATGGTGCATCTCTCTTGATATGTGTTCGACTTTCCTCTCCATTAATATGACCTCCATTTCATTAAGACCTCATGAGATAGATAATCCTAAGGCATGTCCACAAAATTGTAACCTAGGGTAAGTGAGCCAATAAAGTTCAAGGTGTGTCTATGAAAGCGGAGGCTTGATATAAATAATAGGAAAAATACTTTGGTAACTATGACAAGAGAGTGAGGACAATTAAGTAATCTGGTATCAACACAAGATACAAGAGAGACACGAGATGTTTACATAGAAACACATTTTATTCCCTAAAAAGTGCTTGAAAATGGGTATTTACACTATTAAAAAGTGATTTTGAAGTACTTGAGAGTACTTTTTGAAAGTACTTAAACTTCTTGTAAGCACTCTAGCTACTACAACAAACTCACTGTTTAATAGAAAGCATTACTAATAAAGCACTTTGAAAAACTACTTTTTAACATTGCTTTTAGAAAGTGCTTCATAGTGCTTCTAAGATTTCATATATGATTGTGCAGATCCAAACCTAATTCCAAAAGCCAGAGCTTATCTAGCTCTAAAATAACAATACCCACATGTGTGAGCATGTTGCATAGAAAACACCATTTAATAATACTCTACAATCTTTGCTCATTTTTTTGTACAATCTCTCTATCCATCCTACCCAACAACTATATTTATATAGCTGCTGCTCCTTAGATGAGAGAAACTCGTAGATTCCTTTGATAGGTGCCTTTTGCATGATGTGGAGAACATTTTTGTTGACCACTAATCAAGGGATAATCACTATATGTCCTTGTAATCAAGCTTGAAAATACGTCGCTAATTGCATAGCACAATTTCTAGCATTGCAGAGGCAATTGATGACATATTCACTAGATTTAGTAGGGAAGGAATTTGGATAACTTCTCTAACCATATCACAATGTATATAGAGTGGAACAACGTGTCTTATTATTCTTCCACACTATATTGGTTGTATTGAGACTTGTGACTCTTGCAACTAAGGTGTTTGTTGTGGGCTATCACGTTAATTTTCCCTGTGACTTTAGGAGCCAATTCCACCAACTAAGAATAGGTACATTACTTCTATACACACACACCACCTCAATCCACCACAATGCATTTTGTGTGTAGAAGAGACCTCCTTTTATAGGCCAAAATGGTCTACCCTCTCTCATGAGAGACGGTCGTGTGTAGCTACCCTTGTGTAGACAAGTTCAAGTAGTCCGCTTGAAACTTGGCCACCGATCATTGAACGTCGGCAATCGGCCATTGAATTAGGCCACTAGCCATAGACTTACAACTACCACCTAGCCAGTCATTGACCACCAACCATGGCCAACCGGCCATTGAGTCCTCTTCCAAAAGAGCACGTATAAAGTGATATCTCACTACTATTGGATTAATCCTTGATTAAAAGGCTAAATTATTTTCAAGATGAATGATGATTTTCTTGTCACTATACAAGACACATATGTCTTGCTTGTATCCAAGATCCTCCAAGAATGTGTAAAGCCACAAAATCTCTTTGTTAGTCTCTGTAAGAGCTACATATTCGGCTTCCATAGTAGAAAGTGAGGCCAGTTTTTGTAGCTTTGAAGTCCAACTTACTGCTTTGTCTTAAATTGTGAAGACGTTGCCAATAGTTCTTCTTCAAATTTTTTTGTCACCTGCCATATTTTCATCAGCATATCCTTGCAAGAAAATATTACTGCTTATAAAACACAAAGCATTTGTGGTTGTCCCCTTTAGATACCTAAGTATCCACTTCATAGCTTGCCAATGCTCTTTACCTAGATTATCCGTGAATTTACTCACAAGTCCCATTGTATGTGCAATATTTGACCTTGTCTAAACCATAGAATACATTCGAGAACCTATCGCTACAGCATAAAAAGCTTTAGATATATAGACTATCTCCTCTTGTGTCTTTGAACACATGTCCTTGGTTACTTTAAAGTGACTAGCAAAAGGTGTAGAAACCAATTTTGCATCTTGCATTGAAAACCTTTCTAGTACCTTCTGGAGGTGTTCCTCTTGGGATATAGCTTTTGTGTCTTCTTCTTCCTAGCCCTTGATATCTTCATACCAAGTATCCACTTTGCAACACCTAAATCTTTCATTGAAAAAATTTTAGAAAACTCTTTTTTTAGGTCTTTGATATGCTGCATGTTAGCACTTGCAATCAACATGTCATGAACATACAACATAAGGATGATAAATTTCCCATCTCCCAAATTCTTTGTGTACACATAGGGATTTGAGTTGCATCTATTGGATCCATGAGTCAACATCCATAGGTTGAATTTGAGGTACCACTCTCTTGATGCTTGCTTTAGACCATATAAGCTTTTCTTTATTATGCATACCATTTTCTCCTTACCCTTTTCTTCGTACCCGTTTCGTTGAAGCATGTAAATCTCCTCCTCGAAGTCGCCATGACAAAATGCCATGTTTCATCCATTTGCTCGAGATTCAAATCATGAGCAGTCACAAGGGTTAAGGTAAGCCGAATTGAATTCATTTTTTATAACAAGATAAAATATTTCATTCAAGTCAATACATTTCTTTTGAGAAAACCCCTTTATTGCAAGAACGGACTTGTACCTCTTGTTCTTGCCTTCCTCTTCCTTCAACTTGTACACCCGTTTGTTTTACAGTGCCCACTTACCTCTGAGAAAATCAACCAATTCCCATGTTTGGTTTTGATGCAACGAGTCCATCTCTTCTTGCATGCTCTTTGTTTATTTTTCTTTGGATTTGTGTTGCATGGCTTCTTTGTATGACTATGGATCTCTAGAATCTGAGAGCAAGAGATGATTGAAGGAATGAACCTCTTTGAAGATCTACCTAATCTCGTATATCTTTGGGACATAGGTTGAGGTTCTTCATCTGGTTGACGTTGTTGCAAGTTGAGTGTGCTTTGCTGCACGTGTCGAAGGCTCGGAGCTTGCCAAAACATTGTGTGCAAGCCACGAATGACTACAAGCACACAACAAGACATGTTGGGGTATAAAGCCCAATGTGGTCGCCCAGGTAAGTGGGTGGGCCGCCAGGTATGTACACATATTCTTTTGTTAAAACCTAATAAGAACTCACTATGCTCTACACATTACAGTAGAGCGAGTTCACCACATCGTCGTGCTCTTCTTCTCGCACTCTCTCTCGCGTTGCACTTCTGCTCGTACTCCTTCAACTAGTATCAGAGCTCAGATCGAGGCTCGGGGCAGCATTTGCAGGTAGCCACAGTCACTTGCTCAGATTGGAGTGAGATTCGACACGCGAAGATGCGGCCCCAAATCTTGTGGGATAGCCCAAAGGGCTTGGTGTTCTCAGAATTTCATTCTGAGGTCATCTCGGCCACCGTTCGGCTTCGACAAAGCTCTGTGCAGGCCATTTTCGACTACGTGGTCTTGGCGGGTGCAGATCCGACTCTTCAAATTTGGGGTTTCGGCCTACGACTGCAAGTGCTGAGGATATCTGCACTTCCAGAGTGCTGATTTGTGGCTGTCTACACAACAAAGGACGGCTCACAGTTCTTGGAGGCGTGTCACATACGACACGGGCGCACCTACACACAGACTGTAGGCGACATCCACTAGTGCATCAGGTAGCTTGTGTTTGCTGCTTGATATTCCAGATTTCATCCTGACATTGTAGGTACTTCCACATGGGATGTATTGTCAGAGATGATGTATGTCTGTTGAGGGTTTGCTGGCTATGAGTCACGCAACAAACAACCGCCGCAGCCGTTACAGCATACAGTGGGAAATTTGTGGATGTATGACTTTGTGGGAAGTCTATGTACTGTCAGATTTACTGCAGCCTTTTTTGAGGGTCGAGTGAGGTTTTATTGAGTTGGGGGATTCTCGAATGTTGAGATCCTTTCGGTGATACAGGTCTTGGAGCGATCCCTCGAGCACCCTTAGATAGGCAGCTAGGATGTATTGACTGTGAGTTAGACAGTTGGGATTGCATCTTTGCTTTACTGCCATTGAGGCATTGTCGCAATCTATGCTTAAAGGATAGTGATGACAGGACAGTGAGAGACAGTACAGGTGCAGGACAGGCTTACCCACAGCTTACAGTGTTAGAGAGATAGTGGGTTTTTGAGCTGTTTTTGGTCTATTTTGGAGTACACCACAGCCATTTTACAAAGGAGACTCTGCCAAAATTTCTGCAAAATCTGAAGCTTTCTTGGTTCATTTGACAGGTTGATATTGGTTTAGAGGTCAGTCCAGGAAAGTAAACTACTATGAAGCGTAGCTATGGCTGGATCACAGGACACTGCTCTTTACAATATCAAGAAGCTGGATGGAACCAATTTCCCATTGTGGAAGAAGCCGATTTGGCACGTGTTGGTACAAAGAAGCAGATAAAACCTATAAATCTCAAGGGGATAAAACCAGAAGATATGGACGAAGATGAATGGAGCGAAATGGATGAATTGGCACTTTCTACCATTATGCTGACTTTGACAGAAAGCGTTTACTTCAATGTAGCAGACGAGATGTCAGCTTATCAAGCATGGACAAAGCTGAGTGATCTTTATGAGAAGCAGAGTGCAGCTTCACAGGTATACTGGCTTAAGAAGCTTGTTGACTTGAAGATGAAAGAAGCGACACCTATGTCCAATCATCTGAATGAATTCAACACCATCAACAGTCAGTTGTTAGCTCAAGGTGTCAAGTTTGATGAACCTGTTAGAGCTATGTTCTTGTTGATCACATTACCGGAAAGTTGGGACACTTTTCGCACAGCTTTGAGTAATTCTGCACCTCCATATGGTTTGACCATATCAGGTGTAGAAGGCAGTCTGCTTACTAAAGAAACCAACAGAAAGACAATAGAAAAAGGAAAAGGAACATCCCTTTTGGCCTATAAAAGGAGGCCATTTCTACACACATTTTATAGTGTGAAGTTGATGCAACAAGGTGAGTGTGAGGTGGTGAGAGTGAAGCAAGGCGGGAGCTCCATTAAGGGTATAATCCCTTTGTAAACTACTTCTTGTTTTGAAGTACTAAAGCCATCGAGTGGCTGCTTTCCCGTGGATGTAGCCCACATTGGGTGAACCACGTATATCGTGTGTACTCTCTCTCTCTCTCTCTCTCTCTCTCTCTCTCTCTCTCTCTCTCTAGTCTATAATCTTGTGTATGTAAATTTGTCTCTGTCCATTAAGTAATCTACTCAATTATCTATTTAGCTACGTCTTATTTCCTAACAACTGGTATTAGAGTAAGGTTTGCTCGTAGCTAAATTATCTCAAGGAAAAGATTCCTTGAATTGAGTGGGAGTTATGGCGGAGGAAGGGAAGCTCAAGATTGAGAAGTTCAATGGCAAAAACTACCAACATTGGAAGATGCAGATTGAAGACTATCTCTACAAGAAGGACCTCTATTTGCCACTAGGCGGTCTTGCAAAGAAGCCCGCAACAATGGCAGATGAAGCATGGATTGTCCTTGATCGAAAGGCACTGGGAACAATCCGGTTAAGCTTAGCGTCAACGGTGGCCTTCAATGTTTCGGAGATGAAGACCACAGAGGACTTGATGAAGTCACTTGACGACTTCTACGAGAAACCATCGGCATCCAATAAGGTATTTCTTATGAAGCGCTTGTTCAATCTAAAGATGGCAGAGAATGGTTTAGTTTTGCAGAACACCTAAATGACTTTAACACAAACATAAGTCAACTTCGATCGGTGAAAATCAATTTCGATGACGAAGTGCGAGCTCTCCTTATACTATCATCTCTACCGCGGATAGATGGGACAGCCTTGTGATGGCTGTAAGTAATTCTATTTCTGGCACAAATACTCTTAAGTTTGATGATGTTGTGGGTGTTCTCCTAAGTGAGGAAATACGAAGGAGAAGCACTGGAGAATCATCAAGTGTTGCACTGTCAGTGGAAACAAGAGGAAGGCCTAAGGAGAGGTTCAAAACCAAAAGGGTCGTGATCGCTCAAGGCGGAGCAAGTCACGCACAAAGTCAGTTCTTGAATGTTGGAACTGCGGCAAGAAGGGCCACGTCAAGAAGGATTACTAGTCCAAGAAGAAGAAGGAGACAGAGTCTCAAGACAACAAGCCAACATCGGAGGCCAATGTGGCAGGTAAAGTAGAGCAAGATGCTCTAATTCTCTCATTAGACAATGTGTCTAATTCCTGGATAGTAGATTCTGGGGCTTCATTCCATGCGACACCACACAAGCAACATTTCCAAGACTACACCAAAGGTAATTTTGGGTATGTATACTTGGGAGATGATGAAGCTTGTGAGATTGTCGGCAAAGGTACAGTTTCTATCAAAACTGCTAACGGAAATGAATGGAAGCTTAAAGATGTTAGGCATGTTCCTTCTCTTCGCAAAAATTTAATCTCTACAGGACAATTGGACGATGAAGGTCACAACATTGCATTCGGAAACAAATGGTGGAAGATCTCAAAGGGATCTTTGGTGGTTGCCAAGGGAGAAAAGGTTGGTACACTTTACTTGTGTACTATTAGCACGCAACCTTCAGCTTGTGCAACAACTACAGAAGTTGATAGTGCGGTGTGACACTATTGACTTAGGCATATGAGTGCCAAAGGAATGCAAATCCTTCAAACAAAGAAGCTTCTACCATGTTTGAAAGAAGTGGACTTAGAGATCTGTGAAGATTGTGTTTATGGTAAACAAAAGAGGGTAAAATTTCAAAAATCAAGAAATGAAAGAAAAAATAAAAAACTTGAGTTGGTTCATTCTGATGTTTGGGGTCCTGCAAGTACACCATCACTTGGTGGCTCATTGTACTATGTAACATTCATAGACGATGCGACTAGAAAAACATGGGTTTATGTCATGAAGAATAAATCCGATGTATTTTCCATATTTCAAAGGTGGAAAGCCTTTGTGGAGAACGAAACAGGTACCAAGGTTAAATGCCTCAGATCCGACAATGGAGGCGAATATTGTAGCCAAGCTTTTGAAAGATTTTGTGCTAGCAATGGCTTTCGGAGGCAAAGGACAACCCCAAGGACACCGCAACAAAATGGAATTTCGGAAAGGATGAACAGGACAATCATGGAGCGAGCACGAACGGCTACATGCAGGCCTACCGCTTGAGCTTTGGGCGGAAGGTGTAAGTACGTCTGTGTACTTAATCAATCGATCACCCTCAACGGCATTGGATGGGGGAGTTCCAGAAGAGGCATGGACAGGTAAACCGGTGAATTATGCATTTCTCAAAGTGTTTGGGTGTGAGGCTTTCATGCACATAGATAGAAGCCTAAGATCATTGGCTATGGAGAAGGTGACTTTGGGTATCGCCTATGGAATCCTGAAGATGGTAAAATCTTAAGGAGTAGGGATGTAATTTTTAACGAACAAAATATGTACAAAGATTACTTGGAAAGAAAACAAACAAAAGAAACAGGTGATGAGTACATGGAGCTTGAGGACGGTGAAGACTCAAGGACTGCAAACGGTGACAATGTGCAACAACGTCAACCAAATGAGGAGCCTCAACCTATTCCCCGAAGATCTACAAGAGCAAGTAGACCTCTAGAAAGGTTTGTTCCTTCCTTCAACCATCTCTTGATCTCAGATTCTGGAGAGCCGGAATCATCGGAAGAAGCTATGCAACATGAATCCAAAGAAGAATGGACGAAGAGCATGCAAGTGGAGATGGACTCACTACATCATAACCAAACATGGGAGTTGGTTGAGTTGCCTAAAGGTAAGCGGGCACTTCAAAACAAATGGGTGTACAAGCTAAAGGAAGAAGAAGGTGGGAAGAAAAGGTACAAGTCTAGGCTTGTGGTAAAAGGGTTTTCTCAAAAGAAAGGTATTGACTTCAATGAAATATTTTCTCTTGTTGTAAAAATGAACTCAATTAGGCTTGTCTTAAGCCTTGTGGCTATGATCTAAATCTCGAGCAAATGGATGTAAATACGACATTCCCTCACGGTGACTTAGAGGAGGAAATCTACATGCTTCAACCAAAGGGGTATGAAGTAAAAGGTAAGGAGAAGATGGTTTGCAGATTAAAGAAGAGCTTGTATGGTTTAAAGCAAGCATCAAAACAATGTTACTTGAAGTTTGATCGATGGATGTTGGATCATGGATTCACAAGATGCAACTCGGATGATTGCGTCTACATGAATAATTTGGGAGATGGGAAATTCATCATCCTAATGTTGTATGTTGATGACATGTTGATTGCAAGTGCTAACATGCAGGACATCAAAGACCTAAAAGAGGAGCTGTCTAAATCTTTTTCAATGAAAGATTTAGGTGCTGCAAAGAGGATACTTGGTATGAAAATATCAAGGGACAGGACGAAGAAGACAATAAAGCTATCTCAAGAAGATTACATCAAGAAGGTACTAGAAAGGTTTGCAATGCAAAATGCAAAACCAGTTTCTACACCTTTGGCTGGTCATTTTAAACTAACGAAGGATATGTGTCCAAAGACACAAGAGGAGATAGCCTATATGTCTAAAGTTCCATATGCTGCAGCGGTAGGTTCTCTAATGTATGTTATGGTCTGGACAAGGCCAGACATTGCACATGCAGTGGAAGTTGTGAGTAGGTTCATGGACAACCCAGGTAAAGAGCATTGGCAAGCTGTGAAGTGGATACTTAGGTATCTAAAAGGGACAACAACAAATGCTTTGTATTTTGGAGGAACTGATATTTTTCTAGAAGGGTATGCTAATGCAGATATGGCAGGTGACAAAGATACTCGAAGGAGCACTACTGGCTATGTGTTCACGGTTGGAGGCACAACAGTAAGCTGGGCTTCAAAGCTGCAGAAAGCGATTTCACTTTCTACCACGGAAGCAGATTATGTAGCAATGACGGAGGCAAGCAAAGAAATTCTATGGCTTCACAGATTCTTACAAAAGCTTGGATTCAACCAAGACAATTGTGTCTTGTACAGTGATATCCAAAGCACTATCCATCTTGCGAAGAACTCAGCCTTTCCTTCAAGGACAAAGCACATTGAGGTGAGATATCACTTCATACGCACTCTTTTGGAAGAGGGACAGCTAAAGCTAGGAAAGGTGCATACAAGTGAAAATCCTGCAGACATGTTTACAAAGGTGGTCAACAAGGAGAAGTTGAGCTTTTGCTCATCTTCAATTGGCATTCAAGGATAAGAAGCCAGATCAGTCTCCAAGTGGGAGACTGTTAAGTATGGAGCCGTATTTACCCTTGTAATTTTATGTGGTAAAAGCGCACATTTGTAAGGCCCCCATTATGAGGAGAAGCCATCGTGCGTGAAGGTAAATCACTCACCGGAAACCAAAATTTTCACAGTAAAAAACCGGAATATTCTTCGCTGGAATATTCCTTTTCGCCGGAATATTATGGCCGGACGGTGATCGGAACGTGGTCAGAAAACAACCGTCGGTTGGTCGGTGGCCGAATTCAAAAGCGGACTTGTCTTCTCAAGGGCGGCCACACATGGGCGGATTGGAGGGTCCGATTTGAACTTATCTACACAAGGGCGGCTACACATGGCTGCCTCTCATGAGAGAGGGAAGCCCTTTTGGCCTATAAAAGGAGGCCATTTCTACACAAATTTTATAGTGTGAAGTTGATGCAACAAGGTGAGTGTGAGGGGGTGAGAGTGAAGCAAGGCGGGAGCTCCATTAAGGGTATAATCCCTTTGTAAACTACTTCTTGTTTTGAAGTACTAAAGCCATTGAGTGGCTGCTTTCCAGTGGACGTAGCCCACATTGGGTGAACCACGTATATCGTGTGTACTCTCTCTCTCTCTCTCTCTCTCTCTCTCTCTCTCTCTCTCTCTCTCTCTCTACTCTATAATCTTGTGTATGTAAATTTGTCTCTCTCCATTAAGTAATCTACTCAATTATCTATTTAGCTACGTCTTATTTTGTTGGAATTAGGGTTGCAGAGAAACACACACAGCTTGGAGAAGACGAAGGAAGCTCAAGGCACACAATAGAGAGTGTGTTACTTAGTGTGCAATGGAAAGATAGATAGCCCTAGAGTGATGGGCGTATATACAATGCTCGGGGGAAAAAACCTCCTAAAGAGGGAAAAAATGCCCCGGCAGTCCTAGTGTGTTCACACACATCACTACCACATGTATATGGTAACATATTTCCTAACAAGTGTTTCCACATTGATTCAATTTTTGACGTGTGTGCTTATTTTGTATGCCTTGGGCTTTTTTCTTTTCAAGAAAAAGCGTGCACACTGGGAACCTCTAGGGCTCTAGTACCATAGAAATACATGTGAGTGAAGTACCAAATCAAGTTGAAATTTCTCTTCCTGCTTAAGATTTTATGTTTGTGGCACTTTTGTTGTTTTTTAATTTTGTAACTTTAGGGTGTCATATGACATATGACAGTGTTACCCTCTCGAGGCTCATCACACTAGTAAACTCCCTTTATAATACTTAAGCTAAAGGTCAATAGGGACTAAGCCCACTAGAAATCCCTAGTACATTGCACACAATGTTGCCTGAATCATATTAAGAACCTAAAGTAACCATTGATTATTAGGAAGGCATTCCCCATGGTATCAAGAGAAGATCTCTAACGCCTAACTTGGTCAAACTAGCTTAGACAATTTGCTTGATTTTTAAACCTAGACAAGGGATTATGATAGAAAATTATATTGAATCTAATGTTTTAATACTAAATAAATGTGTTGAATATTGTGCTACCAATCACAGTTAAAGCAGGCAAACATGGATGCTAAAAAAAAGAGGCAATGCTAATGGACAAGGAACACCTATTTGTGTTGATAATTGTGCTCGATTCGAAGAGTGAACAAGACAAAGATAGCATGAAGTTCAAAATCCCAACACCGTAATGCGTTCCTGTTTACACTAGAAAACACAAGTAATACCTCTAGGAGGCACATAAGTGGGAAGTGGCACCAACCTTCATTGAACACAATCAAAACAACATAAAGAACCCTAACCTAATTATTTGCACCTCCCTAGAGGTTCAAGGGAACAAGATATTGAATAGATGGGCAGGTAGCCCTAGGTCTAAACCGTATCCTCATCATCGTTGAGAAAAATAAATTCATCATCCGTGAGACCATACGTGCCATCCGTGTAATCATGTAAATCTTCCTCATCATTAGATGCACATATATTCAGTAAGAATGTCACTAGGCGTGTATAGTCATCTTGGTCAAAAGGGTAAGCTTGTGCAATTAGAGAGACGTTCTATACTAAGTAGGGATCAATCGTGGTCAAGAAACGTATCATCCATTCTAATTTCTCAAAATTCTTCTCACAAGCTAGCGTATCTACCAAGTCCCATTCACAAGCAAGTATCGAATAGACTATGTGAAACACTTGTGAAAAGTAAAGAGGGTACCTCTCACCCAAAGCAGGAATGGATGACTCTATTGTACTAGCCATATCTGTACACACATATAGATTTTTGTTAGTGTGTGAATATTATAAGGGTCATGTCAAAAGGTCGTATCCTTGTGCATAATGTATAATTATGATTTTTGGGTCAAGTGCTAGAATTTGTAGGTTTCCAGATTTTTATTTGGTGGCTCTTGCTCTTTTACTTTTTTTATTTTTGTTTTCTTGAGTATAGGGCTATATCTATACATTTCCAAAGATTGGGAGATCGAGAGGTCAGGGAGGAAGTTTAAGAGGGGAGCAAGTGACTGATGGATGTCAACAAACACTCCCCCCTTCCTTGGGTAGATCATACCTTTTGGAATGATATCGTCACCTTTTGAAACCGATTGTTCCAAGTTGTAATGCGACTTTGACCAATAGTTTTTCACCACCCTAGTAGGAGTCTCATCTAGTTGCAAGTGTGGTAAGGTACTCTCCTAGGATTTTAAATGCAACGTTGTTGTAGATGGCGAACTTACAACGGGAGGTACAATTTCTTTTTTGTTTGTATGGATATTTACAATGGTAGGTGGAGGTTGTGTCGAAGCTTGCATTTTCGCATATGAACTACATGCAGAGGTAGAAGATTCATTTGACTTCCTTGTGGCTGAGCTTGGTGGAATAAATCTTTCTTTCTTTGGTACCCAAAGTAGCTCCGGATCAGGTGTATAGTGTTTTGTGATCTTTCCCTTCTCTCACGGTCTTCAATTGGTTTTTTGTTGCAGGATTTGACTCACATATGTCCACAGGTGACATGTAAGAACACAAGTTACGTTAGGCACCCAGATTTGATCATTCCTTTCATAGTATCCTTGGGCTTCCAGTAATCGTTTAGAAATCCAATGCAACGTTTTCTTACATTTCTTGGAGCGAGTGGGGTGTCTCTCACAAGGCTTCCATCTTTTAGCGTTAGAAATGGCCACTAAAAAGCTTTAGGGACCCACTTGTACGTTTTCTTTATTATATCACAATGGCTCTTGTGTGTCTCAAGCTTTGTTTCAACTACATAAGTTGAAGCTCTAGAGAGTTGGGCTATAGGGATACATGGTTCAACCTCTTGGACATGCACTATTTCGGGTTGTATTTTCTCGGGAGGTGATATCTCAAGGACTATCGCTTAAGTCATAGGGTTAAGAGTTGGTTTTTGTGTTGTGACACTCTCAGCCCCTCAATCAATAGTGAATTTGGTCGCTATCATCCACGTGCGTCCTAGGTTTATATTGCCTTCCATAGTTCCATCAAGCATGACCAAAAAGTCTTGAACTGTAACCTCGTTGTCATAACTGACAAAAATGTGTCAGATTCTAAAAATCATATTTTTTTCTTGTTGATACCCTTGACGTAGATGGTACCCTCAGACAGAGATGGCTTTCCTAGTGACACCATACTCCATATGATAGCAGATTATATTTAGCACCTGTGTCCAATAAGGCATTATATAGCACTTTCCCATAGGCGCTATTTAGTGCAATAGGGTATCGTAGAGGCATGTCAGAGTACAACCAATCATCCTCTGTTTCAACTTGAAATGCATGTGTAGATCAAAGGTTGGCCTCTTGTTGGTGTCTAATACGTTGTTGTCACTCCTTAGCCTTAGCTTGAGCTTGTATCTTCTTCAATTCTATTTGTGTCTTGGCTGCCTTTCTTTTATGGATGGCACGTAGCTCCTCTTGGCTTAAAGGATCATAGTAACTTTTAAATTTATTTCCATTAAGGAATCCAATGGTTTCCATTCCATTAAGAGTTTCCACATGAATGGTACCTTGTTGGGTGATTTCACATACTCTATATGGTCTTTTTCCCACATATTTCAGTTTTTTTTCTTCTCGTTACGCACTCCATACATAAGGACTTTATTCCCAACCTTGATATCCTTGTTCTTCAAATGACGGTCAAACCATTTCTTTCTCCTATCTTTCTCCACAAGTACATTTTGCACAGTCAATTGTCTTTCTTCATCTAACCTCTTAAGGATATATAGACGCTTAACCAATCTTCTTGTGAAGCTACCCGCAGACTAGGAATTACAAACTCCCATGGCATAACTGCTTCTTGGCTATATAACATTTTGAATGGTGTACAATTAATAGCCACTTTGTAAGCAGTACAATAAGCCCATATAGCTGATGTCAACTTCAACTCCCAATCTGTGCAATGAGCTTCCACTGTTTTGGTCAAGTTAGAAATTAAAGTCTTTTTAGTACTCTCAGCTTGGCCATTTGCTTGTGGATAATAAGATGAAGACTTATGGTGGGCTATCATGAAGTTTGTCGTGAGTTCCTTTATCACTCCATTTATAAAATGAGTACCATTGTCACTCACGATCTCAAAGGGACAACCAAATCGTGTAATAATGTTCTCAAAGAGAAACTTAGTAGTTAACCTTACATCAGCGTTGTGTGTCCCCCTGGATTCTGTCCACTTTGTCACATAGTCAGTGGCAATAATAATATATCGAGATTGAGAGTTACGAGCTATCGGAATAATTGAGCCTACAAAGTCTAAACCCCATTTTTCAAATGGTCGAGTCACTTTAATAGGATGTAAGGGCATCTTATCCTTTTGTTGGGTGATCTTGTAACGTTGGCATTCATCACACCTTTTTGCAAAAAGTGATGCATCTTTGAATAAGGTAGGCCATCAATAGCCTGATTGCAACACCTTACTAGCAGTTAGTTCCCCTGAAAAATGTCCTCTGGCTATACCCATGTGGGCTTCTTACAGTATGTATAAATACTCATCCACATGAGCACAATGTCTAAAAATATTTTCCTTCCCTAGCTTGTAGAGAGTTCCTGCAATTAGAGAATAGGGTTCACATTCCTTTAATAGTTTTTGAGCTATCATCCTTATGAAGCTCTTTGGGTGGAAAACCATTAACTAAAAAGTTCACAATCTTCTCACTCCAATCAGGCATAGTCTCAACTAGGAATAGGGAAGTAGATCAAGCAATTCATCATCGATTTCAGTAGGGGCTTCACCATTGGGTATGCGAGACAAATGATCCACCATGACATGTCTTTTACCGGGTCTCATCACAATGGTAAAATCAAACTCAAGAAGAATTAACAACCATCGTGTAATTCTTTCCGTGGAACAAGGTTTATTCACTAGATACAACAACGCTTGATGATCCACATACAACAACGCTTGATGATCCACATAGAAAACAAACTTGTTGGCAAGAAGGTAGTAGAGAAATTTCTTTACTACGTAAATCATAGCTAAACCTTCCCGCTCTGTAGTGATGTAGTTCCTCTCATCATCATAATTGACGACTTGCAAAGCTAATGGGGTAGTCCAATTTATGTTCTCCTGGTTGAGTTAGAACACACCCAATAGCAAAGTTTGATGCTTCAATATGCACATGGAAAATAACATTCCAATAGGGCACTCGCAGAATGGGAGGCCTTTTTTAATAACTCATAGGCATGGTCACACTTCGTGGTCCAGTGGAACTCAATAAGAAGCTTGTACAATGGGCGAGCTATCTCGGCAAAGTTTAAAATAAACCGGCGGTAATAACCAACATGGCCCATAAATCTTTGAACAAGTTTGTAGGTGGTGGAAAATCGAAAATGGCTTTAATTTTGCTCTCATATGTGGAAATCCCTTTTTTGGACACTATATGTCCTAAAAGGACTCCATGTTTAATCCAAAATTGGCATTTGAAAGGATTTAATGAGATGCGATACAATCTGCACTTTTCAAACACTTTTTGTAAATATGATAGATGTTCTTTCCAAGAGGAATAAACACAAATTTCATCTAAGAAGTCTTTGCAAAACTCCCTCAAATATTCTCTAAAAGTAGTGTTTATTAATCTTTGGAAGGTAGCAGGGACATTAGTTAAGCCAAAAGCCATAACACGAAATGCGAACACTCCAAATTCGGTTATAAAAGAAGTTTTAGCTTGGTCCTCTAGTAAAATTGTGATTTGATTGTAGCCAGCGTACCCATCTAAAAAGCTATAAGCTTCCTTCCTTGCAACTCTTTCAAGCACATGTTCTGAATATGGCAAGGGGTAATGGTCTCTCCTAGTGGGGGCATTGACCTTCTTGAGATCCATGTACACTCTGAGTTTCCTATTCTTTTTTGGCACAATAACTATTGGAGACACCCATTCTGAGTGCTCAATAGGGTATATAAATCTGCATTCGATAAGATTTTCAATCTCTTCTTGAACAATCTTTGCATACTTAGGATTCATTGGGTAGAGTCGTTGTTGGATTGGTTTAGCCGTGGTATTCATGGAAATTGTGTGTGGCACCACGGAACACCTTTCATATCATGATATGTCCAAGAAAATATATCCTTGAATTCTTTGAGAAGCTCCTTAAGTACAGTCTCTGTCAGATCTTGGGCAATGAAAATAGGTTTGGACTCTTTTCCTGGGTTTGCTAACTCTATTTCCCTAACTATTATAGGACCATTATAGACTCCATTACTTTCATCGATAGGTGTTGTTGGGGTATAAAGCCCAATGTGGTCGCCCAGGTAAGTGGGCGGGCCGCCAGGTATGTACACATATTCTTTTGTAAAAACCTAATAAGAACTCACTATGCTCTACACATTATAGTAGAGCGAGTTCACCATATCGTCGTGCTCTTCTTCTCGCACTCTCTCTCGCGTCGCACTTCTGCTCGTACTCCTTCAACTGGAATCAGGGCTCAGATCGAGGCTCGGGGCAGCATTTGCAGGTAGCCAGAGTCACCTGCTCAGATTGGAGTGAGATTCGACAGGCGAAGACACGGCCCCAATTCCTGTGGGATAGCCCGAAGGCCTAGGTGTACTCAGAATTTCATTCTGAAGTCATCTCGGCCACCGTTCGGCTTCGACAAAGATCTCCGCAGGCCATTTTCGACTACGTGGTCTACAGGCACTCACCAACACTTCTAGAGTGTTGAGGTCACATGCACCTACGCTCTGGTTGTGTGCTAGAGGACAATCACATAGAGAGTGTTTCCGTTTACGCAGATACTCATTATTCCTCCACATTAGGCTCTAGGCCCTCAATGGGAACCCAATGTAGTATCGGGACCCACATATTGCATCTAGTGACTCTTCCTCTGACTACCATGTCATGGAGGGTTACTCGATGCCCAATCCCAATAGTTCAAGCCAAGACATGCATGCCATGGGTCAACGATCCGGGTTGAGCGTGTTTAGCCACTTGAAAGAGACTTTGAGTAGAGCCACTCACTCTGAACATGGAGCTAACGATGTAAATGAAGGGGTGGGGAAGTAAATTTATCATTCATGACCAACGTAGACCCCATGCTCCCGGAGAGTGTGCATGTGAAAACTCCATTCACTACACCTCTTGACTCTTTAGAGCTATTTCCCTTCAATGTTATATTACTTGATGGTAGAAGCCTTGCCAAAGTGCAAGAGGTTGAGTGACATATCATTGCGGCTGGGGAAAACGAAATCGAGAGCCTACACAAGGTAGAGCAACGGAGATAGCTAAAGGTGAAGACCCCTATGTCATCATCCATGCTAGTTGAGCAATTGAGTGCTCCTGAATTAGCAACCATAGTCACATTGCATCTAGTTCAAAGGACACCCCTAGCACCTCAATCTTAGATGGAGCTTTTCTAAACAAAAACTGGGAGTATGAACTATAAACGGAGACTCTAACCGACCTATACACAGGTCACACGTATCACATGGGTTGCTTAGATGTCCTACAATCCACATCGAGTGCTACTAGCATAGAGGAGCAACAACAAAGAGTTTGTGATGTCATCCATAGGGTTATTGAGCTGGAGAGGCAAAACAAAGGAATCCACATCCCGTCAACGGGTCTCATGAGATTCTTGGATACAGGGAAGGCTAAGCAACCAACTTTATGACTCCCTTGGTAAGCTCGAAGGATACTCCATATGTTGTTTCGCCAGGGGTCTCAATACAATCTAAGCCCACAAATGATAGCTTTACCTTTCCAAGTTTAGCTCATCTTTCTCTTGATGACATCACGCCTACCATGCCTACCCTAGTTTGGCATGACAAAAAACATGCCATGGACCTCATTTATTGGTAAACCACCGCTGCATAGTATCTCAATGCCTACAACAATACCTACAAGTGTGTATCAATCATATGCACCTATGGGCTCTCGTGCTCATGTAGCACCTACCCCTCCCATTATTTCAACAACTTATGCTCCACGATCACGACGTCCAAGCCCTTATTTCAATGAGACCACACCAACTACCATTAGCATGTCACATCCGATGTCTGCTATGCCTAGGGCTACACATATGAACTGTGGGCCACCACATGGCACAACACCGTACCAAACTTGGAACCCAAGGGCTTCCTATACGCCAAGCCCAATGCCAATACCTACTCCACATGTAGTCTCTACAGTTCCTTTACCCACTATACCTGCTCACTTGGGTGACTTGGAAATATTTGCCCAAGCTATCGATCCATCTATTGCCGAAAATATGCATAACACGCTTGATAGAGAGCTAGAAGTAAGGCAGTACAAATAGCCAAGCTCACACAAAAATTTAGTGGAGACGGAGATGTAAGAAAGCATATAGAAGTATTTGAACAAATATGCGATTCCCTAGGAGAACACGATGACCTGCATAAGAGTAATGCTTTAAGCGTGACCTTGAGTGGGAAGACAGCGGATTGGTATAGAACCCTAAGGGTGAAAGAGAAAACAATATACCCTACTCTTAGGAACTGTTCTTGAAAGAGTAAATACGAGAGGGAGTGCTTTGGGGTGTAGCATATCAGCTCTAGAAAGCCCAACAAGAGGAAGAAGAGTTGGTTAGGGACCATATTAGTCGCTTGAAGCATTTGAATTCTCGATGTAATCCAAATGATCTCTTCAATAATAACCAATTTCTCAATAGATTCATTAGAGGACTACGACATGAGGATATCTACAATGGCCTATTCATTAGAGGTATTACCACTTGGGAAGCAAACACCACCAATGCGATCCAATTGGAGAACAACTTAATGATTCAAGGAGAAAGAGTGTATGTTGAGCCTAAATCTACTAGCTCGCAAGCATCAGGGCATGAGCCAATGAACCTAAAGCCTATTTCTAAAGAGCCAAAGATATCTGAGATGACTTTAGCAGATCTCATCAAGGCCATTCAAGAAAGTCTTAGAGACAATCGTACTCCATAAAACAATCATATGTATCCAAGAAGGGAGCAACAATGGTGCTTAGTTTGCTATGGTCCACATAGTATGAGTGAATGCCCTACGCATTAGGAGAAATATGAACTTTGCATGGGCCTTGTAAGGAATCCTATTTTTTATGGATTAAGGCTAATGTTGTGTAGGGCTAGGGGACAAGGGCATTCAAGAAGGTACCTTTGAGTAGGCTTTTCTATCTTTTTTTTAAGGCAAATGTAGGATGTGGACCTAAGAGGTTACTTTCTCTCTCTAGATTTTTGAAAGTGAAGGGAGTAAAGGGGTGTGGCCACATCAGCAAAAACGTGGGTCACTAAGAGCCAAAATTTGATTTTTTTTTTCAAAAAACTCATTTTTACTTATTTTTGACTTAAAACTCCCTTCCAAAATAAATAAATAAATATATATATATATATATATATATCCAAAAATCATATTTTAACCCTTTTTTCTAACCTACAAGCTTCGAAAGTCCATTTTTTCAAAATCTTTTTTCCCAAAAAATAAAAAAACTTTGTTCTCTCCTCCTCCCCCCTCCTCTCTCCCTCTCCTCTCCCTCCCTACCCCTACCTTCCTCCTCCTCCCCAATCTCTCCCTCCCTGCCCCCTTCTCTCCTCCCATTTTCCTCTCTCTTTTCATCCTTTGCTTCCTCACGCAACAGCTGTCATGGTGCTTATGAAAATCACAAATTGTTTGTTTTCACCACCACGTACTATGTACACCAAAAGCGTACATATTCGCTTGCCCACGGCGTTTGCACCGAACGCCGCATGTGAGGGTGATCAAAGTTCATCACAGGAATGTTGTGCTGTCGGTGAGACGAATGTTGACATTTGGGTGGACGGCCATTTGTACCCTTACGATTCTATAAGCCGCTTCTATCCATTCTTTAATAGCCTTTTGACATTTCTTCAATATCTCGAGAGAGAAGAAACATGCTTGTTAGGCTATTGCAAGTGGATGTGTATGGGTGGAGGTGCTTCTTTGCATCTGTGGATACACGAATGTCAAGCTCTTCAGCTCAAGACAACGGAATTACAAGAAAGTATTGCCTGTTTGGAGAGGGAGGTTAAAACTCTTCAACAAAAAATGCAGGAAAATGATGCATTACGAAGCTTGTCAACACCATCACATATTTGAAAGAAACACCCCTTGGTGCAAGGGAGCGCAAATGTACGTATTCATCCATTGAAACCCTTGCACATTCGGATGGAGCACGCAAACGACGAGTGACAGCCACAAGGTGATTTGTTCTTTACTTGCAAGATACATTCTTACTCCACACTATTTTCTAACATTTATCTTATTGGTTGCTAGAAACTTCATTGAGGAGGCATGCGGTGGAACAAGCCAAGATGATCGAGTCAACCTTCTCACTAGTTGTCTCAATACCCATGATGTGATTTATATCTTACAATTACCTGGGGAGAGTCACATTAAGGATGCAGTCACCAAGGACCTTATGTGCAAATTGAGAAATGTGGTTAGTGTGAAGATGGCGTGCAACAAGTTTGTGATGAGGCTAGGATCAACACCAAAGCCTATCATGCTATTTTTCAACTCCTAAAGGATGCCCTCAAAGAGCGTGGCATTGTGGAAAACCTATTTCCCGTTCCGCACAAGGTTAACCTTGCAAAGAAGGCCACAAACGAAGATGTGTTCTCCCGCATTGGGGAATATCTACACATTGAGGACACAATGCCAACTTCTCTTTATGCTTTGTGTACAACAAAGGCAACTTGGGAAAAAGGTAAGAAACACTCCATAAGACCTTCGGAGAAAGGCTTTCCTTACACAATGTGGAATAATATTTGTGTGGACCTTAGAAGGCTTCAACAAGCCAAGCTTAGATTTTACGAGTTACTTGAAGAAGGTGACACACTATACTTCTTTCTTTTGGTTGTGCTCTTATCATAGACTTTGAAGTATAAAGTCTTGCCACTATTTATTTTGTAGTGCTTGGCACAAAGGTCGCTTTTGTGTTGAAACTCGATGAGTGTCGAATAGTGAAAGGCCGAAGGTTAGAGAGGCTAAGTGTCACTCTAATCAACGAGGCCCTTTTGCAAACCAAGCAAAGGGATTCAGTCAAGCCATCTCGCACCCCGTCTTTTAGTGTGCAATCAGAGAAAGACATTCGGTGGTTGGGTGCTATTGAGGTGCCCAAAGAGACCAATGGAGTACTTTCACGGATTTTTGAGAGAAATCCACGGATCACAAAAGTAATACACTCTCAAATTGCAGGTGAGAAGTTGGAGACTGAGGGCTTTGGTAGTTTTGATGTGGAGTGGCACTTAGGTGGGGACTTGAAGACCATAAAGTGTTTGGTTGGCTGCAAACAAGGGGCTTCTTCTCTCATGCCTTGTCCATTTTGCACTCGAGGGTATAAACCTAGCAATCAAAAAGCACACAAGAACTCTGCAAAGGGCAGTTCAATGCTTCAATGGCAAAGAGATGGAGAATAAGGAATGGACTCTCATGATGTCGAAGATGAAGACAGAGAATGGGAAGCGTTTATTTTGAGATGTCCCATGCTCAATGCCTCAGACTGTGCACAAAAGGACCAGGCTTGGAATCCAATCTTTCCATTTCCTCTATTGAATGCACATTTTTATACATTACATGCATTCATGAGCATTTTTGATAGGCTATTGAAGCTCCACATTGACTATACATTTGCAATGAAGCCATTGGAAAAGTCCCAGGAAGCGATTGAAAGGGTGGTGGAGACACTCTTGAATTCCATTGGCTGTCACACAGTGGAAATGTGTCTATTGTTGCTGCAAAGAACACAATGGAGGCCCATGAAATTGCCCAACAAGTGTCAATGAGAGTGGACAAAAAGCCATACACTTTTTGAAGAAAGTAACCCAAGGAAAGCCAGGTCGATATGATGCTCAAAACAGCGCCAACCAACAGGCAGGTAACCTTTGGGAACTTTGGAAGGATTTATGCAAAGCTATTACTGACAATGATTCAAATGGTGAGCTTGCAAACAAGCGCAAGTAAGTTTGGACACATTTTGATAAAATGGTCAAGCTTATGGGCCTTACCAACACAACATAAGAACAACACCAATCATTTCAAGAAGCCTTGGTGGATTTCACCAAGGTCTTCACCCTTTCTTGGGGTGAAAATAACATCCCACATTACATGGTAAGCCATGTTACGTAGTGAACTTATTACAAGGGATTGTTTTCATTAAATAATGTGGATTGTTTTCTCATGTGAACAACATATCTTGTTTGCGCATGGTACATTTTTTATGCACAAATATGGCTCGCTTGAGATTTTTAGCACTCAAGGCGTGGAGAAGTCCCATTATCGAGCAAGCGGGGTGTACTTCGGAAATACTCGACATGGTGGTGGAATGGTGCAATCCAATTATTTGGAGGAGATGTTCAACTAGTTTTTTCGCACAACGTTTACTTGTAAGCTCACAATGGAGCGTGCGCGACAATCCAAGATTGCTAGGGAAGTGCGGAAATGGAATCATCAAGAGCACAACAACAAGGGGCGAATGTCGCAAGGCCCCGCCAAGCATGCTGCATGGCACCGATGCAGAGTGCGATAAGGGTCAAAGTGGATTATGCGCCAGTGAGACTACACGTGAACATAGGGTCCAACTCTTATTTAATATTTTTTTAATAAAGTTTGGTGCATCCATTTAAAAAATACTAGTTTTTTGCAAAAATTAATGTGAACAGGGCCCTTTCAAAATGGGCCCTTATAAATATTGCATGCTCTCATAAACCACTCATTTCTTGAGCACAGGTGAGCTCTTACCATACCCAATGGCGCGCACCAAAAAAAATGCCAAAGAGCATCCGCCTGCCAACAAAAACATCCTCCAAGGATGTGAGAAGCCGGCATGGCTTAAAGGCACAAGAAAATGGTCGTGAACACCTGGTTGTTCTAGGCACTCTTCAAGCAGTGAGCATGGCAATCGTCGCAAGCCAGGAGTCATAGAGGGTAGAAGATTCTTCACGTGCACAACAACAAACACCTCGATGTAGAGTGAAGCAATGTGCCCAGCGCTGGCGAGAAGAGCAAGGCCAGCAAACACCAGAGTCTGATAGGGAGGAGCCGCCGTGCCACCAATCGCAAGCAGGACCATCCATAGCCGGGTGGTCCATACAGATACTGAATCAGAGGCAAAACCACCGTGGTAGCGAGCTCAGATATCGTGCACACATCGGGTGCCAATTGGGAGGAAGACACTACCTCGTGGCCAGGGAGCTCTCCCCAGAGCACAAGATTGAAAGGCAAGGGAAGAGGATGACTCAGAAGAGGCCGCAGATCCAACACCAAAGCATGTAAACATGCACAAATCTAAGTTTTTCAAGAAGCCCAAATGCCACCAACCAGCAAATGTGCAAGTGCCCCCAAGACAACCTCAACAGCGTCAAAAAATAGCAAGGACATTTACAAAAATCTGGCACTAACAGAAGACTACTGAGATTTTAATTCAACGTGCCCCCTTTGCTCGCACGGTGAAGGAGGTGCTTCAAAGCTATGGAAATCAATATAGGATACAAGCAATGGTGCTGGAGTCTATTCAAGAAGCTGCAAGGGCACACACCATTTTGGTGTTGGAAAATACCGCCATACATGCAAAGAGACTGACAATGTAGCCAAAAGATACGCAACTTGCACAACGCTGATTGCGGCAGGACTTTGAGCATTAGTAGAAGTTACACCTCCCTTTTTGTATTGCACACTCATCTATTTGTAATCAGATGACTTTTCAATGACAAAATGATTGAGAGTTGTGTTTACTTTCTCCAAATTCATTTGCCTTTAATTATTCATGTGTTTTAGTTAAGTGATTCTGGTCATGAAGAGTTTAATTTAAATCAAATATTAACTTCTTTTGGTATCCTGGGGGGCATACAAGGCCAGATAATGCAAAAAAGGGGTGGCCACAAGGGCGCACAAATGGCCCAGTCAGCAGTTTTGGATGGCTCATTTGCGGGTCCTTGTGGCCACCCTCTTTTTTGCATTTTCTAGCCTTGTTTGCCCCCTAGGATACCAAAAAAATTAATATCTAGTGAAATCAGATGTTTATGAAACATGATAGTATAAATTCCAATTCTTTCCACTTAGATAATTTTTATATTGTCCCCAATGTCATTTGACCTTTTGGTTTAGGGAACTATTAAGTTAAGTTGAAGGGAGTGATCATGTGCATGAAAAGTTAAATTTAAGGTTTATCTTACCATTTTAAGGGTCATGGAGTGCAATAATGGCCAAAAAATGCAAAAAAGGGGGTGGCCACAAGGGTGCATAGAACAACCATCCAAAACTGCTGGCTGGGCCATCTGCACGCCCTTGTGGCCACTCCTTTTTTTTGCATTATCTAGCTTTGTATGCCCCCAGGGGTACCAAAAAATGTTAAGATTTAGTGAAAGCAAATCTTTATGCAACATGACAATATAGATTCCACTTCTTTTCACTCAGACAAATTTTTGTACAGTCCCCAGAATGATTTTCCTTTTTGGTTTCTTAAGGTATGAAGTTAAGTTGAAGGGAGGGATCATGTGCATCGCACTTATGCTAAGTTGTTGCTTTAATTAAAAAGACACCGCTTATTAAAACACATCACCAATTTTAGTAATTTACAAGATTGAGAGATCACATTGAAAAGAACGTACAAGATAGAGAGGCAATTCAAAATATATTTTATTACTTCCAAAAGTTGATTTTACATCATACACTAAGAAGCTCATAATTATCTTTGCCATTTCCTGGCGCCTCTCTTGTGTGTAAGGCAACTCCCCAGCCAGGAGGGAGTGCACTATCGCCTGAGGGTCAATTGACCCAACAGAAGCGTGTATCCCTATCTGGGCAAGCACTTTGCCACGGAAGCCAGTGCCAAATGCTATGCATACAAGGGATCTACGCACTAGGAACAGAAGATGTGCAGTTTGAGCAATGGTGCACAAACACAAAACCTTGCTTAGAGCTTTCAACGACCATGTCATGAAATGGCCTTGGGAAGTAAATTCATTATGTACAATGGCAACATTGCTAGGGGGAATTGTCCTAGGTAATGTATAAGGGAAGACTGAGGTCCAAAGGCTGTCCGCCTGCCACCTGTCCTTGCTGCAAACTCTTCAACCTCGAGGACGTCCTATCATAAACCAGTCAAGGTTAAGAAAAAATACAATGAAGGGAGAAAAAAACATGGAAATTAGGATAGAGTTTACCTCTTGCTCCTTGTCCTCCTCCTCCCTATTGCCCTTTCCGCCAAGTCAACGCTCCCTTTCATCGCACCTACAAGCTTTGAATCATCAGAGGGGGGGTTATGTAGTGGAGTAGGCATCCTAGCGGCCTCAACCTTGGCTTGTGTGGCCTTGAACTCTTCCTCGTCCATGTGTAACTGCTCCGCTGCCAAGACCTTCGTACACACAACTGCAATAGTGTAAGTAAGAGAGTCCCCAAGTGGCAAGAGCTTTCTTTCAAGGACATCTAACACACTGTCTAAGGAAAATTGGGTGCTAGTGCATAGCACACTCAAGCATTCATCCATGTGCATACCAAATGATTTCTCCAAGTCATGCATAAAGACATACTCCTCCCCATTCACTACCACTGAGGAGAAGCGGCTGATTTCTACCTCTGGGATATCCTCATCCATCACTAGAGTGTCAGTAGGGCCAACCACAACGATGGATTTCTCAACCACCTCCTCAAGCCCCCTGGGGTACTCGAGCCAAAGTGCATGTCCTTCCATTGCAAGGTTCATGGGGACACCCTCCTGCTCCTTAGCGTCCTTGATAAAGGACCCAACCTAAAGGTGTGGTAGACGGAGCTCCTCCAAATCAGGTTCATTGCTCACAAAGAAGATGAATGTTGCCAGCCAAAAAAGGTAATCCACCCCCAACTTGCACTTCTTGAGCACTGACACCCCTGGGGCTTGCTCGTCTAAGAAATGGCCTACGTCGACGGCAATTTCTTGGAACCGTCTCAATTGCTTGGAGAATGGACGATCACCTTTGTATATGTAGCGCAAAAGATCGCAAGGCACCCAGATCCATGTATGTGGGGAGATAGATACATAATTTTTTAATGATGTGCTCCTCCATGAATGTTGAAATCTCGGTAAATGCATCCATGTGAAGGGCAATTGTGGCGTCAAGGTCGGGGTGACGAGTAAAGAAGGTGTGGAGGTCCAACTTCCCTTTGTAGTTGGTGTCCTCGAGGAAGAGGGTGAAGCTTGACAAAGGGGTGGATGTGGGTGCAAATGTACAAAGGCTGTGGAGGCGCACGTAGAGAGTAGAGGATCTCAAGGGTTGCGAAAGTGAAAAGTTTGAATGAGTTATGCAGTCCCCCCTTTTATAATGGTCCCTTTTTTAAAGAAGGCACTTTCACCAAAAATGGACTTTCATCTCAATCTGAAAAATTATATTCAAAGTCATAATTTGCGGAAGCAAATCATAATGATTACATTGGGAATTATTTCCAAAACTGCAAGAGTTACAAAGCTGTAAGATCGATAGCATAGTTCCATCCATGTCCCAATCCTGCTCAACCTTTGATTTCCATTCTTTTCCCAATCTGCGGACATTCATCACAATAAGTGGCCAATGATCATCCAACTATGATGTAATGAAAATGTGGTGGAACGATTCTCACCTTATGACCTTGCAAACAAAATTGTGCTTGTTGAAGGTCCTCAAAACCCAAAATAGCCAAATGTTCTCGCACATTACTGAGAGTCCAATGCTTGTTCACTTGGACAGTCTCCAAAGCATTGTTGGGCATCCTCACTGCAATGTCAAAGCTTGCAATAGCTCCATCTACGCTCTGTAAGGGAGTACACACTCTAAGCTTGCACATCCAACGATCATAGTGAAATTGTATGTACAAGGAGGTGCAGGATTTTAAATAGAACGTCCCAATACCTGAAGCTCCAACCTTACAAAACAGTACCTATCCCCATTGTGCATGCCCCTCGACAAAACCCCAGTCCTCTTCTAAAAGCCTTCCTAATTCCTCATAATGTACATCTTTACATACAAGCATTGTGGTAGTCTCCACAAATCCAAACTCTTTAAAAATGTGCACGAAACAATGAATAGGCAAACATCAACTCAAGCCCACAGACCTAGAAGCTTTAGAATATTTCAAAGAGTTTTGGACATCTATTATCATCTTTTTCTTGAAAGATGCTACCGACCATAAATCTGGTTGTGGATACTCCATACTTAATAAGGAAGATACTCTGATGGGTTCAAGCTTTTCATCGTGTAGAAGTAGGCACAATATAGGGTGAGAATAGAAGAAAATCCTTCTTTAAACCAGTTTGGTTGGGCAAAGATGTGCAAAAATTGTTGCTCCAATATCCGTATGTATAGCATTGAATGTGCCAGAGAGACTATGTAGTGGGCTGGTCCTCCACCAATGTGGATGGAAATATGACTATAAATGCATGACAAATCTTAAGTATAAATCCATAAAAACATTACACTGTGATTTCATAGCTAGCTTTGTATTCTCAAAACATGTACTTATAGTGTGTTGGAAATCGAGCTGATTGTTGCAAGTGCATGCTTGACATTGGGAAAACATGTTGCACAATGGTTACGGTCCCCTTGTCTTTCTGATTATTGAAGCCAAGGAGCTTTCCTTTCCAATGATAATCCAAGTTTGCCCGATTTGGCACATGGTGAGGGCCAATAGCAGATGGCTACCTATATGCCCAAGCACCTTTGGTGAACTCTTGTGGCACCCACTCATCATCTATACCTCTTGTGTTGTGGCATGCAAGTGTTGTGACCTCATCCTTTGGCCGCCTTTGTAGAGTAGAGCTGGCCATGGGTGAACAAAGAAAATTAGGAGAAGGATCAAGACCTTGCTTATTGCGACAATGTAGGTGGGATAAAGTGAATGACTTTGCTTGGTGTGCCAATGGGAGGTGGTAGTGACAGAGGGTGGGGAGGAGTGTTGTGGCAATTGAGATAGGAGAAGGTGGATAACCCTTCTTGGTGTGGCAATGGAAGGTGGTAGGGGAGGAGAGAGGAGCTTCCTTACTGCAACAATGGAGATGGTGTAGAGAGAGAGTGTTGGAGTAGAGGGTGAGTGTGATGGTTGCAACCAAAGAGGGGTTGAAAAAGGGGTTGTAGAGAGAGAAAGTCACTTTTTGACTGAGGACTAGTTTTGGGGGGGCTTTGGATAGTTAAAAATGATGTTTCAAAAGTTTTTGAAAAAAAATTGAATTTTAGGATTTTGGTGCACGTTTTGACTTTTTGAGGTCAAAAAATGCTTTTTTGACCATAAAATAGGTTTAGGGGGGTTTTAAGAAGATAAGATTTGAGTTTTGAAAAATTTGAAAACTTTCAAAATTTTGGAGATTTTTCAAAACCGGATAAAAAAGGAGGGAAGTTGGAGGTTTAGAGTAAATTTCAATGGGAATTTCAATGCATGTGGGAGGTATGGTCATCAAGCCAAGGATTGCATAGTATTTAAATGCACGATGGCCAATAGACCAACCTTAGCATGGACGGACACACCTCGAGAGCCTGCATTGATTTCGGCCTCACCTATTGAACAAACTTCACAACACATGGTCCCTAGGGCCCAAAATGTTGTTCAAACAACACCATTACCACCTCCTGTGTTAGGACCACAACCTCCACATCCGAGAATCACTTTTGTGAATCAAGTGGATTGTGAGTCATCTATTGCTTGTTTGGAAGGCTGTGAGGAAGATATAGACCCCAATATTTTCTATGGGATTGATGCACTTGAAGAAAGTCTACAATACTACATGGAGGACTATTGGAGACAAGTCAAACATGTTTATCAAGTAGTTGCTCTTGCGGCAAGAGGCCAAGATATCAATTTCACTGCACCAAAAGACCACCTCTTCAATGTTATGAGTGTGGGGGTCCATATCGTGTAGACGAGTGTCCTATTAGGCTACAAAAGAATACCACACTAATGCAAACCAATCAAGCGAGCCTCTCTACAATGCCGATACTCATGTACAATTGATGTGGCATAGATCATTTGATTTCCCATTGTCCTATTAATACAAATGCGGGATAACACCCTCATGTTGGAGTGGAGAGATAAAAAAGTCTTCTTTGTCAACGTAGCTTTGAACATGAAGCCTCAACTTCCCCGATCAAGGGAGTAACGGAGGCTTGCTGTCCCTTGAAAGCTGCATCGACAATTACAATATCTCCCATCTCAAAAGCTTGACCCAACTTAGTGGCCAGCTCCGTTGATATAAAGTTGTGAGTACAGCCAGGGTCAAACAAGATGAAGGCATCATGCTCCCTTTCCCCCAAGCATAGGAGAGTGATGAGCCTTTGCAATGAGTATCCTCTTTGGAGCTTCAACCATGGAAGCTCTAGGAGTGTCATTGCGTACATTTCTTTTGGGGCAAGAATGATAACCATGTCCTTGCTCCCCACACTTAAAGCATTTATGGTCTTTATGAAAGGTCTCTAATTCTTCAGGAGAGAGCTTATTTTTACCTTTGTAAGGTCCTTTCTCCTTGGCCTTATTGTTGTTGGTGTTGGTGTTGCCTTGGGAAGATTTTTGAGCATTGTTCTTCCCTTTAGCTTCATTTCGATCTTTGTTTTCCATGGGCTTGAAATTTCTTCTCGCCCCTTGTTGGAAATTGATCCTTGAAGCAACCATAGTGTGGTGGATGACTTCGGTGATAGTGCTAGGCCGTTGTGAGTTGACATACTCGGCCATTTATTAAGGTTATACCACACAAAATTGTTGCTTTTGTTCGAAGAAGTATATCCTTTAAAAGACTGTAGCTTTGAGATGTAAATCCCAAAACTTGTCTACATATTTGTGGATAGACTCGTTGAAGAGCAGCTTCAAGCTTTGCCATTCGGTGAGCACTTTGTCCTTGGCATTGCTTGCAAGGAATTGCTTCATTATGGAAACTTGTAGAATTTTGGGGATTCGTTGTTCCACTGATAACATGTAGTGCAAAAATGACACCCTAAACATCCGTAATGACATTCGTAATGACAAGACGCTTGCTTGTCAATTAACGTCAATGTGTATTCCACTGGTTAGAGTTGCTCGATCTTGAGAACAATCGTCCAAGGAATACCAACAAGTGGATCTTATCCCAGGTTTAGCAATGGCTCTTAGCCAGCGTGCGTGGTTCCTAGCCATCATGGAAATTAGTGTTCAATCGTATGAAGACTAATATGGATGGCACCTTGCCCAATTTCTAGCTGAGAGTTTTAGAGCATCTTGGCTCAGGAGAACTCAGTAGTGAAACATGAAACCAAACTTCGTAGAAAATTTTCATTTTGTTCCTTAGAGAAAGAGATGAAAAACGAACAGAAGAGCATGCTGGGTTGAGGAACTTTGCTTAAGTTTTCAGAGTGTGTGCCCAAGCTATGTGTTCTTACGCATCTTATTCCTGACTTGCAACTTATCGTATAAGCATTCCCCAGTTTTTCTGTATGACTGTCTCATCGAGAGAGGTAACAGAAAAACACAAAATGCAGTCCGATCCACCGGCCTTGCCGGGGTCGTGATTGTCCTTGACAGATTTGCAAGTGTGATAGCGGAAGTGTAATGCATGAAGCGGTAGAATTGAAGCCATCGCCCTAGCATGCCTTGCATGTAGAATTGTAAGCCCTTGTGGAGAGTGATGGCCTCTAGTGTGAGAACCAAAACTATAAGTGCCTTGCACAGTTTTAGACTGGTAGGGATGCAGTGAGCTATGAATCCCTGAATCCTTGTTTCATATAAAATTGCCTGAGCACTTTGCTTTGCACAACGACAGTAATTGCCAAGTAAAGTGTAAGCAGGAATAAACTTAAACTTGGCTAACCTGGTCGTTGCTGTAACCAGTTGTCATGAAATTTGGAAGGAAAAACTCGTTCCAAAACGGCTTATAGCCATATCTGCACAGACGCCATCGTATATCCTATACATCTGTCTGGTACATAATGAAATAACCTGCAATATGAATTAACCTGCAAACACCTTGCCTATTTCTTCGCAATTTTGTATGGTCAAACCATATGCCGAATGTGCGAAGTCTCAATACGAAACTGAGCAATTATGAAACCGTGCTTCACATAAATACCTCTATGCTCATAGCGCAGAGATATGCTTGCCAATTTACAGAGCAAAAGAAAGCCAATGTTGTTGAGCATTTACAGATAATCGACCTTGTTGAATTGGCCCCATGTACTGAAAAGCAGAAAAACTTGCGAAATAAGTATTGTGTACCTGCTTGGCTTGATTTTGGTTGTCCTTGACCTGATAGATTTGTCTCAATTGACGAAACCTCTGGAAAACTTTGTCGAGGAACCATATCTGAGCAACAATGAAGATCTAGAATGCGACAGAGAGAAACCCCTGTCGACTTCTCAAGTTGGAACGGGGACTTTTCCCGTCTCGAATGCGGCTCCTACCCTTGGCATGTCTTAGAAATTCAAGATGGGGACTTTCCCATCTTGATTTCAGCTCATAGCCTTTGCATGTCTTTCCCTTCTTGATTGCATGTAGCGGCCTCTTGCGATGTGCACCCATTGCCATGCAGTTTGGAGAACAATGGAGTAGCAAGAGTGTATCGGGTATGGAAAAAGTTGCCTAGGAGCTATGCCCTAGCAAAACGAAAACACCGAACTATGGAAATAGAGCCCTGTTGACTTCTTGGAATTGCAATATTGATCAACCTTGTCGCATAACTTGATCGGACAAGTCACAGGCCCTGCATTGCTTGCCTTTGTTTCCAGGCAACCTTGTCTACAGGCGTTAGCTATAATTTGAGGGATTAAAAGAAGAGAAACTAAAAGAAGTTACCTCATCCTCAAGTCCTAGCTCGTGGCCCACGACCTTGTCAACTCGAGGGCACTTGAACATGTGCTCCCTGATAGTTTCCATACTCAAAGCATAAAACATTTACATCAATAGCACAAACAAAGCATACCCGAGCTGCCATTTTTGTAAGCAAAAAATATTAAGCTGTCAGGTCAGTCCGCACGGTAAATTCTTCAAGCAGTCTCATGATGAAGCTTTGAGATCATAAGTGGGGCTCCTTGCACGGCCATGTCCAATTGTCGACTTGTCGAACTATGAATACCCTGGAATTTTCGTTGCTTGCCGAGCTTGGAATATAGATCAATAAAAAACGAACGATTGAAGGTGTCATGCCTGGATAAATTTCAAGCCTTGCTCGACCTTAGTTACGTTGTGAATAGGGTGTGTATCCCCCCTTAAGGTTGTCCACCCCTTGGCTTTGAGCGTCCAAGTGAGAAAAACACTAAAAATAAAATAAAAAAATAAAAAAATGCGATTCCACAGCTATGGCGTTCTCTGCCGCCTGCGCAGGAAGAAAAGGGTTTAGGGAACCCGTTGCATGCGGATTCGGGGCAAGGCATAGTGTCGAAAAGCATTCCTCACGCCAGGGCGAATCCAACGCGCTCCACACCACCTGGTTTCGTGTAGGTTGAAGCTGGCTGCCTCCCTCATGCAAGGGTTTACTCCCACGCTCTGTCGACGGTCGTATTCTTCGGCTTGTGTCTTCAAGTGGCCATGCCCACGGCCTTGCTTCACCCTCTTCGGCTTGTGGTATCAAGGGGCCATGCCCACGGCTTGTGCCTTCACACGGCCTCCACGAGCTCCAAGCCCGCCAAGAGAGAGAGAGAGAGAGAGAGAGAGAGAGAGAGAGAGAGAGAGAGAGAGAGAGAGAGAGAGAGAGAGAGAGAGAGAGAGAGAGAGAGAGAGAAACCATGCCTACGCAATCGATCGAACTCCTTCCCCCTTCCCCCTTCCCCCATGGCTTCTCCCCCCTGAGCTCTGATACCAATATAAGACCTAGGGTAACTGAACAGAGGTTCCTCCTCCCTACCGCCCCTTATATAAGCTAGCTCCTAGCACTTGCCCTAAGCGGATCCCGAGTCCGCATTGGTCCATTCCAGGCCCTTGGCCTAGGTCCCTGACCGCCTAGGTTGGGCCTTGCCCCGTAGGACCCTTGTCCTGACAGGTGACCTCTTTCTTGCATTTTTCTTCCTTTGTTTCCTCTCTTCCCTTTTGGAATGACAAGGAGAAGGACTATGGGTTGACTGTTTCCTCTTGGGAGGAGTTGATGACAGTCCAAATCGCCGTCTTCATGGAGCCGCATCTTTAGAGGAACTTAGGGATTCACTTCTTTCTCGTTCTTTGGATTCCTCCTCTTTTATGGGAGAGAGTCTTCTTTTGGGAGTCTCATCAAGAGGCCTCCTAAACTCTCTCTCCTCTTGGAGAGGAAGGGAAATCCCATAAGCACGAAGTTGTTAGGTAAGCAAAGTAGGGTTGCCCATAGCTTGATGCAACCTAGTAACAAGATAATTGATAAACATGGAAACATCATCATTAGCACCTTCATGTGCAAAATCAAAGTTATCAATGTTCGTTCTACTCTCTTGGTTATTGTCAGCCATGCTAATTATACTTATGTGTTTACTTAGTGTAACCTTTGGCAATTGAAAACCTTAGTTGCTACTCCTCTTAGCCTTTGAAAATAAGCACGAAGTATCTACACTCACGGTTCCAATTGGTTAATTATAGAGAGTAGTGGAGTGGGTCTAACATAGCAGAATTGCCGAGAGATAGCTCCTTTTGAACTTCTTATGGCTCAATGGTAAAGCTGTAGGCAAGTCTAAAAAGACCCCATTATTAAGACCAAAGCTCTCGAGGTGTGCACCATATCCCACATAGTGGGCTCAACAAAACCGATAATAGATCCCAGTCCCACTTACCCTAATATAATTAACAAAATCAACCATTAACAGGCTACTTAAGGACCTATCTTCTTAAGTAAGAAAAGAGAAACCAAACGCTCTGATACTAATGTAATGGAAATGGCCTAGGAACTTTGAGAATAGCGAAATTAAGAGAATTTAAGTGAGCATTTTTGTGAGATCACTTTGAGAACATAGAGGGTGAACTTAATTGATGGTAGCAACATAAACATAGTACTTAATTAATTTGGCATGAACAATAATTTTGCAAGAGAGAGAGAGAGTATTAGAGGACACGACCATAGTTGAGGACCGGATTTACTTGGAGCCGACGGTCTTCCCTCCAAAAGGCATTTGTATTATAGATTCTCCCATCAAGAGAGACTTGGTACAATACAATGTTTGTGTCCTTGTGACCTTGGTGATGCTATGAAGATGGAAAACTTCAGGCATCACGAGCATAACATAAACTTTGCAAAAAGAATTACTATCCCAAGCCTCAGTCCCAAGGCCTCAAACACCTTCGAAGGTGAAGAGAGCTAGCGGGGAATGAGGGTAGGGAAGAGGAAGAAGAATCATTCATATGAGAAAAAAATAGTTCCTCACTTATCATCACTCTTCTTGCTTAGTATAGCATAATAGCATAGTAATGAAGATAAATAAGATGGCAAGCTTAAGTATTGAAGCCTGGCTCTTGGTTGGATTTGCATTCCATAGCCAAGAGTGTTGGTGTAGGCTCTCCACTTCTCAACAAGCCTGGAGAAGGAGATGGAGCTCTTGCACTTTGCACTTCACACAGAGAGAGAGAGAGAGAGAGAGAGAGAGAGAGAGAGAGAGAGAGAGTATACCCCTCTCATGCTTGGCCCACCTCTCTCTCTCTCTCATTATTTATTATATCATTTGGACATGTGTCCTCTTTTTTCTCTTTGAGAGAAAGAACTTAATTATTTATTTTTATGCATCTAAATTCTCATTGGACCCCTTTAAAGCCTATCCAATAGGATTCAAACACATCATGACGGTCACATGTGGATGATATCTTAACATGTGTCTTTTATGCTTCTTAAGTCATTTTGTTTGAATTGAACACTTCAAGCACCTAGTTTTTTAAGCATGGAAACCGTTTATGTCTCTTGAGAGTTTATCTTTGAATTGAACACTTCAAGAACCTTAGTCATTTGAGCATAAAAATCACCTCAAGATTTGGGCAAGGTTCCCACAAACACTTTAAGCACTTTAGTTAGCAAGTCGACAAGCACCTCATACTTGGGTAGGATTCCCACCTCAAGGTCAACCTTAGCTTGCCTAAGGTCAAAGGACTTGTTAACGCTAACTTCTGGAGGTCTTTAATGAAGCTAAACCTAAGGTCTTTTATGCTCCATTAAATGCACGTTGCTCTTTGATAGACTACCTCCTTTTGGACCCCTATTGAGATGTAACCATCTCTTCTCTTGGTCCCTTGCTGAGGTAAATCTAAAAGCACTTATTGCACATTGCTCTTTGGTAGACCGTCTCCTTTTGGAACCCTATTGACATGCAACCATTTCTCCTTTTGGTCCCCTATTGAGATAGGTCTAGAAGCACATCTCTATATCCTAACTCTTGTTTTACTTTTATCTTCCCATATTAAATGATCAGTTTAATATGAGAAAATCATTCGGTAAAGTTAGATATTATATTTTATGACAGTAGATGTACATGATCAAGCGCAACTTAGCAAAGGGAGCAGAAAATGAGGATGCACCATGCCCCCTTTATCAAGTGGAGTTGAAGAAGAGATGGGTGGCCAACTCCTGGCATATGCTCAAAGTGGAGATGCTCAAATCTTCTAGTATTAGAAGATAAACGTGTCCTCACTATAGTGCTGCCAAAACCAAGCCTAAATGCTTATGAGGACAAAGATAGGAGGTGCAACTTCATGCTTGGACTTTCTATTGGCAACAACTGGGAACTCGGAGCATGACTCCATTTTTTTGTCTAGTATTCACCAATTTTTTTTTCTGTTATCGTCATGTTTGAGTCAACATTCCACCTGCAATGCCCTTCTCTTTAGCAAAGACATGTTTAGCAAAGACAGCGATGCCGTTCTCTTTACCAAAGACATGTTTGACTTGCAACAACCACAAATCTTTGTTGCACAAGTGGGCAACGACTCATATGTTGGAGCAACAAAAGCTGAGCAAAGAAGCAAAAGAATTGGGCAGCTATGGAGAATATTGAGAAGTGTCGAATAAGATAGCCAACATGTATGTTGGGCAAAAGGTACCTAGTCCACATGCCCACCCACCTACCCACCTACCCAAGCCCACAACTTTGCTCTTGATCTAGATGGGCATGCTCAAAATACAAATTCCATCAAACAAAAATATCTTGTAAAGAAGACCCTAACCTTTCATGATGACCAAGAGCTTCACTCTTTATACTCATGGAGTGGATCACACATTTATGGACACAATCCATTATCAATTTCTTTTACCTCTTACTCTTGATATAAATTACCACTACGGCGACCAACCAATAAAAAAATTTTCAATCTCGAAATCAGCAAGATTTTTTCAATTTTTCAAATCTTGAAATCAACAAACACAATAGTAGCGAGAACTTGCAGCGATAGTTTTTGACGTCCTTCCGTCCTTCAAATGGCTGTTAACCATGTGTAGGAAGGGTTGTGAAGAACCCTGCATTTGAAGGGATAAAATTGAAGTTGCCCTTCAATTGTGAAGGAAGAAAATTGCTCCGCTCCGTCATTAGAAGGGCTGACCATTCGATTGCCTTTCAAAAACGAAATTCAAATTTTACAAATTCTTTAGACTAAGTTTAGTGATGGTTTGCAGTTTGAGAGCAGTGAGCAATGAGTCGTGAATGGTGGGTGACCTTTGAACTTAGTTTGAAGTTTGGCCATCGTGGTCCGTGCAGTGTGCACAATGCACAAATCCCTAAAAGTTCAAAAATGACGGATCGGCCATTTATCCAGGCTTTATCTGCTCACTGCGCGCTTCGTGTCGCCTTGCCGTCGTCCGAGGCTCGAGCTGCTGCACACAGTACAGCCTACCGCTGCTTTCCATCGTCCAGACTCCACTCCACGGCTGTCAACCAGCTGGGCAGAGCTGCGGTGGCAGTTTTTGCATTCCGACCTGCGTGAGTTCACACATCCGACGCCGGCCTTGCTTGTGAGTTCATATCCCGAGTCACGTGTCGGATCGACATTGCTGCTTCACGCTTGACAGAGAGCATATAACTTGTACGTGAAACTTGTGATTACTAATAAGTTGTAAATAGTGCCTCTGAGTGAACACTCACTAGAGTTTTATTTTTTTTGACTTGTCTTTAAAGTAGACAGTCATCTTGAAGGTTGGTGCACAATGCACATTGCATCCTACAGGGATTGCGAAAATCGTTTTTCCTAACCACAGAAAACAGGGACAAACAATAAACTTGAAACTATTCGGGTTTTTAGATCATAATTTGAAGCATTTGTTGGCGATCACTCTAAATCTTGCTATATTTTGTCGGCTTTTTTCAAGGCAAGCTTCGACTCAAAATGTGTTTACCACGCTTAAAGTGTTTTTTTATGTGTTACTTTTAAACAGTTTTGTAAGCTTCAATCTTTTTTTTTTTCATACTTATAATTTTGAGTAATAGTGTGGTATTAACTCAGTAAAGAATGTATTGTTTAATTTAAGAATGTATTGTTTAATTTTTGAGACCCTCTTTTTGAAGTTGCAAATGGTCGGACATTGTATGGCTAACGTGAACGGTAGATTCACCCACAGACACGAAGTTTGTCGGCACTCTAGGCTCAGTTCAAGATCATGTAGGTCCCCTTGTCGCACATAGGAAGTTGGTGGATAATAGGAAGTGAACTCAATAAAGGCATAGAGCCAAGGTTGGGTCACTGAGGGAAAATACCCTAGAGCTGGGCCACATTGCATTTTTGGATGCGGTCCCAATGGGCATAGATGGTTAGATGACCAGTATGGGTCAAACGTAAGCATCCCCTGAAATTTAGGAAACCGCTATTTTGGGCCACAAAATTTGTTTGCGTCATTACCTTCGGAATGACAAGGGGAACATTTTAGAACTCTGTTGCAAAGTCAACTGGGCAACCGGTTGGGAGATTTTTAAGCAGCAAGCACGAAACGAGAAATGGCCTGTAAAGGTGCCAAGTGGCACTCTCTGGTGGACTTTGCTCATGCAAGAGAAGGTAGCGCTCGATTTTTACTAGAGAGGGCTTCATTTACAGCCTGCCCACAGGACTGCAAGCTTTCCCTCTTATATACATTGTGGTGCAAGAAGTCATGTCGTGCACACCTCACACTGCTCTCTTTTCCCTACGTGCAGTAATGTGATGCCCCACAAGAGGTCTCTTCATTTGACTTATGTGCAAGTGTGTGGTTACATGCGTTTTTGCTGAGGCAAGAGCCTCTCTGAGCAGGAACAAGAGTAGCTAACTGCTGCTCCAAAAGCAAGCACTGGTGAGGGTGATAACCTCACCACATGTGCGATTATAGCACTGGTTCTGCACTGTATTTTGACTGTTTTTAGCCATACGGGTGCCAGAACCATTGGGAACAGTGCCCGACTGCTAGAGGGCAGTTCAGGGACTGTTTAGGACTAAAAACAGGGCAAAAACCAGTAAATATAGCGTGCTGAATTTATTGTTTTTGGGTAGAAATCAGAGGGTTCATGCAGTGGAAGTGAGTTTCAGTAGGGGAGTTGGTTTCGGGCAAGTTTTGGGACTGTTATGTTATCGAAATTTTGCCAAAACAGGTGGTATCTAGCTGGTTACAAGTAAAGAATTCCAAGGACCCTTCTTTGTAATCTACCTTCTTAAAGTATAAAGAAATACCGAAAGGAGCGCCAATTTTGGGGCCTACAAGTTGTCGGCGTCTACTCGGAGCATTCTAGCTTCCGAGCCGTGTGCGTGCATAAGTGTTAATTCCCGTCGCAGGTTACCTTTCTAAAGTGCTCTGTGTGTGTCTAAAGTAAAGAATTTCGGGTGAAAGCCAAAGCCTACCGTCCCATGGGCCGGTTTCAAGGTTCCGTTTGCCGGGACATCAATCACTTTTTCCTCAAGAAGTGAGCCTTGGTTGTTTTGTGTAAAGACACAAGAGTACATGAACGCGAGATTAAACTATGGCTGACAAAGTGAAGGGCATTATGGAAGAGGGTTCCTCTTCGAAGGACATATAAGAAGTTCCTATTGTGTTCGAGATTGAGCTCTAGCTCACGGCTATGCCCGTTTGTACTTGTCTTGCAAGCGCCACTAGTGCTACAGCAAAATAGACAACCTACACTGTGAATAGAGCTTGTTGAGGCTCAAGCCCAAGTACTTCATGCGTTTCAGCAAGATAGGGAACACTCACATGTTGCGGAGTCAGGGGCTCCAAAACAGGTCCCTCCTGTTCTTGAACAGGTGGCTAGAACGCCTATTTCATAGGCTATACTAGTTCAGCCTGCATGTTGTCTTGAATGGACAGGGAGGTGGTTGCCAGGCAATGCACCCAGTTTTTCCCCCCAGTTTTTCCACCACCCACGATACATCCTAGGTATTTCGGGGGTGGATCTGTGTTCCAGAGTATGGTTGGTTATGCGCCTGGAAGTCAGTCGTACATGCCAAGAACTGTGTTTGGGGGTATGCAAGGCATGATGCCAAACCCCATGTATGGTAGCATCGGCATGCAGCAAGGTTTTCAGAGCAACCATGGCGAGTTTGGGGTGCCACAAGCTCATTTTGGCATGGCTGGTTTTTTTGGATAGCAGCCAGATATGGCACCTCTGATGCAAAATGTTAATGGCCAAGATGTGCCGATGATTCCTACCACAATGCCCATGTTGCAGACAATTCCCTATGACAATTTGGGGGCACTGGAAAAGCCGAAAGCTTACAAAGAAGGTGGTGCAGCTGTAAAGTTTAGCACTTTCAGTGGCTTCGAGGATAAGGCAAAGGCTCTCACTTTCCTCCAGCAGTTTGATACAGCTTATGCAGGAGGGAATTTTTACAGAGGCCTCCCTCTACTAAGGTCTAGAAAGCTGTCTGTCACGTGACAAATCCAACCCTATGTGTTCGTGGACAAGCTACAGCACGACAAGAATTGTCAGTCCCGTCAGTCTAGATTTAGAAGTGATCTGGCACTTTTGTGAGTCTATTCGTAGACCGTGCATGTCCAGTCACTTAGTATAGATGCATATCCTCTGGTTGCACACAGCATGATCATAAGCATTTCCATAAGAATCCATCATAATCCTTCAGGGGAATTTTCCAGTGCATTTAGCCTAGTTTACCTATTTTTGACATTTTTCACTTATTATTTTTAAGTGACTTTTGTTGGAAAGTAGGCAGGGCAAATTGAGTAAGTTTGTATATAAGTAAACCTAGACTAGCACTAATTGGTAGAAGAGGCAGCAGGAGCTCCACGCTCAACAAACAACTTCTCAGCAGAACCCCAAGCCCTAGCGTTTTTGCTCCACAGCAACGACCTAGCGTTTTTGGACCAGATCAGCCAGCGTTTTTGCTCTTGCAGATTTCTGGCAACAGAAGACTCAACAAGAGACCTAGCGTTTTGCATTTGCAGGACATCCGACGATAGCAGATCAGTTTTGAGCCCTAGCGTTTTTGGTTTGCAGATCAACCCCGGCGTTTTGCAGATTTACCACGATGGAACATCAAGGAACATCAGCGTTTTCAGTTTTCAGCAGTTAGCATCCGCAGATAAAGTCCTGAATCTCGCAGATCTCACCTTCCCGCAGAGCAGTTCCTCGACGCACGGTCAGTTTCTGCAAGGTTTACAGTTTCAGCTTAGAAAACGCAGATTTCAGCATCTGCGTTTTCAGCGCGTCGTCGTCGTACCGTCGTCATCGGCATCGTCATCGACATAGAGTCAGAATTCAACAGATAGAAGATTTGCAGATTTCAACCATTAGAGTTTTCAGATTTTAGTCCGTCTCGTCGTCGTCCTCATCGTCATCGGCATCGTCGGCAAGTCCAAGCATTGTAGAGATTTGTGCAATCATAAGTAGACCGCTCTCGCCATAGAGAGTGGGGCCTTTGGAGGAGGGTTTTACAACGTCTCTGGTGTCGTATTTCTCTTCTCTCTCTATCTCTTAGTCTCATACACTTGCACGCACAATGTCCATTCACTTTGTTTGTGATCATAGCATTCTCTCATTAAGAACAGAAGGCTCTCCCGTCCATAAGAACATAAGGAACCTTGAGCACAGTTCGGAGCACTGATCTTGAGCAAAGCGCAAACATTCATTCCGCTGCACCTTACACTGCCACTTTCTTGAAGGACAATGCGCTTACATGGTGGACGATATTGTTAATGCAAGGACAGACACCCGCCACTTGGGTCTACTTCAAGCAAATGTTTTGCATCTGCTTGGCTGTCAAATGAATTTGAAGCCGATGTCATGACAGATTGGCACCAGCTGTCACGTGACACATCCAACCCTATGTGTCCGTGGACAAGCATGACCAGGGTTCAATTCAGTCTAGTCAGTCTAAAATAGGAAGTGATGTGGCACTTTTGTGAGTCTGTTCGCAGACCGTGCATGACCAGTCACGTAGAGTAGATGCATATCCTCCGGTTCCACACAGCATGATCATCAACATTCCCATCAGAATCCATCAGGGGAATTTTCCAGTGTATTAAAACCTATTTTCCCTATTTTTGACATTTTTCACTTATTTATTAAGTGACTTTTGTCGAGAACTAGGTAGGGCAATTTTGTTAAGATAATATATAAGCAAATCAGAGTTAGCACTTTTTGGCAGAAGAGGCAGCAGGAGCATTGCTCAACAGGCACCTTCTCAAGCAAGACTTCCCCCAACCTGCAACCTGGCGTTTTTACCTAAACACACTAGGCTCCAGCGCTTTTAGCCTAAGCCCATCATCGTTTTCAGCCTGGCGGCCCTAGCGTTTTCAGCCTAAAGCCAACGTTTTCATTCCTTGGAGCCTGGCGATTTCAGCACTGAAGATCTGGCGTTTTCTCCTCAACTAGGCCAGCGTTTTCAGCAAGGGAATTCAGCAAGCAAGAGACTCAGCAACATAGCGTTTTTGTAGCTTAAATTCAGCGCTTAAGAGCCAGCAGCATAGAGTTTTTGAAGCAGCAGAAATTCAGCAGCATAGTGTTTTTGAAGCAGCAGCAAATCAGCGATTCGAAGCACTCAGTTTTCAGCCCTAGTCTCGTCCTCGTCATCCACACCGTGGACCTCGACATAGCAAGCAGTTGTCCACACCGTCGACCTCGACATAGCAAGCATTTAGACTCATTGCATCAGCCATTGTACCAGATTGTGCAATCAATAGTAGACCACTCTCGCCATCGAGAGTGGGGCCTTCGGAGGAGGGTTTTACAACTTCCCGGTGTCGTATTCTCTTCTCTCTCTCTCTCTCTCTCTCTCTCTCTCTCTCTCTCAGTCTCATGCACCTTCACTCACTGTGTCCATTCACTTTGTTTGTGTCCATTGCACTCTCTTATAAAAGAACGGAAGGCTCTCCCTTCCATAAGTAAAAGGAATCCTTGAGCACAATTCGGAGCACTAATCTTGAGCAAAGTTCAACATTCACTTCCACTGCGCTTACTTCGGCTACATGCAAAAGCTTGCTGGAGTACAATCGGAGGTTTTGTAAAGCGTTACTCTCAGTGACTCCTATAGATTTGTGCTATTGGTAGAGTAGATAGAGAAGTACTGTTGTGGGCTGCCTGAAGGGCTTCGGGACTACTTTACCAAGAACAGAGTGGCTACCCTCACCCAGCTCATTGAAGTTGCTAACACTGGTCTTACCTTGTTGAAAGGAGAGGACAGTGGGTTTCCGAGCAAGGAGAAAGGAGGGTGTCACAAGATGGGCACCACGTGCCAATAGAAAAGAACAGACTGAACACGCTTTTAGCACTTCAATAACAACTGAACTAAAAGAGAGACACGACATGCGACATGGAGTGGCGGAATTCCACCCCAGAGAGTATTGGCCCCAAACCTTGGTGCCCCTTTCGGTATTTCTTTATATTGCATCAACATAGTACAAGCCGGTACTCCAGACTTTGCACCTTCGCCAGGAAGCATGCCAGAGAATGAGCCCTAACCTCATATTTAAAGGCCCTTGGCCTAAAAAGCAATTACAGTGAAAAGCCTTCAAAACTCAAAAGCTTCTGGTCCAAAAGCAAAGCCATTACTCTCAGCACCTCTAAACGACATAGGCTGCGGTCTGGGGGGCGTTTGGTTGTAAAAGGCCTCTATATCTCCCGGCCCGTACCTTTTTAGGTTATGCGGGAGGAATGATGAGGGAGTCGTTGAATATCTCCCGGCCCGAACCTTGTTAGGTTATGCGGGAGGAGTGATGAGGGAGTCGTTGAATATCTCTCGGCCCGAACCTTGTTAGGTTATGCGGGAGGAGTGTTCATCGGCGGCTTTATGTTTCTATGTCTTGTAACATGCATATGTGAGCATTTGTGTTGCATTGTGATGTGCCAATTATTGAATATTTCTAATTGGATGAGATTGCCTGGGTATGTAACTTTAGAGATGCTCCCAAGGCTTTAGCCTATATCCAACAATTTGACATAGCATTTTTTGGAGGCGGCTATACAGAGCACCCCAAGATTAGACGGGCAACATCTTTTCTGAAAGGCAATGCATGAACATGGTGGTCAACTCTTTTGTTAAGAAAAGAAGCTCCAACAGAGTGGTTGAAATTGAAGAAACTATTTGTTTCTTCATGCCTCACTCAAGAGTATGAACGAGATGTGAGAACTGATTGGAACCATCTTCGGATGACCAGAGGTGACACTTCGACATCAATGAGGTCCCGGATGGATCTAGATGCGATTACTAAATGTGTTGCTGGTAGTCATGGTCTGAGATTTGGAATGAATTTATGTGATGTGATTTGAATGTGGTCTGAATGTGATGTGACTCTGAATGTGATGTGAGTGTTGTCTTTGTACAAGGGTTGGATTTGGGTCGTCTAGTGCGTCAGTACTTAAGAGTCAGTGTCTGCTGAAATGGTTTATGGCCTCTGTTTGTTTTGCAAGCTTAATGTAGGACGATTACAATTCTTTCAAGAGGGGGTATGTCACAAAATGATGACGTGGTTGTTGATGTGGACATGCCGTACGACATGCTGATGTGGCAGACAGTACGATGCTTACGTGGCAAACTGTACCAACACCGTAATGTGCGCTGCTGACGTGGTAGATTGTACAGAATTCCGCTTTTTTGGCTGGTTGCTTTTATTGGCAGATTTTGAGCCAGTTGCTTTTGGGATAGTTTGCTTTTAAGTTTCACTGCTTTTGGGGGCTCTGCTTTTAGCATCCCTTTGTAAAAATAAAAGGAACTCAAGGGCCTCACTCTGCAGAGCTTTTGGACGCAGAGTTTGAGAGAAGAGTCCCACGGGCAATTGTAACTTTGTTTGATCATTAATAGAAAAAGAAATACCGAAAGGGGCGCCAGCTTTTGGGGCCAATACCTATGGGCACGGAAGTACATCGAGCCGTGTCGACCAAAGTGAACTGTGACTTTAAAGTTTTGAAGTGTTTTAAGTGATTCTCTTGTGTGTCGTAACAGATTCTAGACTTGGGGTGCCCAAGTCGGTGTGATAGACAGACATTTAGAAGAGAGGTTATCAAACTTGGATCGAGTGGAGGTTCCACAGCAGTTGAACAAAGAAATATTGGAGGATCAGGCAGTTCAAGAGCAGCTTGAGTTGCCCGAGTTTTGACCAGTCCAATTGACTTTGGATCTCTTGGAGATTCAATTGCATGTGCCTCTCACAGTAGGCATTTTTCAGGGCGAACAGAAGAGCGAGTCTATGCAATTTGATGAGGATTTTGACAATTTAGCAGGCTTCACATCTCCATTGCCAGCTCAATTCTTCGTGGTTGGTCCATGGAGATCTCCAGGTGTTAATAATTGAGGAGTTGGCCACCATGCGTCGACATTCTTTTCTAGCAGCTATCAAGATCACGTCACTTTTTCCTCGACCCAGAGAGAGCCGTCAAAGTCGACGATGCGAAAGTGTAGAGCAATGGGGAGAATACACGAGAGAGAGAAATAGAGAGAAGAGATATTGGTGAATCAATGGTCCTTGGCAATGAATTGATGATTATACAATTGGGGCTAGGTGTCAAATTGCCCTACCCAAAGTTTGACGTCCAGACTTCCCAGACAATGAACTTTGAAACACATCCTGTCCATAATTTGGCTAACATCAATGGATTTGTGCTCATCCATAGTGTTTTAGATACATTTGATTGGTTCCTTGCCAAATGTATGTGCCTTGAACTCCGATCTATAGGTTTAAACACCGAGAACTTGAACTCTAACACATGGATCCAAATTATTTGTAGGGAGCTTCATTTTTCCCCTCTGTGCCGCTCACAAGTCTCTCTCTGGCTGAAGCTAGTTGCGACAACCACCACCTGACCACCTGACTAGGAATCTCGCGTTGTGGCCATTGTGGTCACCACCATGTTTGCCATGTTGATCCCCATTGTCAATTCTTTATCACCGTTATCTCTGTTGTCACAAAGTGATGACGTGGCGGACAGCAGAAACCCTAATTTTTGCCAGAAACCCTAAAATTCCTGCAAACCCTAATTTCTGCCAAAAACCCTAATTTCCGGAACTCGCGAAGGCTAATTTTTTTTTTTAAATTTTCATTTTTTATTTTTATAATGATGAGCGACGCGAATCTTGCTTCTTCTCCATGCCATGAGAAAGAGAGAGAACTTGCTTTAAAAAAAAAAAAAAGAGACTCTCTAAGAGAGAGAGAACTGATGCTTTTTATTTTGAAAGCTTTTGGGGCTCTGCTTTTGGGCATCCCTTGTAACCTTTAAATTAGTGGTGAGGGCCTCACTTCTCAGGGGCTCTGGACGCAGAGTCTGAGAGTGAAACCCTAACCGCTCTCTTGTACTTTGATGATTGATTAATACAAAAAGAAATACCGAAAGGGGCGCCAGTCTTTGGGGCCAATATCTCTAGGCACGGAACTCATCCGGGCCAGTGCAAATCTATTGTGATCTGCGAATTGTTTTGAAGTGGTTATTTGGTGCTGTCGCGGTTGATTCTTGACTTGGAGTGTCCAAGTCTGTTACAGTGGTATCAGAGCACGGCGGATTTCTCTTCTACGGGAAATCCGATCCCCGATTTTTTTTTTTCCGCGGCACCTATGGCTTCAGGCAATGATCAGTCGACTCCCTCTGCATCTGGAGATGCGGGCTGGGATGACAACGAAGATTCAGACAGAGAGTATGGCCCGGGCGCCTTGGCCTACTTAGGCAGAGCGTCGCCAGTTGATCGACGATGCAACAAAGATGATGCTCAATTTTGCCAAGGACCTGAAGATGGCAAAATATATGAACCAGACCTCTTTGGAAGAGGTGCAGAGAACCACAACACCACTCCCGAAACCCGCTCTCAAGAAACCTTCTGCCGCCAAGAAAATATACGGAGAAGGAACTGGAGAACGTGGTTGATGCACGGATTGCTCAGCTTTTTGACGCGCAAAAGAAAGCCAAAAAGCACGGCAAAAAGCAGAAGAAAAGCACTGACTTTCCAGGTTATTTGGGTCGTCAGTCGACATTCGACAAGGCAAAGAAACAGAAGAAGCGTGTCAAGTTTGAAGGCTTACCCAGTTCTTCTTCTTCTTCTTCTTCTGATAGTTCTTCTAGCTCCTCGGATTCGAGCGAAGAAGACAGAAAAGGTAAAAAGCGAAGCAAGAAACGAAGCTTCGGAAAGGGCAAGAAAAAGGCAAAGAAGGCTACATCTCGCCCAGAGACTGACAGTTCTACTGAGGACTCGTCTACAGACAGCTCAGATTCCGATGACGAAAAGTTTTATGCGAACAAGAAGAATTTTTACAAAGCCAACCAGTATGACTTTCTTGAAGATAAAAGGAAGAAAGTCCGAGAGTTTAAGGTAGGTGGCCACTTGATCACGTTTGATACTTTCTCAAGATACTCAGATGCTTCGAAGGCTTTGTCTTTTATACCGCAGTTTGACATCGCTTTCGCGGGAGGACGCTATTCAGAGCACTCCAAGATTCGGAGAGCTACCTCTTACCTTAAGGGGAATGCTCGTACTTGGTGGTCCACGCTTCTTTTAAACAAGACTGCGCCAGTTAAATGGCTGAAATTTAAGAAGCTTTTTATTTCTTCTTGGTTGACGCAAGAATATGAACGAGATGTACGAGCTGCTTGGAACCATCTTCGGATGACCAAGAAAGATACAATCAATGCTTATTGTGAAACATTCTGGAGCTCTTTTCTACCCGCCTCTTCATTCAAGAAGATCTCGTTCAGAGAACAGATTGAGCGGTTTACCTTGGGTCTACCTACAGAGATCCGAGATCACTGCTTGGAACAGAAGTCAGCTTCTATTCAAGAGTTGATGAGTCATGCGAAGCGGGGCTTTGCCATTCACTATGGCAGTCTGACCTACCCCACAAATGAGGCCATGACACAACGAGCCGAACAGACTTATGGGAATGAAAGTAGAAAGAAAAAGAGCAACCCAAAGAAAAAAGGATGCACGACCCAAGCTTACTCCCGAGGAGAGAGCTCGCTTCATCAGAGAGGGGAAGTGCTTTGGATGCGGGGAATATGGGCAGATCTCCGCAAAGTGTCCTAAAAAGGCACAGAAAGAATAGAATGATAAAGACGATGACGACAGGTCTGAGAGTTCGAGAGCAGCTGAGCAATGTGGCAGAAAAGGCAGATAGAAAAGCAGAACTGGTACCACATGGCGTGGGACCTGCACCGAATCTAATGAATGAAAGTACAAACTTTGCCGCTTTTGGGGCAAAGTGAAGGATCAAGAAGCTCTTTTGAAGGAGCCAAGGCCAACTTCTTTTCACTTGGAATTGGCGGCTCGATTTGGAATTACGCTCGATAGATTGACGCCACAGGCAGAGGTAGTTCGACTGGCACCCGGATGGGATGTTGCCATTACACCGAGCATTGGCAAACTTGTTTGCAATGATAGGGGTGTTCAGGACACGTGAGTGACGTTCTACTCAGGATCCCTTGGTACCACAAGAACTACGCCGTGGTTGACTACCGGGCCGAGAAAGCGACTTTGATAAATGAAGGGCTTAGAGATTGTACTTGATGAACTTCAGTTTCTTACTCATTCTTTTGGAAGAGAACTGAACGATGGATAAAGGTTGAATATGTTTTGACATGATCAAAAGAACGCCAAGATTTTTCTCCACACTCATGCCGATTGCTTTTCAGAGGGCCTGAAGATCAAACCATTGATCTGATACCTGGAAGCACGCCACCGAATCGGCCACCTTACCGTGTGAGCCGAGTACAGAATGAAAAGATTATGAACCCAGTGAAAGACCTCTTGGAAAAGGGTCTTGTCCAGCCTAGTACTTCACCGTATTGCTCTCCAGTGTTGTTGGTTTGAAGAAAGACGGATCTTGGAGAATGTGCATCGATTATAGCACTCTCAACGAAATCACCATCAAGAACAGATCTTCGATTCCTAGGATCGATGATATACTCGACAGGTTACAGGGATCCTCGTGCTTTAGCATGAGTGACTTGAAGAGTGGATATCATTAGATTAGGATAGCGCCAAGAGATGTCTATAAGACGGCTTTTCGGACGACTTTTGGGTTATTTGACTTTTTGGTAAGCCTTTTGGCTTAACCAATGCTCCTGCGACATTTAACCGGATGATGGACAGGATTTTTCGAGAGTACAGGCTATTTGTTGGCACTTTCTTTGACGACATCATTGTTTTCTCCAAGAATGAGACAGAACGCAGAGATCATCCGCTTCAAGTCTTTCAGGCATTACGAGATCACACGTTAGTGATTAATGCAAAGAAAAGTGAATTTTTCCTACCAGAGATACACTTTTTTGGGACACATTGTGTCAGCGCAGTAGGAGTGCAAATGGACCCGGCCAAGATAGAGACTATCCGTGATTGGTCCGATTTGAGGAATGTCCATGAAGTTGGAAGCTTCTTGGGACTGTGTTCGTACTATAGGCGGTTCATACGAAAGTTTGCAGAGGTTGCTTCCCCTTTGCATACCTTGACACAGAAAGGAGTACCTTTTTTCGTGGGGACCCACAGAGGTGACTGCCTTTCGGACATTGAAAGAGAAATTGACTACGGGACCTATTTTGATTTTGCCGGACTTGCAGAAGTCATTTGAAGTATATTGTGATGCTTGTGGTCATAGTCTGGGTGCGGTCTTGATGCAAGAAGGCCATGTCATAGCTTACGAGAGCCGTTTGTTCTCTAGGCCTGAGATGACAACACAGATCTATGAGAAAGAGCTTTTGGCGGTTATCCATGCTCTTACTCAGTGGCGGCATTACCTACTCGGAGCGGATTTCACTGTCTTTACAGACCATCAGAGTTTGCGCTACTTCTCGTCACAGAAGCAGCTTTCGGAAGAGTAGATGCGGTGGGCGAATATCTTGTCACAGTTCCACTTCCATATTGTCCATGTGCAGGGATAGAAGAATGTGGTGGCAGATGCTTTGTCTCGGAAATCGTTGGTTCTGGCTGTTTCCGTGATACATCATAGGAGCTTCGAGGATATGGTCGATTAGTATGCCACAGATACAGATTTTGCAGATATTTTCACACGGCTACGGGATGGGGAGACAATAGTTGGATACTCCCTTCGGGAAGGCTACTTGATGAAAAAGACTATGTTGTGCGTTACATAGCTGTTGAGGGAGAAGGTTATGACTGAATGCCATTGTCCACTTTTTACGGGTCACCGCGGCATTGCTACCACCATGAAAGGGGTAGAGAGATTTCTTTTGGCCGAGACTCAAGAAAGATGTGGAAGAGTTTGTGCGTAGTTGCTTGGTATGCCAGAAGGTCAAGTTTGACAGGCATAAGGCACATGGATTGTTACAGCCTTTACCCATACCCACCCGCCCCTGGAAAAGTATTGAAATGGATTTCATTTTTGATCTCCCGAGAACACAGAATGATCATGATGGTTTTCCGATTACATGGCACGTCTGAGACGATTGTCTCCGACAGAGACCCCAGATTTATGAGTTTGTTTTGGAAGGGAATTTGGGAGAACATTGGCACGCAGTTGCAGTTCTCGTCATCGTTCCACTTGCAGACTGACGGGCAATTTGAGATTGCCAATTCAGTGATTTTAGATTTATTGAAGTCTTGTATCTCGGATCTAAAGACTCAATGGGAAAAGAACCTATTTTTGGTGGATTAGCCTACAGTAACACGATACACTCTTCGACGGGAAGACGCCATGTGAGATTATTGAAAGTGCTGCGAAGGTTCTGTCACAAAGTGATGACGTGGCTAGACTACAGAAACCCTAATTTCTGCCAAAAACCCTAATTTCCAAAAATCGCGGAGGCCGATTATTAAACCTTTTTTTTTTTTTGGGTGAAATTTTGAGCGACGCAAATCTTAGCTTTTCGCTTTGATTTGGGAGAAAGAAAGAGAAAAAGAGAACTTGCTTTTTACCGACTCTCTAAGAGAGAGAGAGAATTGATGCTTTTTGATTTCAAGCTTTTGGGGCTCTGCTTTTGGGCATCCCTTGTAACCTTTTAATTAGTGGTAAGGGCCTCACTTCTCAGAGCATCTGGACGCAGAGTCTGAGAGTGAAACCCTAACCGCTCTCTTGTACTTTGATGATTGATTAATACAAAAAGAAATACCGAAAGGGGCGCCAGTCTTTGGGGCCAATATCTCTAGGCACGGAACTCCGCCGGGCCAGTGCAAATCTATTGTGATCTGTGAATTGTTTTGAAGTGGTTATTTGGTGTTGTCGCGGTTGATTCTTGACTTGGAGTGTCCAAGTCTGTTACAGCGGTATCAGAGCACGACCGATTTCTCTTCTACGGGAAATCCGATCCCCGAATTTTTTTTTTCCGTGGCACCTATGGCTTCAGGCAATGATCAGTCGACTTCCTCTGCATTTGGAAATGCGGGCTAGGATCACAACGAAGATTCAGACAAAGAGTATGGCCCGCCTCGGCTTACTCAGGCGGAGCAAAGAGAGATGGAGCGTCGTCAATTCATTTGCGATGCAACAAAGATGATGCTCAATTTTGCCAAGGACCTGAAGATGGCAAAATATATGAACCAGACTTCTTTGGAAGAGGTACAGATGGAGTGGCAGAGAACCACAACACCACTCCTGAAACCCGCTCTCAAGAAACCTTTTGCCTCCAAGAAATTATACGGAGAAGGAACTGGAGAATGTGGTTGATGCACGGATTGCTCAGCTTTTTGACGCGCAAAAGAAAGGCAAAAAGCACGGCAAAAAGCAGAAGAAAAGCACTGACTTTCCAGGTTATTTGGGTCGTCAGTTGACTTTTGACAAGGCAAAGAAACAGAAGAAGCGTGTTCGATTTGAAGGAGTGCCCAGTTCTTCTTCTTCTTCTTCTTCTGACAGTTTGTCTAGCTCTTCAGACTCGAGCGAAGAAGACAGGAAAAGCAAAAAGCGAAGCAAGAAACAAAGCTTCGGAAAGGGCAAGAAAAAGGCAAGGAAGGCTAAATCTTGCCCAGAGACTGACAATTCTACTATGGACTCGTCTACAGACAGCTCAGATTCCAATGATGGAAACTTTTATGCGAACAAGAAGAATTTTTTTACAAAGCCAACCAGTATGACTTTCTCGAAGATGAAAGCAAGAAAGTCCGAGAGTTTAAGGAAGGTGGCCACTCGATCAAGTTTGATACTTTTTCGAGATACTCGGATGCTTCGAAGGCTTTGTCTTTTTTTCAGCAGTTTGACATCGCTTTCGTGGGAGGACGCTATTCAGAGCACTCCAAGATTCGGAGAGCTGCCTCTTACTTTAAGGGGAATGCTCGTACTTGGTGGTCCACGCTTCTATTAAGCAAGACTGTGCCACTTACATGGCTGAAATTCAAGAGGCTTTTTATTTCTTCTTGGTTGACTCAAGAGTTTGAGCGAGATATACGAGCTGCTTGGAACCATCTCTGGATGACCAAGAGCGATACAGTGAATTCTTACTGTGAAAGATTTTGGAGCTCTTTTCTACCCGCCTCTTCATTCAAGAAGATCTCGTTGAGAGAACAGATTGACCGGTTTACCTTGGGTCTACCTACAGAGATCCGAGACCACTGCTTGGAACAGAAGTCAGCTTCTATTCAGGAGTTGATGAGTCATGCGAAGCGGGGCTTTGCCATTCACTCTGGCAGTCTGACCTACCCCACAGATGAGGCCATGACACAACAAGCCGAACAGACTTCTGGGAATGAAAGTAGAAAGAAAAAGAGCAAACCAGAGAAAAAGGATGCACGACCCAAGCTTACTCTTGAGGAGAGAGCTCGCTTCATCAGAGAGGGGAAGTGCTTTGCATGCAGGGAACATGGACATATCTCCACGAATTGCGCTAATAAGGCACAAAAACAACAGAATGATAATAACAACGACAGGTCTGAGAGTTCGAGAGCAGCTGAGCAATGTGGCAGAAAAGGTAGATAGAAAAGCAGAACTCGTACCACATGGTGTGGGACCTGCACCGAATCTAATGATGAAAGTACAAACTTTGCCGCTTTTGGGGCAAAGTGCAGGATCGGAAAGCTCTTTTGAAGGAGCCAAGGCCAACTTCTTTTCATTTGGAATTGGCAGCTCGATTTGGAATTACGCCCGACAGACTGACGCCACAGGCGGAGGTAGTTCGACTCGCACCCGGATGGGATGTTGCCATTACACTGAGCATTGGCAAACTTTGTTTGCAATGACAAGGGTGTTCAGGGCACGCGAGTGACGTTCTACTCAGGATCCCTTGGTACCACAAGAACTACGCCGTGGTTGACTACCGGGCCGAGAAAGTGACTTTGATGAATGAAGGGCTTAGAGATTGTTCTTGATGAACTTCAGTTTCTTACTCATTCTTTTGAGAGAGAACTGAACGATGGATAAAGGTTGAATATGTTTTGACATGATCAAAAGAACGCCAAGATTTTTCTCCACACCTCATGCCGATTGCTTTTCAGAGGGCCTGAAGATCAAACCATTGATCTGATACATGGAAGCACGCAACCGAATCGGCCACCTTACCGTGTGAGCCGAGTACAAAATGGAAAGATTATGAACCAAGTGAAAGACCTCTTGGAAAAGGGTCTTGTCCAGCCTAGTACTTCACCGTATTGCTCTCCAATGTTGTTGGTTTTGAAGAAAGACGGATCTTGGAGAATGTGCATCGATTATAGCACTCTCAACGAAATCACCATCAAGAACAGATTTCCGATTCCTAAGATCGATGATATACTCGACAGGTTACAGGGATCCTCGTGCTTTAGCAGGATTGACTTGAAGAGTGGATATCATCAGATCAGGATAGCGGCAGGAGATGTCTACAAGACAGCTTTTCGAACGACTTTTGGGTTATTTGAGCTTTTGGTGATGCCTTTTGACTTAACCAATGCTCCTGCGACATTTAACCGGATGATGGACAGGATTTTTCGAGAGTACAGGCTATTTGTTGACACTTTCTTTGACGACATCATTGTTTTCTCCAAGAATGAGGCAGAACACAGAGATCATTTGCTTCAAGTCTTTCAGGCATTACGAGATCACACGTTAGTGATTAATGCAAAGAAAAGTGAATTTTTCCTACCAGAGACACTTTTTTGGGACACATTGTAGGAGTGCAAATGGACCGATTGTAGGACTACTTGTGATTGGCCCGATTTGAGGAATGTCCATGAAGTTAGAAGCTTCTTGGGACTGTGTTCGTACTACAGGCGGTTCATACGAAAGTTTGCAGAGGTTGCTTCCCCTTTGCATACCTTGACACAGAAAGGAGTACCTTTTTTGTGGGGACCCACAGAGGTGACTGCCTTTCGGACATTGAAAGAGAAATCGACTACAGGACCAGATTTGACTTTGCCGGACTTGCAGAAGTCATTTCAAGTATTTTGTGATGCTTGTGGTCGTAGTCTGGGTGCGGTCTTGATGCAAGAAGGCCATGTCATAGCTTACGAGAGCCGTTTGTTCTCTAAGCCGGAGATGACAACACAGATTTATGAGAAAGAGCTATTGGCGGTTATCTATGCTCTTACTCAGTGGCGGCATTACCTACTCGGAGCGGATTTTACTGTCTTTACAGACCATCAGAGTTTGTGCTACTTCTTGTCATAGAAGCAACTTTCGGAAAAGTACATGCGGTGGGCGAACATCTTGTCATAGTTCCACTTCGAGATTGTCCATGTGCAGGGACAGAAGAATGTGGTGGCAGATGCTTTGTCTCGGAAACCGTTGGTTCTGGCTATTTCCGCGAAACATCATAGGAGCTTCGAGGATATGGTCGATTAGTATGCCACAGATACAGATTTTGCAGATATGTTCACACGGATACGGGATGGGGAGACAGTAGCGGGATACTCCCTTCGGGAAGGCTACTTGATAAGAAAGACTATGTTGTGCGTTACACAGCCGTTGAGGGAAAAGGTTATGACTGAATGCCACTGTCCACCTTTTACGGGTCACCGCGGCATTGCTACCACCATGAAAGGGGTAGAGAGATATTTCTTTTGGCGGAGACTCAAGAAGGATGTGGAAGAGTTTGTGCGCAGTTGCTTGGTATGCCAGAAGGTCACGTTTGACAGGCATAAGGCACAGGGATTGTTACAACCTTTACCCATACCCAGTTGCCCCTGGGAAAATATTGAAAGGGATTTCATTTTTTTTAATCTCCCGAGAACAGAGAAGGATCACGATGATTTTCCGTTACATGGCACGTCTGAGACGATTCTCTCCTACAGAGACCCCAGATTGGAAGGCAATTTGGGAGAACATTGGTACGCAGTTGCGCAGTTCTCATCATCGTCCTACTTGCAGACTGACGGGCAATTTGAGATTGCCAATTTAGTGATTTTAGATTTATTGAAGTCTTGTATCTCGGATCAGAAGACTCAATGGAAAAAGAACCTATCTTTGGTGGAATTTGCCTACAGTAACACGATACACTCTTCGACGGGGAAGACGCCATGTGAGATTGTTGAAAGTGCTGCGAAGGTTCCATCCTTCCTGAGCACGAAAGATTAGATATTGGAAGCGGATTAATATTCGCGAGATTTGGATACGGCTTTTGCCAAGGTTCGCGAGACTTTGCAGAAGTCTCAAGAACGACAGAAAAAGGCAGCGGATCGCCATCGTCGCGACTTGAAATTGAAGGAGGATGATTGGGTGCTCTTACGTTTTGAGAAGGCACGCCTACGAAAGAAAAAGGGAAAGGAGAGCCTTTTTCTAAAGCTTAGTATGCGATACTACGGACCTTTCCAGATCACTGACAAGATAAATGATGTCTCCTTCCGATTGAGACTGATAGATACTTGAAGGATGCACAATGCATTGCATGTGAGTCTCTTGAAACTTGTTAAGGGTGATGTGCCTGATGATGGGGAGCCTGATGAGCAACCCGAAGTGGAAGAAAAGGAGGAGATCCTTGTTCCTGAACAGATTTTGGCACATAACGATACGAAGAAAGGTAAAGTCCAAAGGCAGTTCTTGGTTTAGTTCAAGAGCTTTCTTGCATTTGATGCGAAGTGGATGGAGGAGGAGGACCTAGCAGATACTCCTCGGATTGTGAAACTTTACCTCGATGTTTTGGTTTAGCATAGTCTACTCCAAATGGAACCCAGAATTCAGCTTGGCCGGAGATTTGGTGCAGTGGGATGCACAAGAGGGGAGTCACTCGACTCCTTTGTCAACAGATGCCTCGATTTTGATACTAAAGTCATTGATGTCTCTTTGAGCTTCAGGGATACTGAGAGCTGACAGTATTCTGCTAGATGACTTTATGAAATGGAATTCCTGATAATGATACTGGTTTGTTCTTGACTTCTTGTGAGTGCAGGAACTGATAGACGAAATGACTGCAGCATTTTGGTTTGATTGATCTCGAATAGACATGGTTGCAATAGGGGTTAGTCAATCGGACATCGATGAGGTCCCGATTGGACCTAGATGTGATTGCTAGCTACATTGCCGATAAATCATGGTCTAAGATCCGAATGAATGTTGAATGTCATGTGATGTCTTGTGATGTCGTGTGATGTGACTGTCGATTTTGTACATGTGCTAGATGTGTGTTCCTAGTACGTAGGTACTAACAGCCAGTGTTTGCTAAGACGGTTTATTGCTTTTGTCGGTTTTGCAGGCGTAATCGCGGTCGATTACAATGCTTTCAAGAGGGGGGTATGTCACAAAGTGATGACGTGGCGGACTGCAGAAACCCTAATTTCTGCCAAAAACCCTAATTTTCGGAAATCGCGGAGGCGGATTATTAAACTCTCTTTTTTTTTTTTGGGAAATTTTGAGCGACGCAAATCTCAGCTTTTCGCTTTGATTTGGGAGAAAGAAAGAGAAAAAGAGAACTTGCTTTTTACTGACTCTCTAAGAGAGAGAGAGAACTGATGCTTTTGGATTTCAAGCTTTTGGGGCTCTGCTTTTGGGCATCCCTTGTAACCTTTTAATTAGTGGTGAGGGCCTCACTTCTCAGAGCATCTGGACGCAGAGTCTGAGAGTGAAACCCTAACCGCTCTCTTGTACTTTGATGATTGATTAATACAAAAAGAAATACCGAAAGGGGCGCCAGTCTTTGGGGCCAATATCTCTAGGCACGGAACTCCGTCGGGCCAGTGCAAATCTATTGTGATCTGTGAATTGTTTTGAAGTGGTTATTTGGTGTTGTCGCGGTTGATTCTTGACTTGGAGTGTCCAAGTCTGTTACAGGTTCCATCCTTCCTGAGCTCGAAAGATTAGATATTGGAAGCGGATGAATATTCGCGAGATTTGGATACGGCTTTTGCCAAGGTTTACGAGACTTTGCAGGAGTCTCAAGAACGACAGAAAAAGGCAGCGGATCGCCATCGTCGCGACTTGAAATTGAAGGAGGATGATTGGGTGCTCTTACTTTTGAGAAGGCACGCCTACGAAAGAAAAAGGGAAAGGAGAGGCTTTTTCCAAAGCTTAGTGTGCGATACTACGGACCTTTTCAGATCACTGACAAGATAAATGATGTCTCCTTCCGATTGAAACTGCCAGATACTTGGAGGATTCATAATGCATTGCATGTGAGTCTCTTGGATCCTGTTAAGGGTGATGTGCCTTATGATGGGGAGCCTGATAAGCAACCCGAAGTGGAAGAAAACGAGGAGATCCTTGTTCCTGAACAGATTTTGGCACATAATGATACGAACAAAGGTAAAGTCCGAAGGCGGTTCATGGTTTAGTTCAAGAACTTTCTTGCATTTGATGCGAAGTGGATGGAGGAGGAGGACCTAGCAAATACTCCTCAGATTGTGAAACTTTACCTCGATGTTTTGGTTTAGCATAGTCCACTCCAAATGGAACCCAGAAACTCAGCTTGGCCGAAGATCTGATGCAGTGGGATGCACAAGAGGGGAGTTACTCCGCTCCTTTGTCAACAGATGCCTCGATTTTGATACTAAAGTCACTGATGTCTCTTTGAGCTTGAGGGATACTGAGAGCTGACAGTATTCTGCTAGATGACTTTATGAAATGGAATTCTTGATTATGATACTGATTTGTTCTTGACTTCTTGTGAGTGCAGGAACTGACAGACGAAATGATTGCAGCATTTTGGTCTGATTGATCTCGAATAGACATGGTTGCAATAGGGGTTAGTCAATCGGACATTGATGAGGTCCCGATTGGACCTAGATGTGATTGCTAGCTACATTGCCGATAAATCATGGTCTAAGATCCGAATGAATGTTGAATGTCATGTGATGTCTTGTGATGTCCTGTGATGTCGTGTGATGTGACTGTCGATTTTGTACATGTGCTAGATGTGTGTTTCTAGTACGTAGGTACTAACAATCAGTGTCTGCTAAAACGGTTTATGGCTTTTGTCGGTTTTGCAGGCGTAATCGCGGTCGATTACAATGCTTTCAAGAGGGGGGTATGTCACAGAGTGATGACGTGGCGGACATCAGAAACCCTAATTTCTGCCAGAAACCCTAAAATTCTTGCAAACCCTAATTTCTACCAAAAACCCTAATTTCCGAAATTCGCGGAGGCTAAAAAATAGAATGACGAGCGACGCGAATCTTGCTCTTTCTCCATGCCATGAGAAAGAGAGAGAACTTGCTTTAAAAAAAAAAAAAGAGACTCTCTAAGAGAGAGAGAGAGAACTGATGCTTTTTATTTTAAAAGCTTTTGGGGCTCTGCTTTTGGGCATCCCTTGTAACCTTTAAATTAGTGGTGAGGGCCTCACTTCTCAGGGCATCTGGACGCAAAGTCTGAGAGTGAAACCCTAACCGCTCTCTTGTACTTTGATGATTGATTAATACAAAAAGAAATACCGAAAGGGGCGCCAGTCTTTGGGGCCAATATCTCTAGGCACGGAACTCCACCGGGCAGTGCAAATCTATTGTGATCTGTGAATTGTTTTGAAGTGGTTATTTGGTGCTGTCGCGGTTGATTCTTGACTTGGAGTGTCCAAGTCTGTTACATCTGTCCATCTTGGCTTTGCCTTTGTCCGTTTGTGAGTTCCTACGTTTGCCTTTGGCTTCGCATTCTCGAGCCAAACAAAGCATTGTGGCACATTTATAACAACGGTTGTCATACCTCGTGGGTACTGAGGCAGCTAACTGTAAGGTGTAGTGGAATGAATGTTGTTCTTTCTCAAGATGAGTGTTCCATATTGTGCTCAAGGTTCCTTTTTGTTCTTATGGAAGGGAGAGCCTTCCGTTCTTAATGAGAGAGTGCTTTGATCACGAACAAAGTGAGTGGACATTGTACGTGCAAGTGTATGAGACTGAGAGATAGAGAGAGAAGAGAGATACGACACCAGAGACGTAAAACCCTCCTCCGAAGGCCCCACTCTCGTTGGCGAGAGTGGTTTACGATTGATTGCACAAACTGGTACAAAGTGTATGCATGAAACTGATGCAAGTCTAGGCTAGGTCGATGTCGACGACGGGGATGGCGAGACCGACTCTATGGCTGAAATCTGCTACTCTTTATTTGCTGTCCAAAAACGCTGCTGGCTGAATTCTGCTATGGCTGAAAACGCTATGAAAAACGCTGCTTTTGCTCTTCTTTAGGGCTGAAAATCTGCTGCTACTGTGGGGCTGAATTTGCTGTGGGAAAAGGCTGAAATTGACCTGTTGAAAGTCGCCAAGGGCTGAAAACTGTGGTGCTTCTTGCTGGGATGAAAAACGCTAGGGCTTGATGAAGCTTCTGAAAGCGCGAAGTAGAAGGTACTGGTAGGTGTGCGTCGCAATGTAGTGCAGGATTGGGGCAAGAAGCAGGAGGGGGAGTGCAACAGAGAGGAAGCGCTAGGGATCGAAGGAGGGAGAGAGAGAGCTCACGTTTTTGGGGAAAACTCCTAAGTGAGGTTTGGGTTTTCCCACTTTTATTATAAGTGACTTTAAAACAATGTGTCCAGGTTCAATATAAACTTGGACAAAGTATAAAAATGTAGAAGGTACCGGTAGATGCGCGTCGCAATGTAGTGCAGGATTGGGGCAAGAAGTTGGAGGCGGAGTGCAGCAGAGAGGAAGCGCTAGGGATCGAAGCAGGGAGAGAGAGAGAGCTCATGTTTTTTTCTCAATAAGTGAGTTTTGGGTTTTCCCACTTTTATTATAAGCGACTTTAAAAAAATGTGTCTAGGTTCAATATGAACTTGTACAAAGTATAAAAATGTACAAAAAGGGGTTATTTAGGCATTTAACCCAACAACCTCCCACTTAAAGGCATAAATGACGCCTTTAAGTTAACCAACTCCCACCAGCTGTATGCAATGCTCATGTTGAGCCTTAACAAGACTCTTGGTGAGAACATTTGCAGGGTTATCCTGTGTATGGATCTTAGTCAAGGTGACTAGACCATCCTCCAATACCTGTCTTATGAAGTGGTACCGCACATCTATGTGTTTGGTACGCGCATGAAACATGGTATTTTTTGCTAAATGGACAGCACTCTGGCTATCACAACCCAACACGAGTGTATGAGCAGGCATGCCAAGTTCTTTTGCAAGTCTGCCCAACCAAATGGCTTCTTTTGAAGCCTCTGTGGCTGAAATATATTCAGTCTCAGTAGTACTCAATGCCACAATTTTCTGTAACCTAGAACACCAAGAGACTGTACCACCAGCAATGGCAAATACATATCCACTGGTAGATTTCCTGGTATCCATGTCACCTGCCATGTCTGCATCACAATATCCCTGCAACTTTTAAGTCACTTTTGCTATAACAGATACACTTTGATTGTGTACTTTTCAAATATCTCAGAATGCATTTGACAGCTTCCCAAAGCGCTTTGCCAGGATTCGACATGTATCGACTAACAACTCCCATTGCCTAAGCAATGTCGGGACGAGTGGCAACCATAGCATACATAAGAGAACCACAAGTTGATGCATAAGGGATTCCCTTCATTGCTTTCAATGCTACCTCATCCTTTGGGCAATCTGCTTTGCTAAGCTTAGTGTATGGAGTTAAAGGTACCCCAAGAGACTTAACATCAACCATATTAAATCTGTCAAGTACTTTTGCAATGTACCTTTCTTGAGATAAAAACAACAATTTCAGGTTTCTATCTCTTTTAATACGCATGTCCAAAATATACTGTGCATCACCCAAGTCCTTCATAGCAAATGCTGAATTTAGCTTACATTTCAGAGCATCAAGACTAGTCTTATGTTTTTCGGCAAGCAGCATGTCATCAACATAGAGAACAAGTATGATGGGACTACCATCTTCATCCCTTTTCGTATACAAACAATGATCTGCATGGCTACGTGTAAAGCCTCGAGACATCATAAAAGTGTTAAACTTCTTATACCACTGTCGCGATGATTGTCTCAAACCATACAGAGCCCTTTTCAGTTTGCATACAAGTTCCTCCGTGTAGGAACTACAAAACCTTTAGGTTGTTTCATGTATATGGCCTCTTCAATGTCACCATGCAAAAACGTCGTCTTTACATCCATTCGATTCAATTCCAAATCAAGCACCGCAACGAGAGCAAAAAGGACACGTAAAGTTGTAAGCTTTACAACAGGAGAAAATATTTCTTGAAAATTAATTCCGTCTTTCTGTGCATATCCTTTTGCAACCAATCTTGCCTTGTACTTGGGTTTTTCATCCACTATCTTAATCCTGTATATCCATTTGTTAGGAAGAGCCTTTCTCTCTTTAGGCAATGGCACAAGATCCCAAGTATCATTTGCATACAAGGATTTCATTTCCTCTTGCATCGCAAGCTCCCACTTACTGCTTGACTCACATGATTTGGCCTCTTTATATGTAAGAGGTTCACCCTCATCTGTCAACATTACATGATCCAAAGAGGGGTTAAATCTCGGTTGCCTTCTCAAACGAGTTGACCTGCGTACCCAATGATCTACATTCTCAGGCAATGGTTCTACATCATAAGGTAACTCATTTTCAGCTCTATCATGCTGCTGAAAATCATTTTCAGCCAATTCAGGTGGCTATTCATCCTCATTAGGAGCATCAAAATCATGTCCTACCTCCTTCTGGCTCAAGGTTAACCGACTGATTATCAATTTCAACTTGCGGTAATGCATCATGAGGCTCTTTTTCAACATCAATGGGTGGCACCGAAGGCTGAAATCTGACTGTTTTCTTGTCAGCATCAGATTTTGTAGCATTCTTAAGCAATTTTGCCTCATTGAATACTACATCTCGGCTGCGTATTACCTTTCTAAAGTGTGGTAACCACACTCTATAGCCCATTTCACCTTTTTCCCCATAACCTAGGAAGACTCCTTTAATTGACTTTATATCAAGCTTTGTTCTCAAGTCATTGCGTACATGAACAAAAGCTTCACAGCCAAATACTCTCAAATGATCATAAGAGACAGGTTTGCCAGACCAAACGTCCTTTGGAATGTCATTTTTCAACGTACTATTAGGAGAGCGATTGCAAATGTGAACTGCAGTTTTCAATGCCTCCCCCCAAAACTCTTGGGAAAGATTAGCGGTGGACAACATGCAACGCACTCTCTCGCATAAAGTACAATTATACCTCTCACCATTAGTAGACGGATTATAAGGGGCTGTCAACTCCTTTTTAATCCCATTTTCATCACAAAAACGCTGAAATTCAGCAGATACATACTCTCCTTCATTATCAGATATGAGGTATTTAAGCTTAGTACTCTTTTGCGTAGTGACAAAAGCATAAAATTTCTTAAAAGCATTAAAAGTCTCACTCTTTACTTTTCAACAAATGCACCCATCCTTTCCTAGTACAGTCATCAGTGAATGTAACAAAATACAATGAACCACCAAAAGACTTAACAGGCATAGTGCATACATCGGAGTGAATAAGATAAAGAGGATTAGCTTTGCGAGAGACACCAGAGTAATAAGAAGATTTCTTTTGCCTTCCATAAAGGCAATCGTTACAAAAATCCAAGTTTTTGCCTTTTATATCAACCCTCTTCAGAGAGGAAAGCACGTCAATACCCTTTTGGCTCATATGGCCAAGTCTCTTATGCCACAATTCCGTGTGTGAAGCAACTTCAGCAACAGCAAGAAACTTGCCAGGCAAAGCTTTGCATCGAAGATAGTACAAAGTACCTCTTTTAGACTCTTAAAAGACTCTTTTGCAACAAGCATAGAGCCCTTAAGCAACTTCCATGAATCCCCAACAAAGATGGTAGTATAACCATGTACATCTAACTGGCCAATAGATAGCAAAATTTTCTTAATGCCTGGTATAAACCTGACATCATTCAACACAAGCTCTTGACCGTTGTTAAGAGCTAAACGCATAGTACCCATTCCCTCAATATTGCAAGCAAAATTATCACCAAGGTACACCTTGCCATAATTGCCTGCAGCATATGTAGTAAAACACTCCAAAGATGGAGTCACATGGAATGAAGCACCAGAATCCACTATCCATGACTGGGATAGGCTATCATTAGCACTGAGCAATGCATCAATGACATCTTTCTTCGAGATAAGCATGTCTTTTGCATTAACTATCACTGAATCCGAGGGACATGAAGCCGCAACCAAGATTTCCTCAACGTCTGACAACTCCTCAATGACCACACTAGAGGATATATTTGCATTCTCAGCATCCCTGGAGGAATCACTTGCTGATTTTTCCCCTTTCTTCTCATCTTTCTTCTTCTTATCTTGTGTTTCCTTCTTCCTTTCTTGCTCTTTCTTGAAATACTTGCAATCGGGTTTCTTGTGACCCTTTTTGCCACATTGATAACAAGTGACATCCTTATCCTTTGTCTTGCTCTTACTTCTATTTTGAGTCCTGTTGCCCGCATCACACTTTTGATTTCTACCTCTTGCATTGTAGGCAGAACTGCCACCTTCCCCATTACTTGTGTCTAATCTCTTCATTGAGAATAGACCCTCTCACACCGTCATACGTGAGGGTGGGACTGTTGCTCAAAGAGACAACCAAGGTTTCCCAAGTATCTGACAAAGTCATAAGCAAGAAAATAGCTTTCAGCTTATCATCGAATTGCTGAAGCCCACTATCCTACAACTGACTCAACACACCTGTAAAAGCACTCAAATGCTCAGAAGCTGACTTCGAGTCATCAAGCTGCATATTCACCAACTTTCGCATCAAATGCACCTAGTTCACAGGCGTCTTGTTTTCATAATTGGATTTTAGCTTTTGCCATATTGCATAAGTAGAGTCCAAACGCTTGATGTCCGTCAAAATGTCATCATTGATAGCCATTTTGATGTAGGCCATAGCCTTCTTATTCAACCTGGCCCACTCTTCGCCAGACAAACCTGGCGGCTTATTCTCTCCCAATGCATCTTCACAATCCTTTAAGAAAAGAATACCTTACATGCGTTCTTGCCAGAGGTCGAAGCTTTGACCATCGAACCGTTTGATTTCCATCAAACTTTTAGTGTCAGATGCGGAAGAGGAAGAAGCCATTTTAATTCAACCACAAGTGTGTATAGAAGAGAGCCGCAATAGGCTGAAAATTTCAGCAAATAGGAGCAACCACAAGACTTTGCATACGATAGACCACAATTTCTTTACATGAAACTCTTCGAATCTGAAATTTCAGCTGAAAAGTGAAATTTCAAGCACCTCTTTAGAGCTTTTCACTCATTTTGTGGCGACAAACATCAACACATGTGATCCCACAAGTTTGGTACACCTGCGTATTGCTATTTTGACATGTTATAACGTGTAAATCACCTGTTTTGACCTAAGAACAGCCTGTTTTCGGCTGTTTTGGTGACCTTTTCTCCGGAAGCAAGAGGCTTCGCGATGGAAGCGAAATTGATCGCGGGAGAGCAATTTTAACTTGCTGTCTAGCAGACTGCGTAGGGTTGTTTTGAAACCATAGGGCTCTGATACCAGTTGAAAGTGTGAAGCAGAAGGTACCGGTAGGTGCGCGTCGCGATGTAGTGCAGGATTGGGGCAAGAAGCAGGAGGCGGAGTGCAACAGAGAGGAAGCGCTAGGGATTGAAGCAGGGAGAGAGAGAGAGCTCATGTTTTTAGGGAAAACTCAATAAGTGAGTTTTGGGTTTTCCCACTTTTTTTATAAGTGACTTTAGAAAAATGTGTCCAGGTTCAATATGAACTTGGATAAAGTATAAAAATGAACAAAAAGGGATTATTTAGGCCTTTAACCCAACAGCTTCTGGTGGAAACGCTATGTCAAATGACTGCCATGCGGTGACGATTTCTGAAAATGCCAAGTGGGAGAAGGCTAAGCGATGAGGACCAAAAACGCTAGGCTTGGTTGAGGAAAATTGCCAAGGTGAGGGAGTCTTGCTGAGAGGAGGGGGAACCTGTCGCCGAAGGCTTGTGTTCTCCTTGCTCATCTGCCAAATAGTGCTAACCTTGGTTTGCTTATATATTATCTTACCCAATTTGCCCTACCTACTTTCCAACAAAAGTCACTTAAATTAATAAGTGAAAAATGTCAAAAATAGGTAAAATAGGCTAAATGCACTGGAAAATTCCCTTGAAGGATTCTGATGGGAATGCTTATGATCATGTTGTGTGTAACCAGAGGATATGCATCTACACTAAGTGACTGGGCATACACGGTCTACGAATAGACTCACAAAAGTGCCAGATCACTTCTAATCTAGACTGACTCGACTGACGGATTCCTTGTTATGCTGTAGCTTGTCCACGGACACATAGGGTTGGATGTGTCGCGTGACATCCCCTCCTTTTTAAAGTGAGGTACTGGTACTGAGTTGCATGGCTTTCTTGTAGTTTGCCAACAACTCTGGATAATCCTTGGAAAACTCTTCGTCGACCCACACCGCTTCTTGGGTTCCTCGATCCTTGAACTTCAAAAAGTATTGTCTCACTTGCTTCTTCGAACCATGTTGAAACCGATGCTACAATACTTGCTCCAGCTCCATGACTTCAGCTTCATCGATGATCTCCGGCTCTTCTTCTTCCGAAATGTCCTTTGGAGGTGTTCCCTGAAACACTTTTAACCAAGAAACATGGAAAACTTTGTGCATTGACCATGAGTTAGGCAACTGCATTTTCATTGAAACCTCATTTATCCTTTTAATGACTAGAAATGGACCATACATACGAAAAGACAACTTGGGACACTTCTTTCCAACTTGCTTAAGACGTTGCTTCATGATTCTTAAATATACCCAATCTCCTTCCTTGATCGAAACATCTTGACGATGCTTATTAGCCTGTCGTAAATAAGATTCCTGAGCCTTGCTTAGCCGAAGCTTCACACTCTCAGAACTCTCATCCAATGACTGACTTTTAGCATTGGCATCAGGCATTTGACTGACCGAGTGAGTCAAAAGTGACTAGAACGGACGGCCAAAAGCTGCCTCATACGGAGTTCGACCAATAGCATAAGAAAAAGAGTCATTCAAAATAGCTTGAACCAATGGGAGATAGAGCTCCCACTGAGACTGCTGACTATGGACATATGACTTCAAAACATCAAAAGCCAATTGATTGTAAATTTCTGTTTGACCATCTGACTGTGGATGAAAAGCTGATGAAAAATTCAACTTTTCAAAGAGTGTGCGCCAAAAATTGGACGTGAACTTAACATCCCTATGTGAAACAATTGATTTTGGCAAACCACAGAGGGGATACTAATGCTTAATGAACAACCGTGCTACATCTTGTGCAGTAACTGTGGCTTTACAAGGAATCAACATGCAAAACTTGCTGAAATGATCAACAATTGTCAAACATTGAGTGCTCCTTGAATGCAAACTTGGTGGTAGGTTAGTCACAGAATCCATGGAAATATCTTGAAAAGGTCAATCGGGAATAGGCAGCAGAAGCAAGAGGCCTTGCTGCTTACCTCGAGGAGCTTTTACTTTTTGACATATAGTGCAGTGTGTGACATAACGAAACACATCTTTTCGCATTTTAGGCCAATAAAAGAATCTTTCAATTTTTTCCAAAGTGGTGTTCATTCCCCTGTGCCCACCCGTGAGAGAATCATGTGCATTATGCAATATGGTTGGCCCAAGAGAGGGCAAGACACATAAACGTTGACAAAAATACAACAAACCATCACGAATGAGATATTTGCTTGGCCCTTGGGAAGCAAGAGCCTGCAACCAATGCTTACCAAACTCGGAATCCGCATACTGATTCTTCATGTTGTCAAAAGACTCACCCTGAATAGAAAATGTGGATCTTGACTCAAAAGCCAAAATCTGTCCTTTGCGACTCATCGCATTTGCAACAGGGTTAGCTTTTCGAGGCACATACTCAATCAAACCTCCAAATTGCTCAAAAAATTGTGACCACCGCGCTTGGCGATCACTCCAATGTGCACTAGGCATAGAGTGGAGCCACTTGAGGGCTTGGTGATCTGTGCGACCTGTAAACTCTCTACCATAAAGAAAATGCTTCCAATGCTTAAGAGAGTGAATGACAGACAAAAGTTCTTTATCATAAACTGAATAATTCTTTTCCGCACTATTGAGCTTCTAGCTAAGGAAAGCTATAGGACGACCATGCTGCTGAAGCACAGCGCCTATGGCGACATTGCTCGCATCCGTCCATACCTCAAAGGGATCATCCCAAGAGGCAAGGATAAGACACAGTGCTTCTGTCACCGCAACCTTTAGAGCTGCGAAAGCCTCAATGGCTGCTTCGGGAAAGTCTACGCGCTGACGGCGAGTCTTTACCCCTTTCAAAATATCAGTCATAGGTGCAGCAATGCGTGCAAAATTCTCTATGTGCGAACTATATGCTTGACAAAAACCGAGAAAAGAACGCACATCATATGCAGTTTTGGGCAAATCCCAATTACGAACCTGTTCCACCTTCGCGGGATCTAGCTTGACGCCTTCTGCAGAAATGAAATAACCCAGATAAGTGACCTCAGTAAGAAAAAATTCAAACTTCTTAGCTACAATGTACAACTGACACTCATCCAAACGAGTTAGTACCCTTTCGACATCTCTTTCATGTTGTTCCCACGATGCAAAAAAAAAAGAGAATATCATCCAAACAGATGAATACATATACACCAACCATATCGTTGAAACGACCTACCGTGAGACGATTAAATGTACCCATGGCACCTGTCAATCCAAAAGGCACAACAATATACTCCCATTGCCCTTGCTCGGTGCGAAAAGCGGTCTTGAAGATGTCGCCTTTGAATACCCTTACCTGATGGTATCCACTCTTGAGATGGACCTTGTCGAAAACCTTTGCCCCATTGAGCCCATCGAGGATATACTCAATGCGAGACATTGGAAACTTGTTCTTGACGGTCATCGTGTTTAATGCCTTGTAATCAACACACAAACGAGACGAACCATTCTTCTGCGAACAAACAAAATAGGAGCAGCAAAAGGACTTACACTAGGACGTATGAATTCTCTAGCCACCAACTCCGTGAGTTGTCGCTCTAACTCTTCCTCCTATGTTTTGTTCAAACGATAGGGAGCCTTACTGACAGGCTGTGCCCCCTCCATAAGCTTGATGCGATGGTCCTCCGGCTGCTCGGGTGGGAGACGAGGTGGAAGATCATCGTGCAAAAAGAGATGTTTAAACTTCCTAAACAAATTTGAATACTTAGCTGGAGCCTGAATGCTCTGGGAAACTAAAGCAGCATAGATGAATGCCGCTTGTGCTCCTCGTTGTAATTCACGCTTTACTTGCACATGAGAGATGAGAGGCAAAGAATGCAAGCCCTCCTCAACACGAATGATGAAGGGGGAGTTAGTTTTGGCATGCAAAGTGAGAGTGTTAGCCTCCCGATCAATGAGAGGGTTAAGCTCACGAAACCATTTAATGCCCAAAATCATATCACATCCTGAGAGAGGAGACACAAGAAATTTCCGACGGAAAGCAGATTGTTGAACGGTAAACATCACATCAAGGCACTCTTTCGTGATGAGAGAGTCCATACCAGGAGCGAAGCCAGAAACCTCTAGAGGAGATTTCTGACTAACCTCTAGGCGGGCTCTCTCAACAAGAGAGGGACTGACCACATCATGCATACTACCTGGATCAAACAATATAATAAAACGCCGACCCTTTACATGACCATAACACTTCATGAGAGACTCATCAATGCGTGTGTTAGAGTCATGAGAAGATTCAGCTTGGTTTACTATAGTGCTTGTGGTTGCTGTGGGTACCTTTGGTTCTTTAGGTGGGGCTGTCTTAGGACAAACCTTCTTAATGTGACCCTTGACGTGACATTGATAACATCTACCTCCTTAGTATAAATCACTTGTTCTTTAGCCGTGATGTATCCTCCTACAATTTCTTGTGCAACTTTTTCATATGGTGTTAGCTTAGGTTTTGCAGGTGCTTTAGCTTTACCCTTAGATTCATTGTTAGAGTTCTTTTCCGAGGAATTAGAGGAAGAAGGGCTAGAAGAGTTACCATTCTTACCATTCTTACCGTTCTTACCATTCTGCGTGTTCGGAGAATTCTGAGCGGTTCCTCGAGAAGTCTTGTTTTTCTTAGGCTTTCCCTTGTTGTGCTTCATCTCCTGTGCGAGAGCAATCGCTACCGCCTTGTTGAGATCGATTGGATCAAGTACCTCGACATCATACTTGATATACTCGTCCAATCCATAAAAAAATTCCTCCTTGCGCTCCGCATCCGATTTGCGTAATTGAGTGCCGAGCTGCAAAACACGATTAGAGAAAGATATAACCGGCTTACCATTTTGCTTGAGAGCGCGTCAATCATCCTTCAATCCTGCAAGGTATTGAGGTGGCATAAACAGCGCCTTGAGCTTGTCTTGGAAATCAGCCCAATTGTAGGAAAGGGGCGTGAGTTTGTCGGCTTCCTCTAGGTGCGCGGCTAATGGTGCCTCTTGCCATGCGTGGTACCAATTGATGGCATCACCGGCAAGGTACATAGCTGCCGTCAAAACCTTGCTATTCCTGTCTTCTTAGTTGTCGCAAAATAAGCATTAAATGGATGCAACCAAGAATGAATAACCGTAGCATACATCTTACCATCATACTTACTGAAAGTCAACTTCTCTGTGACTGGGTTGTTGGAATCCGCATCGTGGCTTGCGTCACTTGAGGAACTCCCACGATCTTTGGCTGGTTCGGACTTTGAGGCAAGTACTTAGCGATCCACTTCTTGAGTGCGGAGTTCTCTTTGAGCCTCACGCTCGGCCTCCAAGGCCGCTCGTCTTGCTTCGGATTCCTCCTTTGTTTGTGCTTTCCTTTCTTTTTGTTCGTCGCGCTCGCGTTCCAAAGCAATGTGAGTCGCTTCTTGTTGTATGGCAATTCTTTCGTTTCTTTCTTCGTGCTCGCGGTCCTTGGCTTCCTGTCGTTCTGCTTTTCTTTCTAGTTGTGCCATCATCTCCATCATTGACTTGACCATCACCTGTATAGGAGTTGGTACAACTCATGGCATAGATGGAGAAGGGGGAGGGTCAGAAAAATCTCTTGGTGGAGAAAACTCTTCGTCGCCTCTCTCATGCTCATCACCTCTATGCGAAGTATCCATTCGGCTTCGGGTGATGACCATGCACTATGATCTTTGGTTTTTAAGTTCACGAGGAACTTGGGTTCTTGAGGGTCTTGAGGTTTTCTTTCGCTTGCAACCTGTGTTTGAGAAGGATCTTCTCTTCACCCGAGTTCTGTTCTTTTCCGCGGGCGCACCCCTTGACGGCCTTGCGCTCACACCAAGGTTGCTTTTTCCCACCTCACGTGGATTGGCCGGCCGCTAAGTGCACGGTCCGCTCTCAATGAGTGAAAAGAGACACAAGGGGAGGTTGGACAAGCCCTTCTTTCTTGGGATTCCTGTCACTCTTCAAGAACACGATTAGGAATCGTCACGCTCAAGCGAACTTGGGTTCGTGTGACCGCAACAAGCAAAAAACATTCTTGTGATTCTTGTGGTTCTTTCCTTGAGTGATACAGAACACTGCCAAAGCTCTGATACCAATGTAAGGTGTAGCGGAATGAATGTTGTTCTTTCTCAAGATGAGTGTTCCATATTGTGCTCAAGGTTCCTTTTTGTTCGTATGGAAGGGAGAGCCTTCTGTTCTTAATGAGAGAGTGCTATGATCACGAACAAAGTGAGTAAACATTGTGCGTGCAAGTGTATGAGACTGAGAGATAGAGAGAGAAGAGAGATACGACAGTGGAGACGTTGTAAAATGTCACCAGGAGGTGTATTTTCCTGTTGCCTTTCGTAAATAAGTAGTAGATTTTTTTATTTATTTAATTTTTACTTGTTTTCCCCGGAACCCTTGAAAAGGTGCAAGTGGACATTGCATGGCCAGTGTGAAACGGCTGCGGCCGAATAGGTTTCTCACAGCGGGAGTCTGGGTCGGTCAGTCTGGGACTGGTCGGGCCAGTAAGCACTGAATTCTGATGAGTATGGAAGCCTGTGTGCGCCAAATGAAGTCTGGGCCACTCGGAAAGTCACTTATAACTTTATAAGTCAGTGGGAACTAGAGAATTAACTCAAAAGGGGCAAACTGGACACATGGCGGCTCCAGGCAGTTTTGCCACTTCCAGCATGAAGAGGGGGCGCCCAATTTGAGAGAGGAGGCTGATTTTTGAACATAAGTGACCTACAGTGTGTGTGTGTGAGTCGTGGGTGCAGGTCTACAGCTTTAATGGAAAGCTTGCCTTCTCCTCTGTCTCATGTAGCGCGATGATTTGCTCTCGTGCATCTCTCTCTCCCCTTTGGCACATATGGTAATGCCCCACTAGATGGGCTACTGAGATGAACATGTACAGTTCTGGGGGTTTATGCGCGTTTGCCAAGGCAAGAGCCTTCTGAACAGGAACCGAATTAGCTAATTGCTAATCCCCCACAAGTACGCACAATTCCATCGCGAAAGATTGCGATTTTGGAGAGTTTTCTCGCGTGAAAACTCGTCCGATTCACAGGAAAACTGTCCCATTGCGTGTGGAGCCCTTGGGACACGCGTAGACGTGTTCGCTCCGCTAAAAACGATCCGAAACAGCGAATTACAGCCTGCTGTGTTTTTCTGCAGGTTTAGGGTTTCGCACCTAAATTGCAAGGGAACACCGGGGGAGCCTCGTGAGAGCCTTGGGATGCGTATACAGGCTTTTGGGCACCCGGCAGTGAAAAACAGGGAATTACAGCCCGCTGAATTTCTGTGACAGCTCACCAGAAAGCTCCAGATAGCGAGGGAATCCATCCTTGACAGGTGCTTTTGACCTACAGGAGTTTTTGCACCATTATGCTACCAAAATCAGGTCGAAAACCTGCATTTTCAGCCCTCGCGAGGTTTGGACAGCTTTGTGAAAGCTTGTGCGAAGTGGTCGGATCGTCTACCTTAATTTTAATAAAGAAATACCGAAAGGGGCGCCAGTCTTTGGGGCCTACAGGGTGTCGGTCTCGTGTGCGCAGTGACATTCTAGTCATTGGACGCAACTGTGTTCTCTTTCCTTCTCAGTGCTCTGTGTAAAGTTAACAGGTAATTGAAATAGTACCGCCCTCTACATTGTACAGGCCGGTTATATAAAACCCTCCTTCGAAGGCCCCACTCTCGTTGGTGAGAGTGGTCTACAATTGATTGCACAAACTGGTACAAAGTGTGTGCATGAAACTGATGCAAGTCTAGGCTAGGTCGATGTCGACGACGGGGATGGCGAGACCGACTCTATGGTGAAATCTGCTACTCTTTATCTGCTGTCCAAAAACGTTGCTGGCTGAATTCTGCTATGACTGAAAATGCTATGAAAAACGCTGATTTTGCTGGTCTTTAGGGCTGAAAATCTGCTGCTACTGTGGGGCTGAATTGGCTGTGGGAAAAGGCTGAAATTGACTTGTTGAAAGTCGCCAAGGGCTGAAAACTGTGGTGCTTCTTGCTGGGATGAAAAACGCTAGGGCTTGATGAAGCTTCTGGTGGAAACGCTATGCCAAATGACTGCCATGCGGTGACGATTGCTGAAAACGCCAACTGAGAGAAGGCTAGGCGACGAGGACCAAAAACGCTAGGCTTGGTTGAGGAAAATCGCGAAGGTGAGGGAGTCTTGCTCAGAGAGAGCGGGAACTTGTCGCCGAAGGCCTGTGTTCTTCTTGCTCATCTGCCAAATAGTGCTAACCTTGGTTTGCTTATATATTATCTTACCCAATTTGCCCTACCTACTTGCCAACAAAAGTCACTTAAATTAATAAGTGAAAAATGTCAAAAATATGTAAAATAGGCTAAATGCACTGGAAAATTCCCCTGAAGGATTCTGATGGATTCTAATGGGAATGCTTATGATCATGCTGTGTGCAACTAGAGGATATGCATCTACACTAAGTGACTGGGCATGCACCGTCTACGAATAGACTCACAAAAGTCCTAGATCACTTCTAATCTAGACCGACTGGACTGACGGAACCCTTGTTATGCTGTAGCTTGTCCACGGACACATAGGGTTGGATGTGTCACGTGACACTAACTGAGCACTGGTATTGCCATCTTTGTCAGGCTTGCCTTTGCCTTTATCCTCTAGCAAACTCGTGCATTTGCCTTTGGCTTCACAATCTCGAGCCAAACAAATTGACGGCTTCCTTGAGAATTTCGCCTGTGCATAGGGTGCTAATTGGGTGGTGTACAATCCACTATCCATAGCCGATAGTTGGTGTTGGTCATTGTCGTCGCTGGCGCTCGAGCAAGGGAAGTGCCATTGCATGGTTACAAGCCTCCGCAAGGCTTTTTGCGTTCCATTCAGCTTCAAGGGTAGTCCCCAAGCTGTCTACTCTGCTTTCCCAAAAGTGCTTCCAAATTCTATCCAAAGGAGGACAAAAACCATTGCATTTTGAAATGCCAGCCGTTGACCGTCCCTTCAGAATGTGATCCTTGCACAAGCGTTTCACAAAGTACTTGTTATAGCTAAGCCTGTTGCCGGGATGGCGTTTCAAAACACAAAGCACATTGCACAACCCCATCAAAACTGCCTGCTTGACACTGCGTTTTAAAACTCTGTCAAATGCATGCAAAGAGTTGTCGTCGTGGAGTTCCTCCCCTTTAGCGTTTCAAAATGTTGCACTAAGGGAAACTTTCCGCCTTGGACCAGTTGAGCTCATCGCATAGCGTTGCCTCCAACATTTCAAAACGGCAACAAAAATGCTGCCATGGGCCTTTCGCCAAAATGCAGGTGATCACCAAGATTTTCAAAAACGCAAAGCAATGGGGCCCCTTTTTGGGGCAGCAAGCAACTCCTCTTCTCCACGAGTTTCTCTTCTTCGTGCAGATTCTCTCCCTATCAAGGAGCACAAGGCTCTGATACCATGTCAAGGTCGACGATGCGAAAGCCTAGAGCAGTGGGGAGAATGTGAGAGAGAGAGAGAGAGAGAGAGAGAGAGGTCTATGCGTACCCGCCAGCCTGCACCTGTGTACCCTCCTGCCTTCAGTCTGACGCAGCGTACCTGCAGCCTGCCGTCGTGTACCCTCCTGCGTGCAGCCTGCCCGCCGCGCGATCTGCCTGCAGTCTGCTGCCGCGCACGCTCTACCTGCCCTGCGCGTCACCGCCTGCGAGTTCCTGCAGCCCACCTCTTCAAACCCTAATTTAGTGAAACCCTAATAGCCCCCATCTGCAAACCCTAATTTCGTGAAACCCTAATCCCGTGAAACTCTAATTCCCCGAAACCCTAACAGCCCGCAAACCCTAATTGTTTCAAACCTTACCTGTGTGCATCTTTCTACCGCCTGCAAGAGAAAGAGAGCAAGAGAGAAAAAGAGAGAGAGAGAAAGAGTCCAAGCTTCACTTTGGGTCTTGCTTTTCCCGTATGCCAGTCTCGCCCATTCTTCATGGCGGCTTTGCCGGTCTTGAGTGCTACACAGCGCTCCATCACCACTTGCCTGTCGCGTGGATTGTATTGGTGACCTGTTGACACGCATTGACTCCACAATTCAATACTTGGCACAACATGCCTTGGTTGGTCGGATGATTGGATAGTCTCCACCTTGCTCTTCTATACGTGATTGGTGTCAGACTACATTGGGCACTACTCAGGGACGGGTCTCGGAGCTCACATTCCTTGGCAGAGGCATAATCATGGTACGTCTTTCAGATCCCGCCACTGTCTAAGCTCTCCTGGCTCGCTCTCTGATACTCTCTGATCGCAGAATGATATACTTGACAAGGTGGTATCCCGAGTTTACTACTGAGGAGTTTGACAGTCGACACCTTATTTCCAGATTGCCTCTGACGCTCTCCTTCCCGGATATGCCTCTCCATTTTATTGATGAGCATCTCCTTCAGATGATTGCTGCTCATTTTGGCATAGTAGTTCCAGGATCCTGCATCTTCTCATCTGGTCCACCACCTCGCATTCAGGTCCTGGTGTTTGGGGATACTTCATTACCAGATACAGTTACTGTGGCTGTGCGTGATCGAGACTACTCTTGCCGAATGGTAGTCACTAGCCGCCCAGGACAGTGCTTACGTTGTCACGAGATGGGACACTTGGCACGAGATTGCCCCACCCAGCCACGCCATCGGCGACAACAACAGCCGGCTCCTGGCACCCATGCTCAGCCACGTGGTCAGCGTCCACAGCCGGTTCCTCCTACTACTACTCGAGCACCTCAGCAGGCTACGGGTGCTCCCCGAGCTTCAACCCTCCATGTTCCTCCCTCTGCTTCAGCTCCTACTGAGACTGCATGGCAGACAGTGGGTCGTAATCATTCCTTCCGTCCTCGTTAGCAACCCACAACGCATGCAGCCCCCAGTGTTAACTCTCTTGCTCCCTCTCAAGTTTCCACCACTCCCTTACCCCCCGCTTCTCGTCGCCATTCTTCTTCTTCAGCACATGATCACTTACCTCTGCTACCAGCTCCTCCTTCACTTGCCATTCCCCTGCCCTCTCCTTCCCCTCTTCCCGAGGTCCCTATTCCCATGCAAATGGAAATAGGGACCTCGGGAATTCACCGCTATTACCTCTCCCTTTTCCTTCTCTCCCTCTCGCCCTTACTCCCCCCCCTCCACCTTCTGGTCCACCCCCTCCCTCAGCTGCTCATACTTACGTCCCACGTAGTTTTCTCAGCTCTTGCCCTCTTTCCTGGGGCACTCATCGGGCTGAAATGTGCGGTGACTCAGAAGGACCATTGCGGGTGCAGCTCTACCTTATGCATCACAAGCCCGGTTGTGTTCCTTCTTTAATAGGCAGTCGCTCTCAGCCTACCCATTCCTTTTTCCTTCCATTCCATGCAGCTCAGGAATGGTCTGAGGATCAGGTTCTGCATTTTGTGCATGCACAAACTATGGCTCAGCTTCATTTATGGTTGTCTACTTCCGCTCCGGATGTATTGTCTCCACACTTCCCTTCATGTATTGGTGCTATGGAATGGCGTGATGTTTATGCTTGCTATTCATTGCCTATGATCATTCATGTATCCTCAGATGTGGTGCTTCCTATGTCTATGCACATTTGGGGTGTCAAAGCTGCAGCATAGGTAATGCAATGTAAACAAGCTGAGGTCCGCAGTTGGTGCAATGAGACACCATATTTTAGAGAGGACTTGCGGGTTGCTTTCCTACCGCCCGAAGCTCACCCCTTGGATGGCCCAGCTGCCTCCAAGAAGATGCGCAGTTAGTCAGATGCTTTACCAATTCTTTCATGCAGACTATGGATTTACATGTAGTTTCTTGGAATGCTAATGGTTTACAGACTTCTCGGGTAAGAGGTTCACGTAAGCTTTTACTTCGCAGAGATTTACACGCTCATGTAGTAGGCACTGTGGATATATTACTAGTACAGGAGCATAAGATTGCCACTCCCTTTGGTAATCTCATGCCCTCGGGCGCTCACACTTTTTGGGAGCCTGCTTTGGGCATTCATGGACAGAGTTGCGGTGTATGCATTTCAGTGGGGCCACGTTACTTGGCATCAGTTCAGTAGCGTGGCACCCTTGTCGCTGGCAGAGCAGTCTATGTTTCTATTCGGATTCGGGACTCTATTATTGGTTTTATGTCAGTGTATGCACCCACTACTCCTCGGGAGAGAGCTACTTTTTGGTCCTCCTTGGCTGCTGCTCTACCTGCTGTAGACTCTTGGGTTGTTGGAGGCGACTTCAACAACGTCGAGAGCGACTCTGACTGGCGATCCATCACACCTCCAGTTCTATCATCCATTTCTCCCGATGAGCAGCCAGCTTGGGATCGATTTCTTCTAGCTATTCAAGGTGTTGACACCTGGCACATACCCTCTTTTGGTCATCACCCTGCTACACTTAATTACTCGTGGGGGTTTCAGAGACAGCAGGGAAGATTATTAGAGCGACTTGATCGTTTTTACATTGGCCCTTGGGCAGCAGCTCTAGGTGGATTTACTACTATTTGGCGAGGAACCAGCCTCTCAGATCATTTACCCGTCTCATTGTTTATCTCTTTCACTAGATCCTCTGCACAGAGATGAGGCTGCCGCATCCCTGACAGTGTTCTCACCACTGAAGTTTTGCAGCAACAGATTCGTGACTTGTGGTCCACGGGTGCTTCTTATTGTGGTCCCCCTGGAGAGTTCCTTGCCCATTGCATTACTCAGTCTAGTATTTACTGCCGTGATCAGACTGTTACCATTCATCGTCAGTTGAGAGTACGCGAGTTTGATCTCCACATTGCTCTTGGTTCCACACAGCGCTTGCTTGAGGAGTGGCCTCAGGATGCTTATCTCGTTGCTAGACAGACAGAGCTCACAGAGGAAATTCGTCGCGTACAGGAGGCTATGTCTGAGTTCACTCATCATGCTTCAGTATCTCATTGGATAGCTAAAGCTGATCAAATGAATAAGGACTTCTTCGCTGCGCATAAAGAGCGCCCTCCTGGCACCACCCTTCGGACTTTGTGCGATGCTCAGGGAACACTACATATGCATCTTGATGTTATTCTTGATATGTCTGTAGATTATTTTGAGGCATTGTTCACTGCTGATGTATGCACTACTGAGGTTTTACTTGCCCGCGAGAAGATCTGGCATCACACACGACGTCGTTGTACAGACACTATGGCAGAGATCTTGTTGGCTTCATTCACACTTGCAGAACTTTATGCTGCTATTGAGAGTCTAGATCCATCTTCCTGTCCAGGAGAGGATGGCCTCACTAGAGCTTTCTTTTTGACTTATTGGGATGTATTGCATATACCACTGCTTCGCGGTTGTCAGGATATCTTTGCATCAGGATATATGCATCCGGATCTTTGTTCAGGTCTCATATCTCTTATTCCGAAAGGGGGTGACACCACTCAGCTCCGCCAGTGGAGACCTATTACCTTACTCCCTTCGGTCTATAAGATATTAGCGTTACTAATCAGCCATTGCTTGCGATCGTTCTTACCAGATATTATTCATACTTCTCAGACAAGCTTTGTCATGGATCGATGCATACTGGATAATATCTTCACTTTTTATGAGGCAGTAGAGTGTGCCAAATCATCTTCTGAACCTTTTGCTTTTTTCATCCTTGACTTCGAGAAAGCATACGATCGTGTTGAGTGGGAGTTTCTCGAAGGATCATTAGCCAGGATGGGTTTCCCTTCGAGATGGATCTCAGGCATTTCCGCTCTCTTCAGGACTGCCAGCAGTGCTATTACTATTGGTGGTCGTGTCAGTCGCAGTTTTGAGCTCTCTCGATCTGTCCGTCAGGAATGTCCTTTAGCAACATATCTGTATCTGTTTGTAGGAGAGACTATATCCGACTTTCTTCGTGCTTAGAGTCATGCATTTCGTGGCTTGACCATGCCAGTACCTTCAGCTCCGGACCTTATCGATTAGGAGTTTGCTGATGACACTATGCTGATGTTGCGCTATTTGCTAGCAGCTCTTGATGCCATGCGGGAGGCCCTGGAGGTTTTTTGCATTGCCAGTGGTGCACGCATTAACTGGCATAAATCCTATGGGTTACTGGTTGGCAGTGATGACATACCTACTTGGGGGGTAACTGATGGTTTCACATGGCTGCAGCCGGGTCAGACATGCAGATATCTGGGCTTTCAGGTTGGATTTGACGTTTCCTCACAGCAGTAGTTTGCACCCGTACTACAGTCTATTCGCAGGAAGCTATGTCATTGGTCTTCACGTCATCTGTCGTCATTGGCTGGCCGTGCATTGGTCGCCAACCAGGTCATTCTGGCTACAGTATGGTATACGGCCTCTTGTTGGATGCTACATTCTGGTGTGATAGCTCAGCTCCGCAGACTAGTGCGGAACTTTTTATGGAGTGGCACAGATGGGACTACTGATACTCGTGCTCGAGTTCGCTGGTCCATGATTATTCGTCCTAGGTCAGCGGGCGGCCTTGGTATTATTGATCCAGAATTACAGAGCCGCGCCCTTCTTACCAAGCTTATTGTTCGGGGTCTTTTTCCCGGCCAAGAACCTTGGAAGATGCTTCTTCAGGCCGCTCTTTCCACAGCGACTCCACGCCTCGGCACTAGAGATGGTCATACTTGGCATACAGGGTATCGTTTGCTCTTTACGGATGCCCCCTTGTTCACCAACACTCTCTCACCCTTCATCCGATCGCTCCTTCAGATTTGGGTATCCATGCGACGGGCTATCATACGCTCACCTCCCTCATGCCGTGAGGAGATTTAGCGCCAGCCTCTCATTTGGAATGATGCAGTTCTTGATTCTTCGGTTAATCCACCTCGTCAGCTTGGAGAGAGGACTCACATTGATTGGGCTGCTTGGGACACTGGCCTTGCTGTCTCTATGCGGTTGTTTCATGAGACACGTATGCTGGATGCAGATTTTGTGGCAGAACATTATGACATTGGTCGCGGGGTAACAAACAGACTGCTTGAGATTGTCTCCGCCATTCCTTCACAATGGGACGCAATCATGCGAGGCACGGTTCAGATGCCTCCACATAGTGGCTGGGAAGGCCTCTTTGCTCAGAGCACTCTCTTATTAGTTCGTTTAGACACCATGCTGTTCACAGTTGATACCGACTACTCCCAGGGGATGCATGCTAGATTGACATATGCTACCTCCTCTCCGCACGTTGTCTACCCCGGCGCTAGCTGGGAGGCTATACGAGTAGTTGGCTTCCGCGGGAAGCGTCGTTGTGTTGACCCCCGTTTCGCTTCCGCTGATGCTGCACTTTGGAGGCTTTGGGTGTGGGAGGGTCGTGCCCTATCTGAGCTTTATTGGGACCCAGGAGAGTGGCATTGGCCTCAGTCTAACCCCACCGGTGCACCTGTATCATTCTTTGAGTACACTGTCAGAATTGGAAGATTAGCATTGATGAGACAGCACCTAGAGCAGCCCACTCGTATGCGTTTCTGGTTACATGCAGGTCTCTCCCATGCCTATCTACAACAGTTCTGGTCAGCCATCTGGGATTTACATGCGGCTCATCGTATTTCTTTTTTCATGTGGATGATTGCACATGCAGGACTTCCAGTTGGGACTTGGCTAGCTACTATGGGTCATGATCCGTTATGTACTCGCTGTCTTTTGCGACTACCTGAGTCACCTGCCCACTGTCTTTGGTCATGCTCGTCTTCTCACGTAGTGTGGCTAGCAGTTTGCTTTTTACTTAGCAGAGCCGGTGTTCAGCATGGATTTCTCACTTGGGGATCTATCTCCTTGTTGATGCCGATGCCCGGACCGCATCTTTTCTACGAGGGCTCAGACATTATGCTTACCTCGACTGGTTATCAGCGAGGGACTTTGGCTATGTTACCACAGATTGCTTGGCAGGGGGATCCTCAGACACGTGATGAAATCTTTTCAGTCATCACTAGCATTGCACTATGGAATGTTTGGAGAGCTCGTTGTCTTCACATTCTCAGTGCGGCTCCACAGCTCCTTCCAGATACCCTCACTGCCATTTGGCTGGACATCATTCACACCCTCATTTGGCAGTGGGATTCTTCCTCAGGTACATCTAGAGCAGCCGAGGCTCGTCGATTTGACTTCCTTCGGTGTTGGGCCCGATCTCCACTCTTCTTCACACTTACAGGTGGACAGATTACATGGCATTATGCACCCCCTCAGTGGTTTCTCCTCCACTCATCACACAGACCACCATGAGATTGTTCTAGTCGAGTTGTCACTATAGTGGCTCTCACCCTTACATTCAGCTTGTACACCCCACGTGATAGGCTATTTTGGCATCCGCTGGGGATTATATTGTACTTAGTAATATAAAGCCCTGATTTTTCCAAAAAAAAGAGAGAGAGAGAGAGAGAGAGAGAGAGAGAGAGAGAGAGAGAGAGAGAGAGAGAGAGAGAGAGAGAGAGAGAGTTGTGAACCAACCAACCTTGGCAATGAATTGATGATTATACAATGGGGGCTAGGTGTACTTATATAGTCATCTCAGCAAATTGCCCTACCCGGAGTTCGACAAATAAGTAAAATAAGTATCTAAAGCCAAAATAAATATTGAGATCACATTGGGCAGTTCACTTGAGATGCCTTAACTTTAACAAGAGCCCCCATGATCAGATTTAGAGTACAGGTTTCACACAATGATTCCTTATGGACGAGGGAGGGTATCTATGATACCATTCTGGAGCAGACCATGCTTGAGACTAACTACTTTATGGATATTAGATAGTTTGCAGATTTGTTTGAGAGCTAGTTTAGAGAGGCCTTAGGAAGGTTGGTTTGGTCAGAGAGAGGTGCATTTCGATATCTTCCCTTGGCTTTTGAGGTGGACATTTAGTGGGTCCCCCTGCCTCTCTTACAGTTTAGTCATGCCGTAGATCCACTCCCTTTTTGGGAGTACATTGTCAGGAAATGTTAGAATGGATGCGGATGATTTTGGAGGCACGGCCCAGGAGTTTCACAATCCCTTGGCCTTTGTAAGCTGCTACAGGAGGTTTATACAGCGGATGCTTTATATTAGTTAGATAAAGAACACTTGACTTTGTGGTTGCTACTTTGCTCAGAGCTTTGGGCAGATTTGTGTAGACTCGATCACTATCCAGATAGCTACTCTTCACCACTTGGTTAAAATATCTTTATGCCTAGATGTTTTTTGTGGTTTGTTATGGAATTTTTCACCATTATATCATTGTACATCTATCCCATATCTCTTGTATATGGACCAATGGCCGATTCGTATGTAATGCAAAGGGCCAAACCCCACTTTTATTGATTGAGAGAGAGAGAGAGAGAGAGAGAGAGAGAGAGAGAGAGAGAGAGAGAGAGAGAGAGAGAGAGAGAGAGAGAGAGAGAGAGAGAGAGAGAGAGAGAGAGAGAGAGAGAAAGAAAGAAAGAAAGATTTTTAACGTCTATGTCAGGCCGAAATCGGCCTATGAGACAAATCAAATGTACATGGTGTGTATGTCATCCGTCTATCGGAAAGACAAATGAAACAAAACTGATACAAAACTGAACTGAATGTAGGTAGTGGGGTATCTGAGGAGGAGGGATGGAGCTCTATCTCTAGGGGTATATGCATGTCTATATGCTCAAGGTAGTACAATCATGAGAATGCATCAAGCTATCTAGCTCCATCCTGTACTAATGGGGGGATGTAAGATGTGGTACATGGGCGGGTCTGGTGCCAAGGCTGCCCGGATGAAAGCTGTCGGGTCGGCCCTCATCTGGGCCACTCGCTCCTCAGTGGCACTGCGCTCCCGGGCTCGGATCTCCTCGATCTGTCGGTGGTGGGAGCTCGCGCCCCTGTAGCCTGTGACTCGTGGTCGTCGTCTAGCTCCGCCCACCTCCGCCTGTGGGAGTGTCACTCCCCTCTGAGTGTCTGGTGGGGGAGGGGCGGTAATCCTCTGAAAGAAGTCTGTGAGCTGCGACTGTCTCCCCTCTGTCTGTGTAGCTGTGTGTGGCTGTAGTAGTGTGTCCCGATGGCTCTGTATCTCTAGTAAGAACCGTCCGAGCTGTCTCTGATCTCGAGAGTCCATGATCTCTCGGAGAGTGGGCTGTCCTCTGAATAGGGCCTCATACCTGCCTCTGATCTCAGTGTATGCTCTGCATCTACATACAAAGTGCTCCTCACTCTCCACCTCCTCTGTGCAGGCTCTGCAGACGCGCTCCTCCCTGGGAACACCAGTATGTCTCCCGATCTCAATCTCTAACCTGTGTGAAGCCACTCTCAGCTGACCAATCGCCACCCGTGAGCTATGTGGCATATATGTGTCCATGTAGCGTGGTCTCTGTATGAACCCCCCAGACAATATGGTGAGAAACTGGTCTCTGTAATCTGACATCCTCGTCCCCAAGCCAGGTGACTCCCAGACTCTCCTAGTGTATAGCTGCCACAGATCCTGTCTCAGTACCAAGTTCCTCTCACTGCGAGAGAGGTGAACATATGGTGAGTGGGGGTCGTACTGGAAAGGTGGTAGACTCTCCATGTCAACACCGTGTCCCTCAAACCATGCTCTGACCTGTGAGTACCATGCTCTCTCATGCCCACTCTCTGATAGCTGTATAGCTGCCTCAAATGCTCTACGAGTAAGTCTGTCAGGAGGTAGCTCTCTCATCCTCTGGATGAAGCAGACTGTCTGGAATAGTGCCTCTACCACCATGGGTGGTGTGGCGAGCTCGGCTCTAATAATGTCATGTGGCACTGTCTTCTTGCTGCGGAGCAAGCGTGAGATCATACATACCTGTGGCCTCTCAAGCTGTGTCCACTGGTCAGCTGTCAATCCTGGTGCCCATACTGCCGCCGAGTACATCAAGGCCGGGGTGACTAAGGTGTCGAAAAGCCACCCCTTCGTGCGGGGTTCCTGAAAGTGTGCCTGGTGGCATCTCCGCTCTAGCATGGCCAGAGCTGCATATCCTCGGGTGAGCCTGTCAGCAGCAGCCTGCCTCGTAGTGAAGGGTCCTGGTAGGCTGGTGAATGTGATGCCAAGGTAGACATAGGAGGTGACTACATCAACCTGTCCTCCTGCTGCTGTGAAGGTGGCAGCGCTCCTCACTGCACTGGATGTGTGAAAGATCATAACCTTGGTTTTGCCAAGGTTCACAGTCGACCCCCTGTGTGTGCTGAATTCGTCTAAGGCCTCAAGATGGCGTTGCAAGCCCTCGGGTGACTCTGAAATCAACACAATATCATCAGCATATAACATGATGTGGACCGGAGTACCTGCCAAGTCGCTCCCCTCTCCCCCTGCTCGCAGTATGTAGTCGGAGATCTCGTCGATGTAGAGCCCAAAGAGTGTCGGGGAGAGTGGGCATCCTTGCTTAACACCAATGGTGCTAGCAATGGTCTCTGAAAAACCGCCTGGGCAACGAACTCGACCCGTCACCTTCTCGTAGAGAGCATATATGGCCCAAATCATCTCTGTTGGTACCCCAATGCTGTGAAGGCGCTGGAAGAGTCTCTCGCGTGGGACTGTGTCAAAGGCCTTGCGGAAATCCACAAAGCAGCAGTAAAGCCTCTTCTTCCGCGCCTTTGCCCCATCAATGAGGCAGCGCAGAACGAAGATGTGATCAGTGGTGGAGAAAGCTCGTCTGAAACCTGCCTGGCCTGGAGCTCGTAAACCCTCGATCTCTGCGTAGTAGCTGAGCTGTGCCTCAAGTACTGCTCCATATAGCTTGGCCATCGTGTGGCCAATCATGATAGTCCTGTAGTTCCCTGGATCCAGGGTGTCGCCAGATTTGTGGATAGGCACTATGGTGTGCTGTGTCCACTCCTCTGGGAAGCCCTCCCCTATAGCCCGGTTGAAGACATGTGCAATCAACGGGGCTATAGTGGAGGCCGCATAAATAATGTGCTCACTCTGTAATCCAGTATGGTCAGCTGATCGTCTGTGCTGCATGCGGCGTATGGCCCTCTCTACCATCTGTGCTGTAAAGAAGGAGGAGCACGTGGGGCGTGGCTCGTGTGGCTGTGGGATAGGAGGCTGTCCTGGTACCTCGTAAAGTCGCTCTGCATAATCATGCCATATCTGTGGATCCTCAATAGCTGTAGTCGGACGTGGCTCGCGCAGGGTGCGCCATGCCGTCGCGCTATCCATGCTCATGAATAGGCGGTATAGCTCAAGCTCCTGTGCCTCTTCGAATGCTCGCCGCTTTTGGCGTGTCAGCGTCTTCATATGCCGTCTGGCCTCTCTCTCTGTGATCTCTCCTAAGGCTCGCTGTGCGCGGAGGCGTCGGTATAGCTCTCTGCACTCATCATCATACCAGCGGTTCTGAGGCATAGTCCCGGGGGGGGGAGTGCGTCCTGTGTGAGTGGTGTGTGGAAAGGAGCTAATAGCTGAAGTGTGGAGAACGGAAGAGATATGTGATGTGAGAACTGAGAGTGGTGTGGATGGGTGGAGGAGGCATAGGCCATGCTCGACCTCGGCCGAGTAAAGAGGGGCTAGCTCATGTGTGAAATGGATGGTGGTGTGTGGAGTGTGTGCTGTGGAGCTGTGTGGGATGGTATCTCCGGTGATGGAGAAAGAGAGGTATGTGTGGTCGGCTCCGATGGGTATGGGTGGAATGGTGAAGGATGTGATAAGGTGTGTAGCCTCCCTGGGTCCCAGAATGTAGTCGACTGTACTCCCCCCTCCCTTTGCAACTCCATGTGGCATACAAGTCAGGCCCCCTGAGGCGGGCCACTGGACCATCCCGTTATAAATAACGAGACGGTGCTGGGACCCAAGTCGAAGTAGATGTCGTCCGTAGGCTGTGACTGGAGCTCTGTCTGCTGTATCTCTCATAGTAGCCTCCTCATCTAGAGTGTGTAGTGCCTCTGGGTCCTCGTGGTCATATGCCTCACACTGCTCACTGCGCGTACGAGCATTGAAGTCTCCCATAAGGAAGACTTCACCCAGTGTGGAGTACTCCATAATCTCCTCCGTGAGGCATGCGTACGGTGACTCCTGCTCAATAGGGGCGAATCTGGAGCCTGTGGGAGCAAAGTAGCAAAGGGCAATGTAGACGATCCTGTCTCGTGAGAGCTCGAGGCGAATCCACATGTAGCGGGCCTGTGGGTCCCGGGCAACAATCTGTAGTCTGCTGTGAAGCCCCTGTCTAAAGAGTATGGCCACTCCTCCTGAGCCACGAGTGGTGTGCTGGCGCATACATCCCCGATGTAGAGACTCCCACTGGAATCCATGTATCCGTGGTAGCCCTCTCTCTGGGCTCTCGTGTGTCTCTGTAAGTAGAATGATGTCTCGACCTCTCATCACCTCCTCAAGTCTCTCTGGGTGTGTCCATAGGTCTCCATTGCAATTCCAAACCGTGACATGAATCTCCTCGTGTGTCCCACAGGCCGCGAGTCCCTATGCGATGGTCTTGCCATCAATGATAACCCTACCATCTCGATATACTGCCTTCTTCCCTTCTTTGCGGGCTTGGTGGACTCTAGGCATGCACGCGCGACGGTGATCTTGTTGCATCTTTGTGAGGTCATCATCAAGATAGATCGGGGGGGCTTCTAGCCCTCTCAAGATGACCCTCTTTCGGAGGAAAGAAGTTCGAGACTCCTCGGAGGCGAATTGGAGGATGAGAGCTCTCTTCTTTGGATCTTTGCCGGCTCTCCAAACTTTGGAGAAAGGGATTTCTTCTTCCTTGTATCCCACTTTCTTGCATAAAGCTTTCCCATCGCTCTCGGGTGTAGACCCTTCTTCTTCTTTGATGCCGGTCACTCGCACATTGAGACGGCGAGCTTGTCGCATCTTCTCCTCCTCGATGGTTGTGTGTACGATGAGTACCTCATCTTTTTGGGCTTCCTCTCTTGCAACCTTCTTGATGTTCTTTTTGACCACTTCGACCCATCCTTCTTTGGTGGCCTCTAATTTGTCCTCAATGCTTGCGGTGAGGGCTTTGGTGATCTCCTCCTTGAGGGCTTCCTTAGCCTCCTCTTTAATCTCTCCTTCTTCGGGGGTGAGGGATGTGATGGAAGCATGAAGGAGATCGATTTGTGCCTTCATCTCTTCTTGCTCTTTCCTCCATCTCTCCCTCTCCTTCCCGTTCTCCCGTTCCCTTCTCTCCTTCTCCTCTTTGAGATTTTGGATTTCCGCTCTCATGTCCTCCTTCTCTTCGTTCCATAGCTTGATGAGGGTGGCTTTCTCCTCCTCCCATATCTCTCTCTCCATCCGCCATTCTTTCATGTCCTTCTCCAATTGTGCAAGCCTCTTGTTCGTGAGCATGAAGGTTGTCTTCATTGTCGATGCCGGCGTCTTGATGATGAGAGAGAGAGAGAGAGAGAGAGAGAGAGAGAGAGAGAGAGAGAGAGAGAGAAATTTTTCTTTCCAGGTGTAATGGTTTTGACGAGTATGTTACATGCTATCCCCACTGCACCTAGTTTTGGTCCATTCTTGGAACTTGCACCTTGTCGGAGGTAAGTGCTGCCAATGGGCTCATGTAAGGCTTACGGGCTTTGTAACTTGGTTACCTAATACAAAAGGGTAATAAAAATAAAGTGCTGCATTCACTTTTGTAAGGGTGATATTGGACTGGCTTCATATGTGAAGGTATTTTGTAGGTTACAAAGGTGCTTGTATCTTAGAGAATCGAAGATAAGGAATTTAATGCAAGTCACGAGTTTAATGGAAAAACACAGTACAGATTTGGATGCCAACGGTGGAGAAAAACTACTTGTTGATGGCAGAACAGAAGGCAAGTTGATTGCTGGTAAGTGTTTTATCCATCAAATTCTTTGCTTCAATTTTCTAGTTTCTCAAGTAAAAGCGCATTAAGCTGTAAAGAGGTGGTTAATTCAACAATCATGACAGGACCTTAAACAGGATCCTGGAAAATTGGCAGGGAGTGTTGTTGCACTTGGAAAATTCGATGCTTTGCACATCGGACACCGCGCCCTTGCTATTCAAGCCTCAAGGATGGGCCCTCCTGTCCTCTTATCTTTCACAGGAATGGCTGAGGTTTTGCAGTGGGCAAAAAGGTAAAGAGCTGTCTTGAATGCGGCTAATTGACAGACATCCACATGGTGGAAGCTTGATAATTTAAGGAATCCTTTAATTATGTAAATTAAGAAGATCATTTCTGCTAGGAGCTTTGTTGTCATGTTTATGGCTAGCGTAACTTTTCTCTAGAAATTTCTCCTGATAAGATGTCAAGGGCATCACTCACCTTAAGTTTTCAGCTGAAAATATTATTCTTGAAAGCCTTATTTTTGCTTGATTTGTATAATTTGATACTAGACTGATGGTAGGCCTATTGTACAGGCTACCAATAGTTGCTCCTTGTGATCGACAGCGGGTCATGTCTCTGTGGTCCATGGTTTGTGGTGGCAATGCTCCTGTGGAGTATCATTTAGAGTTTGCAAAAGTGCGCTCTTTAAGCCCTCATGATTTTGTTGAGAGGCTGGCAAAAGAGCTGCTGGTGAAAGGGGTGGTTGCAGGTATAAATCTGTTGTCTTTTGTTTTGACATGCATCTTTTATACTGAGTTTTTGATGCTCTTTAAGCTATTTGAAATTTTCAACTCTGCACTCCTTGCACGTACAATGTCTTACTTGGGAGGGTCATGTGGGCTCTTGAATGATTGAGATTTGCAAGCTCTTTGGAAGAGAGTAGTTTACAGGGGAGACTTTTTTTCAAATTATGAGGCAGTGCAGCAGAAGGGAAAGAGAGGAAAGGAATTTTGAGTTGACATGCTTAAATTTCTGAGGGTTTTAAATTGGTTGTTTAGTCATGGAGATTTGAAACACATGTTTTTTCTTGAATATTGTCCGTTGGTACAGCCACATTGATTGGTTAGCTTATGGCAGGTGCAAATTATAGATTTGGTTACAAGGCTGCTGGCGATGCCTCAGATCTTGTACAGCTCTGTGGCAAATTTGGATTGGAAGTGTTTATAGTGGATCCGGTTATGGATGAAACGATGAAGCTTCATGGAGATGTTGAGTTGGAGACAAACAGTCGAGAAATGGGTCAGGTGTCTTCAACACGGGTTCGGAAAGCTCTAGGTATTGGTGATATGAGGCGTGTAGCTGAGTTGCTTGGGCGAGAGCATCGACTTGTATTGACCGTCGATACCTCTGCAGTAAATAGCACTGTAGTACATGCTCATACGTCAAATGCTCTGAATCAAATGCCTATGGATGGGTTATATAGTGCGAAGATTTGTTGGAGTCATTCTGGGAGCAATGAAATAGATTTGATGACTGGACTAGTGAGAATTGAGAATCAGCATGTGGTGGTCAATCTTAATGAAGGAAGCTTTCCAACAGATTTGACTGGACAGAGGTTATTGTGTTTGGACTTGCAGAGACGCGTTTCTGATTGAGAGCTTCGGCCTTGCCGCTATGGCCTTCGTGTACTGAAGTTCAGGTATCATTTTATAGTTACTAGCATCACTCACGTATCCCACAATTCTGTTATTTAGCTACATTCCCAATTAGCCCTTGATGGAGAGAATGCTCTCTCGCATTCGATAAAAGAATCTGATCTCCAATGTGGGGGCCGTTGCTAGCTCTTCTGTTTGCAAGGCAGTTTCAAAGGTTGAGGTGTGATGCCTATATTTTTTAAAGGCTAAAGAAGGTTCTTGTAAGGTTACTCAAACCCAAGGCTGTACATTGGTCTTGTAAGAGCTGTACAAAATGTGCTGTTTTTTAAAAGGGCTTATAGAAGTTAAATGCCCTTAAACAGAGTGTGAATGCCTGACAGTGGAACAATGGCTTGATTGTGGTGCAAAAATGCACCAATTTTCTCTTATTTGTTTACGTATTTGGATGAACCCTTGTAAGGAATACTCCACCAAGGGCTTTCCCAGCATGTGGTGCTGCGAATGTGTGTTCTATCCTGAATAAAATGGAAACCTGTAGTTTTTCTGTTCAAATGTGAGTGATTGAGCATCAATGCAGGCTACTTTGCTAGGCTTTGCTAGGAAGACCGGAGGATCACATTGTGGAAATTTCAGGAGGCTGTGAACAAAAGCATAAGCAAATAGATAAACAAGGCCAAAGGGTTACGAAGCTTTATCCTCTTCCTGTTTTGAGAAGCCCGGCATCACCTTTCAAGAGGCTACTTGAGAGAAAGTAAAAGAGGCTCTGCAGCTTTCATGATTGTTGTCAACTTTGGAGTTGAAAGCATACTTGCTTGCCCATAAAATGACTCACTAAAGAACTTTTGCAGCTGCATTTAACCCATATTTTATAGTGTTGCCCATCAAGGCTTTAGCAATGCAAATTTGAAGTGGATCATTGGCGATGTTTCTGTTTGTTGGCACTCTGTTTCAAGAGGAAGGGAGTGTTGATGCTGAGGTCTTTTGAGCCCGTGCAAAAAGGGCATGCTCTCCCGTGTAAAGGGCGGAAAGAAATAGGAAGAGGTCCCTCTCTCTCTAGCACCCATTGGAAGGCAGTGCCAGTCTGTAGAGGCAGACAGCTTGTTTTGAAGAATGGAAGGTTGGTAGCATTGTTCGCAAGAAACCTTAATATTCCCCTAGGTTTTGTGGGAACCCTTCAAGATTTTGTTGGGTTTATTGCTAAAATGTGTGAACATCTGGTGCCCTGCAAGACAAGCTTGAAATGTAGCCAAGATTTTGGAATTTCAAGTAATGAAAAATACAGTGAGAGCATAAAGAGATGCTTCTAAGCCGGCACAAATTTACAACGTGCCACTTGCCACGTCACAAGAGGTATTCCAACTTATGATGTCTACTTTCATTAAGATGCATCCCTCTTTCGTGTATAACATATTGCTTGAAAGGTAGTCCAAAGTGAGGTCTTGATCAATTTTCGGATCGCTTGAGATGAGAAACAAGGTTGCATTCCAATCATGTATTTGCTAGGCTTCTCATACCGTACCGGTATTTAGTACTTTATGTACCAGTTTTTTGTACATGCACAAAAATACATACATGCGTGTATGCATGCATGTTTCTGTGACTGTCTATAAATGTATATGTGAATGTATGTATGTATGTAAAGTATACACATGTATGTATGCATGTATACATGCCTTAAGATTTACGCAAGCATGCATATGTAGACATGTATGCCTATTTGCATTCAATACCCAACAAATTTTTCGATTTGGTACTGATTACCCATTTTGCACTATGTTTTTTCTATCATACTTATTGTACCTATCCACCTTGATAAGAAAGGAATGCTAACACTTTGACTTTGCAATATCTTGTTTGCCAACACTAAGAGCAACCTCTCACCATAATATGATACAAAAGCTGAGGGCTCTTTGTCAGGATATAGCCCTCAAGGTACCCCCTTTGTTAAGTGCACACAATATTCCGCTATACAATTAGAATGTTCAAGGTCTATTTTTATAGAAATGGCACCAAGTGCTATCCCCAATTCGTTTTTATTTGAGAATTTCAAAAAGTAGTTCATTTGAAAGTGAATACTAAAAGGTTCTTCACGTCGTTTTCAATTAAAATTATAAACCGATAAAAAATTGAACAACCCTAAGAAAAGGGAATAGATGGATAAGAATTTGGAAAGTTGAGAACCTAAGGCGGTTGAAATATGAAAAGTCTTTCATGATTATGTGAAGGGTATTTAATAGCCAATAAGGTATAATTAGTGCACTTCTCTTGAGTCCATGCATACAAGAAATAATGCCAAATGAGCTCAGAAGAGAAATGCGTTTGGTGTAATGCCTAACCTTACCTCCACTTCGTAGCTATGCAAAAGTTTTCTAATTTTTGCAAATGCTATTACTTGCCCACTACCCTCTCTCATGTGGAATAGTCTTGCATGTTCGGAAGATCTTTCCAAGATTTGCTTGGCTGTCAAATTTGTGAATGACGCGTGAGTTCATAGTCTCATTTTTGGTGATTTATTGCAACATGTGGTTCACTATGTTGTAAGTCTCATGGACTCAATTTTTATAACAAAAACGTGGAGGAGCTAGCTTGTAAAGTTATTGTTGCATTCTATTTTAGATGCAAAATTTTGACATGTACGTTCTTAGCAATTAAAATTTGTTTGTTTTGTAGCATCTACAAACACTTCAAGCATCTACAAACATGTTTGTGAGAACTGCATATTGGCTAAAATGTAGCATGCTTCATGTCCCAAAGATTGTTTAGCTAGAGTACCCGCAACCTACAATTTGGGTAGAGAGATGTATGTGCTGCTATGCATACCCTCTCTTTTGGCAAGTATCTTTGTCATTTCCATTGATGGTTGTTCTATGCATGAATGGGTTTATCCATTGAAAAAGAAGTACAAGATTCTTTGGAAGCTTCTGAGCTTCCAAATATATTGTGTATAAATGAAAATTTATGTTTCTTTGTTAAGATGCCAATTGATTATGAAGCATCCTTGAACCAAACTTATAAGAGCCCATAAAAATTGGAAAATAAAAAAAGGAGGATGAAAGTAGACAACCCCCACACTTATGTACTCATGTGCACACTCTGTGACACAGATTTGGTGGACGCTATATTGAGATGTGCACAATTCACTAATGACTTCGGTATTTTCTCAATTTACTAATGACTTTGGTGTTTTCTCAACATAATATATGAGACACAAGTGGTTGGAAATATGATGTACATATCCTCAAGTTCTTTACAATTCCAATCAATAAGGTTGCTTTTTCTATCGAAACATATAATCCCACACAATCACATAATCACATAATCATTCTATCTTTTGTACGAATTCTTTCTGAAGTTTATAAATGAACTTTTTTAATGAAGGAGAGCCCAAGTTTGGGTATAACTTACCATCAAAGTATAGGTAATTAAACAAAAGAATTCATTGGATATGTCATGCACCATGCAAGTATATAATATCACAATATTTAATATAGACTCGACATCCTCCAACCAATGGTGTGTAAGATTGCATTCCATTATCAAGCAATTTTCTTGTAATTTTTTTTTTGTTATTCTTAATTTTTGAACCATGTAAGGAGATAGATGTCAAGATCCTTGCTCAAAGAAAATGAGGGCTTTCTCATTTCTAAAGTTTTTTCCCCCTGCCCTTTACGGCTTTGCGAATTCATCATGAGTGTGTGCACAAACGACAAAGTCAATGGTTATTTGAGGCTTCTATATTTGCTGAGGTTTCAATAGATCTTACACTATTTTGTTATCCGCTTTAAGCACATATATTCATGTTAAATATTTCTCTTTTTAGAAGCCAAGATCAAAGCTCTTTTATGATTATCCTCATTACTCCGAAAATACCAAAGTACAAGTGGAGGAGCTATCAAAATTGAAGCCACTTGGCCCTTCCTGAAGTAACCAAAGCATCATGGTCAATGAATTTCCATTGTTTGTTATTATGCAATAATCCTTGGGTGGATAAATATTGTATATCTCACCCTCGACTGACTTCATAATATGAATGAAGTGGCATTTTCATGAAATTTATGAAGTGACTTAGTCAACAATTCGCTATTCATTTGTTGCCTAGTTTTTGATGCAATGATCTTTGAGTAAGATAAGTATATAAGGGTAGTAAACCTTGCAAAGGGCCAACAAGATGGGGAGCCCCACCTAGACACGCTAGTCTTCTTTCCGTGCACCATGCATCGTGGAGCACAAGAGTAGGATTCCCAAGGGCACACTATGACACTCATGAAGTTGGAGTTGTGATTATGTGGGGTTAGGGATGAGGATAGCAAGTTGGCCACCTATGATGGATGGGCGACAAGACATGAGCAGACCTATGCCTCACCTTTTCTCTATCTGTGAAATTTTTTCAAAAGATATATTGAATGAAAAATATCAAAAGCAAGGACAACGAAAATGCACTCTCAAACCCCTACCAACAAGAAGGTGGAGCACTCAACCATCGCATAGCATTTTGCAAGATTATATTCCTTTCTACAAAGTCCAAAATCAATGTTAAAACAAAGTGTAAGGGAACCACTATGTACAAATACTTTGAGCTTTGGTATCGATCTTGTATCTGTATTAAGGCCACGTTTTCATAAGTTCCTTTAGCGTTTAAGGAAAATGAGAGATAAGTAAACCTTGCTAGACAAAGAAGTCTTATTTGCCCTAGGATATCACGAGGACAAAGTCAGAACATCGCCTTGTTTCATCATGGTAAATTTTGTTGGGCCTATTATGAACCACACTTATCTTATATTAAACAACAACTTCAAAGTTTAATTGACAACTAAACACAACAGAGACCCTTGCGCACAAGAGACAACACCCCCTACTTTCATGAGGTTAGAAAGGTTTGATATAAACAAAGGCTAAAATACTCTTAAACACATGCACAAAACTTACACTCATGAAATACACATATAGGTACAGGAGAAATAGATATTGTCTAAAGCAACAAACCATGTCAAGTGAGAACAAACTTTGTGACCATAGCGGTGGAAAAACACCATGCTTGCAAAAGCAAAAGTTGCAAGCAAGAGGCTAGAATGAAAAACTAGAAGTTGAAGCAATGATCTCACAAGACATAGGTTCTAGACCAAGAAAGTAGGCATGCTTGCCTATTGAGCTTCCTTAGGTTTTGTGCAACCATGACTAGGGCAATTACCAAAAAAATTCCTAAGTCTAGTTTCACACCAATACGACCCTAACCCTAGAATCTATCACCCCTTGACAATTATTTGCATGTTCACAAAAACCCGTAGTTTAGTGTAATTTTAACCAGCTAAAATTGCAAAATCTTGGCTGTTTAGAGCTTGCCTTGAAGAAAACTGGTAGAATCTTACAAATTTTGAGTGTAAAAACTAGTAAATCCTTCAAATTTTGACCTAAAAATTGGGAGAGTTTGAAGTATGACCTTTTTATGTGTGGTTATACTTTTTCCTTGGGGGCAAGTCTTGCTACAACCAATCTGCTGCATGCACATTGAGAAAATCACTAGCCAAAGAAGCCAAGAAATTCCCCAAAGAGTTGGTCTAATGGTATGGCTTTGGCCTCTTGTGGGTTCAAATCCCCCGTTGGGACACACTCTAGAAAGACACCTTGTGCTCACCTGGTGTTCACGTTGCTAGGGCTCTTTCCCTTGGACACTCAAGTGCATCCTCCTCTTGGGGTGGGTCACCCAAGGAGGAGGTTCCTAGCTGGTTGCTACGAGCTGTCTCCATCGTTTCCATCACGTGGTGCATCAATTATGTGGCCATGGTGATGCCTACGCGACCCTTGCACGACCATGTAACATGGCGAATATTTGGAAGGGATAAGCACCTCCCCCTATGGGCCCTCTGGTGTGTCAAAAAAAAAAAAGCCAAGAAAACTTTTGGCAATGCAAATGGCACATGGCATCTTTGTAATTGGTTGTTACTAATTCTTTGAAGGCTAAAAACCATGTTTTTGTCTAATTAACTGCCCTTTGTTTTTGCTTCACTCACTTGATATGTGTAACGGTTGGTTAGGTCACTACGTATAGACATTCTCCATCATGATTTCTTGATGACATATCACCTCCTATCCAAAATTTCCAAAAAAGCACCATGCACACAACGGTTAGAAAGCGAAGCTTTAGATCCGCCTCAATGTACCTTGAAAGACCTCTCTACCAAACTCCACTTCCTTTTCATGACAATATGCATAATAATGTGCACTATTACCACTTTATTGGACTTAATTGACAAAATCACCAAGAAGATCAACCATGCAAACAAATGTTGACAGTCAAGTTTAATCTATCATAGACTTTAGGTAGGCATTCGTCCAACTAGCTGGCCTGCAAGGTGGATACAATACAATTACAGACTTTCCTTGCTGCTCTAGATGGTTTCAAAGATCAAATGACTAAATTAACTGAGTACCTGCAGAAGGGAAATCAGCCAATGACCATTTTTTGCGCCATTTGATCTATATATGCGGAAGTGTGTAAAGAGAGACTGGTTTTCTTCCTCTTGAAATCCAGTTGTCCAAACCTACAGAAAACACTGTCCTCAAAGATATACAACCTCCTCAATTTAATGGTGAAGAAGGGATAGAAACAAAGATCCCAACTGTACTTTCGTAAAAAAATGGCAAGACCTTTATAGGTTAAAAAATACTCCACTTGAGTATCAACCACTTGAGGTTAGTTTGTCATTAGGGTCAAAAGCCCATAAATAGTGGACGAGTCTCAAGAAATCAAGAAAAATTTCAGGGGATTGGATTCAATTCAAGAACATCGTCTACCCTTGCTGCCAATCAACAAAGCGTTCCCAATTCCCAAGCAAAGAACAAAGTAAAGGATTCTTCCAACAATTTAAGGTTATGATCGTGTTTGATCATGAAAGCATTAAATCAAATAGAATTAAAAGGTCGTAAGGCCAGATGGACTGAACTCTTACAAGAGTTTGATTATGAGCTTAGGTATCGGAAAGACAAACATAATGTAGTAGCAGATTCTTTTAGTAGGATGCCTATGATGAATAAATCGAGTTTTACTTGACTCAATAGTAATTTTCTTGAATCATTAAGAGGGAATGTCAGGTTGATCCTGCATATTCCAACATATGGAAAATCATCTAGAAAGGGGATCCCGAATAAGAGTCTTATAATGAGAATGAAGCATCGAAGGATGCTTTAGAAGGATTCAAGTAGAATAATTTTTTTCATAGATGATGGCTATTTACTATACAAAGGTAGAGTATGTGTCCTAAAAGATGAAAAGGTTAGGCTCTAGATACTCTATGAGTATCATGATAGTCCAAGTGCGGGACACCCAGGTATAAACAAGACTTATAGTCTTGTTAGAAGACAATTTTATTGGTATGGAATGTATAAGGACGTCCTAGAATATGTAGTTAAGTGTAGTAAATGCCAGATTAATAAGGCTAAAAGGCTTAAGATGGGAGGATTACTCCATCCATTAAACATTCCTTCAAGGAAACGGGAGAGTATCTTCGTGGATTTTATGATTGGATTATCTAGAACACAAAGGGAGCACGACTCTGTCTGGGTAATAGTTGATAATTAACCAAAATGGCTAAGTTTATTTCATCTTAATCTGATGTTAAAACTCTTCAATTGGCTAGATTATTTTTAGAAAATCTCTATCAACTATATGGTTTAATACCAACAGACATTGTGTCAGATAGAGATAAAAAGTTTAAAAGCCATTTTTGGAGAGCTGTGTTTCAAAGGTTAGACACTAAACTAAGCATGAACACAACTGAGCATCCTCAAACTGATGGTCAGACTGAAAGGGTTAATCAAATCTTAGAGGAGATGCTACGAGCATATGTAAGTAAACGACAAACTATTTGGAAGGAGTATTTACTTGTAGTAGAGTTTGCATACAATAGTGCCAAGCACTCTTCCACTGGATACATTCCATTCATGTTTATGTATGAGTTTCAAACTAGAGCTCCTTATGCAATAGGATTGCAGAAGGAAAGAGTTCAAGTAGTTAAATACTTCTTACAAGATATAAATGAAATACTTAAACTTGCTAAAGACAATATTAAAAGGGCTCAAGATAGAGCAAGGACATATACTAATTTGCATAGAAAGCCTCTTCCCTTTGAGGAAGGGGAACAAGTCTATTTAAAAGTGCCTGAAAAGTTTGAAACCATGAAGATGGGACCATGTCCAAAATTATCACCAAGGTATTGTGGACCTTTCACAAAGTTGGAGATATGGCTTACAAACTCCAATTACCAGAGACAAGTGACATGCATCCGGTATTCCACGTTAGTAGACTCAAAAAGAAGTTATACACCTAGATTAATCCAAGATAAGCCCAGATTCACCCTTGAAGGAAAGTGCAAGGTATAGACCTATGGTAGTCACACACAAGACAATATAACCATCAGCTCCATCATGCATAGTATTGACTAAATACCACGACATCCCCACTAAGGTCGTCAGTGCCCAATAGTGGGTGTAGAACTAGGTACTAACATATGCTCCCCAACACAACACACACCACACGCACACACACATGAGCATACATCAACACAAAGTTCAGCGTGCTGAGTTTCTGTCATGACTCCGGAGATCAAGGGCAGACTCGGTCATAATCAAAAAAATTAGCACAAAAATGAGGTAGTTGATAGGGCATACGCACTACAAAAGATAGAAAGAATTAACACAATATCAACTGTTCGTAACTCAGACGAAAACTTCATATTAATCTAATAATCTTATTCAAGATGATTAGATAGTGAAACTCATAAATACTCAAATCTCTTCTACTTGAGCCAGAAAAAATACGAAACACTAGAGAAGAAAGAACTAAAAATACAATTTATAAAGAGTGTTTAGTTAAGTAGAAAGATTGCGCTGAAGAGAGTTCAACATGGGAGCGGGTAAGCAATCTCCAAAAAAGGTTCCCTAACTTTAGGATTGTATCTTCCAAAGAAATTTTAGAGGACGAAGTTTTTTCTTAAGGGGGAAGGTATCGTATGGCTAGCGCATGCATAACACTTGCTCTGGGAGCTAGGGGCATGGTGGGCCGTGGGAACCACGTCTCAATATAAATAAGGGCCAAGAGGCGAAGTGTCTAGAGGGGGGAAATGCACGAGGCGGCGAAACGGGGGGGGGGGGGGGGGAGCTCCGAGTGTGTGTAACTTGCTGCAGCATTGCTGGACATAGCCTTCTTCTAACATACATGCATGTTTGTGTATTTGTGTGTGCGTATAAATAACAACCAAAGCGTAAAGTATTTGAATATTGGGACGGTATTTATCTGACAGTATGAGAAGACTGATAAAATTGAGAGTATCCAAGATTGTTTCTTTGAAGAGGAATTTCTCAGAACTAGAAGGAATGTGAGACATTTTACTACCCTTGTAATCAAGAGACCAATACTGAACAAGTGTACTCCAGAGAAGCCCAAAATGAGTGAAGTGTTAGCGGCATTACCTTCTTGATCAAATGCACAACCCTTGTGGCTTGATGATCAAAAGCAGCAGGAGCGGCTCACGCATCCAACTCCAGCTTCCATGTTTCATCTGTTTGCAGCAATTTAAATTTATGTCCCGACACCAGCCCATTCCACAAGACCTCATCATGAATGAACTCTTGCCGTGCCTCTCCAAGAAAGCCACACTCTATGTAGATGTCAACTAGTGCACTGGTAAGGGCCCGTTCTAACCCCTTCACGACGGTCTCACTATGTATGATTTGTCCTTTCCGAATGGCTTCAATGCAGGCACAAGCTTTCAGACCGCATGCATAGGCTATGTGATCTCGTTTGGTGAGACTCCAGCACACTCCATCTGCTCGAAAAAGAGGAGCGCGTCCTCAGCATGTTCATACTTTAAGTGGCGTGCAATCAATGCTGTCCACGAAACCACATCAGTAGCTTGAAGGTTTAGTAAACATATGCTGTGCTTCAGCAAACAAGCCATTTTTTGCATACATATCGACCAGAGCGTTGTCCAAAACAAGATCCTTTTCCAACCATCCTCTCTTTTCGATCTGATCATGAACATCGCAACCCATTTCTCGTGCCCCTGCACATGCACAAGCTTTTAGAATGCATGTTAACGTTATGGAAGTTGGAGGAATGCTCAAAACAAAACAAAGCCTTTCTTCCTTGTTCATGGTCTACATATGCAGCAATAAGTGTATTCCACAAAACAGCATTTTGTCTGCCGCATCTGTCAAACGTCTTTTGTGCCTCTTTGAGGAGGCCCCATTTTGCATACATATAAACCAAGGTGTCTTTCAAACTGGCACAACTCTGCAGTAAGGCAACATACGCCGCCAGTTCAAACAGCTGTACGCATTCCTGTTGCAGCATGTCATACAGCTCCAAAGCATGCCTAAGCTCACCGCATTTAATGTAAGCACAAAGAAGAAAACTCCATGAATAATCAGTCTGAGAGGCTTGTCCATCAACTACTACCTGGGCCTTCTTCAAGCAATGAACATCAGCTAACATTGGCAGTAGGTACTTTGTGAGTGAGCTTTGAGTCTCCAGTCCATTTCAGTGCAGGTATGCATGCATCCGTAATGCATTGCCTTGGTTCTTCTCTCTTGTACACCTGATGATGATGTGGGAGATTCTCTCGACAGAACCCTGGCTTGTCATGATTGACTTTCTTTGGTGGTTCTCCAATACGGAGGACCCACTCCTCACCTTTGATGACCATGGTGGTCCTGAGGTTTGCGTTTAGTGGAGAGACGTGCTTTTCCTTAGCATGCACCACTGCAGCATGTCTTCTCCTCTTCTACAGACCCACCTTTCGACGAAACATGGAGGACCTGTGTTCCTCTTGAGTCTTCAACCAGGAGAAACTTCTTCAACTTGGGGCTTTTTCTCTGCTACGAGGGCAGAGTACTCCTGCACCGGCGCTACATGAAAGAAAGTGGTGCCCAATGAAGCATCTCATCCTTCCCCTGCAAACAAAACTCCGATTTCAAGAATGGGAGCAAGATCTAGCTGAATGAGGGATGCAAGTGCACAAGCAGAAGGTGGATGACCCGCAAGTACGTCTACGAAGCACGAGCAGAGCCTTAACGATCCAGGATCCCTTGCTCGAGCGCACGCTCTCGAAGCCTTTTACCAATGGAAGAGCCTAAAACTCCGAAGGGCTGCCAACACAACCAAAAACACAAGAGAGCAAAAAAACTTTTTGGGGATTAGCGGATTAGTGCAAAATCTTTAAAGCTTTGATACCAATGTCAGGTGCAACGGAATTGAAATGGTGAAGATCTAGTTTTACACTTCCACAAACTCCTTTCCTTCTTTCCTTGCGTTAGTGAATGCTTTGTGCTTCAATGAACGTTCCTTTTTTGTTCCCCTGAAGAGAGGGACTAAGAGAATGCAATAGAGATATATAGAGGGAGAGAGAAAGAGAGACAAGAGAAGAGCGACACCCGATGGGGTCCCAACCAACCCTCTCAAGGCTCCCCTACATCGTTACCGATGTGGTTTGCTTTAGATTGCGTAAATGGAATGTATACACAATGAAACTCTACTGACTTGACGACGACAAATCACCGCGGTAACTCCTCAGGAAGAGGCACCTCCGGGGCTGATTTGATGCACCTTGGATCCTTCTCGATGTGGGAATTGCGGATGACCACCACGGGTGGATTTGCACTCCCGATGTGAGAAATATGATGGACTGAAAACGCAGATCTCAACGAGGCCGATGATGGACAGCAATGGAGTACTTGATGCCGGCGTAAGAATGGCCGAGGGGAGGCTCGATGGGCTGTCGAAGTACCGGACCGCAACGGGAACACGCGCAGGCAGCTTTCCAAGAGATTCCGTCGCGAAGGACGGGCTGAAAACTGAAAACGCTGGCCTGATTTGCTGGGTTCTCCTGGCGCAAGGGTTGAAAACAGCAAATGCTGACTGATCTGTTGCCTTCCCAAAACGCTAGGGGAAGAGGACAGGAAATGCTGGCAGATCTGCAAATTTTGAAAACACCCGGCTGGTTGCTATGCAAAACGCTGATCTGCTTCTTCTTCTAAGCGCTTCCTTTCTTCTACAACTTGTCTTCAGATGGGAGCTCTCTTGGTGCTTAAGTATTGGTTATTAATAATCTGGGTTGGGCAAACTGTCCACCAATTCCAACAAATAAATCATCAAAATGATTTATTAAAAATAAGTCCAAGGGGGTCCAAATCTGGGTGCAACTGTCGCACATCCGCCCACCTGGGAATCAGATCGATGCGCGGTCTAGCACGTCGGATTCCTCTAACCTAGAACTACATGCTCGTCATGCCAAATGCACATCGTAGTGTAATAATATTTGTCAAAACGTGTGTACAAACCATTTATGCAAGAGGGTTCCAAACTGAAAAACCTAATTTAATGGACTTGTCCAGACATGCTGGTCCTGTGAACAGGCTCACAGAATTGCCGGGACTAATCCTCCTAGGATACTAGACATCCCCTAGAATAGGTCCGACAGGGCAAAGTGTTGAGCAAAACCCTAAATGTGCCTGAAGATCCATGTTGAGCAGGTGTACAGGTGGCCAATCCACAACCAAGGGCCGGTGCACGTGATGTGTGTGAAGCCTGTAGTAGGTAGGGTGTGAAGCATATGGAGATGAAGAATCTAACACCGCCCCTCATTGACAGAAGCGGAGTCGCTGAGGAAGAAGATGCAACACGCCTGTCAAATTTGGAGTGTAAAAAGAAGAAGCGCTAGCCAAACAAAAAACGACGAACCGTCGAGCACCAATGTGATGACCAAAGCTAGGTCAGGCTAATCAAGTCGCACAAGGAAGCTGATGGAGAGGCTAACAACAGAACAAGTCACTGAAGATGATATACATGAGGGAAAGATGAAAGACGAGCAGGGAGCTCATCGGTGGAGGTCAGCAGAAGCGAGAGAGACGGAAGAGAGAGAACCCCCCCTGAAGTAGAGCACTTATACACAAAAGGATAGAAGGCCAAGGTGGTAAACCGACAAACTCCGAGCTAAAAAGTGATCTCGATCATAAGAGGGAAGAAGGAGGTGGATGAAACTAGATGGTGAAGCCATCAACCTGTGAAGGGCTAGAGGTGGCGGTGGCAGACGTCTGTCGAGAAGCTGTCTCATCCTCAGGATCTGAATCCTTTGTGCGGTCTCGCCGTCGTTTATAACATTTTGTTGTATAATGATCTTTCTTTCCACAATAGGTACAAGTAATGTCAGGGCGAGAAGGTGTACAACCAGGTCCAGACTGTCCGGGAGCACCACCACCCCTACAGGATGTAGAGACCAATGCAGTAGCACCCGCAGAGGCGTCTGAGGTGTCTCTATCCTGAATGCGTGAAGGTATCTGCTGCACAGCGGGTAAGAGCTCCTCCCAAGTGATAGGAGTAGGACGGGTGGAGGTAGTAAGTGACCCGAACAAGAAATCATAAGTGTCGGGAAGCTTGAGCAGCAACCGAGCTGCCATGCCCTTGGAAGAGATCTGCTGACCACAAGTTGCTAGCTCATCACAGAGCAAAAGTATTTGGGATATGAAGTCATGGATAGTTGGAAATGACGAGACTTGTAAGTCCATGAAAGTCTTCTCCAGAGCAAGGATCCTTCCGGGTGTCTTCGCCTTGTACATGTTGCAAAGGAAACCCCATACCTCATGTGTCACAAAATGGTGACGTGGCTAACCCCGGACACACCCGAAAAGGGTTGACACGTGGCACAGTACGGAACCTCCGCAATATGCATTGACATGCTTACATGGCCTATCGCACGGAATTCCGGATTTTGCGGCGAGATTTGATGCGTTGTTGACGTGACAATGCGTACGGATTTTTGCTGAAATTACGCTGGCTGATTATAGCAACTTTTGGGACAGTTGCTTTAATTTGAGAAGCTTTTAAGTTTAAGTGCTTTTGGGACCCTGCTTTTGGGGCATCCCTTGTATCTATAAATTAGTGGACGAGGCTTCACTTCTCAGGGCAATTGGACACAGAGTCTGAGAGTACCTCTAGGCACGGAACTACGCCGGGCCGTGTCGACCTAATTGTGAATTATGGACTGTTTTTCAAGTGAATCTCTGCTGTGTCGCGGTAGAATCTTGACTTGGGGTGTCCAAGTTTATTATAGTGGTATCAGAGCGCGGCTGATTTCTCTTCTACCGAAAAATCCGATTCTTTTCTCGCGGCACTTATGGATTCCAACAAGAATCAATTGACTTCTTCTGCATCTGTGAATGCGGGAGGAGATCACGGAGAAGATTCTCATGAGCAATCAAAAGAGTACGGCCCACCTCGGCCTACTCAGTCTAAGATTGAAGAGATGGAACGTTGACAATTGGTTGACGAGGCAACGAAGCAGATGATTAAAATTTGCAAATTTTTTGACTCAGCAATCCCTCGCAGAAATGCACACCCAATGGGCAGAAGGCCATAGAGCCACCCATCAAACCGGCACTCAAGAAACCTCCTTCTCGGAGGATGTTTATAGAGTAAGAATTACAAGAGGTGGTTTAGACATAGATCAACCGACTTTTGGACGCAAACAACAAATCCAAAAAGCACGATAAAAAGCATAAGAAAGGAACCGACTTCTCGGGTTATTTGGGTCGTCAATCTACTTTTGCATCGGCAAGAAAGCAAAAGAAGCGTGTACGATTTGAAGGACTTCCCAGTTCTTCTTCTTCTTCTTCTTCTTCTGACAGCTCTTCTAGCTCTTCTGATTCGAGCGAAGAAGACAGAAAAGACAAAAAGCGAAGCAAAAAGCAAAGCTTCGGAAAGGGCAAGAAAAAGGCAAAGAAGCCTAAATTTCGCCCAGTTTTTGACAGTTCTACAAAGGACTCATCCTCAGACAGTTTGGACTCCGACGATCACATGTTTTATGCAAAGAAGAAGCACTTTTATAAAGCCAACCAATATGACTTCCTCGAAGATAAAAGCAAGAAAGTAAGAGAATTTAAAGAAGGTGGACAATCAATTTGACTCTTTTTCTGGATTTTGAGATGCTCCGAGGGCTTTGGCCTTCATACAACAGTTTGACATAGCTTTCTCTGGAGGGCATTACGCAGAGATTCAGAGGGCTACATCTTTCTTCAAGGGAAATGCTCGAACATGTTGGTCCACCCTTCTACTGAGAAAGGAAGCTCCGATTAAATGAGTGAAATTCAAAAGGCTTTTAATTTCTTCTTGGCTGACTCGAGAGTACGAACGAGATATACGAACTGCTTGGAATCATCTTCGGATGGCCAAGGGAGACTCTCTAGACGCTTATTGCGAGAGATTTTGGAGCTCTTTTCTACCAGCCTCTTCATTTAAGAAGGTCTCGTTTAAAGAATAGATTGAGCGGTTTTGCTGCAGACTTTCTACAGAGATCCTAGACTACTGCTTAGAATAAAAGTCAAATTCTATTCAAGAATTGATGGGTCATGTGAAACGGGGTTTTGCCATACATTTGGGCAATCTGACTTACTCCACTGATGAGATCTTGACTCAGAGAATCCAACAAACTTCTAATAATGAAAGTAGAAAGAAAAGAGTTCCCAAGAAAAGAAAGACAAGGATTCACGACCCCGGCTCACTCTTCGAGAGAGGGCCAACTACATCAAAGAGGGGAAGTGTTTTGGATGCGGGGAACATGGACACATCTTCGCGAAGTGCCCTAGAAAGGAACATCAAGAACAGAATGAAGACAGGCCAGAGAGTTCGAGAGCAGCTGAGGAATGTGGTAGAAAAGGCAAGATGAAAGTAGGACTGGTTCCAGATTGCATGGGTACTGACCCAAGCACGATTGATGAAAGTACAAAACTTTGTCGAGCTTGGGGCAAAGTGAAAGGTCAAGAAGCCCCGATTTTCTTTGATGGAGGAGCCAAGGCCAACTTTATTTCACCTGAATTGGCGGCGCGGCTCGAGATTACACCCGATCGGATGGGACCACAAGAAGAGGCAGTTCTAGCGGCACCCGGACGGGACATAGCCATTACACCTGTCATTGGCAAACTTCGGTTGCATTGTTAGGGGTATTTGGGGCACGAGGACTTCTACATAATGCCCTCGGAAGGTTGTGACGTCCTCCTTGGAGTCCCTTGGTACCATAAGAACAATGCCGTGGTCCATTATTGGGCAAAGAAAGCGACATTGATAAATGAGAAGGGCCGAAAAATTGTACTTGATGTGAAATTGAAGGGCGAGTCTGTCCCTCTTGTATCGGCTTCGGCCGTTTCTAAATTAATAAAATTTAGTCTGTTTGTTTACTCGATCTATTTGAAAGAGTTAAATGATGAATACAGGAGGAATATGTCTGAATTTGATAAAGAACGCCAAGATTTTCTCCACACTCATGTCGATTGCTTTTCTGATTTCTTGCTAGGTGAGTTGCCACCATCTCGACATGAGGATCATACTATTGATCTGATACCTGAAAGCACATCATCGAACCGGCCACCTTACCGTGTGAGCCGAGCCCAGAATGAAGAGATTATGAACCAAGTGAAAGACCTCTTGGAAAAGGTTCTTATCTAGCCCAGTACTTCACCCTACTGCTCTCCGGTGTTGATGGTTTTAAAGAGAGACGGATCTTGGAGAATGTGCATTGATTATAGAGCTCTCAATAAAATCACCATCAAGAATAGATTTCCGATTCCGAGGATCGATAATATTCTTGACCGAGTACAGGGATCCTCTTGTTTCAGCAGGAGTGACTTGAAGAGCCGATATCATCAGATCCAAATCGCGCTGGGAGATGTCTACAAGACAGCTCTTCGGACAAGCTTAAGTTTATATGAATTTTTGGTGATGTCTTTTGACCTTCCCAATGCTAGAGCGACTTATAACCGAATGATGGATAGGATTTTCAGAGAGTATAGATCACTTTCTTTGATGACATTATAGTCTTCTCCAAGGATGAGGCTGAACATAGACAATAGTTGCAACAGGTCTTTCAGGCATTGCGAGATCACAAGTAAGTAATCAATGCCAAGAAGAGTGAATTTTTCCTTCCGGAGATACACTTTTTGGGACACATCGTCTCAACAGGAGTACAGATGGACCCGTCCAAGATTGAGACTATATGTGATTGGCCCGATTTGAAGAATGTCCATGAAGTTAGAAGCTTCTTGGGCTTATGTTCTTACTACCGGCGGTTCATTAGAAAGTTTGCAGAGGTTCCTTCCCCTTTGCATATCTTGACACAAAAAGGAGTCCCTTTCTCGTGGGGACCCACAAGGTGATTGCCTTTCAGACTTTGAAAGAGAAATTGACTACAGGACCAGTTTTGACTTTGCCGGATTTGCAAAAGTCATTCGAAGTATATTGTGATGCTTGTGGTTGTAGTCTGGGTGCGGTCTTAATGCAAGAAGGCCATGTCATTGCCTATGAGAGCCGATTGTTTTCAAGGCCGGAATTGACAACACAGATTTATGAGAAAGAGCTTTTAGCGGTTATCCATGATCTTACTCAGTGGCGACATTACCTACTCGAAGCCGATTTTACGGTCTTCACTGATCATCAGATTTTACGCTACTTCTTGTCACAAAAGCAGCTTTCGGAAAAGCAGATGCGATGGGCTAATATCTTGTCAGAGTTTCACTTCCATATTGTCCATGTGCAGGGACAAAAGAACTTGGTGGCAGATGCTTTGTCCCGGAAGCCGTTAGTCTTTGCTATTTTCGCGATTCACCATAGAAGCTTCGAGGACATGGTCGATCAGTACGCCACAAATCCAGATTTTTCTGACATATTCAATCGATACAGAATGGGGAGGTAGTAGCGGGTTATTCCATACGGGATGGCTACTTGATGAAGAAAACGATGTTGCACAGCTGTTGAGGGAAAAGGTTCTAACTGAATGTCACTGTCCACCATTTACGGGTCACTGCGGCATTGACACCACCTTGAAAGGTGTTGAGTGATACTTCTTTTGGCCGAGACTCAAGAAGGACGTGGACGATTTTGTACGCAGTTGCTTGGTTGCCAGAAGGTCAAGTTTGACAGGCATAAAGCACAAGGACTGTTACAGCCTTTACCCATTCCCAGCCGCCCCTGGGAAAGTATTGCTATGGATTTCAGTTTTGATCTCCTGAAGACACAGAGTGGGCACGATGGTATCTGGATTGTTATCGACAGATTTAGCAAGCAAGCTCATTTCATTCCAGTGAAGAAAACAGTCAAGTCGGATCATTTAGCGAGACTGTTCATTGTCGAGATATTCAGATTACATGGCATGCCTGAGACAATAGTCTCTGACAGAGATCTCCGGTTTACGAGTTTGTTTTGGAAGGCTATTTGGGAGAACATTGGCACACGGTTGCAGTTCTCGTCATCTTTCTGTTCGCAGACAGATGGGCAATCTGAGATTGCAAATTCAGTCGTACTGGATTTATTGAAGTCTTACATTTCTGATCAGAAGACTTAATGGGAAAAGTTTTTGTCCTTGGTGGTATTTGCCCACAATAATACGATCCACTCTTCGACGGGGAAGGCGCCATTTGAGATTATTGAAGGTGCTACGAAGGTTCCACCCTTCCTAAGCACGAAAGATAAGATTTTTGAAGCCGGCCAGTATACGAGGGACTTGGACACTGCTTTTGCCAAGGTCTGGGAGGCTTTAGCGAAATTTCAGGAAAGACACAAGAAGGCAGCAGATCGACAGCATCGCGATTTGAAATTAAAGGAAGACGATTGGGTGCTCTTACGTTTTGAGAAGACATGCCTGAGAAAGAAAAAGGGAAAAGAGCACCTTTTTCCAAAGCTTAGCTGTTAGGTGCAGCGGAATGATTGTTTGCGCTTTGCTCAAGATGAGTGCTCCAAACTGTGCTCAAGGGTTCCTTTTAGTTCTTATGGAAGGTAGAGCCTTCCGTTCTTAATGGAAAGTCCTATGATCACAAACAAAGTGAATGGACACTGTGCGTGCAAGTGTATGAGACTGAGAGATAGAGGGAGAAGAGAGATACGACACTAGAGACGTTGTAAAACCCTCCTCCGAAGGCCCCACTCTCGTGGGCGGGAGTGGTCTACTTATTGATTGCACAAAGTGGTACAATGCGTATGCAATGGACTGATGCAACTTGGACTATGCCGATGACGACGACGGTGATGACGACGACGACTTTAGGGCTAAAATCTGTGCTCTTCTATCTGCTGAAAATCTGCTAAACTTTGGGCTGTTTTGGGTGGCTGAAAATGACTGTTTTGGCTGCGTTTTTGAGGGCTGAATTTAGGGATCCTCTGCAACCAACTAGGGCTGAATCTTTTGGGGTTCTAATGGCTGAAAACGTTGGTTCACCTGCAGCTTGTGAGGCTGAAAATGGAATGCTGATCTGATGCTTTGTAGTGTTAGTAAAACGCTACTGTTCTGCTTCAACCACTGCTGAAAACCAAAACGCTGTCTGACTTGTGTCTTTAGCAAAAACGCTAGGCTTGATAAACTCCAAAAACGCTGATGGGCTGAGATTGGAAAACGCTAGCAAACTGATGCTTCTGCTGGCGATTGGGTGGATCTGCAACCGCTAGGGAACTGGGAGATGATGGCGATCATGCTAGGGATGGAAACGCTAGGGATCTGGGTGCTGATGCGGAAACTGTCAAGACAGAAAATGCTAGGAGCTTGAGGGTGTTGGCGATGACGGCAATGGAAAACGCCAAGGTTCTTGCTAGGTTCTGCTGAGAAGGTGCCTGTTGAGCATGTGCTCCCGCTGTCTCTTCTGCCATTTAGTGCTAACTTGGGTTTGCTTATATATTTTTTTAGCAAAATTTCCCTACCTACTTTTGTTGGAAAGTCACTTAAAAATAATAAGTGAAAATACCAAAAATAGGGAAAATAGGCTAAATGCACTGGAAAATTCCCCTAACTGAATCTGATGGATTCTGAAGGGAATACTGATGATCATGCTGTGTGCAACCGGAGGATATGCATCTATGCTAAGTGACTGGGCATGCATGGTCTACGAATAGACTCACAAAAGTGCCAGATTACTTTTAAATCTAGACTGACTTGACTGAACTGAGCCCTGATCATACTGTAGCTTGTCCACGGACACATAGGGTTGGATGTGTCACGTGACATCCTCTCCTTTTCAAAGTGAGGTACTGGTACCGAACTGTATGGCGTCGAGGGAGATCGCCAATATCATCCCGAATCTTGGAAGGGACTCTTCGCCGGCCCACTCTGTTGTGTGGGTCGAGCGGTACTTGAACGTCATAAAGGTCTGCAACGCTTGCTTCTTTGGGCCGCGCCGAAAGCGACACAAAGTCTTCTATGTCTCCTTCGATGCTTCAACTTCGTCTAGAGTCGTGCTTCTTCCTTCAAGAATCTCCACGGCTGAAAATTCCTGAAACCACTTCCAACACAAAAACATGAACATACCTATTCCATGTAAAATGAGTGGAAAAAATCTTGTCTTCCTCAAAGAGTGTGCATGCAATGTAGATGAACAAAGAGACGGAGTGCCAAACGGTTCACCACACACACGCAAACAATGAGATCGAATCTTTCTCTTATGATCTAGAGCAATCAACTTTGGCAGTTCACAATGGAAATGCATACGCTTGGTGCTCATACTGTCATGTGCTCGTTCGGAAACTGTGTCATGCCAAGGAAGAGACATGGAATGTGACTTCCTTACATACATACTTTTCAGCTTTTCATGAGAAATCCGCATACATTCGTGCTCATCGATGAGAGAAACGTGCTCAACATACAATATGTCATGCCTAGGAAAAGGGATCACATTAAAATGCTGACTAAAATACAGGAAACGATCACGAATGAAATACTCGAACAATGCGTGTATATCAATCATGCGAACACACTGTAAGGGTGCTTTGGACCTAGGCTCGAGAGCCAAGATTGGTTCTGTGGGATCTATCGAATCTTCTTGTGGGGGATCTGTGGACCTCAACTCGAAAGCCAAGATCGATTCTTTGTGATTGATCGAATCTACAACGAGGTTTGCTTCGCTAGAAAAAGCATCCACTAACACATCATCCTTGTGAACAATCACATCATCTTCATGCAACTCATTGTGCTTATCATTAACATCCAATTCATCATGCAAATCATTGTCATTCAAATCATCATCATGCTTATCATCATGCTCATCATTATCATTCAAATCATCATGCTTCTCATAATCATGCAAATCTTGTGTGTCATGCTTGGGAGAAAAAGAGACTGAGAGTCTCCTTTTCCTGATCCTGTTGAATCTGTGCCTGCATTTGAGAAAAGAGTCGCAACATCTCTTGCATTCTTGCTTTGGTCTCGTGGTCATATTCTGCTTGTCTTGCTTTGTTCTCGCGATGTATGGCTGCCACTCTTTCTGTGTATTGACGCTATATGGCTGCCATCTTTTCTTCGTGTCCACGCTCTATTTCTGCTTCTCTTGTTCAACTCCTCCATAGGAGTTAGCGCAATCCTTGATGTAGATGGGGAAGGGTCGGAAAAACCTCTTGGTGGGGAAAATTATTCTTCGCCTCTCTCATGCTCATCACCTCAAAGCGAAGTATCCATTTCGCTTCGAGTGATGACCATTCTGAAATCGTGGGTTCTTGTGGTCTTGGGTTCTTAAGTTCACGAGGAACTTGGGTTCTTGGGGGTCTTGGGTTCTTAAGTTCACGAGGAACTTGGGTTCTTGGGGGTCTTGGTTCTTGGGTTCTTGAGGTTTTCTTTTGCTTGCAAACCGTGTTTGAAAAGGATCTTCTCTTCACCCGAGTTCTACTCATTTCCACGGGTGCACCCCTTGGCGGCCTTGCGCTCACACCAAGGACGCTTTTTCCCACCTCACGTCGATTGGCTGGCCGCTAAGTGCACGGTCCGCTCTCAATGAGTGAAAAGAGACACAAGGGGAGACTAGACAAGCCCTTCTTTCCTGGGATTCCTGTCACTCTTCAAAAACATGATTAGGAATCGACACGCCCAAGCGAACTTGGGTTCGTGCGACCGCAACAAGCAATTTTTTTTTTTTGTGATTCTTGTGGTTCTTTCCTTGAGTGATACAGAACACTGCCAAAGCTCTGATACCAATGTTAGGTGCAGCGGAATGATTGTTTGCGCTTTGCTCAAGATGAGTGCTCCGAACTGTGCTCAAGGGTTGCTTTTAATTCTTATGGAAGGTAGAGCCTTCCGTTCTTAATGGGAAGTGCTATGATCACAAACAAAGTGAATGGACATTGTGTGTGCAAGTGTATGAAACTGAGAGATAGAGAGAGAAGAGAGATACGACACCAGAGACGTTGTAAAACCCTCCTCCGAAGGCCCACGAGAGTGATCTACTTATTGATTGCACAAAGTGGTACAATGCGTATGCAATGGACTGATGCAACTTGGACTATGCCGATGACGACGACGGTGATGACGAGGATGACTTTAGGGCTGAAATCTGTGGTCTTCTATTTGCTAAAAATCTGCTAATCTTTGGACTGTTTTGGGTGGCTGAAAATGACTGTTTTGGCTGTGTTTTTGAGGGCTGAATTTAGGGATCCTCTGCAACCAACTAGGGCTGAATCTGCTGGGGTTCTAATGGCTGAAAATGCTGGTTCACCTACAGCTTGTGAGGCTGAAAATGGAATGCTGATCTGATGCTTGGTAGCGTTAGTAAGACGCTACTGTTCTGATTTAACCACTGCTGAAAACCAAAACGCTGGCTGACTTGTGTCCTTAGCAAAAACGCTAGGCTTGATAAACTCCAAAAACGCTGATGGGCTGAGATTGGAAAACGCTAGCAAACTGATGCTTCTGCTGGCGATTGGGTGGATCTGCAACCGCTAGGGAACTGGGAGATGATGGCGATCATGCTAGGGATGGAAACACCAGGGATCTAGGTACTGCTGCTGATGTGGAAACTGTCAAGACAGAAAACGCTAGGAGCTTGAGGGTGTTGGTGATGAGACGGCAATGGAAAACGCAAAGGTTCTTGCTGGGTTCTGCTGAGAAGGTGCCTATTGAGCATGTGCTCCTGCTACCTCTTCTGCTATTTAGTGCTAACTAAAGGTGTCTTCCCACACCTAAACAAGCACTAAAAAGAGCCTAGCGAGAAAATTCAGCACGTTCAATTTTCTGGTTTTTGATCTCCAAATCACTCCAGAACACCTGTACATTGTTTCTCTAGCTTCCTTGAAGCTACTGGAGTGTTAAGGCATAAAAACGGGTCAAAACCTTCACCTGCAGAAAAACATAGCAAGCTGTAATCTTGTGTATAGAGCTCCGTTTTGCGTGCCAACCTGTCACATGTGCACTTCACTTGCGCCACGTGGATACGCTTCTGCCATGGTTTAGCATCAGTCATAGCCTAGCTTAGGACTGAGCTTGGCACTTTGTGAGCCTCTAGCAGGACGTGCATGCCCAAGCCGGTCACAGTTGCATACCCTCTCTTGCACAGTCAGTTAGCATGATCATTTTTCAGAGCATTGAACCCTTTTTGCCAAAGTACACTTATTTATTAATAAGTGGCTTTTGTTGGAAAAATAGGTAGGGCAAATTGCTAAAGAGCTATAAAAGAAACCATTGAGCACTCAGTAGAAGCTGGACACAGAAGGGCAGACGCCTGCAGCAGCAGCAGAGCAGGCAGGCACCCACAGGTTTCATCGTTTTCTCAAGATCAGCCTAGCGTTTTCAGTCTCAAGCAATCAGCATTTTCAGCCACTACCACCAGCGTTTTCCGTTTCAAGCCTTATCCTCGGGAGAAGCTGCATCCTTTGGTTGCAGATCCTCGCCAGATTCCCCATCTAGTATCAGATCAGCCTAGCGTTTCAGAATTCAGCAGATCAGCCAGCGTTTTTGCATTTCAGTCCTAGCCCGGCGAAGCAGTTGTAGATCCAGGCCGCAGTATTGCCACAGTAGCAGATCCCTAGCAGCGCATCTAGCGTTTTCAGTTTTCAGCCTTGACGCCGTCGTCCTCGACACCATCGTCGTCGTCGACATCGTCATTGTAGATCCCTATCTTGACGACGACACCTTTGTTATCGTCATCGCAGTCGCGGACTTGAGAACGACACCATCGTCGTCATCGCCACAGTCACCATCGTCGTCGTCGTCGACATCATCGTCGTTGACATAGACTAGCAGTACCCAGCATCGACATCACCGTCTTCGACACAGAACCCGTCGTCGACATCTTTGTCTTCGACATAGACCCCTTTAGTACCTCAGTAGCATCCGTACCCTTCAGCATCAGTAGCATCAGTACCCATTAGCATCAACATCATTGTAGTAGCATTGTGCAAGAATAAAGAAAGTACTTGCTCTGGCAACAGAGAAAGGAGGCCCTTGAGGGTTGGGACCCGACATCCCTGTGTCGTCTCTTTTCTCTCTCTCTCTCTCTCTCTCTCTCTCTCTCTCTCTCTCTCTCGTCTCTCTCTTTCTTTCATTTCTGTTCAGTTCTTTCAAGTGAAGTAAGGTGTCCCTTGTGTTTTGTGTGCGGAGTACTAGATCCGAGCAAATCCTTATTCTCTTCCGCTGCACCTGACATTGGTATCAGAGCTTTGTGCGTGCTTCGGATTCACAAACTCAAGGAAAGAACCTAAAGAAGAACCCCAGAAGAACCAAGAACCATCAACAACCCAAGTTGAACCAAAGAACCCAAAGAACCTCTCCTAGTTTTTTTTCCTGAAAGAATCTTTGAGTCTCAACCATGGCCTTACCAGATCCCATCTTCATTGCCATGTCTTTGAAGGAAGATCGGCATCGGATACATGACAACCCAGATCTTGAGTACCAAGATCTCCTAGCTTCGTATTCGGATATGGAAGGAGTTGCAGTCATGATCCCTAACCTCTTTTGCATTTGCATTCGCATATAGCGTGCATCCATTTCCCTCGTTATTGAACCTTTGGAAAGGACTCTGGAACCAAACCTCAGTCCATCAGAACCGGTAATGTTTTCACTACAGTCAGTGTTCAGGGAACAACTCTTGCTACAGCAGGTAGAGTTAGCACTATCTGGTATAGAGCCAAGGATGATATTCTGCAATGGTAGTTAGGCTGGATAGTGACCCTTACACGGTGTTTGCATCGCCAGCAGTACCCGCAGTACCATCAGTCCCTGGTTTCGAAAGAATCTGCATTGGTTTGTGCATCCACATCATCAAAAGCATTCATCAGTCAGCATAGGAAGTACAGATAGAAGTTTGGGAGTTGTGCCTCACTTTTAACAGGGGGGGATGATATATGCTCACTTCACTTGTGCCACGTGGACACGCTTTTGCCATGGTTTAGCATCAGTCATAGCCTAGCTTAGGACCGAGCGTGGCACTTTGTGAGCCTCTAGCAGGATGTGCATGCCCAGGCCGGTCACAGTTGCATACCCTCCCTTGCACAGTCAGTTAGCATGAGCATTTTTCAGAGCATTGAACCCTTTTTGCCAAAGTACACTTATTTATTAATAACTGACTTTTGTTGGAAAAGTAGGTAGGGAAAATTGCTAAAGAGCTATAAAAGAAACCATTGGGCACTCAGTAGAAGCAGAAGAAGCGGGACACAGAAGGGCAGACACCCGTAGCAGAGCAGGCAGGCATCCACAGGTTCCAGCGTTTTCTCAAGATCAGCCCAACGTTTTCAGCCTCAAGCAATCAACGTTTTCAGCCACTACCACCAGGGTTTTCCGTTTCCGGCCTTACCCTCGCGAGAACTTGCATCCTTTGGTTGCAGATCCTCACCAGATTCCTCATCTAGTATCAGATCAGCCTAGCGTTTTCAGAATTCAGCAAAATCAGCCAGCGTTTTCAGATTTCAGCCAACGTTTTTGCATTTCAGTCCTAGCCGTGCGAAGTTGCGGATCTAGGCCGCAATAGCAGATCCCTAGTAGTCCATCTAGTGTTTTCAGTTTTCAGCCTTGACACAGTCATCCTAGACACCATTGTCGTCGTCGACATCGTCATCGTCATCGCAGATCCCTATCTTGATGACGACACCTTCGACATTGTCATTGCAGTCCCGGACTCGACGACGACACCATCGTTGTCATCGTCATAGTCACCTATGTCATCGTCGTCGACATCATCGTCATCAATATAGACTAGCAGTACCTGTCGTCGACATCACCGTCTTCGACACAGAACCCGTCATCGACATAGACCCCTTCAATATCTCAGTAGCAGTCCCCAAAGAGTTGGTCTAACGGTAAGGCTTTGGCCTCTCAACCTATGGGTTGTGGGTTCAAATCCCCCATGGGGTCACACTCTAGAGGGACACCTTGTGCTCACTTGGTGTTCACGTTGCTAGGGCTCTTGCCCTTGGATACTCGAGTGCATCCTCCTCCTGGGGTGGGTCACCCGAGGAGGAGGTTCCTAGCTGGTTGCTACGAGTTCTCTCCGTCGTTCCCAGCATGTGGTGCATCAATTAGGTGGCCATGGTGATGCCTACGCGTGGCTCTTGCCCGATGGTACGCGGCCCTTGCCCGACCATGTAACATGGCTAATATTTGGAAGGGATAAGCACCTCCCCCTGTGGGCCCTATGGTGTGTCGAAAAAAAAAAATATCTCAGTAGCATCAGTATCCTTCAGCATCAGTGGCATCAATACCCATTAGCATCAGCATCATTGTAGTAGCATCGTGCAAGAATAAAGAAAGTACTTGCTCTGGCAACAGAGTAAGGGGGCCCTTGAGGGTTGGGACCCAACATCCCTGTGTCCTCTCTTTTCTCTCTCTCGTCTCTCTTTTTCTTTCAGTTCAGTTCAGTTCTTTCAAGTGAAGTAAAGTGTCCCTTGTGTTTGTGTACGGAGTACTAGATACGAGCAAATCCTTAAAATAAAAATCCAAGAAAGAAAACCAACAAATAAAGTTAGTTATCTGTCATAGTCTTGTGACATACCACCCTCTTGAAATCGCGAACGTCCTCAATTGCATGATTGTTGTACATGTTACAGTCAACTTTGTGTACACAACACTCTGACAACACATGTATGCACAAGTTAAATGGTTAAACATATTCCAATGACTAAGTGGAAGGTCACACTAAGCCAGTCAATACAAATACATGTCCGATCGAGTAACACACATCATATATAACCATTCATGCAAGTTACAACATGTATCTATATCATAGAAGTATTTGTTGTATTCTTGACAACTTTCAAAAAATACTTACTTCTAATGCATTGAATCTGTATACACATAAGAAGTGCTAGCTTCATCATCATTCCTTCCTTGAGCATGTGTCACATTTGACCTTTGCTCCATTGAAATGATTGGGATCAAGGTAGGTTGCGAACCAAATGCTTCAAGGTAAAGCTGTAACACATTAGGTGACTTTGTAAGTTCACCTTCTTCCATCCACTTCGCATCTGGTGGATAGTAATTGAACTTCACCAAATAGCGTCTAGCAACCTTGTCTTTGACTTTTCTTTCCTTATTTGCCAAAAATGGTTCGGGAACCAAGATTTCATCAAGTTTCTCAACTTCAGGCTGTTCCTCAACTAGCATTTCCTGTGGCACATCTCCCACAAATGGTTTGAGAAGACTGACATGAAACGCATTATGAATCTTCCAGTTATCGGGTAATTTCAGCCTATATCTTCTCTTTCACTTGAAAGGACCATAGTAATGCATATTGAGCTTTGGAAACAGGCTTTCTTTGCCTTTCCGCTTCTTTAACCTTGCCTTTTCAAACTGTAACAACACCCAATCATCAAGCGAAAACAACAATTCCAATGATGATCAACAACTCTTTTTTGCTTTGCTTGAGTCTTTTCCAAGGCAAGCTTACTCTTCGGATACATTTCATCCATGTTTTGCACTTTACGATCTGCTTCAAAAATCTTATCCTTCGTATGCAAGATAGGAGGAACCTTCTTGCCACCTTCAACAATTTCAAAAGGTGCTTTACGCGTTGATGAATGCACTGTATTATTATATGCATACTCAACCAAAGGTAAATACTGCTCCCACTTTGCGTTATGCTCTGACACATAGCATAGAGCATAGCATTTAAGCAGATCCAAGGCAATAGAATTTACCTCTTTTGACTATCCATTAGTAGTGCCCATATTCTCAAATATGCCTTTCCAGAATAGACTTGTCATGCATGGATCACGATCACTGACAATCGACTGAGGCATACCATAGTACTTAAACACATTAATCATAAAGATTCTTGCCATCTGATCAGGTTTTATCTTCTTCCGAACAAGAATGAAATGGGCTTGTTTACTAAACTGCAGATAATGAACTATATACCAAGCATGATTTCCTGTTTGCATTCTAGGAAGATCAAAGATATAATTCATAGCAATACTTTTCCATGGCTTATCTGGAATAGACAATGGCTCCAACAAGCTTCATGCTGGTTTACCTGTGGGCACCTTGGCCGCTATGACTAAACATGATGCCACTTGCATTCACTGTTCCCCTCCAGTGCTAGAATCGCCTGCTCACTGTCTATCGTTTTGCCCAGTTGCTCATAGGGCCTGGATGGCCATCGTATGCTTGTATAATCGAGCTGGTGTGCACCATGGATTCTTGACTTGGGGTTCCGTTGTGTGGTTGCTACGAGATCTAGGCCCTCATTTGTTCTTTGAGGGGCATCACTAACCTAGTATTCATTCTTACTGGTACAAGTTATCGTCGCGGTGTCCTATCTATGATTCCAGATATTGCAGGGCAGGGCGATGCACAACACAGAGATGAGGTATTTTCAATTGTGGTCAGTCTCACTTTATGGCACATATGGAAGGCGCGTTGCCTTCATGTTGTTCTGAGTGATGCGGCCCCCACTTTACAGGCAACTGGTACGCATGCGTAGAGACATTTGGCACACACCGCCTTTATACACTTTGTACAAGCATGTTTTATTTACATCTAAGGTCCCCAAAAGCATTAAAAAACATATCTCAAAGGCTTTGGCATGTCCCGCACCAGTCCGCCAAAACCCGTCACAATGTGGCTGTCCAGTATACACACACAGGCCCTACTGCTGAAAACCAGTACACACCCCCCCTTCCCCCGTTGAAATGATGACGTGGCTGCACCGTACGGACAGGCGCGGTGCAGATCACGGAAATCCGTATAGTTGACGTGGGAGCTTTGTGTGGGCAGTTTTTATGGCAACTTTGGCCTGCTTTTGGCTATGCAAGGAGAAAGAAAGAGAATTTTTAAAGTGCTTTATTTTACCAAGCTGTGGCTTGAGAGAGAAAAGAAAAGAAGTGCTTTATTTTAAGAGGATTTTGATTTTGAAGCTTTTGAGCTCTGCTTTTAGCATCCCTTGTAAAGCTATTTAATAGTGGCTTGGGCTCTCACTTCTCAGAGCATCTGGACGCAGAGTCTGAGAGTGAGTCCCGACCACTCACTTGTACTTTGAGTTGAAAATTAATACAAAAAGAAATACCGAAAGGGGCACCAGTCTTTGGGGCCAATATCTCTAGGCACGAAACTCCGCCGGAGTGTCGAATCAAATGTGAACTGTGAACTGTTTTGAAGTGAATTCTTGTGGTGTCGGGATAGAATCTCGACTTGGAGTGTCCAAGTCTGTTACAGTGGTATCAGAGAGCGGCTGATTTCTCTTCTACGGGAAGCAGAGATCAGTCGACTTTCTCTGCATCCGGAGATGCGGGAAGAGATTATGACGAGGATTCACGCAAGGAGTACGGCCCGCCTCAACCTACTCAGGCGGAGCTCGCAGAGATGGAGCATCGACGATTGATTGGCTATGCAACAAAGATGATGCTAAATTTTGCGAAGGACCCGAAATTTGCAAAATTTATGAGCTAGACCTCCTTCGAAGAGGTGCACTCACAGTGGCGGCAGACCACAGAACCACCCCTCAAACCGGCACTGAAGAAACCTCCTACTGCAAGGATATATACATAGCAAGAATTAGAAGAGGTAGTTGATGCACGAATTTCTCAGCTTTTTGACGCGCAGAACAAAGCAGAAAAGCACGACAAAAAGCAAAAGAAAGGAACTGACTTCCAGGGTTATTTGGGTCGTTAGTCTACATTTGCGTCGGCAAGAAGTAAAAAAAAGTGTGTTCGATTTGAAGGAGTATCCAGCTCTTCTTCTTCTTCTTCTTCTTCGAGTTCTTCTAGCTCCTCTGACTCGAGCAAAGAAGACAGAAAGGGCAAAAAGCGAAGCAAAAAGCAAAACTTCGGAAAGGGCAAGAAAAAGTCAAAGAAGTCTAAATCTCGCCTAGTTGTTGACAGTTCTACAGAGGACTCGTCTTCGGATAGTTTGGACTCTTACGACAACAGCTTTTATGCAAAGAAGAAGAATTTTTATAAAGCCAACCAGTATGACTTCCTGGAAGATAAAAGTAAGAAAGTCCGAGAGTTTAAGGAAGGTGGATAGTCAATAAAATTTGACACGTTTTCTGGTTATAGAGATGCTTCGAAGGCTTTGTCTTTCATACAACAGTTTGACATAGCTTTCTCTGGAGGGCGTTACTCAGAGCACTCCAAGATTCGGAGGGCTATCTCTTACTTCAAAGGAAATGCTCGAACTTGGTTGTCCACGCTTGTATTAAACAAGACGGCGCCAGTTAAATGGCTGAAATTCAAAAGGATTTTTATTTCTTCTTGGCCGACTTGAGAGTATGAACGCGACATACGAACTGCTATGAACCATCTTCAGATGACCAAGAAGGATACATTGGACGCATATTGCGAGAGATTTTGGAGCTCTTTTCTACCCGCCTCTTCATTTAAGAAGATCTCGTTCAAAGAACAGATTGAGCGGTTTACCTTGGGTCTTCCTACAGAGATCCGAGATCACTGCTTAGAGCAAAATTCAGATTCAATTTAGGATCTGATGAGTCATGCGAAATGGGGTTTTGCCATTCACTCGGGCAATTTGACCTACCCCACAGACGAAATCATGACGCAAAGGGCCGAACAGACTTCGAAAAATGAAAGTAGAAAGAGGAAGAGCAACCCAGAAAAGAAAGAAAAGGATGTATGATCCAAACTCACTCCTCAAGAGAGAGCTCTTTACATAGGGAAAGTGCTTTGGATGTGGGGAAACTGGGCATATCACCGCGAAGTTCCCTAAAAAGGCACTGAAAGAACAGAACGACAAGGATAAAGACAGGCCAGAGGGTTCAAAAGTAGCTGAGGAACGTGGATGAAAAGACAAGATGAAAACAGGACTGGTTCCAGATTGCGTCGGAACTGACCCAAGCACAATGGACGAGAGTATAGACCTTTTCCGAGCATGGGGAAAAGTGAAAGACCAAGAAGCCTCGATCTTCTTTGATGGAGGAGCCAAGGTCAACTTCATTTCACCTGAATTGGCAGCGCGCTTCGAGATCACACCTAATCGGATGCGACCACTAGCAGAGGCAGTTCTAGCGGCACCCGGCAGGGACGTAGCCATTACACTTGTCATTGAAAAACTTCGGTTGGATTGTCAGGGGTATTTGGGGCATGAGGACTTCTACATAATGCCTTTGGAAGGTTGTGATGTCCTCTTGGGAATTCCTTGGTACCACAAGAACAATGCCGTGGTTGACTATCAGGCGAGATAAGCGACTTTGACTACAGAGAAGGGCAGAACCATTGTGCTTCATGTAAAACTTAAGGGCGAATCTGTCCCTATTGTATTGGCTTCGGTCATTTCAAATTTAATGAAATACAGTTTGTTTGTTTACTCGATCTTCTTGAGAGAGATGAATGATGAGAATAGGAGAAATATGTCTGAACTTCATAGAGAATGTCAAGATTTTCTCCACACTCATGCCAATTGCTTTTCAAAGAGCCTGCTAGGCGAGTTACCACCCGCTCGTCTTGAGGATCATACCATTGATCTGATACCTGAAAGCACACCATCGAACCGGCCACCTTACCGTGTGGGCCGAGCCTAGAACAAGAAATTATGAACCAAGTGAAAGACCTCTTGGAAAAGGGTCTTGTCCAGCCTAGTACTTCACCGTACTGCTCTCCAGTGTTGTTGGTTTTGAAGAAAGAAGGATCTTGGAGAATGTGCATCGATTATAGAGCTCTCAACAAAATCACCATCAAGAACAGATTTCTAATTCCTAGGATCGATGATATACTTGACCGACTACAGGGATCCTTGTGCTTTAGTAGGATCGACTTAAAAGGTGGATATCCGAATCGCGCCGGGAGATGTCTATGAGACGGCTTTTCGGACGACTTTATGTTATTTGAGTTTTTGGTGATGTCTTTTGGCCTAACCAATGCTCCTACGACATTTAACTGGATGATGGACATGATTTTTTGAGATTACAGACTATTTGTTGGCACTTTCTTTGACGACATCATTGTTTTCTCCAAGGATGAGACAAAACATAGAGAACATTTCTGAACTTATGAAGGTATATTAATGCGAAGAAAAGAAAATTTTTCCTACCAGAGATACACTTTTTGGGACACATTGTCTCAGCAGCAGCAGGAGTGCAGATGGACCCGGCCAAGATAGAGACTATCCGTGATTGGCCCGATTTGAAGAATGTCCATGAAGTTAGAATCTTCTTGGGCTTGTGTTCTTACTACAGACGGTTCATTAGAAAGTTTGCAGAGGTTGCTTCCCCTTTGCATATCTTGACATAGAAAGGAGTCCCTTTCTCATGGGGACCCGCCGAGGTGACTGCCTTTCAGACATTGAAAGAGAAATTGACTACAAGACCAGTTTTGACTTTGCCGGACTTTCAGAAGTCATTTGAAGTATATTGTGATGCTTGTGATTGTAGTCTGGGTGCGGTCTGAATGCAAGAAGGCCATGTCATTGCCTATGAGAACCGATTGTTCTCAAGGCTGGAATTGACAGCACAGATTTATGAGAAAGATCTTTTGGCGGTTATCCATGATCTTACTCAGTGGCGACATTACCTACTCGGAGCGGATTTTACTGTCTTCACAAACCATCAGAGTTTACGCTACTTCTTGTCACAGAAGCAGCTATCGGAAAAGTAGATGCGGTGGGCGAACATCTTGTCACAATTTCACTTCCAGATTGTCCATGTTCAGGGACAAAAGAATTTGGTGGCAGATGCTTTGTCTTGGAAGCCGTTGGTTCTGGCTATTTCCGCGATACATCATATGAACTTCAAGGATATGGTCAATTAGTATGCCACAGATATAGATTTTGCAAACATTTTCACACGGATACGGGATGGGGAGACAGTAGCGCGATATTCCATTCGGGATGGCTACTTGATGAGGAAAACTATATTGTGCATTACATAGCCATTGAGGAAAAGGTTATGACCGAATGTCACTGTCCACCTTTTAAGGGTCACCGCGGCATTGCTATCACCTTGAAAGGGGTAGAGAGATACTTCTTTTGGCGCAGTTGCTTGGTATGCTAGAAGGTCAAGTTTGACAGGCATAAAGCATAGGGATTGTTACAGCCTTTGCCTATACCCACCCGTCCCTGGTAAAGTATTGCAATGGATTTCATCTTTGATCTCACGAGAACACAGAGTGGTCACGATGGTATCGGGATCGTTATTGACAGATTTAGCAAGCTAGCTCATTTCATTCCAGTGAAGAAAACAGTCAAGCCGGATCACTTAGTGAGACTCTTTGTGGCCCAGATTTCTAGATTACATGGCATGCCCGAGACGATTGTATCCGATAGGGACCCCAAATTCACCAGGTTGTTTTGGAAGGCTATTTGGGAGAACATTCGCGCGCGGTTGCAGTTCTCGTCATCGTTCCACCCGGAGACTGATGGGCAATCTGAGATTGCCAATTCACTGGTACTAGATTTATTGAAGTCTTAGATCTCGGATCAGAAGACTCAATGAAAAAAGTATTTACCTTTGGTGGAATTTGCCTACAACAACACGATACACTCTTCGACGGGGAAGGCGCCATTTGAGATTATTGAAGGTGCTACGAAGGTTCGACCCTTCCTAAGCACAAAAGATAAGATTTTTGAAGCCGATGAGTACACGCGAGACTTCGACGGGGAAGGCGCCGTTTGAGATTATTGAAGGTGCTACAAAGGTTCCACCCTTCCTAAGCACGAAAGATAAGGTTTTTGAAGCCGATGAGTACATGCGAGACTTGAACACAGCTTTTGCCAAGGTCCGCGAGGCTTTGCAGAAATCTCAGGAAAGATAGAAAAAGGCAGCAGATCGCCATCGTCGCGATTTGAAATTGAAGGAGAACGATTGGGTGCTCTTACGTTTTGAGAAGGCACGCCTGAGAAAGAAAAAGAGAAAGGAGAGGCTTTTTCCAAAGCTTAGTATACTACGGACCTTTCAAGATCTCTGAAAAGATAAATGATGTCTCCTTCCGACTGAAGCTGCCCGAAACTTGAAGGATTCACAATGCTTTTCATGTGAGTCTCCTGAAGCCCTTTAAAGGCGATGTGCCCGATGGTGGGGAGCATGATGAGCAACCCGAAGTGGAAGAAAACGAGGAGATCCTTGTTCCAGAATAGATATTGGCACATAAAGACAGAAAGATTAAGGGTAAAGTGAGAAGGTGGTTCTTGGCTAAATTCAAGAACTATCCTACATTGGATGCAAAGTGGATGGAGGAGGAGGACCTAGCAGATACTCCTCAGATTATGAAACTTTACCTTGAAGCTTTTGGTTTAGCATAGTCTATTCCAAATGGACCTTGAATTCAGCTTGGCCGGATATCTGGTGCAGTGGGTATGCACAAGAGGGGAGTTACTCCGCTCCTTTGTCAACAGATGCCTCGATTTTTGATACTAGAGTCACCGATGTCTCTTTGAGCTTCAGAGGTACTGAGAGTTGACAGTATTCTGTTGTATGACTTTATGAACTGGAATTCCTGATAATATGATACTGATTTGTTCTTGACTTGTTTAAGTGTAGGCACTGGGGGTATGTCACAAACTGGTGACGTGGTTGTTCAGTTTACACACACACAGGCCCTACTGTTGAAAACAGTCCAGTATACACACACCCCTGTTGAAATGATGACGTGGTTGCACCGTACGGACAGGCCCGCGATTTGTGGCGTAGATCACGGAAATCCGTACAGCTGACGTGGCAGCTTTGCGTGGGCAGTTTTTATGGCAGCTTTGGCCTGCTTTTGGCTACGCAAGGAGAAAGAGAGAGAATTTTTAAATTGCTTGATTTTACCAAGCTGTGGCTTGAGAGAGAAGAAAAGTAGTGCTTTATTTTAAGAGGCTTTTGATTTTGAAGCTTTTGGGCTCTGCTTTTAGCATCCCTTGTAAACCTATTTAATAGTGGCTTGGGCTCTCACTTCTCAGAGCATCTGGACGTAGAGTCTAAGAGTGAGTCCCGACCACTCACTTGTACTTTGAGTTGCAGATTAATACAAAAAGAAATACCGAAAGGGGCACTAGTCTTTGGGGCCAATATCTCTAGGCACGGAACTCCGCCGGAGCGTCGAATCAATTGTGAAATGTGAACTGTTTTGAAGTGAATTCTTGTGGTGTCGCGGTAGAATCTCGACTTAAGAGTGTCCAAGTCTGTTACACCATGACATGCTAAGAATCGGAGATTTTACACACAAAGACACAACAAACCGATGCTTTGAGAGATCGTGCGCTTGCTGCTGCTGCTAGCACCCCCACCCCCTGTCGCCATCGCTGCCTCCCCCCTTCCCCTTTCGTTGCCCCCCTGCCTACCCTCTCGCACGCGGCATCCTAGCCCGCCCCCTGCGCGCAGCAGCCCTGCCCGCGATATCCGCTGCATGCTCGCTGCCCTCGCACCATGCCATCGCCCGCCCGCCCGCCCCCCCTGGTCTTTGCTCGTTGAATCCCCCCCCCCCCCCCTCCCGCCGCTGTCTTCGCTCTCCGCCTTTTTTTCCCGAAGGTTCCCTTCAACTAGATTTGACAGTGTTGAATTTTTGGACAGTGCTCGGCCTGTTGCAGAGAATTTCCTCCATCCGCTTCTCCGCCTACAGTAGTAGACACAGATGGAGGCTCTAGCTGCGCCACAGAGGGACTCGTCCAAAGCCCACTCGCCCGACCCCGCTGAGCCCACCATTCGACTTTCTCTTTCACCGACAGAGCAAGCGAGCCTAGCTTCACTAATTAAGATGAAGCGCAAAAATTTCATCCATGTGTACTTGTAGGCCAAAGTGAAGAGAGCTAATTGTTATAGACACATGTGACGATAACCTGAATACAACCATGGTGCAATTACCAACATAGTGAGCATAAAACAATTAGAAAACCATGAATGCATAGATGGTTAACATAACATATGTGTACAAGGTCCTATTGCTACGTGTCGGAGTGGAGGGGATGATTTAATGCCTCATTTTTTCAACTGTCAGCTGGTTATTACTGACATGTAAAAAGAGTGTCGATAAAGAGATGTCCTCAAGGGAGCCAATATCAATTGGTTGCTTTGACGACCAGGGTCCTTTTCGGATTGGTAGCTTCTTTTTTGTCGGAGTGGCAAGCAAGGTAGGCTAGAAATGAATGCACATTAGTAGTTGTGGAACACATTAACATGCTAGAGCTTTTTTGGCTACATTCTCGAATCTCAACACACAAGCGAAACAACTTATGCACAATAAAACAGTGACGGGCTATTCATCAGGAGCATACCGGAAAGGGTCCTCTGTCACGTGCAAATCTGCCCTGTGTGCATGTGGACAGTTGCAGCTTCATCTAGGGCCAGGTAAGCTGGGACAAGAACCTAGGGGAATTTGTCTGGCACCTTTGTGAGCCTCTAAGAGGAGCTGCATGCTCAGACTGTTCCATTAGAATAGTTGATACCCGTGCATAACCCTCTTTGCATCAATGGATGTACGCGCCATAACTTGATGTTATTACACTTTGGTGGGCATTTGGCGGCATCAACACGCGTGTCTCGGATCCCATACCGATCGGATTCACGAAGCATGAGAATCATTAGCTTTTGCTTTATTTTGCAGGTACCTAATAAGTGACTTATAAATTGAAGGGTTATTAATATTAGTCTTAAACTCTAGACTTTTGACCTACCTAGCTCTAAAAATATATATAAAACGACCACTAGGCCTCTCATTCCTCACATTCAGAAGTACCAGATTAACTCTCGAGTCTAACTCTAGCATCCAGCAGCACCCCACGCCAACAGATCCTCCTTTACCTGCGTTTTTGAGCATTCACCATCGCCATCCATTTTCAAGCGTCCCCTTGCTTCATTGCCTACTGTCCTTGACAGCCTATACCTGTGTTTTTGCTTCAGCCCTTGTTCACCTGCGTTTCGGCAGTGGACTGCCCTGAAGCATCTGCGTTTGGCCAAAGTGGACAGCAGACCCTTCAGCCCACAGTAGCAGCCAGTAGCCCTTAGTTTCAACTTTCAGCATCCACTTCAGCCCCAAAATCAGCCTGTTATCAGCCACCAGCACCTTAGCAGTATTATCTCTCAGTGTAGTCCCAGAGTTAGCGCAAGATCAGCGATCAGTTTTCAGCCCCTTAGTACCGTCTATATTCTCATCCTACAACAAACCTCAGAGTTATAGTACAGGTTGGTGTTTTTCCCCTTCAGCTCGATCACTTTAAAGATACGTGCTCTGCATCAGCATTTGTCAGTACGAAGTTGGATGGTTCATGTATGCAATAACTAGTCTTGCTTGGTGGGCCTTGCTATAGAACATAATATGACATAGCCAAATTGACATCAAGCATCTATAAGAGAAGAAGCGTGTATCTATTTGATATATAGATATGACTATCGAGATTGAACACGTACTAGTGAGAAAAACATGCAGCTAAACTAAACTTAGGGAAGCATTGACAAATTCAAAAGATGCAAAAAGCATCAACATACTATAAAACTTAAATTGCACTACCGATCTGATAATTGTGTACGGGTGTCATCCAATTGTCCAAATCGGAGGAAAATGTTTGTGTCAAGTTACATAAAACCAATGTGAATAGTTAAACATTTCGTCTTGCAATGAAGGGCCACAGAATGAAAATACAGTGCACTTTATGCAGAAGTGGCACTGTGGTCTTTCCAGAAATATTAAGAAACGGAAGCGGTGGAATCGTGCTTGTGTAATCAAAGCGTCCACTGTTGTGAATATATGTTCTTTCTGTGACAGGAATTAATACAAATATAAAAATCCAGAAGATAGATTAAACTTAAAGAGAAGCATAGATAATTTTATGTTTTATGTTATAAATGATGTAGGGTTTATCGTAGTGACGAGTTCTCAATTCATAACTTTTGACATCGCAATCATTACAATAGAACGATTCAATTAGCAAGCTACATATACAGACATGGGGACGTCTTGTTTTTTATGAGCGCGCAACGGTGTGTGCAAGTGAAAGAGCACGCGAGGAAGTGCAGTGTGCGCAGAAGAGGGAGGCGAAGGGCAGTAAGAGAGGAAGCGCTAGCAAAAGAGAGAGGGCTCACGTTTTTGGGAAAAACTTAATAAGTGAGTTTTGGGTTTTTCCACTTTTATTATAAGTGACCTTTAAAAAATGTGTTGAACCTGGACAAAGTATAAAAATGTACAAAAAGGAGTTATTTAGGCCTTTAACCCAACAACCTCCCACTTAAAGGCATAAATGGCGCCTTTAAGCTACGTGACTCCCACCATCTCTATGCATAGATGATGTTGTGCTTTGGGTAAGCACTTAGTGACAGCATCGGCTGGATTTTGTGATGTATGGACCTTAACCAATGTAATAAGGCCATCCTCAAGCACTTCTCATATGAAGTGATACCGCACATCAATATGCTTTGTGCGTGTATGAAACATGGCATTCTTTGCTAGACATATGGCACTCTGGCTATCACAACCAAGCATAGGTGCCTTGGTAGGCAAACCAAACTCACTGCATAGGCGTGCTAACCAAATAGCTTCTTTGGAAGCCTTAGTGGCTGAAATATATTCAGCCTCTGTCGTAGACAATTCAACAATCTTTTGCAATCTAGAACACCATGAAACAACACCTCCCGCAAGAGTAAATACATAGCCACTTGTGGACTTCCTGGTATCCAAGTCACCTGCCATATCTGCATCACAATAGCCCTGCAACTTCAGGTCACTTTTGCCATAGCATATACACCTAGATTGTGTACCTGACAAGTATCTCAGAATGCATTTTATAGCTTCCCAATGTGCTTTGCCAGGATTGGACATGTATCTACTAACAGTTTTGTTGTTTCAAATCTATGCTATATCGTTTAAATGAAAAACTCAAACCAAAATCCATTAAACTAAGTCGGACATGACAATGGTTCATACATAAGATGGTCTTTCAAATTGGTCTGTTGGTATCTAAGGAGGCAACCGAGTAAATATCATCCTCTCTGTCATCTTTTATACTTCTGTCATGTCAATCATGTCTAGTCCGATCTTCAGTCATGGAGTTCTGGGCTCATGCTGACATCCTGAATAAATTGTTTACTACCTAGCTATAGAGCAAGGGGTTCTGGATTTTTCTTAACCATTTTGGGTATATCTTGCAATCTGTACGCGCTAGGATTTGGACAAGTAGAGGCATAGGAGCCTTTCTCACAAGGACTTTGCAAAGCATAGGTTTGCCAGGAAGCTAAGAGATGCATTACAACTTCTCAAGAATACCATAGAAGTACTACAAAAACCCTAAGCACGACAAGGACAGAGCTGCTCTAGGTGGTGATCTAGGCATGTTGGAGAGCTTATTGCTTATGTGCATCACATCAGCTATTACACATTTGCACGTCGAAGAGTCTACGCCTGGTTAGTGTTCTCTTGGTGGAGTCTTTTCACCTACCCCTTGTCAGGATAAGCAAATGAGAGCTTCAAAATTCTCTCTCAATAGAAATTGATATAGGTAAACCAAGACCTTTAGTTGTTGCTGGGAGACAGAGTCGTGCTTCTGCCTTTGTTGTGGGCCCTTGATCACATAATAAAATCCTTGTCAGGATAAGCAAATGAGAGCTTCAAAATTCTCTCTCAATAGAAATTGATATAGGTAAACCAAGACCTTTAGTTGTTGTTGGGAGACAGAGTCGTGCTTCTGCCTTTGTTGTGGGCCCTTGATCACATAATAAAATCCTTGTAGCACCGTCCTCCACTGCTCCTACTACACCACCTCGCTCTACTGTTGTTTTAAGTCGCTTTTGCACATGCCTTCAATGTTTGGATTGATCATCTAGATCAATCCAAATCAGCGGAGGCAGATGATTGGCACGTACTCGACAAGTAGTAAAAGAGCAGAGTTCTGTTCTCTAGCATCTTCATAATGTTGGCATTGTCGACTCTCCATAGGACCTACTCAACATGCTTGAGTTCAAACATGGCAAGTGATGCAACTATCCAAGATGACTTGGGTATTGGCGATTTGAGAGCCAAATCTGAAAGGAGCATTCATGAGGCTAAGTTGAAAGAAGAGGAACAACACCACAAAGTTACTTGTTAGTAGTGGTGATGATCAATGCGCTCCAAGAGTCCACATTCCGTACAAGAAGCTCCTCAAGCACTATATATGTTTTCTAAAGTACACCATATTTGGCGTACATGTCCAACAAGGCAATGCAAGCACAACTTTTTTTCTTAGCAACCCTTGACTAAGAAAATCACCTACCCTCAGGATGAGCAAATGAAAGCTTTACAACTCTATCAATAGAAATTAATATAGGTAAAGCAAGACCTTTACTTGTTGCATTGTCACCCATGCCTTTACGCAAGCCATTAGATGTGGCCAAGCTAAAAGGAAAGGAAAGTCGTCAGTCTCTCATGCTGTATTCGGCCATTACTTTACTTGTATTATGTCCCAGATGGCTTCATGGTTTGCCAATAAAGATTCCAACAGATCTGTCCCCAATGTCACCTGGATGAGAGCATAGCAATCCTCTTCCTTTGCCACCAAGCTTGGACATTCCCTCTTGCCTGGGACTCAAAATCCTTGTAGCACCGTCCTCTGCTCCTACTCCACCACCTCCCTCTTCTGTAGTTCAAGTCGCTTTTGCACATGCCTTCAATGTTTGGATTGATCATCCAAATCAATCCGGTTCAGCAGAGGCGGAGGATTGTCACCTACTCGACAAATAGTAAAAGAGCAGAGTTCTGTTCTCTAGCATCTTCATTATGTTGGTATTGCCCACACTTCATAGGACCTACTCATCATGCCGGAGTTCAAACATGGCAAGTGATGCAACCATCCAAGATGACTTGGGTATTAGCGACTTGAGAGCCAAATCTAAATAGAGCATTCATGAGGCCAAGTTGAAAGAAGAGGAACAACACAAAGTTACTTGTTAGTAGTGGTGATGATCAATGCGCTCCAAGAGTCCACATTCCGTACAAGAAACTCCTCAAGCACTATATATGTTTTCTAACCTACACCATATTTGGCGTACATGTCGGCCAAGGCAATGCCAAGCACAACTTCTTTTTTCAACACCCCTTGACTAACAAAATCATCATGAATTTTGCTGCCCACATCAGCGCGTCTTGCGTAGTGCCACATGCATTCAAGATGAACACACAGGTGATTGCATTTGGAGCGAAGCCCTCGCTTTGCATCTGCTGAAATTCCTGGCCCTCCTACATTTGGCATCATGTCGACCAAGGCAGTGCCAAGCATAACATCTTGAACACATAGGTGATTGCATTTGGAGCGAAGCCCTCTCTTCGCATCTGCTGAAAACAGTCCAGGGCTCCTAGCCCTCCTACATTTGGCATCATGTCGACCAAGGCAGCACCAAGCATAATGTTTTTTTTGTGACAGTCCTTGAGTAACAATATCATCGTGAGTTCTTTTGCCCATCTCAATGTCTTGCAAATGCAACATGCCTTAAGGATGCAAGCATACAGATGCACTCGCTTTGCATCAATTGAAAACAGTTTAGAGCTTCTTTGTTCCACCCCTGTTTGGCATATCCCGCAATCAATACATTCTAAGACTTAACATTCTGGACACGCAGCCCCTCAAGAACTCATTGTGCTTCGTGAAGTACACCACATCTTCCTAGCCCTGTCCCTTTTCTGCATATCTTGCAGTCAATGCGTTCCAAGAGTCGACATTCCCTACAAGAAGCTCCTCAAACACTTTTTGTACTTTCTGAAGTACACCATATTTGGCATATATGTTGTCACAAGACGGGCACCACGTCTTGTGACAACACATGCCAATAGAAAAGAACAGACTGAACAGACTCTTAGCACAACCGAACTGAAAGAAAGAGAGAGCACACGGAGTAGTGGGATTCTACCCCAGAGAGTATTGGCCCCAAGCCTTGGCACCCCTTTTGGTATTTCTTTATATTACTTGAACTCAGTACAATGCCGGTACTCACGCTCTTCACCTTCTCATCAAAGCATGTCAGAGAATGAGCCCTCTGCACATATTTAAAGGCCCTTGGCCTCAAAAGCAGCTACATGAAAAGCAGTAAACTCAAAAGCATCTGGTCCAAAAGCGCTGCACTTAAAGAGCTGCAGCGCGTTTTACGAAAATCTGTACAACTCTACCACATTAGCAGCCAATGTAAAATGCGGAATTTCGTACAATCTGTCACGTTAGTAGTCCAGCGTAAAATCATAAAATCTGTACAATCTGCCACATCAACAGTCCAGCGTAAAATCCGGAAATCCGTACAATAGCTATCACGTCATCAACTCGCAAATTAGCCTGTGTGTGTGTGTGCTAGGTCCAACTTTATTTTAATGCCTTTATGTCACTTGGACTCCATCGGACGGGGTTCCATAAGTTGGTGGAAACTTCTTTTGCTTCTTCTCCAACTTTATTTTAATGCCTTTATGTTACTTGGACTCCATCGGACGGGGTCCCATAAGTTGGTGGAAACTTCTTCTGCTTCTTCTTCTTCTACTGCTTCTGCTTCTTAGGGTTTAGGCTACTCGGTCGGGATCTGCAGGTTGGCTGTCATAAACTGCTGACCTGTCAAAGCCCTGAAGAATGGAGCCAACTTGCAGATCCCGGCCGAGGAGCCTAAACCCTAAGAAGAACAAGTAGCAGAAGAAGAAGTCCTACCAACTTATGGGACCTCGTCTGATGGGACCCTAGTGACATAAAGGGATTAAAATAAAGCAGGACTCACACACACACACGCGCGCAAAAACCGATGATGTGGCAGCTGTACAGACGCTCCACGTTTTGCACTGGTTGATGACGTGGCAGTTGTACGGAATTCCGCAAAATGCGTTGGTAGCTTTTTGGCATTGCTTTTGGACCAAAAGCTTTTGAGTTTTGAAGGCTTTTCATGTAAATTGCTTTTGCGGCCTAGGGCCTTTAAATATGTGCTAAGGGCTCATTCTCTTGCATGCTTCTTGGAGAAGGTGCAGAGCGTGAAGTTTCGGCTTGTACTGTGTTGATGCAATATAAAGAAATACCGAAAGAAGGGGCGCCAAGGTTTGGGGCGAATACTCTCTGGGGTGGAATTCCGCCACTTCGTGTCGCGTATCGTCTCTCTCTCTCTCTCTCTCTCAGTTCATTTGTTATTGAAGTGTTTTAAAGTCTATTCAATCTGTTCTTTTCTATTGGCACCTGGTGCCCGTCTTGTGACATTGACTCTGTTCTTCAAGGGCTTGATACGTCAGTAATTTGTGACGTCCCTCCTTGAAAGAAAGTAATCGTCCGTGATTACAGCATATCTGCAAAACAACTCAAGTTAGCTCAAAAATTTCTGAGGGTCGTTTCGAGGGACAATCCGAGTGACAATCACGCATAGTCACATGGGGATGGGGACGGGTCTCGAGGACGTGATGGGTCCCGGGGACGGGGATGTGGCAAAGCAAGGGGACGGGGGACGGACGAGGGGACTTGTGTTAAAAAAAACTTGTTCTATACTAGACAACACTAAGAGCACAAAACCCTCCCCAGATCGCAACCAGCGTCGCTTGGAGGTTCAAGCATACAACCAAGGCTCCCCAGACATCCCGTCTGCGCCGTTCGGAGGTTTTCAAGCATACAATGAAACGTTCCCCAGACATCTCGTCTACGTCGTTCCGAGATTCAAACAATACCAAAACAACATTTCTCACTACTCCACTTGGGAGTAAAATCACGAATCATTGAAACTAGCATTAAAACAAGAGTAAAACATTTCAAATCGGCACCAAGACAGGTTCAAAACAGATACCATCTATTTCAAACAAATTCCAAACTGGATCAATAAACAAGTTGCAAACAGAACTCAAACTAAACAATAAACAATCTCGACATCAGTCGAGCTCGAAAAGTCGAGTGACTTTCCATCCTGAAACCTGCACAAAAAATTAGGGCTATTCCTTCCATAAGGTTGTAGCCGACCACAACATGGTCCACCAACTCTTGGACAGACAGTCTTCCTCTAGTGGCGATGGTAGTCCAGCAATCACACCGGACCTCCAAGGTTATTAGCTTGAGAAGAGACACCTACTGAGAGATGTCGAGAAATTTCAAGTTATAATCTGCTAGGGTTTCCATGGCAAGCATTTCAGGATACCCCACTCTACCAGAAGTTGCACTCCAAAGGAAGCTGCTAGAAACCGTATAACTTTGGGCAAAAACTTTCTTGAAAGCTTGCCAAGTCCTTGGAGTGTGTGGCTTGGTAGCTATTGACTTCCACCACTGCACGACACTGCCTCTGAGAAAAATAGCAGCTCGAAACAAATCTTGGATCCTTCTCAACGAAGTGTGCCAGAGACTGAGCCCTTTGCACTTATCTGAAGGCAGTTTACATGAAAAGCTTGAAACTCAAAAGCAACTGGCCCAAGAGCTGGCGTTGAAAAACTGCCCCGCGTAAATCATGGAAATCCGTAGAGGCTACCACATCACATTGTCAGCGTGAAATGTGGATATCCGTATAGTTGTCACGTCAGCAGTCCAGCACGGATTACGAAGATCCGTACAGTTTGCCACGTCATCAACTTCTGCGCAAGTCAACATGTGTGTGTGCGTGCTGGTCGTGTTTTTTAATGCCTTTATGTCCTCTGGGCTCCATCAGACGGGGTCCCAAAAGTTGGTGGAACTTTTTAAATCTTCTGTTGCTTCTTTTTAGGGTTTAGGCCCCTCGGCCGATGACTCCGTTCTTCAGTGACTTGACACGTCAACAGTTTGTGACATCCCCCCTTCTTGAAAGAAAGTAATCGTCCGCGATAGTTGAAAAATTTCCGAGGGATAATTCGAGAGACAATCAGTTTTCTCTTTTTGTTAAGGAGTTGGCTTCTCCTTTTGGCTCTTTTGATCAAGGAGTTGGCTTCTCCTTTTGGCTTTTTTGATCAAGGAGTTGGCTTCTTCTTTTGTCCAAATCGAAACTCTTGATATTCCGGCGTAGTAAAATTAGTTATTACACTCAGACCGCACTCATCTTCCACGGGTGTCTTGATGCACTAAAATTACATACCCAGGCAATCTCATCGAATGAGGAATATTCAGTGGTTGGCACATCACAATGCGACACAGATGCTCACATATGTGTCACAAGACGGGCACCACGTGCCAATAGAAAAGAACAGACTGAACAACTTTAAGCACTTCAAATAACAACTGAACTGAAAGAGAGAGACGACGCGCGACACGGAGTGACGGAATTCCACCCCAGAGAGTATTGGCCCCAAACCTTGGTGCCCCTTTTGGTATTTCTTTATATTGCATCAACACAGTACAAGCCGGTACTCTAGACTCTGGTCCTTCTCTTGGAAGCATGCCAGAGAAAAGCCTTCAAACCTCAAAAGCTTCTGGTCCCAAAAGCAATGCCAAAAGCTGCCAGCGTAATTTACGAAAATCCGTACAGCTGTCATGTCATCAGCCAGCGCCAAACACGGAAATCCGTATAGCCTGCCACGTCATCATGCCAACGCAATTTTTGAAAATCTGCCACGTCATCAGTTTTTCCTTTGTGTGTGGGTCCTACTTTATTTTAATCCTTTATGTCACGTGGGGCCCCATCGGACGGGGTCCCCATAAGTTGGTAGGACTTCTTTTTCCTTTTGCTACTTGTTCTTCTTAGGGTTTAGGCCCCCTCGGCTAGTATCTGCAAGTTGGCTCCATTCTTTAGGCTTTGACACGTCAGTAGTTTGTGACATCTCCCCTTGTAATCGTCTGTGATTACAGCATATCTGCAAAACAACTCAAGCTAGCTCAAACATTTCTGAGGGTCATTTTGAGGGACATTCCGAGGGACAATCAATTTGCTCTTTTTGTTAAGGAGTTAGCTTCTCCTTTCAGCTCTTTTGATCAAGGAGTTAGCTTCTCCTTTTGGCTCTTTTTATCAAGGAGTTAGCTTCTCCTTTCGTCCAGATCGAAACTCTTGATATTCCGGCGTAGTAAAATTAGCCATCACACCCAGACCGTACTGATCTTCCATGGGTGTCTTGATGCACTAAAATTACATACCCAGGCAATCTCATCCAATTAGGAATATTCAGTAGTTGGCACATCACAATGCAGCACAAATGCTTACATATGCATGTTACAAAGGCACAACAAACAGCGCCGCTGAGCACTCCCCTGAGACAAACGGTCTGCGGCATGAAGCTACTCAACGACCACCTTGTCACTCCCCTCGCAAATAACCTAAAAAGGTCCGGGCCATGAGCTTAGAGGACTGTAGAATCAAACGCTCCCCAGACCACAGTCTGTGTCGCTTGGAGGTTCAAGCATACAACCAAACGCTCCCCACGCATCGGCTTGTGTCGTTCGGAGGTTTTCTAGCATACAATGAAACGCTCCCCAGGCATCGGCCTGTGTCGTTCGGAGGTTTTCAAACATACAACGAAACGCTCCCCATGCATCGGCCTGCGTCGTTTCGAGGTTCAAACAATACCAAAACAGTATTTCTTACTTCTCCATCCGGGAGTAAAATCACCAATCAATGAAACCAATATTAAAACCAGAGTCAAACATTTCAAATCGGCACCAAAACAGGTTCAAAACAGATACCATCCATTTCAAACAAACAGGATCACCAAACAAGTTCTCAAACAGGTTTCAAACTTAAAAAGCAATCTCGACATTGATCGAGCTCGAAAAGTCGACCGACTTTCCATCTCGAAACCTGCACCAAAAATTAGGGTTAGGTTCATTCCATAAGGTCGTAGCCGCGCACAGCATGGTCCATCAGCTCTTGGACAGACAGTGTTTCCTTGGCGGTGATGGTAGTTCCAAGATAGCAATCGCACCGAACCACCAAGGTTATCAACTCGAGAAGAGACATCTACTGAGAGATGTCGAGAAATTTCAAGATATAATCTGCTAGGGTTTCCATAGCAAGCATTTTAGGATACCCACTCTGCCCGAAGTTGTACTCCGAAGGAAGATGTTAAAAACCATATAACTTCGGGAAATTTTTTTTTCTTGAAAGCTTGCCAAGTCCTTTGAGTGTGCTGCTTGGTAGCTGGACATAAATATATGCATGGCACTGCTTTTGAGAAAAACAGTGACTTGAAACAAATCTTGGATCCTTCTCTTGCAAGTGATATTAATGGCTTATGCCCTGTAAGACATGAGCGCGCCCGATGCGTGATGAAGTAAGGGTGGGAGTGGCTGATAGGTTCGAGTTGGAGGGCGAACCTCGAATAAATTCCAATAGCTTCTGTTTGCTCTTTTGTAGGACCGATATGCTTTTAGAAAAGCACACGCCTGATGCTCTGATACCACTGTCACAAGATGGGCACCACGTGCCAATAGAAAAGAATAGACTGAACAACTTTAAGCACTTCAAATAACAACTGAACTGAAAGAGAGAGACGACACGCGATACAGAGTGGCAAAATTCCACCCGAGAGAGTATTGGCCCCAAACCTTGGCGCCCCTTTCGTTGTTTCGTTATATTGCATCAACACAATACAAGCTGGTACTCCAGACTCTGCACCTTCTCTTGGAAGGAACCTAGAGAATGAGCCCTAACCTCATATTTAAAGGCCCTTAGCCTGAAAAGCAGTTACAGTGAAAAGCCTTCAAAACTCAAAAGCTTCTGGTTCCATAAGCAATGCCAAAATCTGCCAGTGTAATTTATGAAAATCCGTACAGTTGCCACGACATCAGCCAACGCAAAACGCGGAAATCCGTACAGCCTGCCACGTCATTATGCCAGCGTAATTTTCGAAAATCTGCCACGTCATCAGTTTTTTTTCTCTGTGTGTGGGTCCTGCTTTATTTTAATTCTTTATGTCACTTGGGGCCCCATCGGATGGGGTCCCCATAAGTTGGTAGGACTTCTTTTTTCTTCTGCTACTTGTTCTTCTTAGGGTTTAGGCCCCCTCGGCCAGCATCTGCAAGTTGGCTCCATTCTTTAGGCTTTGACACGTCAGCAGTTTGTGACAATATGCATGTTAGAAGACAGAAACAGAAAGTCGTAGATGAACATTCACCCCGCAAATAACCATCCAGGTTCGGGCTATGAGCTGTTCAATGACTCTCTCATCACTTCTCCCGCAAATAACCTAAAAATGTCCGGGCCATGAGATATAGAGGCCTTTTACAACCAAACGCCCCCCAGACCGCGGTCTGCGTCGTTTGGAGGTGCTGAGAGTAACCAGTGCTCAGACTTCTTAAAACTCCTTGTGTAAATAACCATCCAGGTCTGGAAAATGAGTAACAACAACAATACTCCCCCCGTAAATAACCACAAGGGTTCGGGCAATGAGTAAAAACATCACTTTTCAAACATTCAATACTCCCCTCGCAAATAACCACAAGGGTTTGGGCCATGACTATTAATGAGCAAGCATTCTCAAACATCATTTGTCACTAATTCACCTGGGAGTAAAATCACCAATCGTTGAAACCAGTATTAAAACCAGAGTCAAAAAATTCAAATCGGCACCAAGACAGGCTCAAAACAGATACCATCCATTTCAGACAAATTCCAAACAGGATCACCAAACAAGTTTTCAAACAGATTCTCAAACAAAATAAGCAATCTCAACATCAGTTGAGCTCAAAAAGTCGATTGACTTTTCATCCTAAAACCTGCACCAAAAATTAGGCTTACGTTCCTTTCATAAGGTCGTAGCCGACCGCAGCATGATCCACAAACTTTTGAATAGTCGAAACAAGCCTCGACAAGCAATGTTCGTGTGGCGGTGATGGTAGTCCCAAGATCTGGCAATCACACTGGACCTCCAAGGTTTTTAGCTCGAAACGAGACAGGCACTGAGAGATGTTGAGAAATTTCAAGTTATAATCTGCTAGGGTTTCAAGCATTTCAGGATACTCCACTCTGCTAGAAGCTGCACTCCGAAGGAAGATGTCAGAAACCATATAACTTTGGGCAAAGATTTCTTGAAAGCTTACCAAGTCCTTGGAGTGTGCGGCTTGGTAGCTATTGACTTCCATCACTGCACGACATTGTCTTTGAGAAAAACAGCAGCTCGAAACAAATCTTGGGTCCTTCTCTTGCAAGTGATCTTTATGGCTTATGCTTTGTAAGACATGAGCGGTGAAGACGCGAAGATGGTATCCGTATGGATCCGACAAAGTTAGAGGTAATAAAAGGATGGCCTAATCCAAGGAATCTACATGAGCTACGAAGATTTATTGGTATGTGTGTATACTATAGACGCTTCGTAGCTAAATTCTCGCAAATAGCAGAAACAATACATGACTTGACAAAGAAGAACGTTAAGTACATATGGACTGCGAAAGAGCAAAATGCTTTTGAGAAGCTTAAAGAAAATATTGCCTCTCAACCTGTACTTACACTGTTGAATCTCTCGAAACCATTTGAGGTCCAATGTGATGCTTGTGGAGAATGCCTTGGAACAGTTTTGCTTCAAGAAAGGCATTCCATAGCATACGAGAGTCGAAGACTCAATTTCGATGAGCGTGTATTGGGCATCTACAAAAAGGAGCTGCTAGCTGTCCTACATGCCCTCAACACATGGAAGCATTATCTTTTGGGAACTCCATTCATCCTACGAACGGATCACCAAAGTCTTAAGTATTCCATTATGCAAACCAAGCTCTTTGATAAAAAAATGAGGTAGCAAATTTTCTTTTGCAATTTAATTTTCATATTGCTCACATTGCTGGCAAGCACAATCAAGTAGCCGATGCACTATCACAACGACCAAGGGCAACTGTGGTGCGTGTCCGATGCGCGAAGGGTGGGAGTGGCTGATAGGCTCGAGATCGGAGCACGAAGGTTCTTCGAATCAAATTTCCGTAGCCTTTGGAAGTGCCGGTTTGCTCTATCTGCTCTTTTATAGGACCGATATGCTTTTAGAAAAGCACATGCCTGATGCTTTGATACCACTATCACAAGACCGGCACCACGTGCGAATACAAAAGAACAGACTGAATAGACTTTTAGCACTTCAATAACAACTGAACTGAAAGAAAGAGAGAGCACACACGACAGGGAGTGGCGGAATTCCACCCCAGAGAGTATTGGCCCCAAACCTTGATGCCCCTTTCGGCATTTCTTTATATTACTTGAACTTAGTACAATGTCGGTACTTGCGCTTTGCATCTTCTCACCGAAGCGTATCAGAGAATGAGCCCTTTGCACATATTTAAAGGCCCGTGGCCTTAAAAGCAGTTACATGAAAAGCTGGTAAACTCAAAAGCATCTGGTCCAAAAGCGCTGCACCTAAAAAGCTGCCAGCGCCTTTTACGAAAATCCGTACAGCTCTGCCACATCAGCAGCCATCGTAAAACGTAGAATTTCGTACAATGTGTCACGTCAGCAGTCCAGTGTAAAATCTGAAAATCCGTATAATCTGCCACGTCAGCAGTCCAACGTAAAATCTGGAAATCCGTATAGCAATTGCCACGTCATCAACTCACAAATTAGTATGTGTGTGTGTGTGTGTGTGTGCTGGGTCTAGCTTTATTTTAATGCCTTTATGTCACTTGGGCCCCATCAGACGGGGTCCCATAAGTTGGTGGGAACTTCTTTCACTTCTTCTTCTTCTGTTGCTTCTGCTTCTTAGGGTTTAGGCTACTCGGCCGGATGTGCAGGTTGCCTCCGTTCTTCAGTGGCCTGACACATCAACAATTTGTGACACATGTCGACCAACGCAATGCCGAGCACAACTTCTTTTTCCATCGATTGCATTTGATGAAAGGCCTTCTCTTTGCATTCGGTTAAAATAGCCAATTGCTTCCTTCCTAAAGCCCATATCCTGAAATCAACACAGTCCAAGAGATGATATTTTGAACAGATAGCTTATCAAGAACTCTAGTGCATTCGTGAGGTTACCACATTTGATATACATATTCATGAAACTATTGCCAAGCATAGCATGCTTGTCCAACTACCTTTGAGTGCATAGAGAATCATGTCAACCATATAAGGGTCTTCCGTAAGGCCAGATTGCATTTGGTGAAAGTTCTTAGGTTAATAATAGCCCAAAGCTTTCTTCCTGCAACCATGTACGGTGTATCTTGCGATTGACGCGTGCATTCCAAGAGATGAAGTTCTGAATAGAACAATCATCAAGCGCTTTATGTGCTTTTATATGGGCAACTTATTTGGCATACATATCGATCAAAGCATTGTCAAGCACATCATGTTTCTCCACCTACCCCAGATCTCATCGTGAATTCTATGACCCGTGTGAGGGTCTTGCATAAGGCGACATGCCTTCAAGGTGCAAGCATAGGCGATTGCATTTGGCAAAAGGTCTTTCGCTTACATACGGTTAAAACAGCACAAAGATTTCTTCCCATAACATTTTCGGTGTATCCTACAATCGGCACATCAAGCACAACATGTTTCTGTAGCAACCCCTGATCTCATCTCAAATTATGCCATATCGACCAAAGCACCACCGAGCACGACTTCTTTCTCCAACAGACCTTGACTAGCAATCTCACCGTGAGTTCTCTTACCCGTGTTAACTCCTTGCATAAGGCCACAACTGCATTTGGAGAGAGGCCTTTCCTTCGTATCCGGTGTGCTTTCTTGCTAGAGCCATGTTGAGCATATTATGCAATCAAGGCGTTCAAAGTCATGACATTCCGGAAAGAAGCCCGTCAAGGACTTCTTGTATGTAGCAAGAGTACCACATTGGCTATACACACTCACCAATGTAGTCCATAAATATCCGAATAGTGCAGACATTTCCCATAGCTAACTGCAGCCGTCCTATTCTACGAGCTTTGCAACTTCATGGTCCTTGCTTCTCATCCGCTACAATAGTGTGCTCCAAAAGATGAGGTTTCGGACAAGTAGTATAGGTGCTTTCTAAAGTCCACCACATTTGGCATACATGTCAACCAAGGCAGTGCCATGCACAACATTTTGTTTCAATAGCCCCCGAGTCGGACTAACAATATCATCATGAATTATATTGCCCATTCTCACACCATCCTTTGACACTGTGTCCAAGAATTTGAATTTTTTCCAAGAAGAATTCACTTTTCTTGCCATTAATGAGCAATCTGTTATTGCGAAGCTCATTAAAGACTGTAGTTCAATGTTCTCTGTACTCTTCTTCATTCTTTGAAAATACTATCATGTCATATTGCAAGTTTAGGATTTTGCCAGTTTTCGTCACTATTATGCTCCAGAAGCTCCGTGGGAGCTAGAGATACGATGTTCAAGTGATTTGGAGCGTTGTTAGGGCAAAAACCAGAGAATTTCAGCATGCTGAATTTCTGTTTCAGCAGTGGATTTGCGTGATAGATTCATTGTTCCTGTGGATGCTTCACTAATTAAGATAAAGCGCAAAAATTGGTCATCCATGTGTACTTGTAGGCCAAAGTGAAGAGAGCTAATTGCCATAGACACATGCGACGATAGCCTGGATACATTAATGGTTAACAAAATATTCCTGTACAAAGCCCTATTGCTACATGTTGAAGTGGAGGGGCTGATTTAAATTTTAATGCCTCATTTTCTCAATTGTCAGCTGGTTATTACTGACATGTAAAAAGAATGTTGATAAAGAGATGTCCTTAGGGGAGCCCATATCAATTGCTTGCTCTGCTGATAAGGGTCCTTTTCGAATTGGTAGCTTCTTTTTTGTTGAAGTGGCAAGCAATGTATGCTAGAAATGAATGCACATTAGTAGTTATGTAACACATTAACATGCTAGAGCTTTTTTGGCTACATTCTCGAATCTCAACACACAAGCGAAACAACTTATGCACAATAAAACGAAAGTTACAAATCGAGACACTTACATCATCGAGCTTGAGGTTGCTTAATGTATCTGCAAGTGTCGGTGTCCCCTTTGTGTTGTCTTCATTTTTCTTAGTGACATGCTATTCATCAGGAGCATACTGGAAAGGGTCCTCTGTGATGTGCACATTTGCCCTGTGTGCATGTGGATAGCTGTAGCTTCATCCAGGGCCCACGTAAGCTAGGACAAGAGCCTAAGGAAATTAGTCTGCACCAGAGTTACCCGGAACGCGGAACGGGAACGGCGACGGGCCTCCTTGCGGAACGGGGGAACGGGAATGGGCCCGGAATGGGAATGGCGCGGAACGGCAGGCTAAAAAAACACCCAAATATTTTTTTTTTTAGCGTTATGTGTTTGAATACACGTAGTATTAGAGTCCTTTGACTCTAATATCCACAAAAAACACGATTCGAAGACCATTTAACCTTATTATGACTTGATTGGGATGTGAGGCGCCCAGAGTACATAGCCAGATGAACAACATAGCCAGATGAACAACAATGAGCAAACACAATGCCCATAGTACATACACAATGCTCTCAAATAATTGCAAGAGTAGTAGTCAGAGATAACACTTTGGAATTAATTATGGCTTGAGAGTTGAGAGCAAGCTAGGGAGAATGAGCTTGGCTTGAGAGTTGAGAGCAAGGCTCAAGCAAGGGAGAATGGGCCTTGAGGCTTGATGAGTGTGTGAAGAATGGGGTAGGAGGGGGGCATTATATACTTTTTTGACTGCTGAAAATGGCCGTTGGCTGCCCAACAGTCATTCTTTTCAATTTCAAAAACTGCCGTTTATGGCTGTTGGGGCCGTTCCGGCCGTTCCGTCCCGTTCCAGCCCGTTCCGGTCGTCCCGTTTCGGTGACAGTTTCCAGCCGGAACGCTGTTCCGTTCCGACGCGTTCCAGAAAATCCCAGCCGGCCGGAACACCGTTCCGGCGTTCCAAGGCCCGAAATGTCCGTTCCCTGGTAACTCTGGTCTGCACCTCTGTGAGCCTCTAAGAGGATCTGCATGCCCAACGGTTCTATTAGAATAGTTAGTACCCTTGCATAACGCTCTTTGCATAAATGGATGTACGCGCCATAACTTGATGTTATTACACTTCAATGGGCATCTTGCGGCATTAGCACAAAGGCTAGGACTAGTAGCACGCGTGCCTCTGATCCCGTACCGATCCGATTCACGAAGCATGAGATGTGCAAGGATGTGCATCATTAACTTTTGCTTGATTTTGCAGGTACCTGATAAGTGACTTATAAATTGAAGGGTTATTAATATTAGTCTTAAACTCTAGACTTTTGACCTACCTAGCTCTAAAAACATATAAAAGGACCACTAATCATCTCATTTCTCACATTCAAAAGTAGAACCAAGTACCAGATTAACTCTAGAGTTTAACTCTAGCATCCAACACCCCACGCCCTTCTTTATCTGCATTTTTCATCACTCACCATCGTCATCCTTCCTCCTGCCTCCACAAGGCAACGCCCTCGATTTGCAAGTGTCCCCTTGCTTCATCGCCTATTGTCCTTAGCATTTTCGCAGTGGACTGCCTTGAAGCATATGCGTTTGGCCAATGTGGACAACTGCCCTTCAGCCCACAATAGTAGCCAGTAGCCCTCAGTTTCAGCATCCATTTCAGCCCCAAAATCAGCCTGATTAGCCCATGCCTTTGAGCTCGACCACTTCAACAACTGGTTCTGATGTAGCAATTGTCGCCTCAGTCACTACCGTTGTGGCAATGGGAACACCCAGTGCTTGCTTTGATTCTAATTAATCATTATGTGCATACCTCTTTTCAAAATGATCGGTACATGTCCTGCATGATGTCCACCCTGTTTTGTAGTTCTTATCATTGGTTGATATCGTTTCCAAGCTAAAGATATAATTGATTAGCAGGTTGTATATGCCATGCTTTTGAAAGGAATTGGGGCATTGACATGTGAATATGGTCTTATCGAATGTTGAAGCATGGCTTACAAGAAGAGCCAAAGGAATGGTGGAGGAGCGCAAGAGGCGGGAAGCATGGTTGCCAAAACCGATATACAAAAGTAAAAAGTATTTTGCGTTTGATGAGCTTGTGCCATCCATTGCAAGCTCATAAACCAACAAAAGCATTGAAAAGATGGTGCTTGACGGTACGTTTTTCTTTCGTCTGAAGTCATTAAATTTGTCATTTCTTTTATTGTGAGGATTGTGTTTTTAAAGCTATTGTTTTGATAACAAGGAACGGAGTTGTGTTTGATACCAGTAACACAAGGTTTAAGTCAGAGTTTCATGTTAGTCAAGAATTATGAGAACATTTTCATTAGCTATTTCCTATTTTCATCGACGCTTGTGATTTGATGTACCCTATGCGTCCGTCGTTACATGCTTATTTGTATTGCACTCATGATCTTTATCACCATGATATTGCTTTAGTCACGGGGTGTGACAAGATGCAGAATATTTTATTAGAGAAGTTACCTCGTGAGGAGTTGCATGCTATTCTTGAATCTTACAGATCCTCTCCACCTCGTTTTTCTATGGAGATTGATAGCAATGAATCAATCCAACCACTGTCTTTAAAATGATATTAATTTGTAAGCAAATACTTGTGTGTCTTTATTGCTTTTTGTTTCTTTTTTATCATAAGGTGTTGCTTTTTATGTTTTGTAGGGATGATTCTAGGAGACCTTCTCATGATAGACTTCATGCACTTTTGCTTTGAGACTGAGATGTAAGCTCGTATGCTGTTGATTTAAGTTTGTTTTAGTTACATCGAAAAATTTCCCCTTGTTTTTTTATAAACTTTTCATGTGTCAAAAGATCTTATAGGTGGTTCACTTTGTAAACAACATGGTGAAGACTAGCATATCATTTAACAAACAAATAAGCTTTACCTTTCAATTTCTAACCACATATTTCTTTCGTTGTTAGTGCTATAGCCTTCGGCATAGAGTGTTCATGGATTAAAAACATAGCAACAGGTTGGCCACAATTTTGACAATCAGACGGCGCCATACTGATCAGGTGTTGCTAGAACATGGAATTGTGCCAGATCTCAAAGACCTGGCGGTAAATCCGTTACCTCTAGATCACTGACATGGGTAGAAAACTCAACTATTGAGTCCTTAGACACTCCAAAGTTGTCTCCATCGTCCACTCTCGATTGTTGTATTCACAAAGAGAAAACGAGAATCCGACTGATCCCATACTTTTCAAGTGTTGCTACAATATTAAAGTGTGCCAAATAAGGCCAGGCGGTAGATCCGTTACCTCTAGATCACTGACATGGTGAGAAAACTCAACTATCCACTCCTTAGACACTCCATAGCTGTCTCCATCGTCCACTCTTGATTGTTGGATCCACAAAGAGAAAACGAGAACCCGACTGCTAAGGCGAAAGCCTAAGCCCCTGTGGCGGATAAAAATACGACATGGATGCACATCGCATAAGGACCATGTGACTCCGTAGACCCGAGCAGGCGGGTGAATGTGTAGTTAAATGGCTCTTGCTGTTAACGTCAAAACTGACCTAGCCATCGAAAATCGTTGAGAGAGGCGAGACAATGAGTTGAATTGGGGTCTTTAAAGGAGCACTTTGAGCAAGGTCTTTGCCCAAAGATCGATATGTTGTAATAGCATGCCAAGGGACTCTTGATTGCTGAGTAGAAAGTGACAGTGCATGGCTCAGTAGAAGCAAGATCCGGGAAAGGGGAGGAGGAAGGTACGGGTGGAGGGGTGGCTGTTAAAGAGGCACTTCCTTTCCAAAGAAAGGCAGCGACAGGGAGGTGTCGGCGCATTATTTTGTTGCAAGGCTGGTCGAACCAGGAGGTGGAGTAGGAGGAGGAGGAGGAGAAGGAGGAGGGGGATGGGTGGCTGAGGTGATGATAGAGTTGGCATAATTAAAGGCTCCTGCTCTCTCTGTAAAGGTTCAAAGCGGTTCCACAATGGAACCCAGAGCTTCGGTGCCCTACGCCCACGGCGACATCCTCAGGCGGCTGCCAACCTATTATGTTGAAGAAGTCACGATGACCTTGCAAGGCCGGTGGACGAAGGCAGAGAATCCAGGCTTTCTGAAGTGGGCAGGTTTGCCTATCTTTGTGCATAGGTTGTGATGTGTCTTGTTTGGGTATGGGTCCTCTTGGGGTAGACTTTGGCCAAGTGGCCCATGTGTTAAAATAATAAAGCACTTATTTGGGAGGCCCGTATACTCAACCCGTTGTTAGAATCATCCCTCCTCTAGTCGAGGTAGTAAGACTACCTTTGGTAGGAAGTAATGCTCCAATACAAGAACACAAACACATTTTTAGGCCTGCAACCCGTGCGGCCGCTGACACTGTAGTAATTGGTGAGTCAAGGATTGAGCCAATCAAGGAGCCAATGTGAGAGAGAAGAGGGAGATACGTCTCAAGAGTAGAAAACAGACAATGATGGAAAATATTTGGAAGCTTGATTGAGGCTTGTCAAGAGGACGCATGTTGATCACAATGGACACCATCTTAGCCATCTCAAACTCGATTTGATAGTAGATATGGTAGTAGCCATGACCGAGTATATGAACGTTTTGAATCTTGGCGAGAAGACGTGACCGAAGCAAATCTTGAACTTCTCCTCGACCTTGGATGGGTGTGGATGATCTTGCAAATGGCAGAATTTGAAGAGGTGGCCTAGAGACGCTCAACCTTTGCTGCCAAACTCGCTCTCTCCTTTGGTGAAAGAGAAAGTGCATGGAGGACAACTCGAGGTCATTCGAAGAGGCTCCATCAAAGTCCCTATGTGGAGATGGAGGAGCAACCATCAGTGTTTGAAGCCGGAAAATAATGGGGGGCTAGTTGATGACAAGGAAATCCTAGACCCAATAAGAAGTAGAAAAAAAGGGAAAATCCAAAGTGGAGGAGAAAAACGCAAAAAAGTTCTTTATTTGTCAGTACATGGGTCACTTTGCCAAAGTGTGCCGAAAGAGGACCCGCATACTCAACCCGATATGAAAATTATCTCTCCCTTAGCTTAGCCAGTAAGACTACCTTGGTAGGGAGTTAAGGTCCGCTACAAGAACACGAACAGATGGCAGACTTGTAGCCCGTGTGATCGCTGATGTTGTAGTAAGTGGAATATCCAGCCTCGTGTTGCATACATATATGAGGCAATCAATAGCAATTTGGTAAATAGTGACATCGACAGGATCACGAGCATCACGAAGACTCAATTTTAAACATGTTTCCATGGGAGTATCAATAGGTTCGCATACTCAAGTCCAAACTTACATAGCAGTGTCTATGTAAATTTTCTGACACAAGGCAATACCACTATCACACTGCTTAAACTGTATACCCAAGTAATGATGTAGCAGTCCCAAATCTTTCATCTTGAAAGTAGCATTCAAATCAGCCTTAAATTCAACAGTATGTCTCTCATTTGGTCCAGTGATCAATAAATCATCTACATAGAGGCTGCGGGACTTGCTTGCTGCTGTTGCCGCGCCCTCCCCTCGCCATTGCTGTCCCCCCTCCCCCCCTTTTTCCTTCGTGCACCGTCGCTGCCCCCCCTCCCCCCCTTTTTCCTTCGTGTGCCGTCGTTGCCCCCTGTCCTTGCCGCCTGCACCTGTTGAGCGCCGCCCTCTGTGCGCTGCCCAGCCCGCTCGCTACCTTGCCCGCCCGCTACCCTGAGGCCGCCCCTTCTGTGCGCTGGCCAGCCCGTCCGTTGCTCTGAGGTTGCCCCCTTTGCGCTGCCCAGCCCGCCCGCTACCCTCTATCCGCCTAGCACCCCATCCCCTGCCCATAGCCCGGTCTGTCCCCCTGCTTGCCTTCGTCGCTGCCTTACCCGCCTGCCGCCCCGCCTTTTTGGCTCAGCCTGCCAGTCCCGATTCCCGAACCCGCCAGCCACGCCTCGCATCCTCGCATTCCTGGCCTCCTTTCGTCATCGACTCGTCGTTTTTTCTTCTCAGCAGAAGACATAGATGGAGGCTCGAGCTCCGCCAGAGGGACTCTTTCGAAGCCCCCTCGTCCAACCCCCCTGAGCCCACCATTCGACTTGCTCTTTCACCGACAGAGCAGGCGAGCCTAGCTGCCGAGGTAGAGCGCTTGCAGGCGACTTCTATCATCTGCAAGATTCTCGGCACCCAACCTAGAAGAGGAGAGCTGTGTGACCTTCTCCAGGCCCGCCTTCTCGCAGAGGTGGACAAGATCTTGGACGTACAGATCCTCGGATGAGGCTACTATCAGATCGAGTTTGAGACCTCCGAGATGGCGTCCAAAGTCATCGCCATGAGTCCTTTGACCATCCGAGCAGCTCGAGCCCACTTTCGACAGTGGAGACATGGTTTTGACCTTGCTTCAGATGTTCTGGTAGAGGAGGCAGACATCCCCATCTCCGTCTGCTTTCGAGGTTTACGGAGGGAGTACTTACCACTTTTGTCCAAGATAGGCTCAGCGATTGGGACTGTCCTGGAGACACCTTGCACGGCAGCCTAAGTAGCTGCCAAGGCGGCCGACATTCCATCAGTTCGCGTTCTGGTTAGGGACACTCACACTCTCCCGAAGGTAATTCTTCTGCCTCGGGTGAGTGGGGGTTGGTTTAGACAGAGCATGGAGTATTCGAGCCTCGTGAACCAGTGCTTCATTTGTTGACAGATGGGCCATCTTGCGAAGGCCTGTCTACGGAGAAGGCCTCGACTTACACCACAGACTCAGCCCCAGCCTGCAAGGACTGGCCAGCAGCCACAGACAGAGACACCGCGCACTCATGCAGAGCCACCCTCCGAGCCTGGGGCTCCATTGTGTGAGAGCCGCATTAGACGTTGTGGTCAGCTCTTGCGTGGACGATATGATACTTTTTGGTCAGCTGCTTTTGGACCTGGAGGCATCTAGAGTGGAATATGTATGACTATTGCGGATTCTTTGCAGCAGGCCATTGTGGGCAGAGGGATTATTGTGCCAGGCAGGGCTCAGTGGATCACTATGCAGGTTCAGGGTTGCCTTGTGGGCTTCCTGAACATCTATGCGCCCAATGTGGTGAGTACACGAGAATAGTTTTGGTCACAGATAGTTGAGTCTCTGCCGCAGGTAGAACACTGGTGCATAGGGGGGGACTTCAACATGTTGGAGGACCCTTCTGACAGGGTTGGTGGTAGCCATGCTACTGTGCATGGAGTTGAGCTGGAAGCTTAGGAGAGGTTTTGTATGACTCTGAGGTTCTCGGATGTATGGCAGCACTCTAGTTTTGTGAGGCCCCCAGACAGCCTGACCTTCTCTCGTTCGGACCGCAGAGTGGGAGGAGTGAATCTATCGAGGATAGATCGCTTCTACACTAACGACCATTTCAGTGACTTGGGTGGGACAATTGGCATTCTGGCAGGGACTTGCTTCTCAGACCATGCACTAGTGATCCTCACAGTGGCAAATAGGCAGAGGAGGGGGAGCAAGATGCTTCGCATCTGAGAGAGGGTCTTGCTGGACTCTGCACTCAGAGAGCGAGTAGAGGCTCTCTCGATAGAGAGCTTGGACGTGCAGGATTCTCCTGCTGATAGAGTGGCCTCAAGACTAGATCAGATTAGTCGTTTCTTTCTCCAGGAGTCTTTGGCTCGCTTGGCTGCAGCGAGAGAGGGAAGCAACGTCTCAGACGGGGCATTGCTTCGTTGCAGAGGATAGAGGAGCAGCATCCATACAGTCCTTGGTTGGAGGAGTAGCTACAGCAGGCTTGCCAGGAGCTTGTTAGCACAGAGGAGCGGCGACATGAGTTTGCTTTCCATCGACAGGCATCTCAGTGGACATAGGTGGGCGACAGAGTGATCGGTGCTTTCTTCGAGGCAGTGGGACCTCAGCATACGCATGCCAAGGTCAATCAGTTGAGGAGGCCCGACGGGTCAGTTGCTTCTGAGCCAGAGGACATGCGTGTAGTTGCTACTGACTTTAACCGTGAGTTACTGTCTGCAGAGCCTCAGTTAGAGCGTCAGGATGCATGCAGGGGGTAGGTGTGGGCACAGATGCCTTGCCTTTGACTGAGGAGATGCGTCAGAGGCTTGAGCTGCCACTTCAGCTTGAGGAGCTGTACAGGGCTCTTAGGGCACTCCCCCTGTGGTAGCTGTCCACGTGAGGATGGATTGACTCCCAGTTTCTTCTTGGAGTACTGGGACTTGCTTGGCCCAGATCTCTGTAGTGCTTTTCAGTACATCTTGTAGACAGGAGTGATGCCTGACAGCATGAGTGAGGGTCTGATAGTGGCGCCCCATCACCGTCCTCAACTCAGCCTACAAAATTCTTGCCAAGGCTGTGAGTTTGAGGATCCAGCCACTTCTAGAGAGCCTTATATATGGGACTCAGGCAGGTTTTGTCAAGGAGCGCAATATCCTTGACAACATCTTTACTTTTTGGGAGGCTTCTGTCCTAGCGTGGCTCCATGGTGAGGATTTGGTGATTCTTCTTCTTGATTTTGAGAAGGCATACGACAGAGTTGACTAGGACTTTCTAGAGGGCACTCTACACAGGAGGGGCTTCTCAGATGTTTGGATCAGAGGGGTGTTAGCTTTGTACAGACAGGCACACAGTCATGTACTTTTGGCAGGAGGTAGAGGTGATCGTTTCATGCTCATACGTTCGGTCAGACAGGGCTGTCCTCTTGCCCCCTTCCTCTTTCTGTTCTATGCTGAGGCGATGAGCAGGTTTTTGATGTCGCAGTAGGTTGATCTACGGGGCTTAGCACTCCCTATTCGGGGAGATGAGCTACTGGACGCTGAGTTTGCTGACGACTCAGCCTTGTACTTAGATGGCTAGGAGGCCAACCTTCACAGGTGTGAGAAAGCTCTTGGGACCTTCTGCTGTGCATCTGGCGCACTGATCAACTGGAGAAAGACAGTGGCTTCCTCGGTTGGTAGTGCTCCTTTGTCCGACTGGACGCCAGGTGAGGATTTCAGGTGGATTCCCCCAGGGACTGCAGTTCGGTACTTGGGTTGTCAGGTTGGTTTGGACTTGTCTCCCGAGCAGCAGATTGCTTCCCTCCTCCTCCTGTCCATCAGGAGGAAGTTGCTACATTGGAGCTCCGCACGACTTTCTTTGGCTGGTAGAGTTGTAGTGGCCAACCACGTGCTGTTTGGCTACTATGTGGTACATCAGTTCTTGTTGGATCTTCTCGAGTTCTTGTATCAGCTAGATAGAGTGGCTGATCAGTAATTTCCTTTGGTCAGGGCCAGACTCTGACTGCCCGAGCCAAAGTGGCTTGGCAGGTCATCATTCTTCCTTGTTCACAGGGAGGGCTTGGGATCATTGACCCAGCACAGCAGAGCAGAGCCCTTCTTGGGAAGTTCATCGTTCGAGGTCTTCTTCTAGGTGAGGAGCCCTGGAAGGAGTTCTTGTTACAGTGACTTCGTTCTAAGGTGCCTCAGGCAGGAAGCCCATGGCAACCTTCGACCAGATGGATCTTCACAGAGATGCGTAGAGTTGGTTTGAGCAGGAGACTGGAGGATCGCTTCGCTGTGGGGTTGCTTCGATCTTGGAGCACTTGCGGCGAGGCCTGGAGCAGCGCCAGCCTACTTGCACGGAGGAGCGCCCGCGACGACATCCACTTGTTTGGAACCCCATGGTTAGCACTCAGAGAGGGCACTTGGTTGGTAGTCGGCCTCATGTTTCCTGGGGTTCCATGGCAGTGGGTCCAGCACGCTCTTTAGGTGATTGGTTACAGTTTTGAGGCTTGTCAGAGGAGCTACAGGGCTCTCAGCTACAGGGCATGAGAGGGGTGCAGAGCATGTGTCAGAACATCTCAGAGGCAGTACTAGCTAGGTGGCTCACATCTCTCGAGTCAGCAGCGCCCAGATGGATGGGAGCCTTCACGCGACTGGAGGTTCTCATCAACTTCTGACCCCGCAGTTCTTGAGACTGGACATTGGAGGCTGTGGGCCTGGGAGTGTTGTCCACTGGCACGAGTATAGTGGGACCCTGGAGATTGGCTCTAGAGGGACCCTTTCTCTTCTGTAGACCACCCAGGTGTCCCTTTCTTTCATTACACTGTTAGACTGGGATGTCACATACTTGCAGCACAGAGAGAGGCTCGCCCTGCTGCTGCAGCTACTCATTGGCAGAAGGAGGGTCTCACAGTTGAGTTCTTGGCAGCTTTTTGGGAGAGGTTGTGGGACTCCAGACAGCCGAGGTGAGTCACTTTGTTTCAGTGGATGGGCGCACACAGAGCTACAAGAGTTCGGAGTTGGCTGGTGCATAGTGGTCTCTCGGTCGCATGTGCAGCTTGTGGCCACCTTGTGGAGAGTCAGCGTCATTGTCTTTGAGACTGTCCTTTGGCACAACAGGTGTGGCTTCGTGTTCTTCGGTTGATGCGTGCTCTTTCCACGGCTTTGCAGTACACTTGGGAGGGAGAGGCTTGGTCCACCCGCACGGGCCCGGCACTTCAGTTTGAGCTGTCTTCTACCAGCAGGATGATAGTGATGCAGGGGGGGCGACCTACACTCCAGCCTGCCACAGAGTTTACTCCATAGGAGTGGTGCAATGAGAGAGAGGATTGCTGGGAGCTCATCAGTGGCCTGACACTCTGGTTCATCTGGTGGGCCCGCTGTTTCCGCATCTTTGAGGGTCGCCCTGTCCCACCATCAGAGACTGTTCGCGATCTTTGGCTAGAGTTGATCCACACTCTCAGAGGAAAGATCGAGAGTCTTCAGGGCAACTCCGATTGCATGCGGGAGCGTAGAGAGGCCTTCCTTCGACTCATGGGCCATTTTTCACCATGGTCTAGGGTGTACTCAGATGGCAGTACCGTCCACCTGTGTGGCTCTTCCCTCCTCCCATTTCTTGATTTAGCCTCATTGTACATATGTTGTTTTTTCATTGGGAGAGTCTCCCCTTCATGGTTGTTGTAGCCCTCTCTCGAAGAGGTGGTTGTAGTCCTGTGGGCAGTTTCATTAACTAATAGAAGGATCTTTTTCTCGGGAAAAAAAAAAAATCATCTACATAGAGAACCACAATGAGAAGTACATCACTCTCACACTTTACATACAATGTGCTTTTTGTTGGAGTGTTACGAAAGCCTCATTTGACCAAATGAGTGTCAGCCTACTCATACCTAGCACGAGGAGATTGCTTCAACCCTTACAAAGCTTTCTTACATTTACACATTTTATTTGCTTGTCCTTTCTTGACAAAACCGCGAGGCTGTGATACATAAACTTCCTTAAATATGTCAACATTCAAGAAAGCAGTAACAACGTCTGACTGATGTACATCCCAACCAAAATGAGCTGCCAATGCACATAGAAAAAGCACAATAGTCATACGACAAGTGGGAGCAAAAGTCTCTTCATAATCTATGCCTTTCTGCTGGGCATAACCTTTTGCAACAAGTCAAGCCTTAGAGCGATCAATCTCACCATCCGGCTTGTGTTTCAACTTGTAAATCCACTTCGTACCAATGGCCTTTTTGCCATGAGGCAAATCACATAAAGTCCATGTGTATTTTTCTATAAGTGCATCATATTGTTAGTGCATGGCAGCCATCCAATTTTTTGAATTTTGTGCTTCATCAAAAGACAGAGGTTTCTCAATATCATGTAAGCTAGACACAGCCAAAGAATAACAATCTGATGTATAAGATTCATTGCAAGAACTTGACGTGTACGACTAGACAAAGATGCATCCAATTTATAGTCACGTAAAGTATGCACCAACCACTTAGGCATATCTCTAACCTGCTCATTCTCAGCCCTTTCCTCATAAAGTACATCATGTACATCTGCATCAATAATAGGCTGATACGTAATATTTTCAGAAAAACCCCATAGGCTGTATATTTGCCTAATTGGAATTTACAATTAAACTTCTACCACTGAAAAGAGGCAACAAAGTGTCATAAATGTCCTGCGAGCTTACATTATTGTCTCTAGTACATGACAGCAAGGGCTGAACAGAATCTTCCACAAACAGAACATCCCATGAGACTGGATGATACAACCTGTAACCTTTGTCTTTAGCACTATAACCAACAAAAATACATTTGACATCCGTATCATCCAATTTCCCGCGCTGCGTTTGTGGCACCAAAGCATATGCCAAACAACAAAAAATACGCATGTGCTCAATAGAAGGCTTTCTATCATGTCATGCTTCATATGGAGTCATAGACTGCAAAGCTTTTGTAGGACACCTGTTTAGTACATAAGTGGCACACATGATGGCCTCAAGCCAAAACGAATGCGAAAAAGCTTGGCTCTTGACCATACATTGTGCCATTTCCATAAGTGACCTATTTTTCCTCTCAGCAACACCATTTTGCTGAGGCGTATTAGGCATTGCACATTGGTGTTTTATCCCACGACTAGCCAGAAATGCATTAAACTCATGAGACATATACTTCCCCCCTCGATCAGAACGGAGGGTGTCCATTGTACATTTTTAACCATAGCCAGAAATTGTTTGAAGCACGTAAATACTTCCGACTTTTCTTTATTGGATATACCCATGTATGCCTGGAGTAATCATCAATGAAAGTCACAAAGTAAAGGTAATTACTCAAGGACGGAGTTTGCATAGGCCCACAAATATCACTATGCACAAGCTGCAACGTGCATGTGGCCCTAATTGAACCATCCTTTGGAAACTTTGAACGCTACATCTTACAAAAAATACAGCCTTCACAAACATGTTTGATAGGTGCTTGAAGAGACGGCAAAGAAGCAACCATACAGAATCTGGCAAAGCATCAAGGACAGTTTGCACAAGGGAACAATAAAAAATGACCACCTGTAGAAATAAGTTTCTCATTGATATCCGTGACACCAGCAAAGAAAGTGTCCATGTCATCTTCCTCATGCATAATCTTCGATTCCAGCTCTTTACGCAGCAATGCAATTTTTTTGCCTCATTGGGACTTGCTTAAAGACCAACCAGAATATCCAAAGCCTGTTTTGCAAATTTCTTTGAACGAATGTAGGGAGTAATAGTGTGCGTTACAGACAACACAATCAATGCATGGGCCTGCGCATCTTTTACATCTCAACGAGCTTGCTCAGCCGTAGGCAAAACAACCCTTACAGTAGCAAGCCTTGCAGGAAGGCCTGCAACATCCTTGTTGTAAGCGGATCTAGGGTGGATGATACCTTGGAGCTGCCATGGCGTGGAGGAGCAGAGAAAAGTAGAGAACGAGTGAGAGAAAGAGATGCGACACTGCAAAATAAAAACGCTATGCTATATTATTTTTCTTGGTAAAGAACCTTACAATATATAAAGCAAAAGTGCCATGCACACTTCACATAGACTAGACTTTCCTCTTCATGCTATAAGGGGAGTTTCCCACGGGCTTAGACCACTAAATCCGGGCTTGAATACCTAACAATCCCCCCTCAAGCCCGAACTAGACATACCACTCTCACGACATCTCGAGTTTTTGGTGTACTCGTCAACCGTGAGTTTTAAGTTCTCTCACAACCAAGAATTTTTGGTGTATCCATAACCTGATGCTATGATAGTGAAAACCCCCCCTTGAACAGATAGGGTGTAGGTGAAAAATTAGCTACCAATGAGTGGAGTTTTTGGTTCACTGCCAAACCTTGGGTTTAAGGTGTACCCAGTAACCTCATGAGAAGCGAGATAGAAATGGGTTGAGAACAAATATTTTTGGGAGGTCTTACCACTTATGTGTGGCAGTGTCTAACCCGTACAAGTTTTTATCATGACAATAACTGATAATTGATAAGCTACAACAAGACTTGACATAAAAATAGACCTTTGAAAAAAAAAAAGATGATGAAGTCGACAGTAGATGAAACCAAAACAAGTATAAAACTGTTGGAGCTTTGCAATTGTTCATGTACCACGATTGCTAGTTGCCATTCCATTTAGCCACTACGTTGAATTATGTGGAGATAATGCTCTGATGGGGCATATTTGATAAGGACTGAAGTTGGCTCTTACTTTTTACATGTATCGAACGGCTTTGAGGTATTATCAATGAGCTTTGACACGCTTTGTGGAGGAGATCTTTACCTTTGAGTCTCGATGTCTTTGCCTCGACCTTGCAGATTAAAAGTAGGAGTGAGGTGATCGATTCATCAACCCCCTTATTTGTATGGAGAAGATGACTCATCAGTATGGATACTAGTAGAAGACCAACCGCAAATATCTTTTTAGTTCTTGGCCCTTTCACCATGCTTTCCCAGGGAATCGACCTCTTAATCTCTACCGTTCGACCATCAATGAGGTGTGTGTCTTTCATCACTTTATCGATTACTGATGGATCTGCGTAGGTAACAAGCCCAAAACCTCGGGGTTGTCTGGTCGAGCGGTTCTGCATCACCACAGAGTCAATTATCTCCCCATACTTTTTAAAATGTTTGGTAAGCTTCTCTGTTGACGTTTCCCATGAGAGTCCTCCGATGAAAATTTTTCCTGTACTGGTCTTGCTGAAGAATGTGTTGAATGCATCATCAGCTATTCCAACACTTCTTGTCATTGGGCATGAGACCGTCAAGGCAGATTCCATGTTTGAGGCGAAAGAGTTCCTAACAAACATTACTGACTTGGATGTCGGCCTGATCTCTCTCATGGCACAGACCTCAGAACCATGCAAGCTTAAACACACAAACGGTACCCTTCGTTCGCAAAGAGCTGGAGGGCGTAAAGTGTAACATTTAATGGTCTAAAAACTTATGTGTAGCGGAAATTAGCATGAACATAGTGGGCATTTCATTAGAATAGATTCCTAATGAGAATTACAAGAGTGCTTGGGTGGAGAGAGCAACAAAAAGCATAACACCTAGTTAGATAGCATCAACAATACTTTCAAAAGAGAGAGAAATTAAGCTATTGACAACAGTTGAGGACCGGATTTGCATGGAGCCGGTCCCCCCTCCAAAAGGCTTTGTATTATGGTTTCTCCCATCAAGAGAGACATTGTACAATACAATTCTTTGTGTTCCTTCAAGACTAGCTAGTGCAATGAAGATGAAAGCTTCATGCACTAAGCAAAACACTTAGTAAACACAACTTTAATTATCCCCGTTCTCAGACCCAAGACCTCACACACCTTCGAAGATGGTGAGAGCTAGCAAGGTATGAGAGTAGATTGAGAGGAAGAAGGAGTATCTTACGAGAAAGATGTACATCTCCTCACATAATCACTCATATTAGCATAGCTTTAGCTTAGTAATTAGCTTGGTAGAGGAGATGAGATGCATTGAAGCTTGGCTCTTGGTTGGATTTGCATCCACAAGCCAAGAGTGTGTCGATGTAGGCTTCTATCTCACAAGCTTGGAGTAGGTGATGAGCTCTCCATTAAAGCTTGGGAAGAGATAGTCTTCTCTTTCTTCACACATGAGATTGTGTGAGTGTGTGTGTGATAATGCCTTGCAAAAATCAGCCCCCTCTCTCTCTTGGGCGAGCCCTCTTGCTATTTGCTCTTGCAGGCTCCCCATTGGACCTCCCCAAGTCAAGCCAATGGCTATTAAGCAGCATAAGTGATAGCCTTCTGACATGTGTCCCCCTTTCCCCTTTTGTGAGAGCTTTAGGTAATTTAATAATTAAACTAAACTTTCATTGGACCCCTTTGCCTCCTGGCCAATAGGAATCAGGCAAGCCATTGGGCTCCTGAATGCTCATTGGACCCCTTGGGAGACTGTCCAATAGTCTTCTAGGAGACTTAATTCTCATTGGTTCTTTTATTAAGTGTTTTTAAATTAATTAAACTAGATTTACTCTAGCCTAATTCTCATTGGTCAACCTCCAAGGCCATCCAATAGGAATTGGGCACACCTTGTGGGCATCTGGGCTAGGGAGCTGACATGTGTCCCTAATTCCGTTTGTGTAAAGGGAGCCTGTGTGTGTGTGTTACTTTCTCTCTCATCCCCTAGAAGAAGGGCTCGCCCCCTCCGATGTAGGGATATGCAAAGACTTTTTTAGTTACACACAAAGCATCCAATTTCCCCTAGGGTTGACCTTTGGACACAACCTTTGAATTTTGGAACCTTAGCATTTTGGAAGTCTTAATGGGCTGAACCTTAGGCTCTTTTTAGCCCATTGTTGCACATGGCTCTTTTGCAGATGGCCCCCCCTTTGGATCCCTATTTTCCCTCCTTTGGATCCCTACTGTGGCCGGTCTGCTAGCTTAACCAATATTCTAGCTTTTTCTCCCCTGGCACTTCCCCACATTAAATGATCAGTTTAATATGAGAAAATCATTTAGGAGAATTAGATGTTGATTATTATGTCATAAAGCAAAGGGAGATGAGCCAAGTCGAGACGTGGAAGAGGTACGTCTGCGTATTTCACTGCATGTGAGGATGACGAGCGAGTTTAATACCAACTGTTGATGGTGATGATACCCGCTTGCTCTCCTGTGTGTCCTGAGCATGAACCCATGCTCTGATACCAGATGTTGTGAGCGGAGCTAGGATGGATGATACCTTGGAGCTGCCATGGCATGGAGGAGCAGAGAAAAGCAGAGAACGAGTAAGAGAAAGAGATTCGACACTGCTGATTTTGTTGTCTAAACAGATCATCAGACCTTGCGATACTTCTTGACACAGTCAAAATTATCCGAAAAGCATATGCGATAGGCAAACATTCTTTCCCTGTTCCACTTCCAGATTATGCATGTGGAAGGCAAGAAGAATGTTGTGGCTGATGCGTTATCAAGAAAGCCACAAATTTCAGCTGTGTCAATTCCTTATCATCATGAGTTCGATGACATGAAGGAATAATATAGTGCTGATGAAGATTTTGCAAGGATCTTTGAACAATTACAAGAGGGGCAACATCACGAGCACTACCTCCTCAGAGATGGTTTTATGATGATGCATGGCAGACTTTGTGTCACTAGGCCACTGCGACATAAGGTCATGGAAGAGAGTCATGTCCCACCGTATGCAGGGCATCGTGGTATTGATGCAACAGTTAAAGCGGTAGAGACATTCTTCTATTGGCCTACCTTGAGGAGAGATGTGGATGCCTTTGTGCGAGCATGTATATTTTGCCAAAAGGTCAAGTTTGACACGCAAAAGGCACAAGGGTTGTTACAACCACTGCCGATTCCGGATAAGCCATGGGAAAAGCATTGCTATGGGCGTTATCTTTGATCTTCCAAGAACGCCAACAGGGAATGATAGTATATGGACCATTATCTGCAGGTTCAGCAAGCAGGCCCATTTTATGCCTGTTAGGAAGAAGATAAAATCTGATCAGATGGCACGCTTGTTCATGTACAATGTGTTTAAGTACCATGGTATGCCACAATCGATTATCAGTGATCGTGATCCTCGCATGACCAGTTTGTTCTGGAGAGGATTGTTTGAGAACATGGGCACTACGCTCAAGTTCTCGTCTTCCTTTCATCCACAAACTGATGGACAGTCAGAAGAGGCTAATTCTACTATCTTAGATCTTCTGAAATGCTACGTGTCAGATAATAAGGGCAAGTCGGAACAGTATTTGCCTATGCTTGAGTATGCGTACAATAATACGGTGCATTCGTTACTGGCAAAGCATCTTTTGAAATTGTTGAAGACGGCAAAAAGTTTCCTCCCATTTTGCATACAAAGCACAAGATTTTTGAGGCAGATCGATATGTTGAGAACATGGATGAGATGTATAAGAAAATTAAAGTTGTCTTGGAGAAGACTCAGGCAAAGCAGAAAAAGGCTGCTGATTGTCACCGTCGTGAATTGCTGTTATCACTTGGTGATTGGGTTGTGTGAAGGTTCAAAAAGGCAAGGTTAAAGAATATGAAGGGCAAGGAACGGCTATTTCCTAAGCTCAGCATGCGTTACTATGGGCCTTTTCAAGTGCTTGACAAGATCAGCGATGTGGCTTACAGGCTGAAATTGCCTGAGGCGTGGAAGATTCATAATGCGTTTCACGTGAGTCTTCTAAGACCCTTCATGGGTGATGTGCCAGAAGATATGCCAGATGAGGATCAGCCAGAAGTTGAGGAACTTGATGAGATCCTGGTACCTGAGCAAGTTTTGGCACATAAGGACAGAGAAATTAAAGGACAAGTTGCAAGACGCTATTTGGTGTAAGTTCAAGAACTATCCGCCTATGGATGCAAAGTGGATGGAAGAGCATGAATTGTCAGAGTCACCAAATGTATTGCAGCTTTACCTTGAAGCCTTTGGGTTACAGCCTACTTATGCCCCAACCCAACGTGTGCAAAGGAGGGGTAATGATAGAGCTAGTACATCAAATGTACATATGAATTCAGTGTAATAGATAGAAATGACAAGAGTATGAAGGCCTCATTAAGTCATTTGTATCTATGTGTTATGACCTTTCTTGCGGATACATGCGATGATAAAAGAGTGTTAATAGCACAAGATCATCAGTGGCGTGTATTTATGGTTTGCAATCGGGGACGTTTGCGATTTCAAGAGGGGGGTATGTCACGGGGACGTGGCAACTGTTAACTATGTCAGGAGGACGTGGCAACTGCTAACTTTAGTTTTTGGTTTCTTTCAAAGGGGTTTTGTTTTATTTTTGAGACCCTCTTCTTGAAGTAGCAAACGGTGGGACATTGTATTGCCCATGTGAACGGTAGTTTCACCCGCCAATGGGTAGTGGTCGGCACTGGAATTCGTATGGTAAGAGGATGTCTAGGCTCAGAGCAAGATCATATAGGTCCCCGCGTCGCACTTAGCAAGTTGGTGGATAGTAGGAAGTGAACTCAATAAAGGCTTAAAGTGAAGGTGTGACTGCCAACAGAAAGTATCCGACAGTTGGGCCACATTGCAGTTTTGGATGGGGTCCCAATGAGGATAGATGGTCGGATGACCACAGGGAGCCCAACGGAATATTTCCTAAAATTTAGGGAACTGCTATTTTTGGCCGTGAAATGTGTTCGCGTCATTACCTCTGGTATGACTAGGGGAACACTTTACAACTCTACCGCGAAGTCAGCTGGGCAACCGGTCAGGAGATTTTTAAGCGGCGAACCCGAAACAGAAAAATGCTTGAAAATGCGCCAAGTGGCAAAAATTCATGAACTTGTCTCTTCCAGAAAAATGGGCGCTGAATGTTAAGCTGAGAGGAGCCTCATTTTGCATCTGTCAGAGCTATGGAGTGCTTCCTTTCCCCCTTATGTACAGTGCGGTGCCAGGAGTGATGCCCTGTACGCTATGCACTGCTCTCTCCCTCCCCTACGAGCAGTATGTTATGCCCCACTAGTGGGCTTTTCATTTGACCAATGTACAGTTATGTGGATTCATGCACGATTGCCGAGGCAAGATCCTCTTACACAGGTACTGGATTAGGTAGCGGCTAATCCCTCGCAGGTACAGGTGAATTCGGAGATGTTTCACGTCAGGAATCTCGTTCGATTCAAAGGGCAAGTAGCCCTATAGGAGCGGGAGCTCGAGGTCTTGCTACAGATGCAATCGGCACGCGAAACGGAGCCCAAAACAGGGAATTACAGCTTGCTGTGTATTTTTTGCAGGTTTAGGGTTTCGGTCCTAAACGGACCCTAATACCCCCAGGAGGTTCGGGGACGCGAGGGGACCGCTATACAGGTGAACTGGCGCATTTTCGGGGCAGAAAACAGAGAATTCAGCGTGCTGCAGATTCTCGTCAGGTTTTGCAAAGTGTCCGTATGCGTCGGGAAAGTCACCTATTGTGTGGGGATACTGACTGTGAAGCATCCTTGTATAATTATGCTGTCGAAATCGGGCGAGAACAAGTGTTTCTTAGCCTAGATTGTGCGGGCCAGCTTGTAGGAGATCACAGGTTTTATTCTTTCTGTCAAAGAATAAAGAAATACCGAAAGGGGCGCGAATTTTGGGGCCTACAGGTTGTGGGCGTTTGCTCGGAGCATTCTAGCTTTCGAGCCGTGTGTGTACTAAGGTGTTAATCCCCGTTACAGGTTATCTTTGCAAAGTACTTTGTGTGTGTCTAAAGTAAAGAATTTCGGGTGAAAGCCAACGCCTACCACCCCACGGGCCGGTTTCATGGTTCCGTTGCCGGGACATCAATCACTTTTTCCTTAAAGAGTGACCCTGGATTGTTTTGGGTAAAGACACAGAGTGCAGGAACGCGGGGATTATACTATGGCCGGCAAGGGGAAGGGCATTATGGAAGAGGGTTCCTCTTCAAAGGACAGGCAGGAGATCCCTATGGTTTTCGAGATTGGCGAGAGCTCATGGCCACGTCAGTCTGTACCTCTTGTCAATGTGAATGTCCCTCCAGTAGTACAGGGCTTTATGACTGGACAACTTGAGGATGATGCGTTCAAGACTCAGTTAGTTGCCGCGGTGAACGTCTTTTCACAGTTGGTGCAGAATCCAAGGTTTATGGAGTTTTTGCAAGCGCCACCAATGCAACAACAAAATAGGCAACCTACGCCGTGTACGGAGCTTGTTGATGCTCAAGCCCAGGTACTTCATGCGGCTCAGGAGGAAAGGGAACACTCATATGTTGCGGAGTCAGGGGCTCCAAAACAGGTCCCTCCTATGCTTGAACAGGTGGCTACAGTGCCTATTCCACAAGTTATGCTAGTTCAGCCCGCCACCTTTCAGAGCCAGCATGTTGTCTTGAATGGACAGGGAACTGGATACCAGGCTATGCACTCAGTTTTTTCACCACCCACGGTACATCCTGGGTATTTCGGGGGTGGATTAGTGTTCCAAAGTATGGCTGGTTATGCGATTGGAAGTCAGCCGTACTTGCCAGGAACAGTGTTCGGGGGTATGCAACGCATCATGCTGAACCCCATGTATGGTAGTATCGGTATGCACCAAGGTTTTCACTGCAACCAGGGCCAGTTTGGGGTGCCACAGGGTCATTTTGGCATGGCTGATTTTTCTGGACAGCAGCTAGATATCGCACCTCTGACGCAAAATGTGAATGGCCAAGATGTGCCGATCATGCCTACTACAGTGCCCATGTTGCAGACCATCCCTTATGACAACTTGGGGGCACTAGAGAAGTCAAAGGCTTAGAAAGAAGGTGGTCCAGCTGTAAAGTTCAGTATCTTCAGTGGTTTCGAGGATAAGACGAAGGCTCTTACCTTCCTCCAGCAGGTTGATACAGCTTATGCGGGAGGGAATTTTACAGAGGCTTCGAAGGTCAGGAAAGCTGCCACTTTCTTAAAGGACAATGCCCTTACATGGTTGACGACATTGTTAATGCAAGGACAGGCACCCGCCACTTGGGTTTACTTCAAGAAAATGTTTGCATCTGCTTAGTTGTCAAATGAATTTGAAGTCGACGTCATGACAGATTGGCACCAGCTTACTTTAGCTTCGTGCAAGAGCTTGCTGGAGTACAATAGGAGGTTTTGTAAAGTGTTACTCTCAGTGACCTCCTACAGATTTGTGCCATTGACAGAGCAGATAGAGAAGTACTGTTGTGGGTTGCCTAGAGGGCTTCGCGATTAGTGTACAAAGAACAGAGTGGCTACCCTCACTCAGCTCATGGGAGTTGCGAACACTGGTCTTGCCTTGTTGAAAGGAGAGGACAGTGGATTTCCGAGCAATGACAAAGAAGGGCAGCAAAAGAAAAATTCAGCGAACAAGCCCTTTGTGAAAACGGCTCCTGATGCGTCACAGGGGTCAAAAAAGGCCACCAAAGACAGGGATTCAGTCGGGACTTCTGGAGCGCAGGCAAAGAAACAAAAAAGGAAGCCTTTTGTGCGCAAGTCGCTCGAGGAAAAGAAGGTCCTAATGGCTGAGAACAAATGCTTTATATGCGAGCAGCCTGAGCACTTTTCTATCAATTGTCCACAAAGGAAAAGGCCAGCTGACTCAGAGGATAAAGAAGACCAGAAAGGCAAGAAGCCTAAACCCACGACAGGTTTAGTGCCAGACATGGTGGGTGACAAGCCCAGCACAGATGCCAGTGAATTATGCAGGGCATGGGGTAAAGTTAGGGATCAAACGACACTCATCTTCTTTGATCCAGGTGCCAAAACCAACTTTATCTCACCAGAGTTAGCTATGAAGCTGGGCATCCGAGCTGAAGAGATGGGGTACACAGTAGAGGCAGGGTTGGCATGTCCTGGCCACTCAAAGTGTGTTACTCCCATCATTGGAAAACTGCGTCTGCATATTCAGTCGTATGTAGACACAGAAGAGTTCTACATCATGCCGCTGGAAGGATGTGATGCCTTGTTGGGGATCCTGTAGATGTTCCGAGTGCATGGAGTCTTGGATGCCTACAACAAAAAGATCACTTTACAACATAGGGGCAAAACTCACATCTTGGATGTAAAGCTTAAAGGAGAGTCAGTCCCTATTGTATCTGCTTCTGCTATCACTTCTGTAATAAAGAATCATCTTTCTGTGTACTTGATTTTTGCACGTGATGTCTCAGATAGTGATCAGTCAAAATTATCTGTGTTAGATAAAGAAAGTTCAGCATTTTTGCCAAAGTTTAGTGATTGTTTTTCTGATTCATTACCGTCGCAATTGCCGCCAGAGAGACCTGAAGACCATCGGATAGATTTGGTGCCAGGGTGTAGCCCACCAAATAGATCTCCATACAGGGTTAGTGCAGCGCAACAGAAAGAGATTATGGGCCAGGTTGAGGAGTTATTAGAGAAGGGGCTGATTTAGCCTAGTTCTTCACCCTTTTGCTCCCTAGCGCTCCTAGTGCAGAAGAAGGATGGCTCATGGCGCATGTGTATCGATGACCGTGCGTTGAATAAGAATACCATCAAGAATAGGTTTCCTATTCCTCGAATTGATGATATTCTCGTTCCTTTAGAGGGTGCTGCACTTTTCAGCAGGATAGACCTTAAGAGTGGGTACCATCAGATTCGTATAAGGCCAGAGGATGTGCACAAGACTGTGTTTAGAACGACATTTGGTCTTTATGAGTTTCTAGTGATGCCGTTTGGGCTAACAAATGCTCCTGCCACGTTCAACAGAATGATGATCTAGATTTTCCGCTCGCATCAACAGTTTGTTGGGACGTTCTTCGATGACATGATAGTGTATTCGAAGAATGAAGAGGAGCATAGGCGTCACTCGATCATTGTGTTCGAAGAGCTGCGCAGTCACCACAGGTTACTTGTCAATCCTAAGAAAAGTGAATTCTTCCTCGAAGAGATTCACTTTCTGGGCCGAATAGTCTCAAAGAATGGTGTTAGAATGGATCCCTCAAAGTTCGAAGCTATCAAGACATGGCCAGACTTGAAGACTGTGCACGATGCCAGAAGCTTCTTGGGATTGTGTTCCTACTATAGAAGGTTTATCAAAAATTTTGCAGAGATAGCATCGCCTCTTCACGCTTTGCAAAAGAAAGAGGTCACTTTCAAATGGACCCAAAAAGAGATTTCAGCTTTTAGTCTCTTAAAGGAAAAGTTGACTGCAGATCCAGTTATTGTTTTGCCAGATCTCAGGAAGTCATTTGTGGTCCGGTGTGACACGTGTGGGAGTAGCATCGGAGCAATGCTAATGCAAGATGGACGAGTAGTAGCTTATGAAAGCCGAATTTCGCAAGGGCCATAGAGGACTATGCAAGTCTATGAGAAAGAGATCTTGGCCGTGATTCATGTGCTTTCTAGCTGGAAGCACTACCTCCTAGGTGCTGATTTTGTTGTCCAAACAGATCATCAGACCTTGCGATACTTCTTGACACAGTCAAAGTTATTCGAAAAGCATATGCGATAGGCAAACATTCTTTCCATGTTCCAGATTATGCATGTGGAAGGCAAGAAGAATGTTGTGGCTGATGCGTTATCAAGAAAGCCACAAATTTCAGCCGTGTCAATTCCTTATCATCATGAGTTAGATGACATGAAGGAACAGTATACTACTGATGAAGATTTTGCAAGGATCTTTGAACAGTTACAAGAGGGGCAACATCATGAGCACTACCTCCTTAGAGATGGTTTTATGATGATGCATGGCAGACTTTGTGTCACCTGGCCACTGCGACATAAGGTCATGGAAGAGAGTCATGTCCCACCGTATGCAGGGCATCGTGGTATTGATGCAACAGTTAAAGCGGTAGAGACATTCTTCTATTGGCCTACCTTGAGGAGAGATGTGGATGCCTTTGTGCGAGCATGTATATTTTGCCAAAAGGTCAAGTTTGACACGCAAAAGGCACAAGGGTTGTTACAACCACTGCCGATTCCGGATAAGCCATGGGAAAAGCATTGCTATGGGCGTTATCTTTGATCTTCCAAGAACGCCAACAGGGAATGATAGTATATGGACCATTATCTGCAGGTTCAGCAAGCAGACCCATTTTATGCCTGTTAGGAAGAAGATAAAATCTGATCAGATGCCACGCTTGTTCATGTACAATGTGTTTAAGTACCATGGTATGCCACAATCGATTATCAATGATCGTGATCCTCGCATGACCAGTTTGTTCTGGAGAGGATTGTTTGAGAACATGGGCACTACGCTCAAGTTCTCGTCTTCCTTTCATCCACAAACTTATGGACAATCAGAAGAGGCTAATTCTACTATCTTAGATCTGTTGAAATGCTATGTGTCAGATAATAAGGGCAAGTCGGAACAGTATTTGCCTATGCTTGAGTATGCGTACAATAATACGGTGCATTCGTCTACTGGCAAAGCATCTTTTGAAATTGTTGAAGACGGCAAAAAGTTTCCTCCCATTTTGCATACAAAGCACAAGATTTTTGAGGCAGATCGATATGTTGAGAACATGGATGAGATGTATAAGAAAATTAAAGTTGTCTTGGAGAAGACTCAGGCAAAGCAGAAAAATGTTGCTGATCGTCACCGTCGTGAATTGCTGTTATCACCTGGTGACTGGGTTCTATTAAGGTTCGAAAAGACAAGGTTAAAGAAGATGAAGGGCAAGGAACGGCTATTTCCTAAGCTCAGCATGCGTTACTATGGGCCTTTTCAAGTGCTTGACAAGATCAGCGATGTGGCTTACAGGCTGAAATTGCCTGAGGCATGGAAGATTCATAATGCGTTTCATGTGAGTCTACGTGAGTCTTCTAAGACCCTTCGTGGGTGATGTGCCAGAAGATATGCCAGATGAGGATCAGCCAGAAGTTGAGGAACTTGATGAGATCCTGAGTACCTAAGCAAGTTTTGGCACATAAGGACAGAAAAGTTAAAGGACAAGTTGCAAGACGCTATTTGGTGAAGTTCAAGAACTATCCGCCTATGGATGCAAAGTGGATGGAAGAGCATGAACTGTCAGAGTCACCAAATGTATTGCAGCTTTACCTTGAAGCCTTTAGGTTACAGCCTACTTATGCCCCAACCCAATGTGTGCAAAGGAGGGGTAATGATAGAGCTAGTACATCAAATGTACATATGAATTCAGTGTAATAGATAGAAATGACAAAAGTATGAAGGCCTCATTAAGTCATTTGTATCTATGTGTTATGACCTTTCTTGCGGATACATGCGATGATAAAAGAGTGTTAATAGCACAAGATCATCAGTGGCGTGTATTTATGGTATGCAATCGGGGACGTTTGCGATTTCAAGAGGGGGGTATGTCACGGAGATGTGGCAACTGTTAACTATGTCAGGAGGACGTGGCAATTGCTAACTTTAGTTGTTGGTTTCTTTCAAAGGGGTTTTGTTTTATTTTTGAGACCCTCTTCTTGAAGTAGCAAACGGTGGGACATTGTATGGCCCATGTGAACGGTAGTTTCACCCGCCAATGGGTAGTGGTCGGCATTGGAATTCGTATGGTAAGAGGATGTCTAGGCTCAGATTAAGATCATATAGGTCCCCCCGTTGCACTTAGCAAGTTGGTGGATACTAGGAAATGAACTCAATAAAGGCCTAAAGTCAAGGTGTGACTGCCAACAGAAAGTATCCGACAGTTGGGCCACATTGCAGTTTTGGATGCGGTCCCAATGAGGATAGATGGTCAGATGACCACAGGGAGCCCAACGGAATCGTTTCCTAAAATTTAGGGAACTGCTACTTTGGGCCGTGAAATGTGCTCGCGTCATTATCTCCTCTATGATAGGGGAACACTTTACAACTCTGCCGCGAAGTCAACCGGGCACCTGGTCGGGAGATTTTTTAAGCGGAGAACCCGAAACGGGAAAATGCTTGTAAATGCGCCAAGTGGCAAAAATTCATGAACTTGTCTCTTCCAGAAAAATGGGTGCTGAATTTTAAGCTGAGAGGAGTCTCATTTTGCATGTGTCTGACAGGTTAAGAGCTATGGAGTGCTTCCTTTCCTCCTTATGTACAGTTGGGTGCTAGGAGTGATGCCCTGCACGCTACGCACTGCCCTCTCTCCCCCCTACGAGCAGTATGCTATGCTCCACTAGTAGGCTTTTCATTTGACCAATGTACAGTTATGTGGGTTCATGCGCGATTGCCGAGGCAAGAGCCTCTTGCACAAGTACTGGATTAGCTAGCGGGTAATCCCCCGCAGGTAGTACAGGTGAATTCGGAGAGGTTTCACGTCAGGAATCTCGTTCGGTTCAAAGGGCAAGTAGCCCTATAGGAGCGGGAGCTCGAGGTCTTGCTACAGATGCGACCGGCACGCAAAACGGAGCCCAAAACAGGGAATTACAGCTTGCTGTGTATTTTTGCAGGTTTAGGGTTTCGGTCCTAAACGGACCCTAATACCCCCTGGAGGTTCGGGGACGTGAGGGGACCGCTATACAGGTGAACTGGCGCATTTTCGGGGCAGAAAACAGAGAATTCAGTGTGCTGCAGATTCTCGTCAGGTTTTACAAAGTGTCCGTATGCGTCGGGAAAGTCACCTATTGTGTGGGGATACTGACTGTGAAGCATCCTAGTATAATTATGCTGTCGAAATCGGGCGAGAACAGGTGTTTCTTAGCCTAGATTGTGCGGGCCAGCTTGTAGGAGATCACAGGTTTTATTCTTTCTGTCAAAGAATAAAGAAATACCGAAAGGGGCGCGAATTTTGGGGCCTACAGGTTGTGGGCGTTTGCTCGGAGCATTCTAGCTTCCGAGCCGTGTGTGTACTAAGGTGTTAATCTCCGTTACAGGTTATCTTTGCAAAGTACTCTGTGTGTGTCTAAAGTAAAGAATTTCGGGTGAAAGCCAACGCCTACCACCCCACGGGCCGGTTTCACTTTCCATCTCATTTGCACATAGTCATTAGAGCCCAAAAGGCCTCAAGGCATCGGTTTTAACAATTAGTTCAAAAGGTGAGCTAACCACCATTATTTAATCCATGAGGATACTAAAGTAATATAACGAGCTGATAGAGAGGTCAACATTATGCCAAAATCAGGACCTCTCAGTTTCATTCAGCTTAGTAGTATCTTGGTTTAGATGCATATCGTAGATTAGAGGTCATAAGCAATCAGCTTAATCAAAGCCCAAATACTCAAACCCAAGGCCAATGTGGATTGAGGCTTGTCTCATGTAGCATCCTTTGAAATTTGATCAAAGCATTCCTTATTTCCAACATCATGACAATAGCCACCAAAACTCCTCAGTTAATGATAAATACCCTCTTGTCCTAGTCCTCTGACATCCTAACCTTAGTTGTTGCCTAAAAAAGAATGCACATTCTATGATAGGAAGTGGTAATGGTCAGGTCTAAAGGATCAGTGAGTTTTTTGTGGTTCTTTTTCTTACGAACTATCTAGGTGGTTTTTATGTCCAATGGAATAGTATACTAATTACTCACTAGCGTCTCTATATTTAGAATTTCTCCTGTATCTCTACGCTTTCATTGGGATACAGTGGCCCCTTCCTAAAGGTTTATATTGTTAAAGTAATAATCTCATATCATTGGGGTGGGGTGGCCCCTTTCTAAAGGTCTATAGTGTCAAAACAAGAATTTCAACTAGTGGTCAAACTTAACGGTAGGACTTTTATATCCCAAGTTTCATGGATGGACGTATGTGGTGATGGCTAGCCAATGTGAACTGGTCCACCTCTTTAGTGTAAATATGACTAATGGTCTTGTTTCTTGAGACATTCTGTGTCACTTGGATTGCAAGCTTTAGGCAACTCTATCCCATACCCCTGTAGTTGTGGGGTACTGATTTTAGACACCAATCAATGTGATAAGAGGCCATAAGCTGCAAGCTCCCATGATCAAGGATGGATTTTATTGGCTTTATGTCAGACATGAGTGATGTCTATCCTTTTGCTTGATCTATGTGCTTGTATGGCTTGTGTCATGTTGTGTGCAAGGTAAGATCATGAGTGATGTCTGTCCTTGTGCTTGATGATCCAAGGTGGTAAGGTACATAAGGTACGGTACGTATTCGGTACGACCTGTACGTAGTACCGAATGGATAGAGTTGTTAGGTACATAAAATCTGTAGGTATTTTTAAAAAAAAGTCAAAAACCTACAATACCACCCATAGGTATTTGGCGGTCACACACAGTCCATACGACCACCGGAGCAACTCGAAGTAGGCTCACTTTCGTCGGGGTGGTGGCAACATCCCCGAAGCGCGACAGCAATGCACACCTTCAAAACGAAGTTGAGAGAATTCGCAAGGAAAATAAGGAGCTGAAAAAGAGACTCGTCACGATCGAAGCCCGCCATCCCACTGCAATGGAGGAAAGGAAACGGAAATGGAGCAGATGGAAGCCATGCTCACTAAAGCAAAAGTGAAAGTAGCCATGACACTCACAAAGGAGTTCAAGATTCAAGTAAAAGAGGAGATCTGTCGCAAGATTGAAGATGATGTGGCATCCACGCTACGCCGACAAAAACGGCAAGACGATATAGCTCTCAATGTTCGCATTGGCGGGCTCCCAAGCAATTGGAAAGAGGAGGGGGACCTCAAGTTCAATGAGTCCCTCCCTCGAATTCAAACGATAGTCTCTACAGAAGTACAATGAAACCAAACAACAATCATCACCCTCGCGCATGAACACCGCACCAACCATGCAACCGTCACTCTCAAGACCAAGTCGGATCTAATAAAATTCCTCGAGCAATCGAGGCTTCTCAAAGACACCACACTTTGGTTCGCATAGAGGACCTTACACCCGCCCAACTTAAACAGAAGAAGGTAAAACTCCAGAAGGTACGTAAAGCGCGCATAGCAAGAAAATGGGCAGTCTACTGAGGAGATAAAGCCATTGTCCAAGAGTTTCGAACTCCAAAACCGGCTACCTCTGACTTGCCCCTCCTTAGGTTTCAGTGGACCCTCAGTCCTTTTTTTTTTCCGAGAAAAAGATCCTTCTATTAGTTAATGAAACTGTACATAGGGCTACAACCTCCTCTACAAGAGAGGACTACAACAATCATGATGGGGAGACTCTCCCAAAGAAAAAAACAACATATATACAATGAGGCTAGATCAGGGGATGGGAGGAGGGAAGAGCCACACAGGTGGACGGTAGTGTCATCTGAGCACACCCTGGTCCATGATGAAAAATGGCCCTTGACGCCAGAGTTGAAGGAAAGTCTCTTTGTGCTCTCGCATGCGGTCGGAACTGCCCTGGAGTCTCTCGAACTGTCCTCTGAGAGTATGAACCAGCTCAAGCCAAAGATCCCAAGCAGTCTCTGCTGGTGGTACAGGGAGAGCCTCGAAGATGCGGAAGCAACGGGCCCGCCAGATGAACCAGAGTGTCAGGCCACTGATGAGCTCCTAACACACCTCTCTCTCACTTCACCACTTCAGTGGAGTAAGCTCTGTGGCAAGCTAGGGTGTAGGTCCCCCCCCCCCCCCCGCCCTACATCACTATCATCCTGCTGGTGGATGATAGCTCAAACTGAAGGGCCGGGCTCGTGAGAGTGGACTAAGCAACTGCCCCCCAAGTGTACTGCCGAGCCGTGGAAAGAGCAGGCATCAGCGGAAGAACACGAAGCCACACCTGCTGTGCCAAGGGACAGTCCCAAAGACAGTGACGCTGACTCTCCACAAGGTGGTCACAAGCTGTGCATGCGGATGAGATGCCACTATGCACAAGCCAACTCCCAACAACTACTGTAGCTCTGTGTGCGACCAGCCATTGAAACAAAGTGACTCGCCTCGGCAGTCTGAAGTCCCACAACCTCTCCCAAAAAGCTACCAAGAACTCAGCTGTGAGACCCTCCTCTTGCCAATGAGGTGCTGCAGCAGGGCGAGCCTCTCTCTGTGCTGCCGGTATGTGACGTCCCAGGCGAACAGTGTACTGAAAGAAAGGGACACCTGGGTGGTGTGCAGAAGAGAAGGGGTCCCTCCAAAGCCACTCTCCAGGATCCCACTTTACCCGTGCCAATGGATAGCACTCCCAAGCCCACAATCTCCAGTGTCCAGTCGCAAGAGCAGCTGGGTCAGGATCGATGACACAAGTCCTCCCACAGATGCCCACCACTCGGATCCTCTGAAAACAACACTCTTCCACCTGCGGGGCCTCTACTGCAACTCGCTGTAAGCGTCCTTCACCCTGTAGCTCGAAAAACAGGGAGAGACCAGTCTTTGAGCAAGCCCGAATAGAGATGAGAACCTCCAATCGCGTGAAGGCTCCCATCCATATGGGCGCTGTTGACTCGAGAGGCGTGAGCCACTCAGCTGGTACTGCCTTTGAGATGTCCTGGCACATGCTTTGCACCCCTCTCATGCCTCGTAGCTGAAAGCCCTGTAGCTCCTCTGACAAGCCTCAAAACTGTAACTAGTCACCTAAAGAGCGTGCTGGACCCGCTGCCATGGAACCCCAGGAAACATGAGGCCGACTACCAACCAAGTGACCTCTCTGAGTGCTAACCATGGGGTTCCAAACAAGGGGCTGTCGTCGCAGGCGCTCCTCCATGCAAGTAGGCTGATGCTGCTCCAGGCCTCGCCGCAAGTGCTCCCAAGATCGAAGCAACCCCACAGCGAAGCGATCCTTCAGTCTCCTGCTCAAACCAACTCTACGCATCTCTGTGAAGATCCATCTGGTCGAAGGCTGCCAAGGGCCTCCTGCCTGAGGCACCCTAGCACGAAGCCGTTGTAACAAGAACTCCTTCTAGGGCTCCTCACCTGGAGGAAGACCTCGGAAGACGAACTTTCCAAGAAGGGCTCTGCTCTGCTGTACTGGGTCTATGATCCCAAGCCCTCCCTGTGAACAAGGAAGAATGATGACCTGCCAAGCCACTTTGGCCCGGGCAGTCAGAGTGTCTTGCCCTGACCAAAGGAAATTCCCGATCAGCCGCTCTACATGGCTGATACAAGAACTTGAGAAGATCCACCAAGAAGTGATGTACCACATAGTAGTCAACAGTACCTGGTTGGCCACTACAACTCTGCCAGCCAAAGAAAGTCGTGCGGAGCTCCAATGTAACAACTTCCTCCTGTCTATCAGGAGGAGGGGAGCAATCTGCTGCTCGGGAGACAAGTCCAAACCAACCTGACAACCCAAGTACTAAACTGCATTCCCTGGGGGAATTCACCTGAAACCCTCACTTGGCATCCAGTCGGACACAGGAGCACTACCAACGGAGAAAGCCACTGTCTATCTCCAGTTGATCAGTGCGCCAGATGCACAACAGAAGGTCTCAAGAGCGTGCTCACACCTGTGAAGGTTGGCCTCCTGGCCATCCAAGTACAAGGCTGAGTCGTCAGCAAACTCAGTGTCCAGTAGCTCATCTCCCCGAATAGAGAGTGCTAAGCCCCGTAAACCAACCTGCTGCGACAACAAAAACCTGCTCATCGCCTCAACATAGAACAGAAAGAGGAAGGGAGCAAGAGGATAGTCATATCTGACCGAACGGGTGAGCATGAAACGATCACCTCTACCTCCTGACAAAGTACCTGACTGTGTGCCTTACTGTACAAAGCTGACACCCCTCTGATCCAAGCATCTGGGAAGCCCATCCCGAGTGCCCTCTAGAAAGTCCCAATCAACTCTGTCGTAGGCCTTCTCAAAATTGAGAAGAAGAATCACCAGATTCTCACCACGGAGCCGCGCTAGGGCAGAAGCCTCCCAAAAAGTAAACATGTTGTCAAGGATACTGCGCTCCTTGACAAAACCTATTTGAGTCCCATGTATAAGGCTCTCTAGAAGTGACTCGATTCTCAAACTCAGAGCCTTGGCAAGAATTTTGTAGGCTGAGTTGTGGATGGTGATGAGGCGCCACCGTCGAATCTCATCGAAGGAGCCACCCTCCTTGAGAATGAGGTAGATCAGACCCTCACTCATGCTGTCAGGCATCTCTCATGGGTTCAATATGTACTGAAAAGCACTATAGAGATCTGGGCCAAGCAAGTCCCAGTACTCCAAGAAAAAATTGATAGTCAAGCCATCCTCACCTGGACAGCTACCACGGGGAAGTGCACTAAGAGCCGTGTGCAACTCCTCAAGCTGAAGTGGCAGCTCAAGCCTCTGACGCATCTCCTCAGTCACAAGGTAAGGCATCTATGCCCACACCTACTCCCCGCATGCATCCTGACGCACGGGGAAGTGCACTAAGAGCCGTGTGCAACTCCTCAAGCTGAAGTGGCAGCTCAAGCCTCTGACGCATCTCCTCAGTCACAAGGTAAGGCATCTATGCCCACACCTACTCCCCGCATGCATCCTGACGCTCTGACTGAGGCTCTTCAGCAGCAGACAGTAACTCACGGTTAAAGTCAGTAGCAACTGCACGCATGTCCTCTGGCTCAGAAGCAACTGACCCGTCGGGCCTCCTCAAGTGACTGACCTTGGCATGCGTATGTCGAGGTCCCACTGCCGCGAAGAAAGCACCAATCACTCTGTCACCCACCTGTTTCCACTAAGATGGCTGTCGATGGAAAGTAAACTCATGGCGCCACTCCTCTGTGCTATCAAGCTCCTGACGAGCCTGTTGTAGCTGCTCCTCCAACCAAGGACTGTCTGGATGCTGCTCCTGCATCCTCTGCAACGAAGCAACGCCCCGTCTGAGACGCTGCTCCTCCTCTCTCGCTGCAGCCAGGCGAGCCAAAGACTCCTGGAGAAAGAAACGACTAATCTGAGCTAGTCCTGAGGCCACTATGTCGGCAGGTGAATCCTGCATGTCCAAGCTCTCTGTCCAGAGAGCCTCTACTCGATTTCTGAGTGCAGAGTCCAACAAGACCCTCTCAGGGATGCGAAGCATCATGCTCTCCCTGCGCTGCCTGTCTGCCACTGTGAGGATCACTGGTGCATGGTCTGAGAAGTTAGTCCCTGCCAGAATGCCAATTGTCCCACCCAAGTCACTGAAATGGTCACTAGTGTAGAAGCGATCTATCCGTGCTAGATTCACTCCTCCCACTCTGCGGTCCGAACGAGAGAAGGCCAAGCTATTTGGGGGCCTCACAAAACTAGAGTGGGCTGCCACACATCCGAGACCCTGAGAGTCATACAAAACCTCTCCCAAGCTGCCAGCTCAACTCCATGCACAGTAGCATGGCTACCACCAATCCTGTCAGAAGGGTCCTCCAACATGTTGAAGTCAACCCCTATGCACCAATGTTCTGCCTGCGGGGCAGAGACTCAACAATCTGTGACCAAAACTCTGCTCGTGCACTCGCCACATTGGGCGCATATAGTGATGCACTGAGCCTTGCCTGGCACAATAATCCCTCTACCCACAATGGCCTACTATAAAGAATCCGCAATAGTCATACATATCCCACCCTGGATGCCTCCTGGTCCAAAAGTAGCTGACCAAAAAGTATCTTATCATCACGCAAGAGCTGACCACAACGTCTAATGCGGCTCTCACACAGATGATGCTCCTGTAGCATAAGGAGATTAATCTCTCCTCCCACAAGGTAGCGCTGAAGCTCCTGACGCAGTTGGCCCTGCTGATGCTGAAACAGGGGCCCAACAAATCCTTGCACGTTCCATGAGACGATCCTCATGGGGAGCGAGAGAGAATAGATGCTGCCGCAGCAGCTAAACGTGCTATCTTTGAGGCTGGCTTGGATGGGGAGTAATCCGCATCCGAGTGTCCTCTAGATAGGCGTGACTGCAACGAGTCCCTAGCTCAAGCCCAAGTAGAGCGAGCCGTACGTAAAGCAACCTCCTCTGTCCAGGAGTCCTCATGAATGTGTACATAGCATGGCAAGCACTACGTATCAGGAAAGAAGTGAACCGCAATGTGTCTACATCCTGCTGTATCTGGAGGGGTCACCGCAAACTTGGCCAATGGCCATAAAGTCTGAAGCATGTCTGTAACTCCTAGGTCTTCCATGTGGTGAGAGAACTCTAGGACCTGTATATGCAACCACTCCAACACTGAGTCGAGAGTCCACTCAGTCTGGTCCCTGCCGCAAAGGGGGAAAAGAGAAGCCAACCGCTAAGTCCAAGGCCTCTATCCCCCTAGCTGCAAGGAACAGAACATGAACCCTGAAGCAGGCTGCCTCATGGTCTGTTGAGGAGTCGCCGAGAAAAGGTGCAAAGTCGTAGTCAAAGAAGTCCCCATCGGCGCCGAATGTCGAAGCTCGTCTGACCACGAGGGATTGCTGCAAAGGGAGACGTCTGTACTTGTAGAGGGGGTCGTAAGAAAGGTTGTCCCTCTATTGCCAAGCGACTCGTGGCAAAGGTGCTGCCAAGAGATCTCCTAGCAGCCGGAGATGGCCCCGCCCCCTCGGTCGACATGTGGAACTGGAGCGGAAGGGGGGGTGTAGGAGAGAGGGAGAAGAGGGGCGGGAGGGAGAGGCGGCGGGAGCAGGAGGCGGAGGGAAGGATGCTGAGGAGGGGGGGATCTCTGGGGGGGGGGAGAGGGGCTGTCGAGGGTGAAGCTGAGGTGGGGGCTGGAGTAGGGACCTCATCTTGCTCAAGAGGACCGAAACGGTTCTCCGTGGGAACCCACTGCTGCTGAGCAGGTGCGTGAGGACCACTCTGAGTGCCAGGCTATCGCTGTGGCCCCTGCTGTCGTCGACCACGGAACTGCTGCCATCCCTCCTCCACTAGAGCCCAAGCTCAGAGGGTGGCTCTGCATGTGTGCGTTGTGTCTCTGCTTGTAGCTGCTGGCCAACCCTTGCAGGCTAAGGCTGAGTTTGTGGTGTAGGTCGAGGCCTCCTCTGTGGACAGGGCTTCGCAAGATGGCCCATCTGTCGACAAATGAAGCACTGGTTCGAGAGGCCAGAATACTCCACGCTCTGTCTAAACCAACCCCCACTCACTCGAGGCAGAAGAATGACATTTGGGAGAGTGCGAGTGTCCCTAACCAGAACGCAAACTGAGGGAATGCCGGTCGCCTTGGCAGCTACTGAGGCTGCCATGCGAGGTGTCTCCAGGACAGTCCCAATCGTTGAGCCTATCCTGGACAAAAGTGGTAGGTACTCCCTCCGCAAACCAGGAAAGCAGACGGAGATGGGGATGTCTGTCTCCTCTACCAGAACATCTGAAGCAGGGTCAAAACCATGTCTCCACTGTCGAAAGTGGACTCAAGCTGCTCGGATGGTCAATGGACTCATGACGATGACCTTGGACGCCATCTCGGGGGTCTCAAACTCGATCTGGTAGTAGCCTTGTCCGAGGATCTGAACGTCCAAGATCTTGCCCACATCTGCAAGAAGGCGGGCCTGGAGAAGGTCACGCAGCTCTCCTCTACTGGTTCTGGTGCCGAGAATCTTGCAGATGACGGAAGTCGCCTACAGACGATCTTTCTCTGCGGCTAGGCTCGCTTGCCCTGTCGGAGTAAGAGCAAGTCAAATGGTGGGCTCAGGGGGGTCGGGCGAGGGGACTTCATCAGAGTCCCTCTGTGGCGGAGCTTGAGCCTCCATCTATGTCTGCTGCTGTGAGGAAAGGGCGGAGAAACGTTGTTGATAGAGGAAGCTTTTGCTGGAACGAACCCATCAATGGTGCTGGCGAGGCCCGACAAGCAGGAGAAGATGAAATGCAGGTGGGCGGGGCACTTGGAAAAGATAGTGTGTAGGTGGGCGGACGGGGCAAAGGACAGGCTGGCGGACAAGGTAGTGGTTGGCTGGGGACAGGTGGAGCTGGCGTTGGGCGGCGGAGAGGGCTGGTGACATAGGTCATATCTGACCTCCGTGGACTAATAGGGATTCGGGACCTATGAGACACATACACTAGCACAGGAGACACCACTCAGAGGGGCAGTCTGGAACTGCAATGGTTCTATATGGACACATCCGAAGCGCCTAGAGGAGATCATCAGTGAGCATGACTTTGTATGTTTTACGGAGACACATGAGAGCCCAGAGAGTGGACTACCTGTAGTCACAGGATTTCAGTGGGAGCCGACTTACAGGACCATCACCAGACAGAGTACAGCTCGGGGGTCAGGAGGGGTGGCCATACTATTCAAGTAGAGCTTACACAACTGGATATAGGTGATGAGTAGAGACGAGGAGGCATGCTATATGTGGGTATGGCTAGAGCTCACCCACGAGAGAGGGCTATACATTGCCATATGCTACTTTTCACCACATGGATCACGATATGCTATCCAGGACCCCTACTCTCGACTGTCGGAGGACATTTCTCACTACACATCACTCGGGGAAGTCCTCCTCATGGGGGACTTCAACGGGAGGACACAGAGCCGACAGTGTGAGATCTATGATATGGAGCAGCCGGAGATCATGAGGGCACTTGATGCAGAGGACATGGGGGTGAGTAGAGTGTCTGCAGATGGGGGACAGGACAACACTGGATATGGCAGACACCTTCTTGAGCTTGGCAGCAGACACCATCTCCTTATTTATAATGGGATGGCGAGGTGGCCAGATTCTGGGGGATTCACTTGCTTCCCACACAGTGGCGGAGAGAGCACAGTGGACTATTTGTTGGGCTCTACCCAGACAGCAGAGCTTATACAATCCTTCAGTGTTGCACGCACACCGATAGGGGCGGATCATTCTTATCTTACATTCTCCCTTCTTGCTACACAGCTTGCTGACCCCCCCTCCTCCCCCCCTCACACTTACACTACCATTTCTTTCACTCATGAGCTCACTCCTGTTTATATACATCACCTGCATGAGCACCTTATACACTTAGACCCCACTGCACCTCTGGACACACTCACCACACACATTACATCCATCTTACATGAGTCAGCCACTCAAAGTTTCCCACATCGCATACACACACACCCTCCACGCACTGGCACTATGCCACAAAACAGGTGGTACGATGACGAATGCCGAGATCTACACAGACACCTATGTATATTGGAGATTAGAGGGGAGATTACACATCGCCAGGCTCAGCGCAGGATGCAAACACTTACCCGTCGTAAGAGACGGGAGTGGGAGGAGCACCACTATTGGGACATCTATCATATACTCATGAGCAAGGATAGTGCTGAGGCATGGCGTCGGATTAGACCTCCCAGGCCATCCACTCCTATTCAGGACCCAGCGACATGGCATAGATATGTCGAGAGCTTATACGAGATCCCAGGACAGCCACCCATACCTACGCCATCGGCTACCCGACCCACATCATCTACTTTCTTCACCACCCACATGGTGAAGAAAGCTATATCCCACCTACAGCATGGGAGGGCTAGAGATCAGGTAGGCCTACAGGCAGAGCATCTTATATATGGTTGTGACTCATTGGCACCACTCATTGCCCACCTCTTCAACCGCGCGCTTTCAGAGGGATTCCCAGAGTCGTGGACAGAGCACACCATCGTGCCTATCCACAAATCGGGGGATGCCATGGATCCTAGCACATATTGCACTATCATGATTGGTCCTATACTGACCAAACTATATGGCGCGGTTTTAGAGGAGGAGCTCAGTTCAGATTTACCAGGGAACGGACATTTCGGGCCTTGGAACGCCGGAACGGCGTTCCGGCCGGCTGGGATTTTTTGGAACGCGTCGGAACGGAACGGCGTTCCGGCTGGAAACTGTCACCGGAACGGGACGACTGGAACGGGACAGAACGGACCGGAACGGCCCCAACGGCCATAAACGGCAGTTTTTGAAATTGAAAAAAATGACTGTTAGGCAGCCAACGGCCATTTTCAGCAGTCAAAAAAGTATATAATGCCCCCCTCCTCCCCCATTCTTCACACACTCATCAAGCCTCAAGGCCCATTCTTCCTTGCTTGAGCCTTGCTCTCAACTCTCAAGCCAAGCTCATTCTCCCTAGCTTGCTCTCAACTCTCAAGCCATAATTAATTCCAAAGTGTTATCTCTGACTACTACTCTTGCAATTATTTGAGAGCATTGTGTATGTACTATGGGCATTGTGTTTGCTCATTGTTGTTCATCTGGCTATGTACTCTGGGCGCCTCACATCCCAATCAAGTCATAATAAGGTTAAATGGTCTTCGAATCGTGTTTTTTGTGGGTATTAGAGTCAAAGGACTCTAATACTACTTGTATTCAAACACATAACGCTAAAAAAAATAGTATTTGGGTGTTTTTTTAGCCTGCCGTTCCGCGCTGTTCTCGTTCCGGGCCCATTCCCGTTCCCCCGTTCCGCAGGGAGGCCCGTCGCCGTTCCCGTTCCGCGTTCCGGGTAACTCTGGCTCAGTTCTCTAGCAAAGGGAGAGGGCATGAGGACACCAGGACAGGCAGGCTTCCGTGGAGCTTTCTCCACTATTGATCATATCTTCACCCTTAGCTGTCTGATCGACCAGACACGGGTGAGGAAGAGGAGATTATATTGCTGCTTCGTGGACTTCCGCAAAGCATTTGACACAGTACCTAGAGAGAGACTTTTTAGACGTCTGGCTACGCTTGGGATTGGAGAGGAGATGGCATGGGGGATCTATGCATTGTATGAGCATGTATCTGGCAAATTGAGATGCCCGGGTGGATTATCTGACACCCTTGTGAGCACCATTGGTGTGAAACAAGGTTGCCCCCTATCACCTACACTCTTTGGTCTATACATTGACGAGCTTGTAGACTTCATCTTGCATAGGGGTGGAGAGGGTGTGGATATTGCAGGGACTACTGTACACATACTCTTATATGCAGATGATATTGTCCTGATGTCAGAGACTGCAGAGGGACTACAACTACATTTGCAGGCCCTGGATGATTTCTGCTCACAGAGAGGACTCACGGTGAACCTTGGTAAGACCAAGGTTCTCATATTTCATACATCGGCTCAGATTCGCCGATAGAGTAGATTTACAGTAGCTGGAGGGGATATAGAGGTGACAGGCTCATATGTATATCTGGGGGTTACATTCACCGCTGCATCAGGGACCTTCTCCATGACACAGGCAGCCAGAGATAGACTTACCAGAGGATACGCATCACTAGCTCTGATGGAGAGACAGCGCCACCAGGCCCACTTCCAGGAGCCCCGGACGAAGGGGTGGCTCTTTGACACACTGGTCACACCTGCACTCATGTATGCCTTGGCCATTTGGGGACCGGGACTGGCTGCACCACCGATGTTGGTAGAGGCACTCTTTCAGACTGTTTGCCTTCTACACAGATTCAAAGATATGGATCCAGATAGGATCTCTCATAGAGCCTTCATTGCATCTAGAGAGATGGCAGAGGCAGGGGACACTAGCTCATGGTATGCCCAGACAGGAGATTGGCTAGCTCAGCACGGTTTTGATATCGATAGAGTACCACCACTCCAGTATGACACCCAGGCCCCGACCTATTCCCTCTCACGCTCTGAGAGGAATAGGGTCATCAGACAAGAGATATGGCATACATATATTCAGAGGACATGACGCAGGCCCACAGACACCCTACCTCCTAAAATGCTATATTACTAAGAGCATTTTCTGAGGTTCTCAGAGCAGGGATTCATTGAGATTCCATTATACATGCAGGAGTACATGCCACACCGACTTCGGGTCAGCATTGGCCCGCTACGAGTGTCATCACATCAGCTAGAGATTGAGAGTGGCAGAGCCAGAGGCATACCACGAGAGGAGCGTACATGCCGGATCTGCCAGACGGAGGTGGAGAGTGAGGAGCATTTTGTCATGAGATGCCCAACATATACAGAGCTGAGAGAGAAATATGGCATTGGAGACTCATTACAGCAGCATATGATAGGCCGAGAGCAGAGGAGGTTTGGCCAGTTCCTGGTTGCGGCTTTAGAGGTTCGAGAGCAGTTGTTACAGCCACGCCAGAGTCAGGATAGCAGGACACAGACTACCATCACACAGTTTTCCCGTCGAGCAGGGCTAGACCCCCCCACACTACCTACACAGAGTAGAGGGCTTACCCTTCAGCAGGCAGAGTCTCAGAGGGCACGTCGGAGACCGAGACTCCCAGGATACAGGACACATGGGTGTCACCAGAGGGAGATCTCGAGGATACTAGCTCTACACCATCAGTATCTAGAGCAGAGTCATGTACCAACACCAGGGGATCCAGCATTCCAGAGATACCTGAGCAGGCCACCACCGATGTACCACATTCTCCACCCTACATATGTTGCTTGTTTTTAGATACCCTCCCTATCATCTCATGGTGGTATCACCTTGCAGCCCCTAGTTGAGCCTGATGACGCATGAGCACACCTCGACACGAGGACCCACACTATACATTGTACACCACATGCACCACCCTACCACACCCTTTTGCATAGTATAGGCTCATTTCAGTTTGTACCCTTTTTTTTATTGTCCGATGCCTAGAGCATCAACACATGTATATGATATTGTCTCATAGGTCGAGTTCGGCCTTTTGAAGACGTTAATAAAGCTTTCTCTCTCTCTCTCTCTCTCTCTCTCTCTCTCTCTCTCTCTCTCTCTCTCTCTCTCTCTCTCTCTATTACAGATTTCTTTTCACTAGGGACAGCTAGTGGAGCAGCCATCACTGTAGAGCTCGGCCCACACTCCTTTGACTACTACCGACATTCTCATTGATCGAGCACTGAAGCTACGGAGATCCAGACAGCCACGATTGAGGAGAGGGGCTACACAACATCGACGTAGACTACAGCAAAGGATTCGAGCCATACTCTCGACATCCAGAGTGCAGATGAGGATGGATTCTAGTAGTAGTATCTTTGTTCTAGTTCTTTCTTTTGTACTCAAACATGGTATTAGATTCACTATTTTGCAATAGATTGGTCTCATAGGTCATTTTGGCCTTTTGAAGACGTTAATATAACATTTCATTTCATTTCATATCTCTCTCTCTCTCTCTCTCTCTCTCTCTCTCTCTCTCTCTCTCTCTCTCTCTCTTTGCTCTCTTCAATAGCTATAAAGCACTCCTAGACCATTGAATAAGGGCTAGAAAATCCTATGACGTATGAGAACCTGCCAAGCTTTATATTAAAGGAATATTTGCTGCCTCTTGCATGTTTTTTTTAATAGAATCCAGAGAAAGATATTGTGAATCATTTTTCTGAAGCACAAGAGAGTGTATACATATAGAAAAATAGAGTCTATATAATTTTCCACCTTTGTAGTTGTAAGAATAGAAGACATGCATTTTCTAGCCGCAACAACGCGCGGTCACGTACTTAGTTAACTAAATATGTGGCAACTTGAACTTCAAATAAACACTGGAAAAATATGTATCCCACAACTGGCGGAGCTCTACACCTTGATTTTCTTTCCTTGGCTAAAAAGACCCAGGTCAACCTTGTTGAAATCCACACACTAAATTAAATACAATATTCATATATACATACATATACATATACATATACACATATATATATATATATATATATATATATATATATATATATATATATATATATATATATATGTGTGTGTGTGGCCACATAGGCATAAAAAAAAGTAAACCTCGACACAATGTGCCATGTGGACCAAGGGCGCAGCCAGCTGATGATGGACATGCATGGGGATTGAAGGGTGGTGTACTCTCCATGCAAAACAGAGAGGCCCTTGCTCCATAGCGACGAATTTGCAGGCTTGCATACACACACACACACACACACCATAGCCAAGAATTTGCAAGCACAAATGCACACACACACAGAGTGTGTAGACAATGGAATGGCGGGCATCTCCCAAGTGTAAGCAACCTCTCATTGCATGCGTAAATACAAAAGTCTTGAGGAAGTCGATGCACGAGGAATTACAGGGTGGGCAATTGGCAGGCAGAGGTTTTGCGAGATCCATAGGTTATAACAAGCAACAATTAGTTCCGGGGCATATAGAAGAGAGAAGAGCAAGGATGTGGCAAAGCCTTATGAATTCTAGGCCTCTCTCTCTCAATCACACACAAACACGTGCACCATGACAACTGTCTTCCAATTCGTGTCAGCAGGCGCATCATCATCAGCTAGCTATATAGCCTTGGTTCCCATCGTAGGTATTCCCAGCAGTTTATATGTTTACATACACACTTGCACACACATGCACGCACACATGCACATACACACACAACAATGCTAGTGTGCAATTATGCAGAGATAGCCGTCAATTTCTGTGTTTACTTATCTGCACATGCGCACGCGCAATTTATGGCATGCAAGCCAAGGTGTACTCAGAAGCCTCTTCATGCATGTGTAGAAAAGACGGAATGGTTGTAACCTTGTGATGGCACGCACGCACGCCATCGCAAGGTTACAGCACGTGCGTGCATGCACGCACACGCGCGAGCACACACACACACACACACACGTGCATGAAATCATCTAAATGTGCTTGAATTTGTGTCTAACATGCTCTCCCTACAATCTTGCTACCATACCTGGCATACCACACAACAATTGGTAGCAGAGGTCAATGCTTTGCCAAGTGAGCCCCTTGCGAAGAAGGTCCAACGTGCAAAGAAGTTGGAAAAGATGGACATAACTTAGGAGCAAGAAGAGGGATCTCCTTCTCACGAGGAGAGCTTCAACAACACCCCCCCCCCCCCCCCCCCCCCCCCCCCCCCCCCTCCACCTCTCCTATTGCAAAAGTGGTTGCGTATCAACCAAGGAGAAGTCCACGAAAGCACACCCCGCTATCGATGAAACACGCCCCCTAGCCTAACAACAGTTGACAAAAGAAGTTGTTGGGTACAAGCGAGTGTGGAGTGGATTCTACAGAAGTGGTAGAGGATGAGGCAAAGGAAAGCGCATGGGAAGAGTTTGAGGTACATGCAAAGGGGGAAGAGGCAGCCAATATTGCAGATCCAAAATTCTACTTAGAGGTTGAGTTCCCGAATGGCCGGCTAGCACGCCAATGTCGTGCAAGTGTAAGATTGCCCAAAGCGCTTGGCCTTCATCTTCAAGAGGTTGTGCATGATTGCCCACCTCAAGACTTTAAATGGTATCAACATAGAGATTGAAAAGCGTCCTGGAGGTGAGTCCCTACAGAAAGAGGCTAAGAGAAGAGCAAATCTGATGCCGAACCCTGTAGTAAAAGCTTGGCATAAAGCAGCCATGAAAATATTTGGCAACAAGGATAGGAAGTTTAAGTAAAATTGCAAGAGGTATCAACGTTTCATGCACTTACGAGCTCACCAAGTATGGCAAGACCTCGAAAAGCAGTACAAGGACATGTTAGAGGTTTCTTTTGTCGAGGAATTTGTAGCTGGGAGGAGGATGAAAGACTACATGGCATGCAATGCTCTCCGTGTCACGAGGACGTGGCAACTGTTAACTATGTCACAAGGACGTGGCAACTGCTAACCTTAGTTGTTGGTTTCTTTCCAATGATTTTTGTTTTATTTTTAAGACCCTCTTTTTGAAGTTGCAAATGGTCAGACATTGTATGGCCAATGTGAACGGTAGTTTCAACCGCAGACGGGAAGTCGGTCGGCACTGGAATTCGTATAGTAAGAGGATGTTTAGGCTCAATGCAAGGTCATGTAGGTCCCCCCGCTGCACTTAGCAAGTTGGTGGATGCTAGGAAGTGAACTCAATAAAGGCATAAAGTCAAGGTGGGATCACCAATAGAAAGTATCCGACAGTTGGGCCACATTGCAGTTTTGAATGCGGTCCCAATGAGGATAGACGGTCAGATGACTAGTGGGAGCGCAACGGAAGCATCTCCTAAAATTTAGGGAACTGCTATTTTGGGCCGTGAAATGTATTCGCGTCATTACCCTCGGTATGACCAAGGGAACACTTTACAACTTTGCCGTGAAGTCAACTAAGCAACCATTCGGGAGATTTTTAGGCGGCAGCCCCGAAACGGGAAAATGCTTGTAATCGTGCCAAGGGACACATTTCTGTGCACTTGCCTCATGCAAGAGAAGGTAGCGCTGAATTTATAGTTGGGAGGCTCATTTTTGAGTTTCCTGTCGTCACAGGTTAAGAGCTATGGAGTGCTTTCTTTTCCTCTCATGCACAATGTGGTGCTAGGAGTGATGTCCCGCACACTACACACTGCTCTCTCTCCCCCCTACATGCAATTATGTGATGCCTCACAAGAGGGCTCCTCATTTGACTGATGTACAGCTGTGTGGTTTCATGCTTTTGTGCTGAGGCAAGAGCCTCCTTAAGCAGGAATAGGGGTAGCTAGCTACTACTCCAAAGCAGGCACCGGTGAGGGTCATAACCTCACCGTATTGGTGCGTTTTCAGCGTAGTGTATGTTCTGTAAATTGACTATTTTTCAGCCATACGGATGCCAGAACCATTGGAATCATGCCCCACTGGCAAAAGACAGTTAGGGGACTGTTTGGGGTTGAAAACAGGGCAAAAATCAGTAAATACAGCGTACTGAATTTACTTGTTTTGGGCAGGAGTCATAGGGTTTATGCTAGTGGAAGTGAGTTCCAGTAGGGGAATTGGATTCTCGCAAGTTTTGGGGTTGTTATGTTGCCCAAATTTGGACAAAACAAATGGTATCTAGTTGGATATAGGTGAAGTATTCCCAGGCCTCTACTTTGTATTTACCCTCTCTAAGAATAAAGAAATACCGAAAGGGACGCCAATTTTGGGGCCTACAGGTTATCGGCGTCTGCTTGGAGCATTCTAGCTTCCGAGCCGTGTGTGTGCTTAAGTGTTAATTGTTGTCACAGGTTTCCTTTGCACGTTCTCCTTGTGTGTATCTAAAGTAAAGATTTTCGGGTGAAAGCCAAAGCCTACCGCCCAACGGGCCGGTTTCAAGCTTCCGTTGCCGGGACGTCAATCACTTTTTTCTCAAAGAGTGAGCCTCGGTTGTTTTGGGTAAAGACACATAGTACAAGAACGCGGGATTACAGTATGACCGACAAAGGGAAGGGCATTATGGAAGAGGGTTCCTCTTCAAAGGACAGACAAGAAACTGCTATGACGTTCGAGATTGGTGAGAGCTCATGGCCACGTCAGTCCGTACCTCCTATCGATGTGAATGTCCTCGAGTAGTATAGGGCTTTATAACTGGGCAACTTGAGGATGATGCGTTCAGGACTCAGTTAGGTTCCGCGGTGAATGTCTTTTAGCAATCGGTGCAAAATCCAAGGTTTATGGAGTTCTTGCAAGCGCCACTAGTGCATTAGCAAAATAGGCAACCTACACCGCGTACAGAGTTGTTGAGGCTCAAGCCCAAGTACTTTATGCGACTCAACAGGATAGGGAACACTCGCATGTTGCGGAGTCGGGGGATCCAAAACAGGTTTCTCCCGTGCTTGAATAGGATGTTAGGACTCCTATTCCACAGGTTATGTCAGTTCAGCCCGCCACCTTTCAGAGCTTGCATGCTGTCTTGAATGGATAGGGAAATGGTTACCAGGCAATGCACCCAGTTTTTCCACAACCCACGGTACATCCTACGTATTTCAGGGGTGGATCAATGTTGCAAAGTATAGGTGGTTATACGCCTGGAAGTCAGCCGTACATGCATGGAACAATGTTTGGGGGTATGCAAGGCATGATGCCAAACCCCATGTATGGTAGCATCGGCATGCAACAAGGTTTTCAGTTTGGGGTGCCACAGGGTCTTTTTGGCTTGGTTGGTTTTTCTGGACAGCAGCCATATCGCACCTCTGACTCAAAATGTGAATGGCCAAGATGTGCCGTCATGCCTACTACAGGTACAGTGTCCATGTTGCAAACCATTCCGTATGACAATTTGGGGGCACTGGAAAAGACGAAAGCTTACAAAGAAGGTGGTGCAGCTGTAAAGTTCAGCACTTTCAGTGGCTTCAAGGATAAAGCAAAGGCTCTCACTTTCCTCCAGCAGTTTGATATAGCTTATGTAGAAGGGAATTTTACAGAGGCCTCCAAGGTTAGAAAAGCTGCCACTTTCTTAAAGGACAATGCGCTTACATGGTGGACGACATTGTCAATGCTAGGACAGGCACGCGCCACTAGGGTTTACTTCAAGTAAACGTTTGTATCTGCTTGGCTGTCAAATGAATGTGAAGCCGACGTCATGACAGATTGGCACTTGCTTACTTCGGCTACATGCAAGATCTTGCTGGAGTACAATCGGAGGTTTTGTAAAGTGTTATTCTCAGTGATCTCCTACAGATTTGTGCCATTGACAAAGCAGATAGAGAAGTACAGTTGTGGGCTGCCTAAAGGGCTACATGATTACTGTATCAAGAACAGAGTGGCTACCCTCACTTAGCTTATGGAAATTGCTAACATTGGTCTTGCCTTGTTGAAAGGAGAGAACAGTGGGTTTTCGAGCAACGAGAAAGGAGGCCAGCAAAAGAAAAATTCAGCGAAGAAGCCCTTTGTGAAAACGGCTCCTGAACCATCACAGGGTCAGAAAAGGCCACCAAAGACAAGGATTCAGCCGGGACTTCTGGAGCGCAGGCAAAGAAACAGAAAAGAAAGCCTTTTGTGCGCAAGTCGCTCGAGGAAAAGGTCCTAATGGCTGAAAATAAATGCTTTATATGCGAGCACCGTGGTCACTTCGCTAACAACTGTTCACAAAGGAAAAGACCAGCTGACTCAGATGATAAAGAAGACCAGAAAGGCAAGAAGCCTAAACCCACGGCAGGTTTGGTGCCAGATATGGTGGGTGATAGGCCCAGTACAAATGCCAGTGAGTTATGCAGGGCATGGGGTAAAGTTAGGGATCAGACGACACTCATCTTCTTTGATCCAGGTGCCAAAGCCAACTTGCTAGCTATGAAGCTAGGCATCAGAGCTGAAGAAATGGGATACACAGCACAGGCAGGGTTGGCATGTCGTGGCCACTCAGTGTGGGTTACTCCCATTATTGGAAAGTTGCGTCTGCATATTCAGTCGTATGTGGACACAGAAGAGTTTTATATCATGCCATTCGAAGGGTGCGATGCGCTACTTGGAATTCGGTGGATGTTTAGAGTGCAACATGGCGTGTTGGATGCCTTCGGCAAGACGATCACCCTTCAACATAGGGACAAAACTCATGTTTTGGATGTAAAGCTCAAAGGGGAGTCTGTCCCTATTGTACCTGCTTCTGCTATCACTTCTGTAATAAAGAATCATCTTTCTGTGTACTTGACTTTTGCACGTGATGTCTCAGATAATGATGAATCAAATTTATCCGTGTTAGATAAAGAAAGGTCAGCATTTTTGCAAAAGTTTAGTGACTGTTTTTCCAGATTCATTACCATCACAATTGCCGCCAGAGAGACCTGAAGACCATCGGATAGATTTGGTGCTAGGGTGTAGCCCACCAAGTAGACCTCCCTACAGGGTTAGCGCGGCGCAGCAGAAAGAGATTATGGGCCAGGTTGAGGAGTTGTTAGAGAAGGGGTTGATTCAGCCTAGTTCTTCACCCTTTTACTCCCTAGTGCTCCTAGCTAGTGCAGAAGAAGGATGGCTCATGACACATGTGTATTGATTACCGTGCGTTGAATAAGAATACCATCAAGGATAGGTTTCCTATTCCTCGAATTGATGATATTCTCAATCGTTTAGAGAGTTCTACAATTTTCAGCAGGATAGACCTTAAGAGTGGGTACCATCAGATTCGTATAAGGCCAGAGGATGTGCACAAGACTGCGTTCAGAACGACGTTTGGTCTTTATGAGTTTCTAGTGATTCCAAGTGGGCTAACAAATGCTCCTCCCACGTTCAACAAAACGATGAACCGGATTTTCCGCTCGCTTCAACAGTTTGTTGGGACATTCTTCGATGACATGATAGTCTATTTGAAGAATGAAGAGGAGCATAGGCGTCACTTGACCATTGTGTTCGAAGAGCTGTGCAGTCACATGCTATTTGTCAATCCTAATAAGAAAAGTGAATTCTTTCTTGAAGAGATCCACTTTCTTGGCCACATAGTCTCAAAGGATGGTGTCAGAATGGATCCCGCAAATGTCGAAGCTATTAAGACATGGCCAAACTTGAAGACTGTGCACGATGTCAGAAGCTTCTTGGGATTGTGTTCCTACTATAGAAGGTTTATCAAGAATTTTGCAAAGATAGCATCACCTCTTCACGCTTTGCAAAAGAAAGAGGTCACTTTTAGATGGGACCCAAAAAGAGATTTCAGCTTTTAGTCTCTTTAAGGAAAAGTTGACTTCAGATCCAGTAATTGTTTTGCCAGATCTCACGAAGTCATTTGTGGTCCAGTATGATGCGTGTGGTAGTAGCATCGGAGAAGTGCTAATGCAAGATGGACGGGTAGTAGCTTGTGAAAGCCGAATTTTGCAAGGGCCAGAGAGGACTATGCAAGTCTATGAGAAAGAGCTCTTGGCCGTGATTCATGCGCTTTCTAGCTAGAGGCACTACCTCCTAGAAGCTTATTTTGTTGTCCAAATAGATCATCAGACCTTGCGATACTTTTGGACACAATCAAAGTTATTCAAAAAGCATATGCGATGGGCAAACATTCTTTCCATGTTCCACTTCTAGATTATGCATGTGGAAGGTAAGAAGAATGTTGTGGCCGATGCGTTATCAAGAAAGCCACAGATTTAAGCTGTGTCAATTCCTTATCATCATGAGTTAGATGACATGAAGGAACAGTATGGTACTAATATAGATTTTGCAAGGATCTTTGAACAGTTGCAAGAGGGGCAACATCATGAGCACTACCTCCTTAGAGATGGTTTTATGATGATGCATGGCAGACTTTGTGTCACTAGGCCATTGCGACATAAGGTCATGGAAGAGAGTCATGTCCCACCGTATGCAGGGCATCGTAGTATGGATGCGACACTTAAAGTGGTAGAGACATTCTTCTATTGGTTTACCTTGAGGAGAGATGTGGATGCCTTTGTGCGAGCATGCATGATTTTCCAAAAGATCAAGTTTGACAGGCAAAAGGCACCAGGGCTATTAGAACCACTGCCAATTCCGGATAAGCCATGGGAAAGCATTGCTATGGACTTTATCTTTGATCTTCCAAGAATGCCAACAGGGAATGATGGTATATGGACCATTATCAGCAGGTTCAGCAAGCAGGCCCATTTTATCCTTGTCAGGAAGAAGATAAAATCTGATCAGAGGCACGCTTGTTCATGTACAATGTGTTTAAGTACCATGGTATGCCACAATCGATTATCAGTGATCGTGATCCTTACATGACCAGTTTGTTCTGGAGAGGATTGTTTGAAAACATGGGCACTACGCTCAAGTTCTTGTCTTCGTTTCATTCACAAACTGATGGACAGTCAGAAGAGGCTAATTCTATTGTCTTAGATCTAGTGAAATACTATGTGTCGGATAATAAGGGCAAGTGGGAACAGTATTTTCCTTTTCTTGAGTATGCGCACAATAATATGGTGCATTCGTCAACAACATGCAAAGCACCTTTTGAGATTGTTGAAGGCGGCAAAAAAGTTCCTCCTCTTTTGCATACAAAGGACAAGATCTTTGAGGCAGATTGATATGTTGAGAATATGTCGGTCGGCACTGAAATTTGTATAGTAAGAGGATGTCTAGGCTCAGTGCAAGGTCATGTAGGTTCCCCCATCGCACTTAGCAAGTTGGTGGATACTAGCAAGTGAACTCAATAAAGGCATAAAGTCAAGGTGGGGTCACCAATAGAAAGTATCCGACAGTTGGGCCACATTGCACTTTTGAATGCGGTCCCAATGAGGATAGATGGTCAGATGACCGGAACTGCTATTTTGGGTCGTGAAATGTGTTCGCGTCATTGCCCTCGGTATGACCAAGGGAACACTTTACGACTCTGTCGCGAAGTCAACTGAGCAAGTAGCCGGGAGATTTTTAGGCGACAACCCCGAAACGGGAAAATGCGTGTAATCGTGCCAAGTGGCATATTTCTGTGCACTTGCCTCATGCAAGAGAAGGTAGCGCTGAATTTATAGCTGGGAGGCTCATTTTTGAGTTTCTTGTCACAGGTTAAGAGCTATGGAGTGCTTTCTTTTCCTCTCATGCACAGTGTGGTGCTAGGAGTGATGCGTTGCACACTATATACTGCTCTCTCTCTCTCCCCTACGTGCAGTTATGTGATGCCCCACAAGAGGGCTCCTCATTTGATTGATGTACAGCTGTGTGGTTTCATGCTTTTGTGCTGAGGCAAGAGCCTCCTTGAGCAGGAACAGGGGTAGCTAGCTGCTACTCCAAAGCAGACACCGGTGAGGGTCATAACCTCACCGTACAGGTGCGTTTTCAGCATTGTGTATGCGTTGTAAATTGACTATTTTTCAGCCATACGGATGCCAGAACCATTGGGAATCGTGCCCCACTAGCAAAGAACAGTTAAGGGACTGTTTGGGGCTGAAAACAGGGCAAAAACCAGTAAATACAGCATGCTGAATTTACTGTTTTTGGGTAGGAATCAGAGGGTTTATGCGAGTGGAAGTGAGTTCCAGCAGGGGAATTGGTTTCTCGGAACTTTCGGGGCTGTTATGTTGCCGTAATTTGGCCAAAACAGATGGTATCTAGCTGGATATAGGTGAAGGATTCCCAGGACTCTACTTTGAAATTTACCCTCTCTAAGAATAAAGAAATACCGAAAGGGACGCCAGTTTTGGGGCCTACAGGTTGTTGGCGTCTGCTCGGAGCATTTTAGCTTCCGAGCCATGTGTGTGCTTAAGTGTTAATTGCCGTCACATGTTTCCTTTGCACGTTCTCCTTGTGTGTGTCTAAAGTAAAGAATTTCGGGTGAAAGCCAAAGCCTACCGCCCCACTGGCCGGTTTCACTCCGGCTGGCAAAAAATCAAAAGCGGATTGATGACGGTTATGAGGCACATGTGAATATTATGTGTAGGCCTAGATAACCACACCATGTTTGTGTAAGGCATGGCCAATAGTTCACCAAATACCATGTAATGGGCATACACAGAAGAGGGTACACAATGTTCCTCCTTGGCTTGAGGTAGCCTTAGAGGATAACAAGGATGACGAGGATGTCATGCGCAGCGGAATGGAAAACGTGTTAAGAGAGACCATTGCTTCAATCAAGGTTCATCACAACTCACTTGGTTTCTTTTGATGATAGTTAGATAGAGCTTTCACCCTTATGAGATAGAGAGAGAAGAGAGAATATGAATGTCAAAGAGAGATAAATGAAATAGACACCACACTAGGGTCCCAACCAAACCCTCTCAAGGACCCCCCACTACAGTTACCAAAGTGGTATTTACTTCTTTACTTGGTGAGCCGAAGGTCCTTTTTCGACTCTTTGAGCCCATGAACGACCACGTGACACCTCCAAAAAAAAAAAAAAAGCACGATCAAAAGCAGTTGTTTCGGGGTTTTGAATAAAAGTCGAGCCTATGCAGGTCATCGGCGTATCAATTCGCTGTTGGATCTGCATTAGTGCATGCGGTCGTCTACACCACACCTAGACCACACTCTTTGCCTGCACCTAGACAAGGACTGCCTCTCAGTCCTGGCTGCAATCCCTATTTCCGGTGGGGATGACATACGTTCACAGAGCAGCGCCAAGAAAGCAACAATATCTTCTACGCAAGCAAACATGGAGACGAAGAGGTCAACTCACTTAAAGCCTGACATGCTAAGAAGTAGGATACATGCTGATTGTAGAATATACTCAACAGGGGCAGGGACAGAAAGCTTTGGGCTTTTTTCCGTGGATACAAAGTGAGGGGATTTATCTAGATGCAATCACCTATGCTTGCATCTTGAAGGCATGTGGCACTATGCAGAACGCCCATATGGGCAAGATAATTCATGATGATATTGTTATTCAAGAGTTGTTGAAACAAAATGTTGTGTTTGGCACTGCCTTGGTTGACATGTATGCTAGATGAAGTGTACTTTAGAAAGCACCTATGCTTCTTGACAAGATTCTTGTCCGAAACGTCATCTCTAGGACCACACTGTTGCAACGGATGAGAAGCAAGGACATCTCTCCAGATGCAATCACCTTTGAAGGCATCATAGTGCTTGGCACTACCTTGGTCGACATGTATGCCAAATGTGGTGTACTTCAGAAAGCACAAAGCTTGCGTCAGGAGCTTCTCTTCCGGAATGCCATCTCTTGGAGTGCATTGATTGGGGATATGTCCAAGAGGGACAAGGCCAAGAAAATCTGGGCTGTTTTCACCAGATGCGAAGAAAGGGCATTTAACTTGCGTCTGGAATGTCATCTCTTGGATTACATTGATTGCGGGATATGCCCAGCAGGAATAAGTCCAAGAAGATTTGTATTGTTTTCAGGATGCAAAGAGAGGGCATTTCAATCACCTATGCTAGCAACTTAGAAGTGCTAGAGGAGCTTTTTGTTTAGAATGTCGTCTCTCAGAATGCACTGGTTGCAGGATATACACAAGAGGGGTAGGGACAGAAAGCTTTGAGCTATTTTCAGTGGATGCGAAGTGAGGGCATTTAGCTAGATGCAATCACCTATGATTTCATCTTGAAGGCATGTGGCACTATGCAGAATACCCATATGAGTCTTGCTAAGGTTGAAGCAATTAAGACATGGCCAAATCTGAAGACTATGCATGATGTCTGTGGCTTCCTAGGTTTATGCTCATACTATACAGAAGGTTTATACAAAATTTTTATTTCCAAGAAAAGATCCTTCTATTAGTTAATGAAACTGCCCATAGGGCTACAACCACCTCTTCTAGAGAGGGCTACAACAATCATAAGGGGGGAGACTCTCCCAATGAAGAAACAACATATATACAATGAGGCTAAATCAAGAAATGGGAGGAGGGAAAAGCCACACAGGTGGACGGTAGTGCCATCTCATCACACCTTGGACCATGGTGAAGAAAGGCCCAGGGCGCCAGAGCCGAAGGAAATCCTCTCTACGCTCCCGCATGTGGACAGAGTTGCCCTGGAGTCTCTCGATCTGTCCTCTGAGAGTGTGGACCAGCTCTAGCCAAAGATCCCGAACAGTCCCTGCTGGTGGTACAAGGCGATCCTCAAAGTGTGAAAGCAGCGGGCCCGCCGTTTGAACCAAAGTTTCAAGCCACAGATGAGCTCTAACACTCCTCTCTCTCACTGCACCATTCCTGTGGAGTAAGCTTTGTAGCAGGCTGGGGTGTAGGTCGGCCCCCCTGCATCACTATCATCCTGCTGGTGGAGGACAGCTCAAACTTAAGTGCCGGGTCCGTGAGAGTGGACCAAGCAATCGTCTCCCAAGTGTACTGTCGTGCCGTGGAAAGAGCTGGCATGAGCCGAAGGATATGAAGCCAAACGTGTTTTGCCAAAGGACAATCTCAAAGACAATGGCGCCGACTCTCCACAGGATGGTCGCAAGCTACGCATGCTTCCGAGAGACCACTATGTACAAGCCAACTCCCAACTGTTGTAGCCCGATGTGCAACCAGCCACTAGAACAAAGTGACTAGCCGCGGCTGTCTGGAGTCCGACAACCTCACCCAGAAAGCTGACAAGAACTCAGCTGTGAGACCCTCCTCCTGCCAGTGATGTGCTGCAGCAAGACGAGCCTCTCTCCGTGTTGCCAGTATGTGACGTCCCAGACAAACAATGTACTGAAAGAAAGGGACACCTAGCTGGTCGACTGATGAGAAAGGGTCCCTCCAAAACCACTCCCCAGGATTCCACTGCACTCCTGCCAATGGACAACACTCCCAAGCCCACAACCTCCAGTGGCCAGTCTCAAGAGATGCTGGGTCAAGATCTATGACACAAGTCCTCTCAAAGAAGCCCACAACACGAATTCTCTGAAAACAACACTCTGCCACCTGTGGGGCCTTTATTGAAACACGGTGTAAACGACCCACACCCTGTAGCTCGAAGAACAAGGAGGGGACAGTCTCCGAGCGAGCCCGAACTACGATGAGAACCTCCAGTCGTGTAAAGGCTCCCATCCATCTGGGCGCTGCTGACCCAAGAGGCATGAGCCACTCAGTTGGTACTGCCTCTGTGATGTCCTGACACATGCTCTGCACCCCTCTCATGCCCTGAAGCTGGATGCTCTGAAGCTCCTCTGACAAGCCTGAAAACTGTAGCCAGTCACCTGAAGTGCATGATGGACCCTCTGCCATGGGACCCCAAGAAACATGAGGCCTACTACCAACCAAGTGTCCTCTCTGAGTGCTAACCATGGACCGGGGGTTGTCTCAAGTGCTCTTCCGTGCAAGTAGGCTGATGTTGCTCCAGGCCTCTCCGCAGCTGCTCCCAGGAACGGAACAGACTCACAGCAAAACGGTCCTCCAGTCTCCTGCTCATGCAAACTTTGTGCATCTGTGTGAAAATCTATCTTGTCGAAGGTCGCCAGGGGCCTCCAACCTGAGGCACTCTAGCACTAAGCCGCTGAAGCAAAAACTCCTTCCAGGGTCCCTTCCCTGGAAGTAGTCCTCCGACAACAAACTTCCCAAGAAGGGCTCTACTCTGCTGTGCTGGGTCTATGATCCCCAACCCTCCGTGAGAACAAGGAAGAGTGATGACCTGCCAGGTCACTTTGGCCCGGGCTATCTGGGTGTCACGTCCTGACCAAAGGAAGTTCTTGATCAGCCTCTCTACCTGGCTGATGTAGGAACTCGAAAAGATCCAGCAAGAAGTGATGTACCACATAGTAGCCAACAACACCTGGTTGGCCACTACAACTCTGCCTGCCAAAGAAAGTCGTGTGGAGCTCCAATGTAACAACTTCCTCCTGATGGATAGGAGGAGGGGAGAAATCTGCTTCTCCTGAGACAAGTGAAAGCCAACCTGACAACCCTAAGTACCGAACTGCAGTCCCTGGGGGAATCCATCTGAAACCCTCACTTGGAAGCAAATCAGGCATTGGAGCACTACCAACCGAGAAAGCCAATGTCTTTTTCCAGTTGATCAATGCGCCTGATGCACAACAAAAGGTCTCAAGAGCCTGCTCACACCTGTGAAGGTTTGCCTCCTGGCCCTCCAAGTACAAGGCTTAGTCGTCAAACTCAGCATCCAGTAGCTCATTTCCCCGAATAGGGAGCACTAAGCCACGTAGACCAACCTGCTGTGAAACCAAAAACCTGCTCATCGCCTCAGCATAGAACAGAAAGAGAAAGGGGGCAAGAGGGCAGCCCTGTCTGACCAAACGTGTGAGCATGAAATGATCGTCTCTACCACCTAACAAAAGTACCCGACTGTGTGCCCGTCTGTAGAGAGCTGACACGCCTCTGATCCAGGCATGTGAGAAGCCCATCTTGCATAGAGTGCCCTCCAAAAAGTCCCAGTCACCTCTATCATAGGCCTTCTCAAAATCAAGAAGAAGTATCGCCAGATCCTCACCACAGAGGCACGCGAGGGCAGACGCTTCCAGAAAGTAAAGATATTGTCAAGGATACTGCGCTCCTTGACAAAACCTGTCTGTGTCCCATGTATGATGCTTTCTAGAAGTGGCTAAATCCTCAGACTCAGAGCCTTGGCAAGAATTTTGTAGGCTGAGTTGAGGATGGTGATGGGCCGCCGCCGTCGAATCTCATCCAAGGAGCCACCCTCCTTGGGAATAAGTAGATCTGGCCCTCACTCATGTTGTTAGGCATCTCTCGTGTGTGTAGGATGTACTAAAAAGCGTTGCAGAGATCTGAGCCAAGCACATCCTAGTACTCTAAGAAAAAGCTGGGAGTCAGACCATCCTCACCTGGACAGCGACCACGGGGAAGTGCTATGAGGGCCACAGGAGCTCCTCTAGCTGTAAAGGCAGCTCAAGACCCTGGCGCATCTCCTCAGTCACAAGACAAGGCATCTGTGCCCACACCTGCTCTCTACATGCATCCTGACGCTTTGACTGAGGCTCTGCTGATAGCAGACACGGTAAAATTATGTGGCAACAGCACGCATGTCCTCTAGCTCTAAAGCAACTGACCCGTCAGACCTCCTCAATTGGCTGACCTGGCATGCGCCTGCTGGGGCCCCACCGTCTCAAAGAAATCCCGCTGGCAAACACTTGGCGAGCCTGCTGTAACTGCTCCTCCAACCAAGGACTTTCTGGATACTGCTCCTGCATTCTCTATAGGGAAGCAACACCTCGTTGGAGACGCTACTCCTCCTCTGTCGCTACAGCGCCAAGCGGGGGCTGTAGACTCTGTGAGAAATAGCCGACTAAGCTGAGCAAGTCCAGAGGCCACTCTGTCAGCAGGAGAGTCCTACAAGTCTAAGCCCTCTGTTCAAAGAGACACCACTCGCTCTTTGAGCACAGAGTCTAGCAAGACCCTCTCAAGGATGTGAAGCATCATGCTCCCCTCCTCTATGTATCTGTCACTGTGAGGATCACTGGTGCATGGTCCGAAAAAGAAGTTCCAGGTAAAATGCAAACTGACCCACCCAAGTCACAAAAGTGGTCACTAGTGTAGAAGCGATCTATCCGAGATAGATTCACTCCTTCCACTCTACGGTCGAACGAGAGAGGGCCAGACTGTTAGGTGGCCTCACAAAGCTAGAATGTTGCCACACATCTGAAACCCGCAAAGTCATATATAACCTCTCCCAAGCTGCCAACTCAATACTATGCACAGTAGTATGGCTACCTCCAATCATGTCCACGGGGTCCTCCAACATGTTGAAGTCTCCCCCGATGCACCATTTCTCTGCCTGCGGGGCAGAGGCTCTACAATAAGAGCCCCAAACTCTGCACGTGGCCTCACCACATTGGGCGCGTAGATGTTCAAGAAGCCCATGAGGCAACCCTGAACGTGCATAGTAATCCACTAAGCCTTGCCTAGCACAATAATCCCTCTGTCCACAATGGCCTGCTGCAAAGAGTCCGCAATAGTCATACATACCCCACCTTGGATGCCTCCTGGTCCAAACGCAGCTAACCAAAACGTCTCATAGCAACCATGCAAAATCTAACCACATCGCCGAGTGCGGCTCTCACAAAGATGATGCTCCTGTAGCATCTCTACAGCTCTTGACGCAGCCGACCCCTCTAACGTTGAAACTGGGGCCCTCCTAATCCCTGCACATTCTGTGAGATGATCCTCATGGAGTCAGTGAGAGAAAACAGATATTGCCGCAGCAACCAACCTCGCTGTCTTTGAGGCCGGTTTGGATGGGGAGTAATCCGCATCCGAACGACCTCTAGACAAGCACGAAAGAAGTGACTGTCCCGCCTGGACACAAGCTGAGCGAGCAGCCTGAAGGGCTATATCCTCTGTCCAAGAATCCTCATGCACAAATACATAACAAGGAGGGCACTGAGTGTCAGCGAACAAATGCACCACAATGTGCCTGCAACCCGCTGCATCTGGAGGCGTCACGCTGAACCTGGCAAGAGGCCAAAGTGTCTGCACTAGATCTGTCACCGCTAAGTCCCCTTTGTGGTGTGAGAACTCAGTAGCCTAAATCTGGAGCCAGTCAAGGACTGTGTGCTGGGTCCACTCTGTGAGATCCCCACCACACAACAGAAAGGAGAAACCCACCGTTATGTCCAGAGCCTCAATGCCTCTAGTTGCAAGAAAGAGGACGTGGCTCGAAAGCTAGCCTCCTCAGGTCAGGAGAAGAGTCACCAAGAATTCGAGTGAAGCTGTAGTCGAAGAAGTCCCAGCGTCTGCGAATGTCGAAGCTAGTCAAACCTCTAGGGACTGCTACATAGGGAGAAGTCTGGACCAAAAAAGAGGGCCTCAGGTGGGGCTGTCTCTCTCGAGCCACACGGCTCGTAGTGAAAGCACTACCAAGAGAACGCCTCACGGCAGAAACGTGTCCAGTAGCCTGCGTCTTGAGCAATGGAGGAGGGATCGAGAGATGAGGTTGTGGGTCCCATAAGGGAGAGAGGATGGGCGGGAACCTTAGGGTTAGCTTCATTGAAGACCTCCAATAGTTAAGTGTTAAAAGTCCTTTGACCTTAGGTAAGCTAGGGCTGAGCTTGAGGTGCTTGTCGTGCTTGATGACTAAAGGTGTTTGTCGTGCTTCTGACTCAGGTGCTTGAGGTGCTTGTCGTGCTTGCCGACTAGGGAGCTTGAGGTGCTTGTGGGAACACCACCCAATCTTGAGATGCTTTGTCATGCTTGCTGACTAAGGTGCTTGAGGTCAGGTGTGCAAAAGTCAATCACTATCCCTACAAGGAGGAGGTGAGCCCTACAAGAGGGGGGCTAGAGAGAGAACATACGCACCCTCACACAAGGGGAGGAGGAGGCGGGGGAGGCGAAGCGGCAGCGTCTGAGGGAGGAGGAGGCGGTGGTGGAGGAACTGAAGTGGACGTGGCCTCCTCAAGCGGGGCTTGTTGAAGGGGATCAAAACGGTTCCCAGTCGAAATCCAGTGTTGCTGAGCTGCAGAAGGTCGACCACCGGGAGCAGTGGGGCGAGCCCACCTCTGCCGACTGCAGCCAGGCACCTACTGCCAACCGTCAGTTGTTTGATTACTGGTCTTTGTCGAGGTACCAGCCTGTGCGACTTGTGTATGTGGCTGCTCATGCGTTGTGGGTCGAGGTCTCCTGCGAGGACAGGCCTTTGCCAAATGGCCCATCTGCATGCAAATGAAACACTAGTCGGGAGACCCGAAAACTCCACACTCAGTCTGATCCATCCCCCACTCACCCGAGGCAGCAGTACCACCTTAGGGAGGGAGTGTGTGTCACGAACAAGAACACACACAATAGGTAAACCTGCGGCCTTGGCTACAACTGAAGCTGCAATGGCGGAGAGCCTGTATGTCGAGTGGGCTCATCGAAATCACTTTGGCCATCATATCTGCAAACTCGAACTCTACCTTGTAATACCCTCTCCCGAGGATTAGACATCAGTGATCTTGCCCACATCGGAGAGAAGACGGGCTTGTAGTAAATCTCAAACCTCACCACGACTAGGCCGAGTGCCAATGATCTTCAAGATAACCGAAGTGGCTTGCAAGCGCTCCACTTCGGCCATCAAGCTTGCTTGCTCTTATGGCGAAAGAGCAAGTCGAAGAGTCCGCTCCGCAGTGTCGGGCGAGGGGGCTTCAGTGGAGTCCCTCTGAGGTGGAGCAAAAGCTGCCATTTTGTGTCTGCTGCTGAGTCAGACGGGTTGAGGCGTGAGGGGCTGGGACGGGCGCGCTGGGCTGGCATCGGGTTCTGCAGGGTAGGGCAGCGCGAGGGAGGATGGAGGGGGAGAGAGCGATGGCGAGAGAGAGGGTGTGCAGGTGCGTGGGCAGGGGAGGGGGGCGAGGGTAGTAGCAACGAGCTTACTCTCGGCTCACCTGTTGTATGTTGGAGCACATTTCTCGAGGCACCACTTGATACCATCACACATAACTTGGCTCCTATAGAACTCCCCCATCACATTGATTCATGGTGATAGCAAGGAAAGGTGGTAAAAAAGTATTGTTTTTGTCAATACGTCAAGTAGTGAGCATGGTAGCTTGAATTGTGTAGCTATGTTAAGTTTATATGTCTCAAAACCCTACCTCAAACTGAACTATCTAAGTATGCCCTACTAACCACCTAGCCTGTTGGCTTACGTCAAGGACTATCACTCAAGTGTGATAGAGTGTAGGTAGCTTGTAAATAGGATTTGGGTGAGTTTTAGCTAATTGACGTAGGATTTGTTTATGGTTGTGAGGGTTCATAGGAATTTAGCTCAAGGGAATTATTACTAGATGCAATGAAAATAGGGATGTTTTACCACATGCATATCATGTGCATGAGTTTGAGTTTGCACTACCAATGTGTGCGGTATAATCCATAGAGACCCATGCCAAAGGTTCAATGTTGATAGGCTTCAACAAAGATGAATCTTGCTACCTTTGGTGGTAGGAACACGCTCTTTAATCATTTCAGTAAATATCAAGGCCATGTATTAGATGAATTGGCAACAATGACAGGGGTGGGCATGTTAGCAAGAAACTAGCTTGATAGGTGGAGCATGCACTATATGTGTATGTAGCATAAGAGAAATGTGAATGCAATGATGCTCTTGAATTCTTGCAAGGTGTGCAGATGGATGCCACCACCACCAAGGAGTAACTTAAAAGAAATGCAAACGACTCTAGAAAATCTTACAAAAGTAGCTGATGTGGAGACTTTGAGGCTACAACTAGCATGTATCATAGGGTGAAAGCATGTTAACGTGTCGCGCTTTTTGTGGTAGTTAGCAGTTTCAAGTTAGCACGCTTTAAAAAAGTTGGGCGTCCGGTAAAATTTTTACAATTCGTATCAAAATTTGTCGGAGGCTGTACATTTGGATTCCTTGTTTCAAGAGCTTTCTACTGATATATCATATGTCATAGATCTTGGAGATGTAGCTCATGTTATTGTACTAGTTAGCATATGTCAAAATTGTGCTAGTTAGCATTGTCCGGGACACCAAAAAGCATGACAAGTTAACATGCTTATAGCCCATAGGGAGATACGATAAGTGTGGATGTGTCAAGGTGGTACTCAAAGGCAAGTCCTCCTATCTCTTTAAGATTTAGTGGTATTCATTTACAGAAATTTGAAATACTAGTAAAACATAAGACCGCTTTTAGCTATCTCCTCTCTAAAAATAAACAAATCTTTGAACCTAATTTAATGAAGGTTGAATTTAAAAAAAAGGAAATGCTTTGATGAGCTTGATCATCAAAAATCACAATACAGCCTTGGTATATCCTTTTCATAGGGTACTACAACAACCAAAATCCCAATTCAATTACTACTTCCTTCTACTAAGGATTTTCCACCAGTAGCAGGTATCCAATATCTCGCTAGGGTCGAGGGACTCATTTTGTTTATGAAAATAAAGCTCATGTTTGGATTTCCAGAGTGCTTTCAAAACCGTAGCTCTTACAATACAGATATCTATTAAGAGGTACTCACTTTCAAGCCATCTAGATCCCAAGGCAAGGTCCCTTCAAAAGAAGGGAGTATCCAAACGTTTGTAGACCCACTTGCATATTTTCCCTATAAAAGATCTGATGATAGGGCAACTCCAGATCAGGTGCGAGAGTCTCATTTGGGTGTTTTCATTTGAGATAGGTGCCCTCTCCTAAGACTCTCACTTTTTCCTTATCCTTGGTTGGTAAGAATCCAAAAAACACTTTCCCAAAGAAAAACTTTGTGTCTCCCACTACATCTGGCCTTCTAGATATTTCCAACTTCTTGGCTCCATTTACTTGCTACCAACATTTTGGACCATATCTAGTTAATGTCACCAACTCAATCTTCTAAGACATATAGTTTTTCATAGATTGTTTTAGTCTTGGGTGCGCCAATCATCCGTCCACCAGTCCACTTCCAAGCTTTCTAGTCCATTGATGGGTAGTAGGGGGAAGGGACATGTCCGAGACCTTTTCCAGTGGCCTTCCAACTAGGAGGACCTCTGGAGAGAGAGATTGTTGCACAACTGTAATTGTTCTAGGGATTTGCATTCTTCAGTTTGAAAGTCCTCGCAAGCCTCAAGGTGCCAAGGCCCTTGTTGTTGAGATTCCTAGCTATTTCTATCCAATGGGAATTTAGCCCCAGGCCTTCTATCATGGGTCAGCAAGGAGACCAATGTCTCGCCGTTCCTTTCCAATATTTGGTAATAGGTATCCTCCTGCCACATCAGTGTAGCTGTGGATTTACAACATTTATCATTAAGTAAAACCTCCTAATTGAACCCTCACCCCTGAACCCTCACCCCGAAGGGGGTAGAAGCCTATTTTGAATGCCGAGGTTCAACCAAGAACCACCTCTAGACTTCATACGGCCTCCATTATCTTAGTTTTGCCATATAGGCCTAAATTTCTTCCAAGTAGGCCAAGTTGCAAAACAATTTCGCACAAATTGCTACAACATGAACAATTGGGTCTAAAATGTCCAAGCCACCCTGCGCCTTTTTTGTTTAGATCACTCTTCCCATTGCCACGGTGTCCCTACTGTTTATTTGTTTCTCCACAAGAACTCCTTTATTGGATTCAGGAAGGCATTCCATTTTTTTTCAAAGTAGTACAAATAGTGACACAAAGAAAATGTAAGGGATAAAGAAGGTGTCTATTATCATATCCTTGCAGTGATAAGGAGTAAGAACAAACTCCTAGCGCTTTGTTTTCTTTTTAATTCTCTCAAGAATTCAATCAAAGGCTTGCTCGTGAGTAGCTCCTTTCCCAACAGGCATGGGCCAAGTGATGGAAGATGTTGCCTCTCTTAATAATCTCTCATGTCTAGCTTGACTCTCATAAGGAGATAAGTCTTGACTTGTCGATGTTGCATTGAGACCGTGATGTTGTGGAAAATTCTTTAACTAACTCCAAGGTCTTTTTGACGTTATTTCCTTCTGCTTGGAGAAAAAAAAAGAATCATATGTGAACATCTTGATGAGCAGCTATTTACCATTTTGGATTTGCAACCCTTTAATCTTTCCCTTTACCGCCGCTTGCTCCAACATAGCTTTGGAATCGTGCCTAACTTTATCTCCTTCCCCTCTAAAGAGGGTGGTTGACAAGAAGTTTCTTCTCTTGCAAGAATGTATACACCGCATTTGGTTAAAATACACCAGCGTGGATTTATGTAAATGAATTAGCTTGTGCTTCAAAAAAGAACAAAAAATGTCTGCAAATGAAAAGGCAATTGACAATAGTCTTCATTGATATGTACAATGTCTACAAGAGTTACATCAAATTTGCAATTAATATACGAATAGATACAAAAGGTTCTTTCATCTACATCTCTAGTAAGTAGAATACATTAGGATTCTTGATAAGCTCAAGGTTACAAATTTCTATGTCCCCCAAAAATACGTGAAACACATATGGTTTTAATCATCATTGAATACTTTGGTGATTTGGTTTTAGATACATTGAGTATGATGAGCGTTCTTTCCATCAATGGTGCTATAGAAAATTAAAATGGCATCATATGTATTCGAGGGAACGTATAAGTTTCTAAGCCAAGAATTTCAAGCATTTCACAAATAACATTAGCAACATGTCAAGGTCCAGCCAAGACCTCTAAGACCCTTTTCTTGAAGGCAATAAGATGGCAAAGTTGGAGCATTGGCACAATCTATGGAGAGTAAAATTCGGTAACTATATATAGAGAGAGAACGAGTGAGAGAAACCAACTTGTATTAACTCAAATGATTACAATGGTGACCCATGGCCCTGCTTATATAAGATATTTAGTTTTGAGTTGACTTAATGGATCCACAGCCCGCAAATTCTTGGGCATGGAGGTGCAATCAAAAGTACTTCCTACCTTGCCAAAGGCTTTTGTTCAGTTAGATTTAAAGATGAGTCTCATGTTTCAAGGATTGTTGAAAAAGGTCCCCTCCTGTTTAAAAGAACAACTGTTTGTGCGGTACCTTGGGAGCCAATATTTGACTCGGCAGAGACCCTCCAAGAGTTCCCTCTAGTCTACGTAGAGTTTGTCAGTCTATCGAGCTGGCTCTAAAACAACATCAAGATGTTAGCAAGCCATTTGGGTACCCCTTTGTTTGTTTCTAACAAGAGGGGGTCTAGGAACCACCAAAGAGTATGGTGGTCAATGTTGGTGTTGGGCTCCTTACAATTCCCCTAAACTTTTGGACCTAAGCTTCAAGTGTAACAAGTTTGGGCACTTTGCCAAGGATTGCCCATGAAATCTCATAGTGTTGCCAATCCTAAAGCTCAAGACTCCACCTATAAAGCTGTCAATCAAGACCTTGTTGGATAAGCTGCTCAAGTTGACAATGAGAAACAAATGGAGGATATTAAAGAGGCAAAAAATGTGGAGGTCACAGACTCTATGACGTGCAACGACAAAAACAAAGTAGAGCAGGAGAGGCCTTTCTTGCCACAACATGTCTCTCCACAAATCCTTAAATGTCCAAAGGAAAAAGCTTTTGTCTTTTACTCGTCTTCACCAAAGCTATGTATGGTTGCAACCAGAACGATGTATGGCTGCAACCATAACAATGGTTCAAGTCCCGGGGCTAAAGTGGGTGAAGAGGGTCAAGGAAGTAGTAAGAGAAACCAGAATGATAGAGCTTTCCATCACCTTGAAAGAAAAGGGCATCGACCCAATCCATGGGCTTTCTAAAGAGAAAGCTAACACATTCCTCTTCACAAGCCCTTTGAAGTCTGGGATTGCCATGACTCTGAAGAGCCCTCGGCATCTCCTATGATCAGGGATGTAAAGGCAAGGAAGGCTTTGGATTATGAGGAATTTGTCCCTCTCTCCTAATGAGTTCAACAATTTAGATGTTGTCCTGGAATGTGAAGGGCATTAGAACAAGAGAGAAGCAAGCAAAATTAGGGCATGCATGAAGAAGAGGAAAAGCATAAACTATTGGTGTCTGCAAGAACATCACCTTGACGCCATGGTCCAAAAAAAAACACTTGGGAAATTGCTCTTCTTTTATGGGTCTGTGGTAGATGGTTTTAGCATAGTTATGACTTGCATACATAGGGATCTAGAGCCAAAAGTGGTTTGTTGCCACCCTTTCAGGAGGGCTCTTCATGTGTCTGTTAAGGTTCATAATAACATACTCACCATTATCAACATGTACGTCCCAAATTTTTCCAAAGGTAGGAATCTTCTTTGGAATGATCTCTCCCACTTACAACCAGAGGGTGAATTCTGTCTTGTTAGTGACCTCAATATGGTGTGCTCCAAGCAAGATAGGCAAGGCTCGTCAAGCATTCTAGCTGGGGGTGAACGTTAGAAATGGATTGCTCAGGAGGATAAATGGCCCTGACCGATTCTTTCCAAGCTGGCCCTTGGAGGGATGACGCAGGCTTCAGTTATCATAGTCTTGAGTCCAACCAAGCTGCCTCCAGATTAGATGAGATCTACTTCTTGCACAATGTGGATTGGGTGTTTCCCTCACTTCAATTGCAAGCCTTGTGAATGAAATCCTTGTAGATCATTTTCCTATTCTTGGAACCTTGGAATTTACGTCAGAAGAGAGTCACCAACTGCAAGGATGCAAGAAAATTCTTGTCGCCACCCCAAATCTTTTTAAAGATGCCCATTATAAATCCCTGGCATCTTGTGATGTAGAAGAGCTAAGCCAGGATCTTAACAGAGAAAGATCAAGTTCATGGAAAAGATTTAGGAAAAAAATCCAAACTATCATCAAAAGAGTTGGGCCAACACTCAAAAAGAAAAACAAGCAACAAATAACATCTTGCAAAACAAAATACGAGGAGATTGACCATAAGAAAAGGCAAGGCAAGGCCTCTATCTAGGAACACATAGAATGGATGAAGATTAAGCAGACCCTGCAAGAAAAATAATTTGAGGAGGCTATCTCTTAAGGGCTTCAATCCCAGGAGCGGAGCATAAAGAGTGAGGAGATCAGCAAGAACACGTTGCTTAGAATGATCAAGGTACGAAAAAGACAGGCTACTATCTCTTCCCTTTTTAACAATCAAGGGGAATGTATCAACAACCCTGATCACATTAGTAAAGTCATGTTGGACCATCTCAGCCAAATTATTGGTAAAGAGGACTCTCCCTCTCCCAAGATCAAGGAGGCCAAGACTAAGTTGTTTGCAGCCACCCCATGCCTGGTAGACTCAAGAGGTGCAACATACCTAGAGAGGCCATTTACCTTGGAAGAATGCTAGTTGACACTCAAAAAGCTAGGGAAAGAAAAATTACCAGGTTGTGACAGAATCATGGTGGAATTCTGCCAAGAATTCAGGGAGTGTCTGGGGCCCTCCTTCCTATATTTGGCTAGTAGAGCATTTACCAAAAATTTTCTTGGTAAGGATGTGAAGAAAGGGTTAATTAAGCTCATCCCCAAGCAAGTATCCTGATCTCAGATCAAGCTTTGAAGATCGATCACTTTGATAACGATGGTATACAAGGTGCTAGCTAAACTTTTAGATGAAAGAATGGCTCGTGTGTTCGCCGATGTTATCTCTCCCCATCAACATGGATTTATTAAAGATCATCAATTTATGATAACAATTTAGCGGCCGTGATAGGTATGGAATATACCAAGTTTAGGGCTCAAGAATGTATCTTGTTGCAATTCGACCTAGATAAAGCATATTACACATACCTTTTTTGAAACATTTTTAAGTTAATAATGTTTTGTTTTATCTAGTTTTGTTTCGAAGCAATCAAAGTGATTTAGTTAGTTAGTTTGTTTGTTTTTGTTTTTCTTTTCTTTTCGTGTGTCCCTTGCTTTTATAGTTTTATGAGTGCTTTATTCCCTCTTATAATTCGTGAGTTCAGACTATTCTGAACTTATGAAGGTATATATATATAATAACCGGGTCATTTGTGCAAGAAACATTGCAACAATTGAGATTCGGGCCACGGATTTGTCAAGTAGTACTTACTCTTGGGGAAGGGAGCTCCTAAGAGCTGCTCTTCAATTCAAGAATAGTTGGTTGTTTTGATGTCAAGAGGTCCATTTATTAGCAAGGTTTCCCTTTAGTGCCGCGATGGTTTTCTACTTGCACCCACCCTTTATTAGCTAGGTTGGAGCAAGCAACAGAAAATGGAGAGATTAAAGGGCTGCACATCCAAAATGGCAAACAACTGCTCATCAAGATGCTCGTAGATGATTCTGTGCTTTTTCTTCAAGCAGAAGGAATAATGTCACAAAGGCCTTGGAGTTAGTTCAGGAATTCTCCATAGCATCTGGGTCCCAATGCAACATCGACAAATCAAGACTTATCTCCTTATCAGAGGCTGATAACTTCAACTCTGTAGGCTGGACAAGAGAGATTATTAAGAGAGGCAACATCTTCAGGCACTTGGGAGTTCCTGATGGGGAAGGGACTACTCACAAGCAAGCCTTTGATTGGATTCTTGAGAAAATCAAACTGAAAATGAAGCCTGTGAGTTTGTACTTACTCCTTTTCATTGCAAGTCTATGATAGTTAACACCTTCTGTATCCTGTACATATCCTTTGCATCACCCTTCCTACAACTCTTTCACAAAAAAAAATGGACTACCTTCCTGAATCCTATAAAGGAGTTCTTGTGGAGGAACAAATTGATAGTAGGAAGATCGTGGAAATGGGGTAAGTGGTCTTGGCAGTTGCTAAACCCAAGGTGCAGGGTGGCTTGGGCATTTTGGACCCGATCGCTCATGGTGTGGCACTATGTGCAAAATTGATTTGCACCCTGGCCTACTCAAAAAAGCTCTGGGGGAGTGTATGGCAAGGGATATGATTATGGAGGCCCCTATGAAGTCTAGAGGAAGGATTTGGTTCAAGGTCGACATTTAAAATAGGTTCCTACCCCCCTTTGGTTTTCAATTAGGAGATTTCATTGGAAAGTTTGTTGATAAGTGTTGTAAATCCGTAGCCACACTAGTATGGAAGGAGGAGACCAGATATTGGAAAGGAACGGCGAGACATTGGTCTCCTTGGGGCCCCATTGTGGAAGGCCTGGGTCTAAACAACCACTGGATAGAAATAGCCCAAAACCTCAACAACAAGGGCCTTGGCACCTTGGAGGATTACTGGGATTCTGAAAAGGGAGAGTGGAAATCCCTGGAGAAATTATAGTTAAGCAACACACTCTCTCTCCACGAGGTTGTCCTAGTCTATTGGATAAAGTATCGAACGTGACAATTCCCCACTGCTCCTCATCTGTGGACTAGAAAGATTTGAAATGGCCTAGTGAAAGGCTGTCTGGTGCACCCAAGCCTAAAACAATCTATCAAGAACTATGCGCCTCAAAAGATTGGGTTGGGGACCTTAACGAGATCTGGTCCAAAAGTGGGCAGCTAATAAGTGGAGTCAAGTAGTTGGTAATATATGGAAGGTGAGATGTGGGGAGAGACAAAGTGTTTCTTTGGAAAATGCTTTTTGGATTCTTGCCGATTAGGGATAAGGCAAAAGCGAGAGGCTTAGGAGAAGGCACCTGTGTCAGATGCAAGTACCCGAACGAGACACTGTCGCAACTAGTATGGAGTTTCCCATTCATCAAAGCTTTCATTGATAAAATCTACAGGTGGGTCTACACATAGTTGGGCACTCCCTTCTTTTGAAGGGACCTTGTCTTAGGATCTAGATGGCTAGAGAGTGAGGACTTCATAATGGATATCTATTGTATGATCTATGGTTTTGAGAGAACTATGGCAATCCAGAAATGTGCATCTTTCTCATAAAAAGATTGAGTCCCTTGATGCTAGGGAGATTTTAGATACCTGTTGGTGGGAAATCCTTAGAAGAAGGAAGCAGTAATGTAATTGGGGTGCGGTTGTTGTAGAACCCTGTGCAAAGGATATGCCAAGGCTGGTTTGTAATTCTTGATGATTAATACAAATCAAGCTCAATAAAAAAATATGTAGTATAACTATGAGGTGCACAATTGCCAACACCCTCTTTGTATCTCATGGTGGCCCATGGCCCTGCTTATGTAAGTTATTTATGAGTTTCTCTACCTCACTTATTTGATGTATTACAAAATAAAAATATGCAGTCTAACTATGAGTTGCACAATATCCAACACCCTCTCTATAGCTAATGGTGATCAAGCATATAAAGACCCAGTCAATGAAGAAGATTTTGTGGACACTCCATTAGTGATCAAATATCGAATACACCTTGAAAAATGCAACCCCCTCTTTTGTCTCCATGAGCATGCCACCTATGTTATTGAACTCCAACATATGGGTCCAACACATAGTAAAATAGTTGAATTCCAACTCATGGATCCAAATCCCAATGACATGAACTCTAACACATAGGTCCATATCACACTGAGGGAGTGTCATCTCCCTCTCTCCCACTCAAATTGCTCTCTCTAGCTGAAGTAATGAGTGGGAAAGCTACCTCAGGTCTAGAGCACAAGGATGCACCCCAAAACCAGTGACGACATCAACTCCACTATCATTGCTCTCAACTCCTCACACGGTGAAAGCATGAATAGGTGGAAACCTATATGTATAATATCATGAAATAGCATACCACAAAGCAATTGTTATACATTTGAAAGAGAAAATATTGAACATGAGCTTAGCCTTGAATACCCACTCTCTTTCACAAGTGGGCGGCAGTTTGAAAGGGGAACCACCTCTCTCTCTCTCTCTCTCTCTCTCTCTCTCTCTCTCTCTCTCTCTCTCTTTGTGTGTGTGTGTGTGTAACTATCAACTGGTACTACCCACATTGCCATCATTCTTGAGTACCACGCCCTGTTACTCTGCTCAAATATACCCGTACTTCTACTGTGCTTGAAGGAGATGGCAAAGGGATTCTCCTATGTATAGGTCTTTGAACAAGGTATGTCTCACTCTATACACACTACATGCACATGCATTGGTGAAAGGGTGCCGTGGTTACTGCATATGTTGCACTAGTTCTATGATGCGTGCATCTCTATTTCAACATAGTTCAATTTGTATCACATATGACAATGCGAGCTTAACAAGATGAATGAGTTCATGAAGTCCACACTCCGCTCTATTGCATTTATCTGTGCATGAGTGTCACACCATGTCTCATGGGTCTATGCATGTAGATTGAATCATGACACCTTCCTCAACTTAGATAATTACATGTAGAGCTAACTGTATTTTGTCCAGGTAGATTACATCATGGAACCTTCCTCAAATAACCTACTTCAAGCAAGTACTTAGCATTCTGTTAAGAACATCGAACCACTCGTGCACACAAATTACGTCTCCTTGTCGAGGAATTTCATACAGAGTGTGGGTTTCCATTAGAGGGGGTTGATCCTCGTACCTTGACAGGGACCAATGCCATTACAGAGGAGCAGTGGGATGGTGTCTTCATATTCCCAAAGCCTTTTTAGGGTAGTCAAAATAAAGTGGTCATACTATGCATGATCGGAGTTCTTACAAGAAGCTTGTGTGGAGACATTGGGATGTGTACCAAAAAGGTCCCTTCATGTATGAAGTAGGGACTCAATTTACAAAGGCCTTTGCATTGGAAAACTACACAACAACCACCTCATCTCCTGGAAAACATCAAATTGCATGGGATGTCTTTGCAAAGAGGGCAATATAAGCCTCACAAGGAAGACAAGACGTGAAAAACAAGATCAAGAGGTGGGAAGACTAGATGAGTGGTAGAGGGAGAGGTTCTAGAACCACTGGTGCTTCTGCTAGACCATTAGTGAAAATAGAAGGTATGTATGTACCATTGTCAAGTGTGCCTATAGGAGGGTTCTTGGTACAGTTGGAAGAGGAGGATAGCTGGGTACTTACAACAATGAAGAATATTGCAAAGGATAGATTTCACTTTCGCCATGCAGTTACAAACAAAGGTTGATTGCATGCAAGACCCTACAGACCGACAACGTTTGATTGATTTGATTTCACAGTTCACATGTACCACTGCGAAGAACATTGTTGAATTAGAAGCCAAAGTGGCCATGGCAAAGGTGCTGCCTCCTACATGTGCTTGAGTTTTTTTTGGAGTGTGTGGTTTCACTCCCAGGTGGTTTTGTGGTCATGGGTGTTTTGGAGTGTATGGTTGTGTGTTGTATGTTGTATAGCACAATATATGTGCTATATGTTCATAAGCCCTCATCTTCAAGGAGTGTGTGTGGTTATTTTATGTATGTTATATAGCACAATCCATTTGGGCCTTGTGCTATATGGGACAATCTACGTGCTATATGGCCACAATATAGCACTTATCTTCCTGGAGTGTGTGTGGCTATGTGTTATGTGTGGTTATGTGCTATGTGATATATATCACAAGCTATGTATGTAATATGTGCTATATAACATATTTGTGTGCTATATGATTACAATATAGCTGTGGAGTGTGTGAGGTTCTTTTGTATATGCTATGTGTGATTATGTGCTATGCACTGTGCTATGATATATAACACAATCTACATATGTGATATATGCTATATAGCACAATCTTTATATATCACAGTCTTTACATAGCCTTGGAGTTTGTGTGGTTTGTGATATGTGTGATATAGCACAATCCTCATATGTGCTATGTGCTACATAGCACAATTTGTGTACTATATGGTCACAATGTAACCCTCATCTCCCTAGAGTGTGTGTGGTTATGTGCTATGTGCTATGTGGTATAAAGCACAATCTATATATGTGATGTGTGCTATATAGCACAATCTTTACATATGCCTAGAGTTTGTGTGGTTTTGTGTTTTGTGCTATATAGCACAATCTTCATGTGTGCTATGTGCTAAATGGAACAATCTATATGCTATATGGTCACAATAAAACCCGCATCTTCTTGAAGTGAGTGCGGTTAAGTGCTATGTGCTATTTAGCACATTGTATGTGCTATATAGCATATAGGACACATCATATCATATACCACTACAAGCTTGTGCTATATAGCATATAGAGAAAATGCATGTGCTATATGTGGTACTGTAAATAATTTCTTTGCTATGATCTACACTACATAATGTATGTAGCACTTATAGCACATAATCCTTGGTCTATGTGCTATGTATCACAATAGCTTATGTAGAAAGTCTATGTGCTATCATGGTCTGCTATGTGCTATATAGCACAAAATCCAAAAAATGCTATCATTGACTACAACATAGGTGTATGAAATTGTATTTTATCAATTTGCTTTTGTTGGTCTATTGAGACTTAAATTTATGTTTTTTCTTCTTTTTTTTCACAGACTCTGCTTGCAAAAGCAAAGACTGATGCATCAAAGTAGTTCAAACACCTTAAATTTTGTCTTAGCATTGAGAGGGATTCCCTTAATAAGGGGGCTAGTTTTATGAAGCCTTTCCCTCAATCTGAAGATTTTGATGATAGGAATAGTTAGGTGGCAATTGGAGGTGTCACAAACTGATGACGTGGGTTGCCCAGTACTCACACCCTGCAGATGGCAGAAAATCCAGGGGTGACATGGCTGCTGTGTACGGACTCCCACCATTCGCGGCATATCATCCGGCTGAAAACGCGCCAGGCTGAAGCGGCAGAAATCGTACGGAAAAAGGCTACGCAAGCGTTGCGGCAGTTTGCTTTTTCCGCCTAAGTAATTTGCCTACGCAAATTGCAAGAGAGAGAGAGAAAGCCTTTTATTTATTTTTCATAAGCCTATTTTTAGAGGCAGTTTTTATGGACAGCTTTTGAAGATTTTGGGCTCTGCTTTTAGCATCCCTTGTAAACTCTTTAAATTGGTCTTTGGGCTCCCACTCTGCAGAGCATTTGGACGTAGAGTCTGAGAGTGAGTCCCAAAGGCTCGCTTGTACTTTGAGTTGTAGATTAATACAAAAAGAAATATCGAAAGGGACGCCAGTCTTTGGGGCCAATATCTCTAGGCAGGAAACTCCATCGGGCCAGTGTCGAATCAATTGTGAACTGTGAATTTTTTTGAAGTGATTATTTGTGATATTGCGGCAGATTCTCGACTTGGAGTGTCCAAGTCTGTTAGAGTGGTATCAGAGCGCAGCCGATTTCTCTTCTACGAAAAATCCGATCCCTTTTTTTTCTGCGGCACTTATGGCTTCAAGCAAAGATTAGTCGACTTCCTTTGCATTTGGAGATGCGGGAAGAGACCACAACGAAGATTCACGCAAGGAGTATGGCCCGCCTTGGCCTATTGAGGCGGAGCTCGAAGAGATGGAGCGTCGACGATTGATCGGCGTTGCAACAAAGATGATGCTCAATTTTGTGAAGGACGCAAAATTTGCAAAATATATGAGGGAGACCTCTATTGATGAGGTACACTCACAGTGGAAGAAGACTACAGAGTCACTCGTCAAAACGGCTCTCAAGAAACCTCCTACACCCAGGATGTACACAGAGAAAGAATTAGAAGAGGTGGTTGATGCACGAATTTCTCAGCTTTTTGATGCGCAAAACAAAGTTAAAAAGCACGACAAAAAGCAGAAGAAAGGCATTGACTTCCCGGATTATTTGGGTCGTCAATCTACATTTGAATCGACAAGAAAGCAGAAGAAGCGTGTTTGATTTGAAGGAGTACCCAATTCTTCTTCTTCTTCTTCTTCTTTTTCTTCTAACAGTTCTTCTAGCTCATCTGACTCAGACAAAGAATATAAAAAAGGCAAAAAGCGAAGCAAAATGCAAAGCTTCGGAAAGGGCAAGAAAAAGGCAAAGAAGTCCCGTGGTTGACAGTTCTACAGAGAACTCGTCTTCAGATAGTTCGGACTCTGACGACAGCACCTTTTATGCAAAGAAGAAGAATTTTTATAAAGCCAACCAATATGAGTTTCTGGAAGACAAAAGCAAGAAAGTCCGAGAGTTTAAGGAATGTGGACAATCAATTAAATTTGACACGTTTTCTGGTTATAGAGATGCTTCGAAGGCTTTGTCTTTTGTACAGCAGTTTGACATAGCTTTCTCTGGAGGGCGTTACTCAGAGCACAATATTCGGAGAGCTGCCTCTTACTCTAAGGGGAATGCTCGAACTTGGTGGTCCATGCTTCTATTAAACAAGACAGCGCCTGTTAAATGGCTGAAATTCAAAAGGCTTTTTATTTCTTCTTGGCTAACTCGAGAGTATGAACATCCTGTTTTGTATATAGAGGGAATCCCCCGGGATTTGGACTTACCTTTGAATTTTGGAACCCTAGCATTTTGGAAGTCTTAATGGGTTGAACCCTAAGGTCGTTGGAGCCCATTGTTGCACATTGCTCTTTTGCATATGGCCCCCCCTTTGGATCCCTACTGTAGCGGGTCTGCCAGATTAATATTCTAGCTTTTTCTCCCCTGGCACTTCCCCATATTAAATGTGATCAGTTTAGCATGAGAAAATCATTTAGGAGAATTAGATATCAGTTATATGACAACAGCTAACATAACCAATCTACCACACATACACACTCACTTGGACATGAGAAGATATGGTTGTTAATGTCATACGAAAGAAAGTTAGGGGTCACTCAAGATGTTGATATGGTCATCTCTCCAAATGCAATCATTTATGCTTGCATCTTGAAGGCATGTGTCACCACTCAAGATGCTAATATGGGCAAAATAATTTAGGATAAGATTGTTATTCAAGGGATGTTGAAAAAAAATGTCGCGCTTGACAATGCCTTGGTCGATATGTATACCAAACGTGGTATCCTTCAAAAAGCACAAAAGTGTTTAAGGAGCTACCTATCCCAGACCATGTCTCTTGGAGAGATTCTGGAGCTCTTTTTTGCCCGCCTGTTCATTTAAGAAGATCTCGTTCAAGGAACAGATTGAGCGGTTGACCTTGGGTCTTCCTACAGAGTTCCGAGAACACTGCTTGGAACAAAAGTCAACTTCCATTCATGAGTTGATTGTGGGCGTCAGTCACACGTGTCAATGCAAGGGACTTGCCGTACACTGTGTGCGAGCCACAAATGGCTTCAAGCACACAACCATACTAATCTATCAAGCTCAAGAAAGCAAGGGTGTGTCACTCACTGTCCTACACTCGCCTTCGTGGAGGATTCCTCGCCGCGATGAAGAGGGAGCTACCGCCATGCCGCGCTCAACCGCCTCGCCGTCGTCGTGTCTTTGTAATGCTCTCTCTCTCTCTCTCTCTCTCTCTCTCTCTCTCTCTCTCGCATACACACACACACACACAAGGAGAAGAAGAAGAAGAACGAGGTGGAGCAAGAGCACTCTTTAATTGCATAAATGAGAGAATGAGGTATTTTAGGTTTAGTTTGACTTTTATATGGGCTTGCCCGTTCACACTTGGGTGCCCACACTTAGCTAATTAATCCTTTGAATGTTCCAGTTAGAGTGCGTCTCGCATCGAGCGATCACTCTTATCCTTTTTCTATTGGATCGACAAGCCCGACCCATGACTCAAAACAATGTAATGTCCATGGACGTGCCGACGCCTATTTGCCAAGGTCAGTACCAAGCGATAGGTGGCGTTGAGAAATCCCCAAGCTTCTTATTCGCTCAGTGCTGACTCTACTATCTGACTTGTCGGTTAACATGCCCTCCTTTTTGATGTAGATTCCGTCCTCTGGATCTATTGTGTTGAAGCTCGTTCGTCAAGGTGGAAGAGCATTTGAAATGAATGCCCTTAGCTTCTTCAGTCACTGCAAAATCAAACAACATTGGCACAGTAATTGCAGTCCATATACAATTAAAAAGCATATGCAGTTGTAGGCAGACAAATTGGTAAAAAAAAATTAATTCAGTTGTCAGCATTAAACATTAAATTGTAATATAATCAAACGAATAAACAATTGTAAAGGTCAAAAATTAAACAAATCTGGGGTCGCTTATTTAACGATCGAAAGGCACTAGGGATCAACTATTAATACAATGGACAAACTTCTCAATTTTATATGGTCAATTAAGCTGTTTAATCCCAAGAGCCAAGTATCTCATGTCCGAGGGCTGACTAGAGGCTATACCTAGAAGACCTTGAGTTAAGATACGATAAAAGGAATTGCTCATGAAATCATTACCTGGCTTATTTCCTTTTCTTTGATCCCCAAAAGTCTTTTTTCATTGATTCACTTTTGATGTGTGCTTATTTTGTATGCCTTGGGTTTTTTGCTTTTTAAGGAAAAGCGCCCACACTGGGAACCTTTAGAGCTCTAGTACCATAAGTGATACATGTGAGTGAATTACCAAATCAAGCTGAGATTTCTCTTTCTGCTTTAGATTTTACATTGTGGCACTTTGATTTTTTTTTGTTTGTTCATTTTCAGCATTTTAATTTTGTAACTTTGGGGAGTCATATAACACTGTTACCCTCCCCAGGCTCATCCCATTAGTAAAATCCCTTTATAATACTTAAGCTAAAAGTCATCATCCATGAGACCATATGTGTCATCCATGTAATCATGTAAATCATCTTCATCATTAGAGGCACCAATGTTTACTAATAAGGTCACTAGACGTTAAAAGTCATCTTGGTTAAAAGGGTAGGCTTGTGCAATGGGAGAAACGCTCTCTACCAAGTATGGATCAGTCGTGGTTTAAGAGACATATCAGCCATTCTAACTCATTGAAATTTCTCTCACAGGCTAGCGCACCTACCAAATCCCATTCACAGGCAAGCACAGGAAAGACCATGTGAAACACTTGTGAAAAGTAACGAGGGTATCTCTCACCCAAGGCAAGAGTGGATGAATCTAGCGTACTATCCATATCTTTACACACAGATAGATGATGATTAGAGTGCAAATATTACAAGGCTCGTGTCAAAAGGTCATGTCCTTGTGCATAATGCGTTTTTATGATTTTTTGCTATGTATAGAACTCGTAGGTTTCCACATTTTTGTTTGGGGGCTCTTGCTCTTTTACTCTTTTATCTTGTTTTTGTGAGTATAAAGCTTTATATATACATTCCCTAAGATTGGGAGATTGAGAGGTCAGGGAGGAAGGTTGAAATGGAAGCAAGTGAATGATGGATGTCAGCAAACACTCCCCCCTTCCTTGGGTAGATCATACCTTTTGGAACCAATTGCTCTAAGTTGTTATGGGTGAAGGCTTTAACCAATAGTTTTCGACTGCCCTATGCGTTTCATCTAGTTGCAAGGGTGGTAAGAGACTCTCCTATGATTTTATTTGCAACGTTGTTTTAGGTGGTGAACTTACAACGAGAAGTGCAAACTCTTCCTTGTTTGTATGGATATGTACAATGGTAGGTGGAGGTTGTGTCGAAGCTTCTAGTTCCATATAAGAACTATATGAAGAGCAAGAAGCTTCATTTGACTTCCCTATTCCTGAGCTAGGTGGAATAAATTTTTCTTTCTTCGGTACCCAAACTAGCTCTGGAGCGGGTGTGTAGCATTCTGCGATTTTTTCTTTTCCACAATCTTCAATTCGTTTTGGAGGTACGAGATTGGGCTCACATCGGTCATGTGACAAGTAAGAGCATAATTTACGTTTTGGAACCCAGATTTGATCTTTTCCTTCATAGTAGCCTTGGGCTTCCAATAGTTTTTTAGGAATCCAACGCAACATTTCTTTACATTTCTTGGGGCAAGTAGGACATCTCTTACCGGGCTCCTATCTTTGAGCACTAGCTATGGTCGCTAAAGAAGCTATAGGGACCCCTTCTATGTTCTCTTTGTTATACTAGGATGGGTCTTGTGTGTCTCAAGCTTTATTTCAACGACAACAGTTGAAGCTCTAGAGAGTTGGACTATGCGGACATATGGTTCAACCTCTTGGACATGCAATGTTTTGGGTTTTATTTCCTTAAGAGGCAATATCTCAGGGACTATGGCTTGAGTGGAAGGGCTAGAGTTGGTTTTTGCGTTGTCACACCCCCAGTCCCCCAATCAATAGTGCATTTGGTGGCTATCATCCACGTGCGTCCTAGGTTTATATTGCCTTCCATAGTTCCAACAGGCATGACCAAAAAGTCTTGAGATACAACCCCATTGTCATAACTGATAGAAGTATGCCAGATTCCAAAAACCGCAGTCTTTTTCTTGTTGACACCCTTGACTTGGATAATACTCTCAAATAAAGATGGCTTTCCTAACTGACACCACGCTCCATAGGATAACAAATTATGTTGAGCTCCTGTATCCAATAATGCGTTATATAGTACTCTCCCATAGAGGCTATTTAGTTCAATTGGATATGGTAGAGGTGGCTCAGATTCCAATGAATCATCATCAGTGTCTTCAAAAAAAGCTTCCATGATTACCAGATTAGCCTCTTGTTGGTATCTAAGACGTTGTTGTCTTTATTGAGCCTCAACTCTTGCTTGGATCTTTTTAAGCTCTACCTGTTCTTTGGCTGCTTTCTTTTTATTTATTCTAGCACGCACATTTTCTCGTTATCCTCGCCTCTTGTATGACCTTCTTTTGTTGCTGAGGTTGCAATTTTGGGTTATGTTTGAATCAGACCCGCTTGATATATTTTCGCTTGTACCCTCTTCACTCTCGAATAAATTACCATAGGTTGTTGTTCTAGGCCTTGAGTGGTTAGTTTCGTGACTTGACTCATTGGTCATTTCCTCTAGCCCTGAATCAATCTCTCCTGAAATTCTGTTTCTGAAGTGTGTTGGTCAGAATCCCTTAAGGTATCATCAGTTTCACTCTTAGGTAGGTATGCCTCTCTTTTATCGTCAGAAGTGATATGCGCTACATCTAACATGTTTACTAGTACAATTTGTGGGATCTCCTCCCCATCATTTACATCGTTAGCTCCATGTTCCAAGTGAGTGGCTCTACTAAAGGTTTCCTTCAAGCGGCTAAACACGCTCAGCCCGGACCGTGGGCCCATGACATACATGTCTTTGCTTGAGCTATCAGGATTAGGCATTGGGTAACCATGCATGACGTTCTAGTCAAAGGAAGAGTCACTGGATGCAATATGCGGGTCCTGAGTGGTACTACCTTGGGTTCCCACTGAGGGCCCGGAACCTAAGGTAGATGGGTATTGAGAACTCGCGTAAGTCAAAGTGCTCGCTAGTTGCTTGGTCTCTAGCACACGACCAGAGTGCAGATGCATGTGGCTTTGGCACCCGACACGCATCGGGCGAATACCTTCGAAAGTTAATTGCTTAATTTTTTAGGCGTTTTGCAACCCGTTTTCACTCGTTTTTTGATGTTTTTTAATATTTTTTAATGATCGGATTTTGGATTAGAGCGTGTGATAGCTCGAAACAAGCGTATCGCTCAAGGGGTCGTGGTGTGCTTTACAGCATAGCGTTCGGTTACCCGAAGCTCTGTTGATCCTCAAAAGGATCGATTTGTACTTACACATGAGTCTTGAGCTTGGGCCTGAGAAATATTCCCGATCTCGGTCCTACCTTTAAAAAAATTTAAATTCTTATTTATTTATTTTTATTTATTATTTTTTGGGATAAGGTTGTTGTGGCTGCGCCGCGTGCGCAAGTACACACACACCTAACCTACCTACTTACAACTAACAGAGCTACTATTACACACTAACACAATACTACAACAACTAATTAACTAACAAATCTACTTACTGTACCTTACAGAACTAACATTATAGCTCTACTACCTTAATTCTAACACCTTATCAACAGAGAAAACACAGTACCTTACAACAAAAAACTATCACCTTATTAACAAAAACAATACACTGTAGCAAAAACAAACTACTTCTCAACACACAAACCTTCCTTCTCTACCTTTCCTACATTTACAAAGCAGCATAGAGTGCTATTCGAGCTTAATGCAAGGCATTTCCTCGGCAACGGCGCCAAAAATGTGGGCGTCTGTCGCACGTGTCAATGCAAGGGACTTGCCGTACAATGTGTGCGAGCCAGAAATGGCTCCAAACACACAACCAGACTAACCTAGCAAGCTCCAGAAAGCAAGGGTGTGTCACTCATCGCCCTACGCTCGCCTTCATGGAGGATTCCTCGCCACGATGAAGAGGGAGCTACCGCCGTGCCGCGCTCAACGGCCTCGCCGTCGTCGTGCCTTCGTAATGCTCGATCACTCTCTCTCTCTCTCTCACACACACACACACACACACACACACACACACACACACACACACACAAGGAGAAAAAAAAAAGGAGGTGGAGCAAGAGCACTCTTCAATTGCACAAATGAGAAAATGAGGTATTTTAGGTTTATTTTTGACTTTTATATGGGCTTGCCCGTTCACACTTGGACATCTACACTTAGGCAACTAGTTCTTTGAATGTTCCAGTTAGAGTGCGCCTCTCATCAGCGATCACTCTTATCCATTTCCTATTGGACCGACAAGCCCGACTCATGACTCAAAACAATGTAATGTCCGTGGACGTGTCGACGCCTATTTGCCAAGGTCAGTACCAAGCGATAGGTGGCGTTGGGCAGTCCCCAAGCCTCCTAGTCGCTCGGTGTTGACTTCCCTGTCGCATTTCATGTCTTTGTCACCAAGGTCAACACCAAGCGGTGGGTGGCGTTGGGCAATCTCCAAGCCTCCTATTCGCCCAGTATTGACTCCTTGCATGAATTGTAATCACATCACCAAAAGGTCTCCATTGTCGTTTACACAAGGTCAACACCAAGCGATAGGTGGCGTTGAGCAATCCCCAAGCTTCCTATTCGCCGAGTGCTGACTGCACTGTGTGACTTGTCGGTTAACATTGATGAGTCATGCGAAACAGGGTTTTGCCATTCACTCTGGCAGTCTAACCTACCCCACAAAAGAGATCATGACGCAAAGAGCCAAACAGACTTTGAAAAATGAAAGTAGAAAGAGAAAGAGCAACCCAGAACAGAAAGACAACGATGCACGACCCAAACTTACTCCTCAAGAGAGGACTCGCTACATAAAGGAGAGGAAGTGCTTTCGATGCAGAGAAACTGGGCATATCTCCGCGGAGTGCCCTAAAAAGGCACAGAAAGAATAGGATGACAAGGACGACGAAAGTCCTGAGAGTTCGAGAGAAGCTGAGGACCGTGGAAGAAAAGGCAAGATGAAAACAGGACTGGTTCCAGATTGTGTGGATACTGATCCCAACATGATGGACGAGAGTACTTTACTGAGCTTGGGGCAAAGTGAAAGACCAAGAAGCCCTAATCTTCTTCAATGGAGGAGCCAAGGCCAACTTCATTTGACTGGAATTGGCGGCGCGGCTTGAGATCACTCCCGATCAGATGGGACCACTTGCAGAGGGAGTTCTAGCGGCACCCGGTAGGGACATAGCCATTACACCTGTCATTGGCAAACTTTGGTTGCATTGTCAGGGGTATTTGGGACATGAGGACTTTTACATAATGCCTTTGGAAGGTTGTGATGTTCTCTTGGGAATTCCCTGGTACCACAAGAACAACGCCGTGGTCGACTATCGGGCGAGGAAAGCGACTTTAACAACAACGAAGGGTAGAACCATTGTACTCGATGTAAAACTTAAGGGCGAGTCTATCCCCATTGTATTGGCTTGGGCCATTTCTAAATTAATGAAATCCAGTCTGTTTGTTTACTTGATCTTTTTTGAAAGAGCTGAGTGATGAGGATATGACAAATATGTCTAAATTTGATAAAGAACGCCAAAATTTTCTCCACTCTCATGCCGATTGCTTCTCAGAGGGTCTCCTAGGCAAGTTACTACCCACTCGTCCTGAAGATCATACCATTGATCTGATACCTAGAAGCACACCACCGAACCGGCCACCTTACCGTGTGAGCCGAGCCCATAACGAAGAGATTATGAACCAAGTGAAAGACCTCTTGGAAAAGCTAGTACTTCATCGTACTGCTCTCCAGTGTTGTTGGTTTTGAAGAAAGATGGATCTATGAGAATGTGCATCGATTATAGAGCTCACAACAAAACCACCATCAAGAACATATTTCCAATTCCTAGAATTGATGATATACTTGACCGACTTCAGGGATCCTCATGCTTTAGCAGGATCGACTTGAAAAGTGGATATCATCAGATCCGCATTGCGCTGGGAGATGTCTACAAGATAGCCTCTCGGACGACTTTTGGGTTATTTGAGTTTTTGGTAATGTCTTTTGGCTTAACCAATGCTCCTACGACATTTCACCGGATGATGAACATGATTTTTCGAGAGTATAGACTATTTTTGTTGGCACTTTCTTTGAAGACATCATTGTTTTCTCCAAGGATGAGGTAGAACATAGAGAAAATTTGCTTCAAGTCTTTCAGGCATTACCAGATCACAAGTTGGTGATTAATACAAAGAAAAGTGAAATTTTCCTACCAAAGATACACTTTATGGGACACATTGTGTCAGCAGAGCAGGAGTGCAAATGGATCCAGGCAAGATAGAGACTATCTGTGATTGGCCCGATTTGAAAAATGTCCATGAAGTTAGAAGCTTCTTAGAATTGTGCTCGTACAATAGGCGGTTCATTAGAAAGTTTGCAAAGGTTGCTTCCCTTTGCATGTTTTGACACCCCTTTCTCGTGGGGAGCCACATAGGTGATTGTCTTTCATACATTGAGAGAAATTGACTACGGGACCAGTTTTGACTTTGCCAGATTTGCAGAAGTCATTTGAAGTATATTGTGATGCTTGTGGTCATAGTCTAGATGTGGTCTTAATGCAAGAAGGCCATGTCATTGCTTAGGAGAGCCAATTGTTCTCAAGGCCAAAATTGACAGCACAAATTTATGAGAAAGAGCTTTTGGCGGTTATCCATGCTCGTACTCAGTGGCGGAACTACCTACTCAGAGCGGATTTTACTGTCTTCACAGACCATCAGAGTTTACGCTACTTCTTGTCACAGAAGCAGCTATCGAAAAAGCAGATGCGGTGGACAAACATCTTGTCACAGTTTCACTTCTAGATTGTCCATGTGCAGGGACATAATAATTTGGTGGCAGATGCTTTGTCTCGGAAGCCGTTGGTTCTGGCTATTTCTGCGATACACCCTAGGAGCTTCGAGGATATGGTCGATCAGGATGCAACAGATACATATTTTTCAGATATCTTTACACGGATACGGGATGGGGAGACAGTAGCGGGATATTCCATTCAGAATGGCTACTTGATGAAGAAAACCATGTTGTGCGTTACACAGCCGTTGAGGGAAAATTTTATCACCGAATGCCACTGTTCGCATTTTACGGGTAACCGCGGCATTGCTACCACCTTGAAGGGGTAGAGAGATACTTCTTTTGACCGAGACTCAAGAAGGATGTGGATGAGCTTGTGAGCAGTTTCTTGGTATGCCAAAAGGTCAAGTTTGACAAGCATAAAGCACAGGGATTGTTAGAGCCTTTGCCCATACCCACTCGGCTCTGGGAAAGTATTGCAATGGATTTCATTTTTTATCTCCCGAGAAGGTGGTCCTTGGTTAAATTCAAGAACTATCCTGCATTGGATGTGAAGTGGATGGAGGAGGAGGACCTAGCAGACATTCCTCAGACTTTACCTTGAAGCTTTTGGTTTAGCATAGTCTACTCCAAATGGAACCCCGAATTCAGCTTGGCCGGAGATCTGGTGCAGTGGGTTGCACAAGAGAGGAAGTTACTCCGCTCCTTTGTCAACAGATGCCTCGATTTTTTAATACTAGAGTCACTGATCTCTCTTTGAGCTTCAGGGATACTAAGAGCTGACAGTATTCTGTTGTATGACTTTATGAAATGGAATTTCGGATAATATGAAACTGATTTGTCCTTGACTTGTTTAAGTGCAGGAATTGATAGAAAAAATAACTGCAGCATTTTGGTCTGAATGATCTCGATAGACATGGTTGCAATAGGGATTAGTCAATCAGGCATCTATGAGGTCCTGGGTGGATCTAGATGCGGTTGCTAATTGCATTGCCGATAAATCATGGTCTAAGATCCGAATGAATGTTGAATGTGATTTCATGTGATGTCCTGTGATGTTAGTGATGTCCTGTGATTTCATGTGATGTGACTGTCGATTGGTACATGTGCTAGATGTCTGTTCCTAGTGCGTTGGTACTAACAATCAGTGTCTGCTAAGGCATTTTATGGCTTCTGCCTATTTTGCAATTGTAATCGAGGGCTATTACAATGCTTTCAAGAGAGGTAGTGAATTTATTTCTTTTGAAGCCATTAGGTATACCTTTTAAATTCCTCCCACCAATATCTCCCACCAGCTCACAAATTCCTTAAGATGAACGCATTTTTCAACCTTTGCTAGCTTGGACAATAAATAGAGGGATATTTCCACAATGTGTGACCATCATAAGGTATGCACTATAGATGGCATCTAAACGATAAGTTGCCCGATTTTGTCAAGGCCCATAGTTGATCACTTGTACACGTGTCTTTTCCCCATGAAGCCGCAAATGGGTACCTTTGATAGGTTACCAACATTTTCCAAAAATGGAGTGAAATCCAATTGCCATTGCCCTAGTTGATCTATAGCCATGGGCATGTCCTACCTTGCATTGGAAGCTAGAACATCTATATCCTAATCTAAAAAGGTCCTAATATAAAGTTGTCTTGAGAGTTTTTTTTTTAGAGAAGTAATTGTGCATGTGTGTCGCACTTGTCGTGTGTGAGCCATGAATGGCTGCAAGCACACAATCGAGAGCTGGCAAGCTCACACAAAGTAGGAGTGTGTCACTCACCTCTCGTAGCTACCATCGTGAAGGATTCCTCGGTGCGAAGAAGAGGAAGCTGCCACCGCATTCAACCGCCTCGCCGCCATACAATGCTCTCTCTCTCTCTCTCTCTCTCTCTCTCTCTCACACACACACACACACACACACACACACACACTCCCAAGCATACACAATGAAGAAGGAGATGGAGACACAATAGAGCAAGAGAACTCTTAGATTGCACTATGAGAGAATGAGGAGATTTTAGGTTCTGGTGACTTTTATATGGGCTTGTCTGTCCACACCTGGGCACCCACACTTGGCTGACCAAACCCATATCATACAAGTTGTTATACATCGCAGTTCATGGTGCACCTCTTATCAACGATCACGCTTATCTTACTCCTATAGGACCGACAAGCCCGTCAAATGACTAATTAAATGAAATACTAGCGGGTCCAACAAGCCCGGCCCATGGCTATGTGGAAGTGAATGCCTGGTGGTAAACATGCCCCCCCTTCTTGAAGTAGATTCAATCCTCGAAAGATATGAATGGTTAGCATAGGGATACATGCTAAGAGAGCCTACAACACAAGAAAAGGAAACTTTGTGAAAGGACAAGTGCAGCATGTGTTGAAGTGCACTATGTAATGCGCATACATTGTAATCTAGGAAATGCAAAAAATAATGAAGTGTGACATTGCCATTTGAGAATAAATGAGTAGTACGTGCAGCAATGAACAAGTAACTCAAGTTAAGGTCTATTAGAGTGTCTCAAGGAGAAGTAAACATGAGCTATGGCTAAACTAAGTACTAGATTTACCAGCTCTAATTGAAAGATGTCTATTAAGTAGTCATCCCTAGGAATGCTAGTCGATGTTTGAATACTAGCGATCCGGTCGTATAACCGCCATAAGTGTGAAAAACATGAAGTTCAAGGAACTATGTGTCTCTTTTTTTTTCATGCTTTCTTTTTTTTGGTGGTTATATTTTCCAAGGGTAAGCTCTGTGTGGGAGCACCAAAGATAGTTGGGAGTTCATGACTTGATTGATTTAGCTTTTACGCTTTTTGATTACCAGCTTGGAAAATAGAATTGTTTCGTGCAAAGTGAATCAATGTGCCACAGGTAGCTGGGAGACTCGAAGTCTTGAGTACCGGCTTTCTGAGCTAAATGAAATAGATTGATCTTGCTTTGGAATCCAAATTGACTTTGGAACAAGTATGGAGTATCCTAGAATCTTGCATTTCCCACGGTCCTCAACCAAGATTGGAGTTACAAACTCTAAGGTGCATGGCACTTGTTAAGTATGGAGCCTGATTTACCCTTGTAATTTTATGTGGTAAAAGCGCACATTTGTAAGGTCCCCATTATGAGGAGAAGCCATCGTGCGTGAAGAAAAATCACTCCTCGCCGGAAACCAAAATTTTCCCATGGCCAAAAATCAGGGGCAACTTTAGGGGCCAGTGGCCGGTAGTCAATGGTCGGTGGCCGGTGGTCGGAAGTTAATGGCTGGTGGCCGGTGGCCGAATTCAAAAGCGGACTTGTCTTCTCAAGGGCGGCCACACATGGGCGGATTGAAGGGTCTGATTTGGACTTATTCACACAAGGGCGGCTACACATGGCTGCCTCTCATAAAGAGAGGGCAGCCCTTTTGGCCTATAAAAGGAGGCCATTTCTACACACATTTCATAATGTGAAGCTAATGCAACAAGGTGAGTGCGAAGCAAGGTGGGAGCTCCATTAAGGGTATAACCCCTTTGTAAACTAGTTCTTGTTTTGAAGTACTAAAGCCATTGAGTGACTGCTTTCCCGTGGACGTAGCCCACATTGGGTGAACCACGTATATCGTGTGTACTCTCTCTCTCTCTCTCTCTCTCTCTCTCTCTCTCTCTCTCTCTCTCTCTGTGTGTGTGTGTGTGTGTGTGTGTGTGTGTGTCTACTTTATAATCTCTTGTGTGTGAAATCTATCTCTTTCCATTAAGTAATCTACTCAAATATCTATTTAGGTACGTCATATTTCCTAACATCACTGTGGGTGATATAGAGGAATATATCTTATGTTTAGGAACCCAAGTTTGATCATTTCCATCATAGTAACATTCGGCTTCTAATAGGCATTTAGGAACCCAACGTAATGTAACCTTGACCTTCTTAGAATGGGGCGTGGGTTTTCTACGAGAATGTGTTCTTGAAACAGATAGAAGAGTTGGCGAAGAAGCCTTTGGTAGCCATTGAAATGTACTCTAAGGCAATTTAGGTTGAGTTTTTGGGGTAATACTGCTTGCTTCACCAAGGGGGGTCAAAAAATTAGAGGAGTGAGGAACTATCACGGATGATTCAACCACTTGGATCGATGATGTGTTGGTTTCTTGTGGTTTCTCAGGAGTTGACAGCATAGGTGACATCACTTGAGTAGCAAGATCGAGAGTTGGTTTTTGTGTTGTGACACTCATTGTCCCCCAATCAATAGTGCACTTAGTTGCTAGTATCCACTTGCGGCCGAGGTTTATATTGCCTTCCATAGTTCAACATGCATGACCAAAAGGCTCTCTACTACACTTCCATTGTCATAGGAAACATGAGTGTCTATAATTCCCAATATGATAGTCATATTTTTACGAATACCCTTGACTTGCATGGTACTCTTAGACAAGGGTGGTATCCCTAGCTAGCACCACAATCAATAGGATAACAAATTATGATGAGCGCTCATGTCTAATAATGCGTTATATAGCTCTTTCCCATGTGGGATATGTAGCTCAAATCATAGAGGCGGCTCAGTTTCTAATGAATCCTCATCAGTTTCCTCAACAAATGCTCGTGTAACTCCCAATTTAGCCTCATGTTGGTCTTTAATACATTGTTGTTGTTCCTGAGCCTCAACCCTAGCTTGTATCTTTTTAAGCTCCTCTTCGCTGCCTTCTTTTGATGGATGGCATGTAATTCCTCTTGGCTTAAAGAATCATAGTATATTTTGAATTTACTTTCATTGAGGAATCCAATGGTCTTAACTCCGTCTTGAGTCTTTGCACAAATGGTACCTCACCGGGTAATTTCACATTTCACATACTCGATATGGTCCCTTGCCAGCGTATTTCAACTTTTTCTTTTTGTTGTGTACCCCATACATAAAAACCTTATCCCCAAGTTTGATATCTTTGTGTTTTAAATGGCGGTCAAAACCATCTTTATCTACAAGTGCATTGTACATAGCTATTTGCCTTTCTTCCTCTAATTGCTCAAGGATACATAAATGCTCAACCAATGGACCAACCTTCTCGAGTAGCCACCCAAAGACTAGGAATAACAAACTCCCATGGCATAACTTCTTTGTGGTAATAGACCATCTTAAACGGCGTAAAATTAATGGCTACTTTATATGCAGTATGATAGGCTCATAAAGCTGACGTAAGCTTTAGATCACAATCTGTGCGATGAGGATCAACTATCTTTATTAAAATAAAGATGAAAATTGTGTTGGTACTCTCGGCTTGGCCATTTGCCTGTGGATAATAAGGTGTAGACTTGTGGTGGGATATCATGAAGCTCATTGTGAGTTCTTTTATCACTTCATTTATGAAATGGGTACCATTGTCACTCACAAGTTCAAAGGGCCACCCAAAGTGCATGATAATGTTTTCAAAGAGGAACTTAGCCATTGCTTTTGCATCAACAGCCTTCCGTGTTGCCTTTGCTTCAGCCGTTTGGTCGCATAGTCAGCAACAATGATGTATCATGATTGTGTGTTGCGTGCGGTCGGACTAATTGGACCTACAAAGTCTAAGCCCCACTTTTCAAATGATTGAGTTACCTTGATCGGATGTAAAGGAATCTTATCTTTTCACTGTGGTTTATTGTATACAATATTGGCATTCATCACATCCCTTCACAAAAAGTGATGCATCCTTAAACAACGTGAGTCACCAATAGCCTGATTGTAACATCTTTCTCGTCACAGATGTTAAGTCTCTTGAAAAGTGACTGCCGAAAATGCACATACGTGCTTCTCGTAAAATGTACAAATACTCGTCCTCACGGGCACAACGCCTAAGAACATCATCCTTTCCTCTCTTGTAGAGAATTCTAGCCATTAAACGATAGGGTTCACATTCCTTGATTAGCTTCTAAGCTAGATCTTTAGAAAGCTCCTTGGGTGGAAAACCACTAACTAGAAAGCTAACAATTCTCTCACTCCATTCAGGTCTCAACCACATGAATAGGGAAATATTAGGCGAATCATTATTGAATCCTGTAGGAGCTTCCTTAGTGGGTATGTGGGACAAATGATCACTCATGACATATTTTTTGTTGGGCCTCACAATAATGGTGAAGTCAAACTTAAGAAGAATTAACAACCATCGTGTAATTTTTTCGTGGAGCATGGTTTGTTTACTAGATACAACAACACTTGATGATCCACATAAATAAAAATCTTGGTAGTAATAAGAAGGTAATATTGAAATTTCTTTATTACATAGATCATAGCCAACCCTTCTTGCTCTATAATGGTGTAGTTTATCTTTGCATTGTTCAATTGACGACTTGCAAATTTAATGGGGTAGTCTAGGTTATGTTCTCCAGGTTGAGGTAGAACACACCCAATAGCAAAGTTGGAATCCCAATTTGGCATTCATAGGATTGAAGCACTCGCTAAGGCCTTCTTCAACAACTCATAACCCCAGTCACACTCTTCAGTCCAAATAAACTCGATAAGAATCTTGTACAAAGGACGAGATATCTCGGCAAAGAATACTATAAACCGTGGATAATAACCAACATGACCCATGAATCTTTGAGCCCTACTATAGTTAGTGAGTGGAGGCAATTCTAGAATGACTCTAATCTTTCTTTTTATATGTGGAAATCCCATGTTTGGACACTATATGCCCTAAAATAATTCCATATTTAACCCAAAATTGGCATTTGAAAGGGTTCAATGAGATGCGATATAATTTGAATGTTTCAAACACCTTTCGTAAATTGGATAGATGCTCGTCCCAAGAGGAATGAATACACAAGTCATCTAAGAAAGCCTCACATAACTCCCTTAAATACTCTGAAAGCAGTATTAATTAATCTTTGGAACGTAGTGGGGGCACTGGTTAAGCCAAAGGCCATAACATGATAGGAAAACACTCCACATTCTGTTATGAAAGTACTCTTAGCTTGGTCTTCAACCGCAATAATGAGCTGAGTGTAGCCAGAGTACCCATCTAAGAAGCTATAGGCCTCTCTGTCTGCAACCCTCTCTAGCACATCTTTTGAATATGGCAAGGGGTAATGATCTCACCGTGTGGCTGCATTAACCTTTTTGAGGTCCACTCATACTCTCAATTTCCCATTCTTTTTTGGCACTTGGAGAAACCCATTCAAAGTGCTCATTTAATAGGGTACATGAATCCACATTTAATAAGTTTTATAAGTTCTTTTTGAACAATCTTTGCATACCTAGAATTCATTGGTTGGATAGGAATGTTGCTAGATTAGTTTCGCAGTGCTAGATCATTGGGATTGTATGTTGTACCACAAAAGGTGGAACACCCTTCATGTCATGGTATGTCCAAGAAAATATATCCTTGAATTCTTTGAGAAGCTCTCTTAAGACAGTCTCTTAAACGGGTTTAGACTTTTCACCTAGGTCTGCTAACTCTATTTCTTTAACGACCGCTAGGCCATCGTAGGCACCACCACTACCATTGTACACGACCTTACATCTTCCTGTGGGTTAAGATTTGAAATGCTCAGCTGAAGGGTGTAAATCTACGTGCTCTTGTTATTCTAAAGTTTTTTCTTGAATTTTTGCTTCGTTTTGTTATTGAGCTAGCTCTTGGTTTTGATGTCTTCTTGCACTACAACTTATTTTTGGCTTCTACATAATCTCTAATTGGGAATTTCATGGCGTTGTGGACTACACCACATGAAACTTTGGAGGTATTCACCACAATTGTCTACCAACTTTCTGTGAGCATCATACACACCTACATAACTTAGCCATTTTGTGGTAGACCTTGCTTTGTTCATCCTAGCTCGCACATTCTCTTGGTATCCTCACATCTTATAATTTTTTAAATTTCTTACCTAGGTTTTGATTTTGGTTTACATCTAAATCCGACTCATTGGATTGGCCTTCGCTTATGTCCCCTTCACTCTTGGATAAACTATCGTAGGTTGTTGTACTAGGCCCTGGTTGTTTTGATTATCAACTTGGGTTATTTTCCAATTCGTTAGGCTCAGAATTCGTTTCTCCTTGAGATTCAAGCTTTGAGTTACACTGGTTAGAGTATTTCAAGGAATCATCGGTGTTAGTGTCATGTTGGTATGCAATTTTTTTGTCAGCAGAGGTGATACGCATTGCACTTATCATCTTTATAGGTGGTGGTACCTCTTCCTTCTCCTGTGTAACCCAAGTTGTTCCTCTATTTCCCCAAGTATCTATGGTTGCTTCTAGGTGTATCCAATCGACATTGTCTAGCTCAGTCATACCTGGTAACACATCCATATAGGAAAAATCTTGCCTAGTGTATGTCTCCTTCTTAAGAGTTAACAATACTACATTGGGACTCGGTGAGTTGTGGTGTTAGAGCAAGTATCAATGATAGCTCTACCTCCTAGAGGATGTACTTTATCGATCACTAGATCCACTCTAATGATAGAGTCTTGGAAGTGCAGATAGACATGGCTTTTAGACCAGTCATGCACCTTTTTTCCCCCCTCATTAGAGGTCATCCTAAGATCATCTCGTATGACATATGATGCTTAGAAAAATCCATGAAAATGAAAGTATGCCTTACCTTGTGTCATAGAACCTTGATCTTGAGATCTTTGAGCATCCCAATGGGTTTGGCAATAGTTCCATTGGCCATCTTTACCACAATGTTTGTAATGCTAAGGTGAGGCCTTCCCAACAATTTTTAGTATTAATGCTAACTTTTGCATCACCATCAAGGATTCACTTTACATTTAATCACTTAGTAGTAATGGGTAAGGTTGCATTAGACTCATCACTCTTAAAGTACTCTCCTAACTCATTGACAAGTACCTCAACAACAGTCATGTCCATCTAAGCCAGGTGGTTGAGCTAGGTGTTCCACGACACTCATAACAGAGTTAGGCTTATTCATATGGTAAAATTAGAGTAATCCAGCCTGTAGCTCACCATTAAGAAACTCTCTAAGTGCAAAGAATAGTTCAGGATCCATACAACTTAGATATAATAACACCTTATTATAGAGTAAGGGACTTTTGAAACATTTTGGATATTTGAAATCAATACAAATCCCATAAGTTTGAGAATTTTGTTAATTTGGAATTGAGATTAGTACATAAAGTGCACTAAGATTATTGGAAAATACCTTTGGTTGCAAGCTATTGAATGGTTCATATTAGTTAAAGAGATTATTTCTGCTTGGCATCCAAGAGAAGACAATACTTTCTATCGCTTCCCATCATTTAGGATCCTTCATATTACACATCCAGTATTTCTCCCAACAATTTGAGTAAACATCCACATCCGCTGCATTTCGACCGGCACAAATTGGGGCCCAATATTGTATAAGAACTTTTTTGAAGCTATTTGAACACTTTTCCATGTCTATGTCACTTTGTGCAACTCCAATCCATGTTGGATAAATTGATTTTGAAGGTCAAACAAGCACAAAGTCTCCCTATTTTACATCCACCGTCGGGTCAAATGCATCCTTCGGCCGTCTTGATGCATGGCCGCAATAATGGTCATCCAAGTCTTCTATTCCCATAAATTCATCCTCCTTGTTTTCTTCAGCACATATTGTTTCACCTAGTGTTCTTGGCCGAAAGTCCACAAACTTGGTTACATGATGAATGTCTGGCGTTTGCGAAGCATGGACCATGTCTTTTCAATAATCAACTATTGGCACTATAAACGTTTTGTACCCAGAGTCTACTGTACCTTGTTTATTTGAGTACCACTTTTCCCAATAATTTATGTAGTCTTTAATCCCCCCTACTACCTTGTGGTGCTCTTTTACATAATCAAACATTGGTACACACTTTGGAAGGCTAGGCTTCCCATCATTCCCTTTTTTCCACAGTTCAATGCCACCTTCTCTTGGAAACCAATCCATTGAATTTGGATGCATCTTGTATTGCATGACAGGTAACTCACCCTTCATATAGAACCTAAATTGAAAGGGTTTGAGTGTCCCACAAGAGCTTTCTTTGAATCACACGTGGTCCTCAATATAGATTTTAAAATCTAGCACATGTGTTAAAAGTAATGGAGTAGGCTTTGTGCTCTCACATGATTGGAAACTTTCCATGAGATGCGGGAATATAAAAGCAATGCTTGTCCTTAGCTTCTCTAAAAACTTACTAAACATTGCATCAATGTCTTTGTGTGTATGGACCACCATCAAAAAACCCAATTGGATCATCTTGAATGTCCCTCATACAACTAGCAATGACAAAAATGCAAATAGATAGCGATTTTTTTTTTTTGACCCACAATTATCCAATTGCGATAGTAAGTTATCAGGAAAATTTTTGAAGCCATAGAAATCACCATGCCCTACATCTTCATTTTACATCTTGATCCTTGTGTGATCCCTTGACAATGATCTAGTGCTTTCCTGGAATCTAGAGATTAAAGCACCAAAGAAGAAGACCTTGGCATTCCATATAGCTCAAGGTCACCCTTTTTATGACTATCCAATATCTCTAGTTTTCTTAAGCATAGAGATAGAGAGCCAATTGTGAATTTTGGGTCATGTGGCCACAAATCAACTGCAAAGTGACTATATCGTCCATACCCATGTCCATGTGTAATCATGCCAGTCAAAGAGATTGGAAGTTGAGGAGACCTATCTATTTGCTTTGACTTTGACCTTAGCCTTGGAATTGCAATCTTTGCTTGGTCCATCTTGTCATGTTGATGCACAAGTTTGTTTGCGGTTCCAGTTGAGATGCCAAGCACCAACCATAGTAAAAATTTCTACAACTTTGTTGTTGTAGCATGTGAACTCGACGCTTCCTTAAAAGTGCATTATGCATGTGTAGACACTTTGTTGATGCCATTTTTTCCTTTATTTTCTGAGTAAATAGCGCATTTGGAGAACATGCTTGTTGTTGCAAGACTAGCATGCTTGAACTCTGTGTTCCATGTCCGATTAAAGAATATATTGACACTTTCTTAATTCCAACTTGTTTCAAGGTCTAATTCACTTTTGTCCATATGTCTATTTGTTTGTAGATGTCAAGGATGACTAATTGTGTTTCACATGTTCCATCATGCATTGTGCGGTTTTTATGTGGCATTTCCTCTACATTCTTTTTTGGCACCCAGGTTTGATCATTTTCTTCATAGTAGCCTTGGGCTTCCAATAGTTTTTTAGGAATCCAACGCAACGTTCCTTTACATTTCTTGGGGCGAGTGGGACGTCTCTTACCAGGCTCCTGTCTTTTAGCACTAGCTATGGTCGCTAAAGAATCTTTAGGGACCCACTTGTATGTTTCTTTGCTATATTAGGATGGGTCTTGTGTGTCTCAAGCTTTATTTCAACTACAGCAGTTGAAGGTCTAGAGAGTTGGGCTATGGGGACATATGCTTCAACCTCTTGGACATGCAATATTTTGGGTTTTATTTTCTTAAGAGGCAATATCTTAGGGACTATGGCTTGAGTGGTAGGAATAAGATTCTGCGTTGTGACACCTCAGTCCTCCAATCAATAGTGCATTTGGTGTCTATCATCCACGTGCGTCCTAGGTTTATATTACCCTCCATAGTTCCAGCAGGCATGACCAAAAAGTCTTGAGCTACAACCCCATTGTCATAATTGACAGAAGTGTGTCAGATTCCAAAAACCGCAATTTTTTTCTTGTTGATGCCCTTGACTTGGATAATACTCTCAGATAGAGGTGGCTTCCCTAACTCACACCAAACTCCATATGATAGCAGATTATACTCAGTACCCGTGTCCAATAAGGTGTTATATAGCACTTTTTCATAGACGCTATTTAGCTTAGTAGGATATCTTAGAGGCGTGTCAGAGTCCAACCAATTCTCTTCGGTTTCAACGTGGAATGTATGTGTAACTCCAAAGTTAGCCTCTCATTGGCATCTAAGACGTTGCTGTCTTTCTCGAGCCTCAACTCTTACTTGGATCCTTTTAAGCTTCTTTGGCTACTTTCTTTTGATTTATTCTAGTACGCATATTTTCTCGATATCGTCGTCTCTTGTATGACCTTCTTTTCTTGCTCAGGCTGCGATGTTGGGTTATGTTTGAATCAGACCCGCTTGATATGTCTTTGCTTGTACCCTCTTCACTCTCGGATAAATCACCATAGGTTGTTGTACTAGGCCTTGAGTGTTTAGTTTCTTGACTTGATTCATTGGTCATTTCCTCTAGCCCTGAATCAATCTCTCCCTGAGATTCCGTTTCTGAGGTGTGTTGGTCAGAATCCCTTGAGGTATCATCAGTTTCACTTTTAGGTAGGTTTGTTTCTCTTTTATCGTTAAAGGTTATATGCGCTACACCTAACATGTTTACTAGTACAATTTTTGGGATCTCCTCTCCCTCATTTAGATCGTTTTTTAGCTCCATGTTCGGAGCGAGTTGCTCTACTAAAGGTTTCCTTGAAGCGGCTAAGCACGCTCGGCTCGGACCGTGGGCCTATGGCATGCATGTCTTGGCTTGAGCTATCAAGATTAAGCATTGGGTAACCCTCCATGATGTCCTAGTCAGAGGAAGAGTCACTGGATGCAATATGTGGGTCCTGAGTGGTACTACCTTGGGTCCCCACCGAGGGCCCGGAACCTAAGGTAGGTGGGTATTGAGAACTCGCGTAAGTCGAAATGCTCGCTAGTTGCTCGGCCTCTAGCACACGACCAGAGCGCAGATGCATGTGCCTTTGGCGCCCTACAAGCATCGGCGAATACCCTCGAAGGTTAGTTGCTTGATTTTTAAAGGTGTTTTGCACCCCGTTTTCACTCCTTTTTTAATGTTTTTTAATGATCAATTTTTGGATTAGAGCGTGTGATAGCTCAAAACGAGCATATCGCTCAAGAGATCGTGGTGTGCTTTAGAACACAGTGTTCGGTTACCCGAAGCTCTGTTGATCCTCAAAAAGGTCAATTTTTACTTATGCGTAAGGCTAAAATAAGTAATTTTAAAGGGTGACTGAGGCCTAAGCCTGAGCGTGGGATTGGGCTTGGACCTGGGGAATATTCTCGATCCCGATTCTACCTTCAAAAAATGTTTAAAATATTTCTTCTATTTTTTTGATTTTTTTTGAAATTTTTGGGATAAGATCGCCGCGGCCGCGCCACAATCGCGAGCACACACACACCTAACCTATCTACTTGCAAGTAATAGAGCTATTGCTACACACTAACGCAGTACTACATCAACTAATTAACTAACAGATCTACTTACTGTACCTTACAGAGCTAATATTATAGATCTACTACCTTAATTCTAACACCTTATGAACAGAAAACACAGAACATTGCAACACCTTATTAACAAAAACAATACACTGCAGCAAAAACAAACTCCTTCTCAACACACACACCTTCCTTCTCTACCTTTCCTACATCTAAAATTATACCACAAAGCAGCATAGTGTGCTATTCGAGCTTAGTGCAAGGCATTTCCTTGGCAGCGGTGCCAAAAATGTGTGCGTCTGTCACACGTTTCAATGCAAGGAACTTGCCGTACACTGTGTGCAAGACACAAATGGCTGCAAGCACACAACCAGACTAATCTAGTTAGCTTAAGAGAGCAAGGGTGTGTCACTCATCATCGCCCTATGCTCGCCTTTGTGGAGGATTCCTTGCCGCAAAGAAGAGGGAGCTACAGCTATGCCGCGCTCAACCGCCTTGCCATCGTCGTGCCTTCGTAATGCTCGATCACTCTCTCTCTCTCTCTCACACATACATACATACACACACACACACACACACACACACACACAAGGAGACGAAGAAGGAGATGAAGATGGAGCAAGAGCACTCTTCAATTGCACAAATGAGAGAATAGGGTATTTTAGGTTTAGATTGAATTTTATATGGGCTTGCTCGTTCACATTTGGGTGCCCATGCTTAGCCAACTAACCCTTGAATGTTCCAGTTAGAGTGCACCTCTCATCGGCGATCACTCTTACCCTTTCCTATTGGACCAACAAGCTCGGTCCCTAACTCAAAACAATGTAATGTCCATGGATGTTTACTGAGCCGATACCCATTTTCCAAGGTCAGTACCAAGCGATAGGTGGCGTTGGGAAGTCCCCAAGCCTCATATTCGCCCGATGTTGACCTCAATGTCGTATGTCATGTCTTTGACACCAAGGTCAACACCAAGCGATAGGGGGCTTCGGGAAATCCCCAAGCCTCCTATTCGCGTAGTATTAACTGCCTCTTGTATTGACTTTAACCCCAAGGTCAACACCAAGAAATAGGTGGCGTTGGGCAATCCCCAAGCCTCCTATTCGCCTAGTGCTGACTCCACTGGCTGACTTGTCGGTTAACACACACACACACATGTGTGTGTGTGTGTATGTGTGTGTTTGTATAAAGGTGAAAATGCACATAATATACGGCCTTTTAGATACGTTATATATATGTATGTATGTATGTATGAATTTCTATCTGTCTATATTTATTTATTTATAATCATATTGTATGGGTTAGATTGCGTGGGCTACCATCGTACTTCCTAGCGGGTCACCTTCCGCCCAACGCTGTCTCTTTAAATGTCTACATCAACATGAACTAGTGTGGGCTTTTGTCTTGCAAAAATTTTGGCACATAAAAATTCTTGTTTGTGTTGCACGCCCAAAGCCTTCTATTTTTTAAGCAGGAAAATTGCTTGGGATGTCAAATCAATGCATTTACTGCACTTGATGATTATTAGGTCAGTGAGGATAGATCCAATTTTTTACCATGAGAAAGGTAGGAGAGCATCGTACACGCGACCTAGCCCTATGTATAGCGGTGGACTCAAGTTTCAACAATCTTATATCTAGTAATAGGACAACCAATGTATAAAGAGAGGTGTGTGTGTGTGTGTGTGTGTGTGAGAGAGAGAGAGAGAGAGAGAGAGAGAGAGACATTAATGAGGACTAGACATTTCTTGGGAATTGATGGCTTTGAAATCCATCTTGAGATGGGGGAAGTATGGGTCTTTTCACTTTTAATGAAACATGAAACATTTTTTTGCAAATCAAATTAAAAACTCCTCTCTCTCTCTCTCTCTCTCTCTCTCTCTCTCTCTCTCTCTCTCTATATATATATATATATATATATATATATATATATATATATATATATATATATATATATATATATATATATATATATATATATATATATATATACAATGGCCAGTTAGGATATTAAAAGAAAATCGTCCTTGAAAAAACTTGACACATCAAGCAAAGACATATTCTTTCAAACTATTTTTGATAAATACGTTGAAAGACCAGAAAGCCTCCACCATCTATGCTTGACTGAATATGCATCAACAATTAAGCAAGATGGAAAAACATACAAAACACTACGTAAGGGTAAGATCATACGATTCATGTAATATAATGTTCTCGAAGACTGCTACAAGGAACAATTCTTGCTAAACCTCCCTTGGACTACAAATGAAAACCAACATCTAAAAGAATCCTCTTCATGGAGGAACACATATGATGAATATTCACAGATCATAAAATCAAATGAAAAAAATCTCAATAAAGATAGCACCCCAATAGAAAAACAAGCAAAAAAATATGTTCTCTCTCCAACACAACTAACATAACAAAGAATGACCCATGAAAATCACATCAAATAGATATTCTCGGGGACGGTTATGGAGTGAGCTCAATGGAGCGAGCTTTAGCGCAAGCTTTTTTGTTTTCCATCCCACCACCACTACCTCCCATTGCCGCCCCTTAGCAAACATCACCACCACCATCCTAGCCTGCCACTGGTGGTTAGTGGTGCTAACTTACTCCCACCATGTGTTGCCCCTACTCCTACCACCGTCGCCCATTGCCGCCCCTCCCTCCAGTGGAGTAGCCAAGGACCTCCTCTCTCTCACATACACTATCTCTCTATCTTCTTCACTCTCCCTCTCTATATATCTTTCACTATCTATCTTACTCTCTCCCTCAGACTCACTCTTTCTCTCTCTCTCTCTCTCTCTCTCTCTCTCTCTCTCTCTCTCTCTCAATAGTTTCCTACGACATTAAAATTGTCTTCTCTCTCTCTCTCTCTCTCTCTCTCTCTCTCTCTAAAAACACCAAGGCATTATAATTTCTCTAGTGCCTTCGAGTTTTTTAAAATTAAACCCCCTTGCCCCTCCCATCTCATGATCCTTCCAACCCGTTTCCTCTCTCTCTCTCTCTCTCTCTCTCTCTCTCTCTCTCTCTCTCTGGCCCCCACCTCTTTCTCTCCGCCTGCCTCTCCCTCTTCTGGCTTTGGTCCTTTCCCTCCTTTCTCTCTCTCTCTCTCTCTCTCTTTCTCTCTCTCTCTCTAAAAACAAGTGAAAGGTCCACGATGGCTTTCAAAAACAATAAGAAAGTGATAAAAGTGCTAGGTTGAATTAAACTGGTATCAGTATTTGGGAAAGGATTGCCTCATCTTAGTCTTGAGCTGATTGAAAATCGAGACTAGCTAGCTGTAACCATGGTAAATGGAAGAAAAACCGATGAAATATGTGAGAAACTCGTCCAAAATTTTTGAAAATCTCAACATTTTTGCTAGTATTTCCAGTTTTCTTCTTTGTGAGGAGGAAACTCGACCAGCAGCAGCCGCTTAATAAAAGAGACTTTCTCGAAGAGAACGCTGACCGGAATCAAGCTATATAATGCAAGAAATGTAAAGCCATGTGAAGTTTTGAAATGAAAGGTGAAATAAAAAGAACTAATTAATATATGTGTGTGTGTGTGTAGAATTTATTAGAATTATGCAAGGTGAAGCTTCACTTTAGCATTTCAAAACCATAGAATGCAACAAAAAAACATATATGTGTTTGTGTGTGTGTGTGTGAGAAATTTACTAAAATTATGCAAGGTGAAGGATTTCACTTTAGCATTCTAAAACAATAGAATGCAAGAGAAGTAAAGACATGTTAGAATGTGAAATAAAAGGTAAGTTTCCATCATGCACTGAAAAATTCTGAGAGGGAGAGAGAACAGAGTTTTTCTTTTGGTCTGCAAAAGACTATAGTGAGGTGGGTGGATTTTGGGTGCAAATTGTGGACCGTGGATGTAAGTCGATCGGATGGAGGGCACGTATACAAAAGTTTGTAAAAAAATCATTTCATTTAAGAGCATGGACACCATTTCATTAAAAAATTTATTTTATCTTTGTTTATTTGGATTGCTTTAGAAAACCTTAAAGAACAAAGCATTAGTAGTACATTCATAGAATTTGATCCTATGATGTGAAATAATGTAATAATTTGATTTATAAAAAATTATTTTCATTTAAGACCTCCTAAAAGGACATGATGTGAAATATTGTAATATTTTGATTTATAAAAGAATTTTTTCATTTAAGACCTCTTAAAAGGACATTTCATGAAAATATTTTTTTATTTTTTATTCTTATTGAACCTACTTTTTCTTAAGAATTTGTTTAATTATTATCTACGCTTATTAGATCTACTTTTTAGTTTGTAATGGAGTTTCTTTATTTTGTTGTTTTTTTTTTATTTTTTTAAATTTTGATTTTTATTTTACTTTTTTATTGTATTTTATCTTAAAATGTCAATGTGATCTTTTCACCTTGTTTAAGTAGATCCATCGTAACAGACAAGTCATCTCTACTACTTCTTTATAGAGTTTGGAAAAAATAAATGTCATCTTAAGGATGATTCAATTTTTTTTCATGGTGAAGGCCATTAAAAAAACTCCCCTTTTCTTTCAACATTAACTTTAACCTCACTATTTGTTGACCATTTCACCTCTATGGAGATGTGTGTGCATTTCTGTGTGGGGGGGGGGGGGGGGGGGGGGGGGTTGGGGACAAAGGGAAAGTGCATTTCCCATATCCATAATCCATTGTCGAAGGCAATGGTGGGGGCCATACCAATCGATAGGCCAGTTTGAAACCACTAGTTTCTAACGCTCGTATCACATTGGGACATGCAAACAACGTTTATTCTCTTCCCAACCAATCAACGGATGTGCGGACGGAGTCACCTGTCACACTGGGATGCTGTCCATGTTTCCCCAACTTAGTTGGCCATCTAGCTTAGCGACACACTTTTTCCAAAACTGTATCGGCCTCCCATGCCTGCCCAACTTCAACCCCAACACTAATCCTGCCGTTTGATTGGACACGTAGCAACTTTTCTAATTTCTCGCACGCGCTCAGTGTGACAGCATTTTGTGTTAGCTACTGTAATCCAAACTCTTCTCATGCAAGGGCGTGCTGATCATGGTCATCCAACTCGTGATGGACACGTGGCCCAGTGTGATAGGGGCCTAATTATGTGTATATATAGACAATACAATTCTATATACAATTGCACAACTGATTGAGACATACTTTCGATATATCTTCCCCCTCTTCCTTACCTTCAGCAGGCCATCGTGACTCCTCACCTTGTTTTAAAGAAGGCAAGAGTAAAAGTGCAAAGCTTCTTTTGGGAGTTTTTTTTTTGGTTTAAGTCCCCCTTTCACTCCCTCTCTTTTCCTCTTTTTAAAAAAAAAAAAAGACCCCACTCTCCTCGCTCTCACCTCGCCCCGCCCCCCTTCTCCCTCTCTCTCTCCTCTCCTTCCTTCTCTCTCTCTCTCTCTCTCTCTCTCTCTCTCTCTCTCACACACACACACACACACACACACACACACACACATAACAATTCTTGAGTTCAACTCTCGTCGGATAGATCTTTGAGGTCTCTTGGGATAGTTTCCCACGATGTTAAAAATTCTCTTCTTCTTCTTCTCTCTCTCTCTCTCTGCCCACCCTCGTCCTTCTCTCTCTCTCCGATCCCCCTCCTTCCCTTCCTCTTTTTGTTTGCCTCCCCTCCCGCCCCCATCTCTCTCTCTCTCTCTCTCTCTCTCTCTCTCTCTCTCTCTCTCTCTCTCTCTCTCTCTCTCTCGCTATCTCACAAAAAAACGAGAGGCACAAGCGATACTACATGGTGGCGAGGGTGGACACACACACACACACACACACTGGCCCTCTCCCCCTCTCGCTATCTTACAACAAAATGAGAGGCACAAGCAATACTGCATGGTGGCAAGGGTGGACACACACACAAAGGGGGGAGAGAGAGAGAGAGAGAGAGAGAGAGAGAGAGAGAGAGAGAGAGAGAGAGAGAGGAATAGGTGTTATAGAGTGACAAGGAAAGAGAGAGGAAGAAGGGAGTGGGAGAAGAAGAGAGGGAGGATGTTGGAGGAGGAGGAGCAAGGGAAGAGGAGGAAGCACATGGGTGGCGAGAGGAGGAAGGGGAGGTAGGGAGGGCAGCCCTCCAAAAAAAAAAAAGCTCGCTCCGTTGAGCTCGATCGAAAACCTAACTCCTCTCTTTGTAGGCGTACGCGAGGGCTGAGGGAGGGAGGGAGGGAGGAGGGGATACACATGAGCTGGGAAGTTTGGTGCTGACGTGGTAAGAGGAGGGGCGAAAGAGAATATTGGAGAGGTATCCGACTTAGGAATCGGGTTTCTTTTTTAGTGAGCTAATTATATATAAGTGTAAATTACCAAAATACCCATCTAATTTGTGAAAATTCCCAAAATACCCTTCAAATTTCCAAAATTTCCTAACACCCCCAATATTTTGTCATAAATTCTTAAAATGTCCTTCAAATTTTTCGGAATACCCCGGTTGTGAAATATTTTTTTCCCGAGAAAAAGATCCTTCTATTAGTTAATGAAACTGCCCATAGGGCTACAACCACCTCTTCAAGAGAGGGCTACAACAACCATGATGGGGAGACTCCGAATGAAAAAACAGCATATGTACAATGAGGCTAAATCAAGAGATGGGAGGAGGGAAAAGCCACACAGGTGGTCGGTAGTGCCATCGGTAGTGCCCCGGTTGTGAAATTAAATTTCTCCAAAGATTAATTTTTTTATAGCTTTTCATAATAAGACTCATTGTCTATCAATACAAGATAAATCTAGAATTTGAGTTGATTATGTAGGATTTGGAGATGAATTGGACGTAATTACCTTTTTTGCGAGGTAATTAGTGACAAATTACATGCTAAGCTCACAAAAACTGATCTCAATTGTCAAAAAGGAATAAAGATTAGAATATCTTGAACAATCCAACCAAAATAGATACAAGGGTATTTTGGGACTTTTGAAATTTGAGGTGTATTTTGAGAATTTCCACAAATTAGAGGAGTATTTTGATGATTTCCCTATATATGAAATATCATATGTGAGCCAAATCTTTTTTTTCTTGACATGCTTTAGCTAGAATCTTTGCAGATGCTAACTTAGCTTTGAGCGCAGAAAAAAAAGGAAGGTTGGAAAGTGGAGAGAGAGAGAGAGAAATTTTTTGGCCTGTGAAAGGTCTTAGTATCCATATAGGTGAAGGTCATCCAATTTTGGTTGTTTGATATGCATCCCTCTAGTAAGCTTAAAAGTCTTTCTCTCTTGTCTTTTCACGTGTTATTTCCCAAAGTTGCATTCATTTGTTTAGAAATTGACATGCTGAAAATGAAAAAAGCTTAGAGCGAGCTAGCCGTGCCCCCCCCCCCCCCCCGCCCCCCCTTCCTCCCGTGGTGGAGGCATTGATGAGATCAGTTTCCTTTATGCACGGTCTATGGGATCTCCCCAGGGACAGATACGCTCGGCTTGCCCCGGAGTCATCTTGACAACTAGCTCTACAAGGCGATACATCATGTTGGTATGGACAGATGACAGCATGGTTTCAGTCGCATGGTCTCAACATGGATAGATTACCTCCACTTCAATACTGCCTGGATGCACCCTCATTGTCTCTCACACGGACAGAGATCACCAAACTCATACGTCAGGATCTAATTCAACTAAATACCAGGAGCACATGGATACAGCTGACACAGGAGTTAGATATAATTTTTTTTTTTTGGGGGGGGGGGGGGGGGGGCGGGTGGGTCCAACTTCGATTTAGATAAGCTCTCAGGACATGTACATTGATTGGGTTAAAGTTCCTACCTTTACTAATGCTGCGATTGTCTCTCAAAGCATTTATTACTTACTACTTAGTTATTTATATTGTGTGCCTTATATAGTTTCAAAAAGCTTTAGATAAGCTCTCAGTACATGTAGGGTAAAGGGGCCAATAAGGGGACAGGTACCAGAACAAAGCTGCACCTCCCCCCAATTTAGAGCCAAAAAATTGGAATATGCTTGGTGTCCTTCTTTGATTTGCTGAAAAGCTGATTATTACTGGGTATTGCCTGTCTCTAACACGTGAGAAGCTTCATTTTGCATTGGAAAATGCGCTACGCTATGTACTATTATGCAATCGTAGGCAGATTGGGCTCAGATTTTTGCTATGAAACCCTCTCTTTAGCGCGCATCTTTTGCACCTCCTCCGACTCAAATCTGATAACGGGGGAGGGAGCTATGGCCAACGCCTCTTAGCTGATCCACCACTGGCCCCTTTACCCTACATTGAATGGGTTAAAGTTCCTACCCTTTACTAATGATGTGATTGTCTCTCAAAGCACTTACTACTTACTACTTAGTTATTTTTATTGTGTGGCTTACATGCACTTATCACAAAGCTATACATACCTTTATCTTTCCTTTATCTACCTTTCTACAAATGAATTATATTGACACAGAGACAGACAGACAGACAAAAAGAAAATCACAAAAGAAGGCTTCATGCAGAATCTACTAACATAATATGGCGGAAGGGGGAGCCCTTTACACGTGTCGCAATCTGTGACCTTAAGGCTAAAGTCCAAAACAAAAACAAGCCCCTTTGCACGTGATAAAGAGGGAGAGAGCTTCGGTGGCTGGCCGTACTAGTCTCCCATAACATACATGAAGCAACCTCATTTGATCTCACAACAAAAAACAGAATCGCCAAAAAGAAAGGCAAAATGATCAGTTATGTACATTCTCAAACAAGTTTATATGTTTCATACTAGTCGCTTTGTTCTCCTGTTTGAGCCTTTGCTGGCCTTCTCTCCATTATATTTTACACGAACTGATGTGGCCTTAATGAGTGTTACAACTCTGAAGCACTTGTTAAGGTGGCAATGATTCAATAAAAAGCATGTAGGAGAGAACTCGTCTCACTGGTTTACTCAGCATTCAGTGCATAGGTCTGACATGCTCATTAAGACCCATTATTATGTTGTCGCTGGATTGCTCAACATTCAAAATGCGAAGGCTTGACATGTTCGCAAAGACCCATTCACGTTATATCAAAATACGGTGGAGTGAAGCAGAGGGTCCTATCTGTATGCAAAAAGCATCAAGAGCTCACTACCCTACTCTCAAGTTATTGACCTTCACCTAAACCACAAGAAGTTTTGGACAAATTCTCACAATAATTCCCACGTTGTGACTTACCTCAACATCATGAGCTTCTGTGAGGGAGGCACCCCATACCTAGCTAGGTATGCGGTGGCTCTCGAGCAGAAGCTCATGATGTTATGCATTGTATGAAAAACACTAGAGAAGACTTCATTTTCCTACATGAGAAATTTTCTAAATCTTCTTGTGAACTCAACTTGCTACTGAAACATGATTCAATTTCATGCTTCAAATCTTTTTGGTGCTGCAAAACCTTTAAGCACCCATCCAAGCGGCGAAAGAAAACATACAAACACAAGGCACGTAACACATACATGCACACAAAAACAACAACAGAGACAGGGGCGAGGGGGCGGGGGGCGGCTACAACACCGCCCCTCCTGCGAGACAAAACTGTTGTGCTTGCATTCCATATGTGGATTCACCCCGTGAGCGCATCCATAGGGGAAGGATGAAATTGCAAATGAAACCCAATTACATGGTAACATAAACCATCTCCTCAAGGCAGTCTCCATTTTCGCTAGCAAGTTAATGATCTGTAAACATACTGTGTAGATCAATCACACACCAAAAACATTGCAAGACTTTAAACTGTCTTCCAGCTCTGTTGTTCACAGCAGCTCACTGCGAAAAACAAAATCGCAAAACCCAAATAACAAAAGCCGCAAAGAAAAAAATTTAAACAGCAAAAGCAACAAACAACCATGGAATGATACGTCATGCGCACACACAAAACAGCAGTCTTACCTGTTTTCACATTTTATGTTTATTGTTTCCTTTATCTTCTTAAGTAAGCCTGATAATATCTTTCATATGATAATTTAGCAGTGGCCTTTCAGAGTGTTAAAACAACTCAAAACATTTGGCAGGATTCAGGAATGGCAATCATTCAGTAAAAAGCGTGAAAGAGAGACTCCATCGTGGTTCCAAATTCAATGCATGAGTCTGACATGTCCATAAAGACCGTTAAGACGCCATATTCAGTGTAACACTCAACACCCGACCATAAGTCTGATACCCTTCACGGTCTATTCACCTTCATCAACAGTATGTAAAGCAGCTTCGTCCTTCCAGAGACACATACTCTTAGCATAGCAGCGATACCACGATTCAATTTCATAATATGAATGTTTTTCGTGCTGCAAAAACTGTGTGCAACGCATATGCAAGGAAAGAGATGTTAGCAGGAAAAAAAGGGCCTGCAACAAAGAGACACCATACACATACATATCAAAACAAACGCAAAAGTCAGGCCAGGAGGACGAGCACGCGCGCGCGCGCACACACACACACACAGAGAGAGAGAGAGAGAGAGAGAGAGAGAGAGAGAGAGAGAGAGAGAGAGAGAGAAATGAAATGTTATAAGGCCAAAATGACCTATGAGACCAAAAAATTACAATTGGTGAATCTGATACCATGTCTGAGTACGGAAATTACAAAGTTACAAAGAACTAACACTAAAAGACTAAGGAGAAAGGAAATAGGGGGGGGGGGGGGGGGGGGGGTTCAAATGAAATCTCTCATCGGTCGCTGTGAATCTCATCGACCTCCTCCATGGTCAACACTCTGGTTGGGCATTTGGTCAGCACTATGGTTGGGCGTCTTGCATGTCGAGAGCTAGAGTGATCTGTATCTTTTGTTGCAGCCTTCGTCGGTAGTGGGAGACCCCCCGAGGTCGTGGACGTTTGGATCTGCCAAGCTCCGTGGCTGGATCAAGCTGTGTACCTCTAGTATGAGTAGGCTCTGAGATCTGCTGTAATGATTGCTCCGTTGGCTCTCCTCTGGCTGGTGTAAAGAAATCTGTGATTCGTCTCTGAGACTGTCTTTCCTCTAATGTCCTCAGCAAGCTCTCCCTAAGTCTGCGCAGCTCTAGCAAGAACAATCCGAGACACCTCTGTTGTAATGATTGCTCCGTTGGCTCTCCTCTGGCTGGTGTAAAGAAATCTGTGATTCGTCTCTGAGACTGTCTTTCCTCTAATGTCCTCAGCAAGCTCTCCCTAAGTCTGCGCAGCTCTAGCAAGAACAATCCGAGACACCTCTGATCCTTGTATCTCATGACTCTAGAAAACGGTCCGAACCCTTCTCTGAAGGGCAGTGGAAGCGGCCGCGTATCTCATAGTATGGCGGGCAGTGACATGTGTAGTGCAGCTCTGTCTCTGGCTCTAAGTTACATAGGTGACATATCTTAGCTCCTGCCGGCACACCTCAAAATCGGCCAGTCTCGATTTGGAGCTGATGTGAGGATGTGCGTATCTGTCCAATAGCGCATCTTATCCCATGAGATAAGTGTGTGTCCATGTATGCAGGCCTAGTCACAAAGCCGTCCTCCGTGAGTTGGAGAAGATGCTCTTTGTAGAAGGCCATCTTCTTGCCTAACTCCTGCCAGCTGTATCCATGTGCTCCCGGTATTTAGCTGAATCAGATCCTGATGTATGAGTCTGGTGATCTCTGTCCGTGTGAGAGACAGGGAGGGTGCATCCAGGGAATATTGAAGCGGAGGTAATCTATCCATGTTGAGACCATGCGACTGAAACCATGCTGTCATCTGTCCATACCAACATGATTTGATATAATTTGACACTTCAGTCAGTCTTGCTGCTAGTAGTGTGTAGTAGTTTCATGTGGCTGCTAGTAGTGTGTGGAAGGAAGTCTTTTTTAGAACTCAAATTAGCTAGATTGATTGACACAGGATCGTGGCATGTTTCATGTTTTAGGGTTGCAATCATTTTTTACTTGATTTCGACTTCTTTATAATCTCTGTGTGGCTAAATTGGAGCAAGTAGAATTCCTGGATGCATCACGCAAGTTTATGTCTACTTTTTGTTTTGTCAGAATTTGACAAGAAAATTTTGTTGCAGGATATAACTGCTATCTATTTGGGAGCTTGGTGTTACTCAGCTTTTTTATGAATTCCAAGTAATGCAAAAGAAAAAGAGACGTCCCCAAAGAGTTGGTCTAACGGTAAGGCTTTGGCCTCTCAACCTACGGGTTGTGGGTTCAAATCCCCTATTGGGTCACACTCTAGAGGGACACCTTGTGCTCACCTAGTGTTCACGTTGCTAGGGCTCTTGCCCTTGGACACTCGAGTGCATCCTCCTCCTGGGGTGGGTCACCCGAGGAGGAGGTTCCTAGCTGGTTGCTACGAGTTCTCTCCGTCGTTCCCAGCATGTGGTGCATCAATTAGGTGGCCATGGTGATGCCTACGCGTGGCTCTTGCCCGATGGTACGCGGCCCTTGCCCGACCATGTAACATGGCTAATATTTGGAAGGGATAAGCACCTCCCCCTGTGGGCCCTCTGGTGTGTCGAAAAAAAGAAAAAAAAAAAGGAAAAAAAAGAAAAAGAGACCGTGAGCAAGACAAACTAGATGAGGGCTAGCTTCACATTTAAAATCTTGATTCTTGGGTGTTGGTGGTTTTAACATGATAATTTCTTAGATCATCTGTTGTGTGCTTGCCTGGAAGGTTGCAAGAGATGGATGTTTGTTGGATCTTTCTTTTCAGACCTGTTGAAGGATCTTCTGTATGGATCTTGAAGGAGTTTCAAGCTTTATTAGACCCTTTGACTGATTTTGTTGTTTCCATTGCTCATTTTGTGATTTGGACCACTTTCTACAGTCGGAATAGAGATGTCTGATTTATACTTGCTGCTAGAGATTCGCAAGTTGTGGGTTACACTCTTGGGAGAGAGCACAGCTGTGCATCAAGGGCCTAGTCTAAAGAGACAGATTTTTGACCTCCCCATGCATACATGAAGGAGACTTCGAGGGAGACCTCTCCTCTCTTCACAATTTGATCGCTTTTCTAGAAATTAACCAGCAGCAACTTGCTTTTTCGGAAATTAGTAGCACTTCCTCAAAGCTACTAAGAACCCATCTTCATTCAAATGCTCTCTATTCGGAATTTACTCAAGACTATGGAATATTCCCCGCTTAGGGCTCCCCTCACCGGCAATGTGACACACTTGGAATATCCTTTACTTAGTGTCTCATATCATGAGTATAACTTTGTTCTTCCATATCATAAATCAATGTATGTACACAACTAGCATATAAATAGTTGTTTACATATATACATACGTACACATACATACATGAGTGTGGGCTTTCCTTTATGTCATTAAGCAACAGTCAACCTCAATAAGGAGATGGATGTGTGTTCTCATACATATTTGCCGATTGAAAATGTGAACAGGCATTCAACTGATCGAGAGATTGCAATTATGGTTCTTATGCCCTACCTTTCATACATGTTGGCTCATGAGGTACATTATTTGTGTCAGCTTCTTAAATCTGATCAATGATATATGTCCATATATTGCATTAACACAGTCATTGTGCAGTTGTTAAAGCTGAGTGGTATCCTTACTGTTTTCTTCTGTGGCATTGTTATGTCACATTACACTGGCATAACGTGACACAAAGTTTCAGGATAACAACGAGGTAAGTTTACAGAACTCTTCAAAGTGAGCAGTTTAGCGGTGCAGCTAATTAGGTTATGAAACTGACATTATTATCGTTTTGAAATGCAGGCACATGTTTGCAACTCTTTCCTTCATCACAAAAACATTTATATTTTTGTATGTTGGAATGGATGCCTTGGATAAAGAGAAATGGAAAAAGACCAATGTGGGGTGAGTGACTCTTACACACAGTTTTCTCCTTATGTGTATTATGCTTGTTCTACTGTGGTTGCCATTCACTCAACATGACAAGGACAATGGAAAAAAAAAAGTTGTCTACTGTAAAGCTAGGCCTTGAAAATTCTTCTAATATCTCTTTAGACTTGTGTCATCATGCAGTCCTGCCACTTCTCTCGAGCTCTCAGCTACGTTGCTTATGTCTGTCATCATTGGAAGAGCTGCCTTTCTGTTCTCTTTATCTACTTTCTCGAATATTATGCGGCGAACCTCGGGCAAAACTCTGTAGTAGCCGTGTCTTGATGAACCTGGAGAGCAATCACTCGCATGTCTGTTATTTGCATGTCTGTCGTGTGAATTCGAGTTGTTTTGTCGTGGCAAATCCACTTGCATTCCGCCAAACATTGGCCGCATGTAAGCATCATCAAATTTTCGCCAAAAGTAGTGTACTGTTGAGGTTGGAGCCCTAAGGAGCATTTGTAAGCTGCTGGGTCTTGTGGAGAAGACATTTTCGTCAGATGAACCATCTCCTAAGAGGCGTCTGTCAATATCATCGTATTCAAACAAGCTTTTAGCATCTGGAGAGACGCTGCCAGACCTCATATGATGAGGTAGCAACCACTCAACAAGAGGCCTTGTTAGCATTCCAAAGACCTGAGACAATGCAAAAATATATATCAGTGGGTTGTGCATGAATATGGACGCAAATACATATGCATGCAGGGAATTTTTGTATTATTAAGACAACATTTACCCCTCATACTATGTCTCACATGTCTTTGTAGTATGATCGAAACCTCTCTGAAGGTCCATCTCATGTGAAACATTTGCTATCTAATAAATGTAACCACAGATCTATGGAAACAAGGTGAAAAGTCACAATGGCCAACATACGAGGATGAGAGAGTATGTGTGACCCCCTACTTAATGCCCCTCTTTATAATCTCACAAGAAATAATAGACATGCGAGTGATTATAAAGAGGGGCATTAAGTAGGGGGTCACACACACTCTCTCATCCTCATATGTTGGCCATTGTGACTTTTCACCTTGTTTCCATAGATCTGTGGTTACATTTATTAGATAGCAAATGTTTCACATGAGATGGACCTTCAGAGAGGTTTCGATCATACTACAAAGACATGTGAGACATAGCATAAGGGGTAAATGTTGTCTTAATAATAAAAAAATTCGGTGCATGCATGTGTACTTGTGTGCGTATTCATGCACAACCCACTGATATATATTTTTGCATTGTCTCAGGTCTTTGAAATGCTAACAAGGCCTCTTGTTGAGTGGTTGCTACCTCATCATATGAGGTCTGACAGCGTCTCTCCAGATGCTAAAAGCTTGTTTGAATATGATGATATTGACAGACGCCTCTTAGGACATCTGACGAAAACGTCTTCTCCACAAGACCCAGCAGCTTACAAACCTCAACAATGCACTACTTTTGGCAAAAATTTGATGATGCTTACATGCGGCCAATGTTTGGCGGAATGCAAGTGGATTTGCCATGACAAAACAACTCGAATTCACAACACAGACATGCAAATAATAGACATGTGAGTGATTCCTCTCCAGATTCATCAAGACACGGCTACTACAGAGTTTTGCCCGAGGTTCGCCGCATACTATTCGAGAAAGTAGATAAAGGGAACACAAAGGTAGCTCTCCCAATGATGACAGACATAAGCAACGTAGCTGAGAGCTCGAGAGAAGTGGCAGGACTGCATGATGACACAAGTCTCAAGAGATATTTAAAGAATTTGCAAGGCCTAGCTTTACCGTAGACAACTTTTTTTTGTTCCATTGTCCTTGTCATGTTGAGTGATTGGCAACCACAGTAGAACAAGCATAATACACATAAGGAGAAAACTGTGTGTAAGAGTCACTCACCCCACATTGGTCTTTTTCCATTTCTCTTTATCCAATGCATCCATTCCAACATACAAAAATATAAATGTTTCTGTGATGAAGGAAAGAGTTGCAAACATGTGCTGCATTTCAAAACAATAATTAATACTACTGTCAGTTTTATAACCTAATTAGCTGCACCGCTAAACTGCTCACTTTGAAGAGTTTTGTAAACTTACCTCGTTGTTATCTTGGAACTTTGTGTCACGTTATGCAAAGTGTAGTGTGACATAACAATGCCACAGAAGAAAACAGTAAGGATACCACTCAACTTTAACAACTGCACAATGACTGTGTTAATGCAATATATGGACATATATCATTGATCAGATTTAAGAAGCTGACACAAATAATGTACCTCATGAGCCAACATGTATGAAAGGTAGGGCATAAGAACCATAATTGCAATCTCCCGATCAATTGAATGCCTGTTCACATTTTCAATTGGCAAATATGTATGAGAACACGCATCCATCTCCTTATTGAGGTTGACTGTTGCTTAATGACATAAAGGAAAGCCCACACTCATGTATGTATGTGTACGTATGTATGTATGTAAACAACTATTTATATGCTAGTTATGTACATACATTGATGTATGAAATGGAAGAACAAAGTTATACTCATGATATGAGACTAAGTAAAGGATATTCCAAGTGCGTCACATTGCCGGTGAGAGGAGCCCTAAGCGGGGAATATTCCATAGTCTTGAGTAAATTCCAAATAGAGAGCATTTGAATGAAAATGGGTTCTTAGTAGCTTTGAGGAAATGCTACTGATTTTTGAAAAAGCAAGTTGCTGTTGGTTACTTTCTAGAAAAGCGATCAAATTGTAAAGAGGGGAGAGGTCTCCCTTGGAGTATCCTTCATGTATGCCTGGGGAGGTCAAAAATCTGTTTCTTTAGACTAGGCCCTTGATGCACAGCTGTGCTCTCTCCCAAGAGTGTAACCCACAACTTGCGAATCTCTAGCAGCAAGTATAAAGCAGACATCTCTGTTCTGACTGTAGAAAGTAGTCCAAATCACAAAATGAGCAATGGAACTGCTGGGAAGTGGCGTGACTGATTCTATTGTTTTAAGGGCCAATCAATTTTTTTAAGCGTCTTCATGCCTGCCTGCAGAGATGGAGACACCATCTCAGAAACATATGAAGGTTTTTGAGCTGGGAAGTTGGCAAGTAGAATTCCTGGGAAACAAACAAACAAGCGAGTATGCATGAGCCAAGTTGATGTTTACTTTCTTTTTTGTCAGAATTAGACAACTTTGGAGCTTGGTGCTGCTCAGCTTTGCTCGACTTCCAAGCAATTTGGGCTCCACCAGAAAAAGACACTGAGCAAGACAAACCAAAGAAGGGCTAGCTGCAGATTTAATATCTTGGGTGTTGGTTTCATTATGTGAAGATCCATGGTTAGCAAGGATGCATTTTCTGAATAGTTTGTCTATGGACAATGTTGTCCTGATTATTTACGATGCTTTCTTGGATGTTTGCAAGCAGACTACTACCTTAAATAGATGGATCCTTTCAGGCTTTATTTCACCCCTTGACAAATGGTATGATGCTAAGGTTGAATGACTTTAGTCCCAATCTGGGCATATCGAGGGAAGTATGTTGTTTATGTACTGGCATACTGATTCTACTGATAGTCTACTAGCTTATTACTTCTGCCTGAGAGGACATGTTTTAAGGGCTAATGAATTGCTCTTGTTGTTGGCTTTTTCCAAGTGTCTTCATGCCAATCAGTGACTGCGACGGTGTCTTAGAAACTGTGGATGACACATACGAAGGTTTTTGAGCTGGGAGGTTGGCATCAGTCTATGCCTTGCATATTATACAAGTTCATTATGCTTGTGGAAACCCAATCAAATTATATTTGTGGCACGATTATTTTTCCTTCCCTATTTTTTACAATAGCAACTTTAGTTTGTTGCACGTGAAGTGCCTGTTACATGGAGTATCCTCATAAAACGAAGAAGCAATTGAAGCGTCATATGAGCCTGTGACACACAGAATTTTACAAGAAAATGTGGTCTTCCAAGAAGAGTGTGACAAAAGAGATTGATATTGGGACATTTTTTCTTGACTAATTAAGAAGAGCAGGTTTGGAATCACACTTATTATAGAAGCAACTTCAATGGAAGGAGATTTTTCCTTATGGTGTACAGAATGAGCGAGTTGAAAAAGCAAAGCTCTTCAGCAGTGGAAGCATGGGTCTAATATGAGTAAGCTTTCAACAAATTCGGAAAGGAAACAGGGAATAATCTTTGTTTACTCTGATGCAAGTAGAAGTTTGTTCTGTAGCGTTCACATGTCATAGAATTGGAAGATTCCTGAAGCAAGTTATGCATTGTAGCTTTGTCCTCGATTATAAAATGGCGTTACAAATTCTGATGCCAAGTTGAGTTACTTGCATCCAAATCCCTGGAAGGTTAGAGGCATTGAACTTAATGGAAGGAATTTTTTTCCTTATGGTGTACAGAATGAGCAACTTGAACAAGCAAAGCTTTTATCCAGTCTTGCTCTTCTACTATGGAATTATGGATCTAATATGAGTAAGCTTCAACAAATTTGGAAAAAAAAAGGGGGTTAATAATTTTGTGTATTGTGATGCAACTAGAGATTTGTTTTGTAGCATTCACATGTAGAATTTAAAATTCGTCAAGCAAGTTGGGCATTTTAGCTTTGTCCTAGATTATAGAATGTTGTTGCAAATCCTGATTCCAAGTTCTAATTCCGGGAAGGTTAAGAGGCATTGCATGATGAGGGGTGATCATTGAGGGTAACCTGGACAAAGCAATCACGGAAGACGAGGCACAAGATGGAAGCGGTCATGTGGGGATATTTCTGGACGACTTGAGTCATGGTGGTGCAGACTATGGTTTGCAAGGAAGGACAACTCTTGTCGTAGAATGTGGCAGACAATTGAGGTGAAACAGCTGGAGCTGGGGAGATCAGCAAGGAAAGAGGGAAGGAAGATGATAGAATTAAAGGAGACAATGATGTATCAGGCTTTATTTGACAAGTGGTATGCTAAGGTTGAATGACGAGACTAAAAGCTGGGAAGTTTGTGTACCAGGTCATAACGAGTATACTGAGTGGGAAGTTAACTGTTTTGCCTGGGAGGACATGTTTTAAGGACCAATCAGTTTTTTCCAAGTGTCTTCATGCCTGTCTTCAGTGACAGAGACACCGTCTCAGAAACATATGAATTGCTGGGAACCAAACAAGCGAGCCAGTTTATGTTTATGTTTCTTTTTTGTCAGAATTTGACAAGAAAACTTTGGACCTATCTATACTTATTTGAGCAGCTTGGTGTTGCTCAGCTTTAATTGGTGTGCTCCCTGAGTAAGACTAACCAAAGGAGGGCTAGCTTCCGTGAAGTTTTAAGGATGTGTTTTCTGAATAGCCTGCTGTCTATGGACAAGTGCTTGCTTGGAAGTTTGCAAGCAGACTATTACCTTTGTTTTCAGACCTCCTCCTACTATTATCTACTGAGGTGTGGAACTTGAAAAGACTAGAAACAAATTTATTTACACAGCTTGGACTTTACAGTTATAACTGTAGGCATGTGGAGTTTCAGGTTTTAGTTCAACCCTTGACAAGTAGTGGTATGCTAAGGTTGAATGAATTTAGTGGTATGTTGTTTATACTGCAGGTTGATAGAATTGGAATGGGATTACAAGTTCTATAGCTGGAAGGGGGGTGGTTTTACTGCAGCCTGCTGGAAGTTAATCTATTGAGCTGGCTACAAGGTGCGTTTTTGAAACCATAAGAAGGGGCGGTGCATGGTGGCGGTTGCTCTTGATACATACATTACATGTTGCATGATGATCTGGCGGGGTGTCGAGAATATTTCCCCCCTTCTGTGCACTAATGGCAAGTCAAGGTATCACTGATCTTTTAAAAAAATTATATATGCTGAAAACCTATCAGGACTTGTTTGGTGGTTGAGCTTGGTGTTTCCAATTTAGCAACTGTTGAGAGAGTTGTAGCAGTTTTTTGCTCGGGTTGAAGATTTTATGAAGATGAATGTTGCATCTGGTCCGGTTGTTGAAAGGTAAAAGAGTTGCTAGAGGAATAGCAAAGTTCTTATCTGGTTTCAGGTGCTTCCTGGACTTGCCAAGGAAACTGAGCGACGGAGAAAAGCAGGTGATGTATGTAACTGGGTGTGAGATTGCACCTTGGCCTACTTAGATTTCATTCATACACCTACAAGGGTGCAACAAATGTATATGTAGTGCAAGGAGAATCTCTGATTTCTTAGGTATGAAAGGATTTTCTTAGGTATGAGGTTGCCCTTTGAGCATGTATCCCCGTGCAGAGCTTCTGATGGTCATCTTGCTTTCAGGTTGCTATGCTCTTCACAATGCCAATACACCGATACAGATTTTATACACTAGACTTTGTCTTAGTAGTTATTTGTTAGTGTCACACCGTGTGTTTGGATTCCTTCATAGCAGTGAATGCTGGGCTCCATCATGGAATGTCGCATAGCAAGAGAAACCGTTTTTCGAGAACATGGTACAAGAGTCCAACATAATGTTGTTAGTGGGAGAGGCTATGCTTTACACTATCAACACTCTTCGTGAAAATATGTCCAAAGGTTTCTTGAATACACCCCTTTTTTAAGAAAAAATTAAAACTAGCTTTATAGCCACTAGGTCAACATGTCTTGCTACAATTGCATGTAGCACCATCAAAGGAAAGTTATACACACCACTTTCTTGCATTCACAAGGTTGTTGTAGCAGTCGTCGATTGGATGGTGTCCTGTCAGTAGGTACCGAGATGAGGAAAAGAATTTGCGCTAGAATCTCTCTCTCTCTCTCTTGCAGCTTAAAGGGGAACTTGTAGCTTGCAAAATTATGCCCAAAATGGAGGGGGGAAATCAATCCTCGATGCTAAAGGATCTCGAAGAAATTAAGGAGCAAATGAAAACTCTGCGCGAAGGGGAGGAACAAAACACAAAAGAGGCTTCCTCATGGGCGGAGAGCCTTTTTAAAACGCAGGAGAAGGTTGACGAAGCAGAAAAATGGATTGAAGGTGCAACGAAAGGGAAGGCCCGGATGCGAGAAGCCGCACAGACTTCTACCATCATCAATATGACCATTGAGGAGGAGCAGAAGAGGAGGAATAGAGCCCTCCATGTGCGTATTACTGGTATCAAAGACACCGAAAATGTAGAAGAAGAAGTGAAGGAACTATTGCAGCGAATGGGCATCCCGGAACCTATGCACACAGGTGCTCGGAGAGTAGGAAAGAAGGGAGTAGATCAGAAGGGAAATGTCAAAGAGAAAGCACTCATTTTGCGTTTCGCGACTTTGGAAACAAGGAAGGAATTCCTGAAGAAGAGACCAGCACTTAAGAAAACTGGGATATTTATGGGGGATGACCTTACTTTAGCACAAATAGCACATATGCAAGAGTTGATGCTAGAGATCAAAGCAGCAAGGGAGAAGGGAAAAATTGCCTTTTATAGAGGAGGGAAAGTAGTGGTTTTGGAAAGACGCACAACATGACGGTGCGAGACGTATGGGACGACACTCCGGATGGCGGCATGGGATTGTAATGGATCATATAGGCTGGATGTGGGTGCCTTTGAGGATAGCTTCAGAGATAGAGACATTGTCTTTTACTCAGAGACACATCAGAAATCTGGACAATTGATGCCAAGTGTGACTGGTTATTCATGGGAGACAGCTCGGCTAGACACTAGATCCCAGCATGGGAGTCGAGGTTCAGGAGGGGTAGCAGTCTTATTCAGGGAGGAGTTGCAGCCGCTATTACAGATTGTCCGGAGAGATGACCAGGCGAGATACATGTGGGTGAGACTGAGAGCTGAGACGGGCAGATTCTTATAAATTGCTGTGTGCTACTTTCCCCCTAGCACATCAGTCTATACCTCACTTAGAGGGCAATCCCCTTTCTCTATACTTGATGATGACATATGGGAGTTTTCTAGAGATGGAGATATCATTCTCTTGGGAGACTTTAATGCCAGGACGGCCAACTCCCAAACGGTATTTTATGATACCTCGGAGGAGATGCTTAGAGAGATGGATATATCGGAGATGGGGCTTGACAGACACTCACAGGACAGAGAGCACACAGAGTAAGGGAGATATCTCATGGAGATGACGACTACGCATGGTTTGGCCATACTTAATGGTCTAGAGATTTTTCCTTCGTCTGGGGGATTCACATGCTTTCCACACAGACATGGGGCCAGTACAGTGGACTATGTCATGACTTCACCGAGCTTCATCTCTAGTATTCAGGATCTCGGTGTGGGACCTAGACTTGTTGGAGTAGCAGTGGACCATGCTCTCCTAACTTTTTCAGTCTCTTTTCAGTATAGCGCCTTTCAGACACCACGGAGGATTGCACACACACGGTATACTTTTACACCAGAGACGGACTCAATCTATGTGGAGGAGATTTATAGGCGGATGTGGGCAGCCGAGCCTGTATATACAATGGAGGAGATCACCACTCTATTGACGGAGATCTTGCATGGGGCAGCAGCAGCAGAGGCATACCCACACACTCAACCAAATCAGAGAAGATGTTCTGGGAACATGCCTCAGAATAGTTGGTATGATGAGGAGTGCAGAGAGATGAGAGTTCAGATTCAGAGCAAGCTTATACTTGGAGTCATTACATATAGACAGTCTCGGATTGCCCTTCGATGTTTAGTGCGACGAAAGAAGCGGGCCTTTTTAGCCCAGATGGAACGTGATTTGTATCAGCTCTTTTTGAGTCGAGATTCAGGTGAGGCCTGGCGTCTCTTCCATGAACACTCACCTCCTCTAGTGATTACTTCTCCCGAGATTTGGGGTCAGTATGCAGCATCATTATATACAGTACCTAGGCAACCACCATTACCAGACCCTCTAGAGCCATGTCTAGCCACTAGTACCTTCTTTACCACTGAGATGGTGAAGAACGCCATTGACAGGATGAGGACTAGGAGAGCATATGATCATGAGGGTTTGGTGGCAGAGCACTTGATACATGCTAGAGATTTACTGTCAGAGGTTATTGCGCGGTTGTTTAAACGTGTCATGTATGAGGGATTACCCAAGTCTTGGAGATTATCTACTATTGTACCTCTCTTCAAGGCAGGGGACCCCACGGTGCCAGGGAACTACCGTACTATTATGATAGGGCACACATTGGCACGGTTGTATGCATCCATTCTTGAACAGCAACTAAGTAAATGGACAGAAAATGAGGGCATACAAGTAGCAAGACAGGCTAGATTTAGGAGGGGTTTCTCCACTTTGGACCATATTCTTACACTCAGAGCCATTATTGAGGAGGGTCGGGCACATGGAAGACGGATGTATTGTTGCTTTGTGGACTTCCGCAAAGCATTTGACACAGTGCCGAGGGTCAGATTGATGCGTAGGCTACTGGAGTTGGGAGTACCCACACAGATCATATGGGGGATCATGGCTTTATACGGCTTAGTGATTGGCCAGGTACGCACTCTTGAGGGGATTTTTGACATTGTTCATTCCACCATTGGAGTGAAACAGGGGTGTCCTTTGTCCCCTACACTTTTTGGTATGTATGTAGATGAGGTCTCTGACTACATTGACAGAGAGGGCGACAGAGGCGCTCAGCTAGCAGGGACATGGATCCCTTTATTATTATATGCTGATGATATTGTGTTGCCAATCAGAGTCACCAGAGGGCATGCAGAGACAGTTGGATGCATTGCACAGCTTTGCAGAGGATAGTGGATTGTCTGTGAACCTTGGTAAAACCAAGGTTATGGTGTTTAACACCACACCACAGTGGGTCAAGAGATCGGCACCTACACTCGTATATGGTGAGGATACTCTGGAGTACACAGATGAATATACATACCTGGGGGTGGTATTCACAGGACCGAGGTTTACTCTGAGGAGAGCAGCAGAGACTAGACTGTCCAGAGCCTATGCGGCATTGGGAGGGCTAGAGAGGATGTGTTTGCAGGTTCAGTTTCAAGAACCACGAACAAAGCTATGGCTCTTTGATACTTTGGTTGCTTCAGCTATGCTTTATGGGGTCCAGGTTTGGGGACCATCGGTGAATCATGACAGTTGGAGGAGCATGGAGAGACCCTTGGTAGTTATGATATCCTGGATGATTAGAGCCAAGGCCTCTGTACCGCATGCGATTATTCGAGCGGAGGTAGCCGCCCCTCTTTTAGAGATTGAGGCTCTTACCAAATCAGTGTCCTTTATGCACAATCTATGGGATACACATAGAGGCAGATATATTAGATTGGCTCTTGAGTCCTCTAGACAATTAGCGATACAGGGAGACGCATCATGTTGGTATGCGCAGATGACCTCATGGTTTCAGAGGCATGGTTTCAACATGGATAGATTGCCTCCTTTTCAGTATTCCTTGGATGCACCCTCCCTGCCAGTCACATGGACGGAGATCATTAGACTCATTCGTCAGGATCTTATACAGTTGGACACCAGGAGGACATGGGTAGAGCCGATGCAGGAGTTGGGCACGAAGATGGGTTTCTACAAAGAGCATCTTCTCCAACTTTCGGGAGATGAGTTTGTGATTCGTCCGAGCTACATGGACACTCATTTATCTTATGGTCTGCGATGTGCTATTGGTCAGATTCGCACATCCTCACACCAGCTGGAGATTGAGACGGGTAGATTCAGAGGGATACCACCGGAGTCTAGGATATGCCAACTATGCGATAGAGAGCCAGAGACAGAGCTACACTACATATGCCACTGCACTGTGTATTATGAGATACGAGGGCGCTTCCATTGCTTATTCAAGGAGGGTTTTGGACCCCTAGATAGAGTCATGAGGTATCAGGATCAGAGATGCCTTGGCTTATATCTACTTGAGCTACATCGACATAGAGATAGTCTGCTGAGGAGACATAGAGTACGACAGTCACAAAGACAGATCACAGACTTCTTTGGATCGAGGGAGCCAGGAGACCAACCACCAACACAAGGTTGTACCCACATTCATACCAGAGGCACCCTCATTGACAGGGCGGCTGAGCTCGGGAGATCGAGACGACCACGACCGAGACACAAGAGCACACTCCATCGACAGAGACTCCAGCAAAGGATCAGAGGCATTCTAGCACGACACTCAGAGTGTCATTGAGGGCCTACTCTACATTTTCACATTTCACATTTCATTTTCAGTTTTAATTTTTTACATTCAGTACTTTTTGTACTCGTACTTCAGACATTGTATTAGATTCACCACTAGATTCACCACTTTGTATCTGATGGTCTCATAGGTCATTTTGGCCCTTTGAAGACGTTAATATATCATTTCATTTCATTTCTCTCTCTCACACACACATAGACACACACACACATGCACAAACGCACAGGTTCAATCCCCATGAAGAGAAAAAGCCAGACATAACATTCTATGCTTTGAAGAGCGCTCATCTGCAATAATAAAAAGTCTGCAGGTAGTGGACCTATGCTTGATACTCATAGCATCAAAGAAACCTGGTACCCCACCAGCCACAATAATCCAGTATCTCCTCATCTCTCAAGGTAGTGTAAATCAGAAACATCATCCAACTAACAAACCCTTAAGTGATGAATCCATGCTGAAGGTTTGTTCTTCTACGAGCATTGCTGGTTTCACAGTTGTCTCAACACTCGGGATCAGTTTCCATAAGCATGTCTAGTGAGTGTCACATGTATCCTGATTTGATGTGCATGAATTCTGGATGCCCAGCGACCCCTCATACAACAAACGAGGACCTGCCTCGTGTTTTCAGCTCCTCGAGTCAGCTTGCGTCTATGCTTCAACCTTGCACCCTCCTCTTAGTGCATCGCCATAAGCCTATCCTTGGCTACATTTATGTCAGCATCCAATAAGCAGACATAGCATTCAGCACATTTTCAGCCCTTTGACACAACCTACCTTGCTTTTTTGCTTCAGCCTTTGCACCCTCCTTTCAGACATGTGTTCATAGGCTCTGCGTGGCTACATCATCTGCAGCAGCTTTTTGTGAGCAAGCTTAGCAATCAGCCCCTCAGACCTAGCCATTCAGATCATCAGATTTCAGCCCACTAGCATCATCTACATCTACCCAAAAATTAGCCCATTAAGTTCAGGAATTGCTCACATCGGCATCCAACCACATCATTTCTAGGCCCCTTGTGTTTAGAAACAGCTCTGGCAATGGAGTGGAGTCCCTTTTAGAAGGTTGGTTGGGATCCCACCATGGAGTAGCTTGCATTTGAAAGAGTCTATATGTCAGTCCATAATGTTACAAAAATCCAGCCATTATCAGCATAGGTAACATCAACACCCTCATTTTTTCACACCTTCAATCCTGGCATCCACCTTGCTATAGGTGCCTTCTGTTTTTTAGTCTAGACATCATTGCAAGCCATAGCTCCGGCATTTCTAGCTGCTCCATTTTCAGTCAGCCTTAAGATCCTAGCCTAGCCTGTGTCTATGCTTCAACCTTTCACCCTCCTCTTAGGTGCATCGTCATAGGTTGTATTCTTGGCTACATCATCTACATAGCACCCAATAAGCAGACAAAGCATTCAGCACATTTTCAGCCCTCGTATCTAGTTATTAGCCGTCAGATTTCAACCCATTAGCATCAGCATCATCTATGAAAGCCCCACAATTATGCCATCAAATAAGCCCATTACCCTAGGGCATCAGTCACATTTGCATCCATCCACATAAGATGTAGAAGGTACATCAGATAGCCAATGATCTCCTCTTTACTTTGGTCGCTTTGAAGGTATTAACATCTACATCAACATAAGGTATGGACACTTGTAGTACCACTTGTGCATAAGGAGTTTCGACAACCGAGTAGGAGGCCCTTGAGAGAGTTGGTATCCAACCACATGAGTTCTAGGCCCACTTTGAAGGTATTAACATCATCATCATCATAAGCTACAATCATAACTAAGTAAAAACAGCTCTGGCAATGGAGTGGAGGCTAACTTGATGTTCTCATTGCTAGAGCTCTTGCCCTTGGACACTCGAGTGCATCCTCCTACTCAGGTGGGTCACCCGAGGAGGAGGTTCCGAGCTGGTTGCTACAAGTTCCCTCCGTTGTTCCCAGCATGTGGTGCATCAATTAGGTGGCCATGGTGACGCCTATGTGTGGCTCTTGCTTGATGGTATGTGGCCCAAGCAATAAAGTCGAGCAAGGGCCCACATGGGGAGGTGCTTATCCCTTCCAAATAATACCCAAGGGGCATGGATTGACCCACACAAGTTTAGTTTTCGCTTATGCATTGGAGCCCACACATCATGTTTAGCATTTGACTTCAACTAGCCTCTTGTCTTACTCTCTCATGCCATGAAGTGTAGAAAAACATTCGTTTTAATGTTGAAATCTGCTCTCATCTTGAAGATATCTTATATGCTACACAAGATAACCCTACTAAGCTTTTCACAAAAGGTAACCTTTCTAAACTTTTCACAAAGGCTCTACCTTATGAAAGTTTGATTAGTTTTGAAGAAAAGAATCCTACTTTGTAGAGAAAAAGCATAAATAGGTTGGAAAAAGTGTGGACTCTACAGCCTTTTGTCTTTTGTTAAGACAAGAACTAGTGCATGTGGACTTTTAGGATCCCCTAAAAGTTCCTTGCAATCCAATTGTCCACTACCCTACCTGAATAGAGTTCCATATTGCTAAAGACCCTGCACAATCTGTTCAAGAACACATACTGACCAAAGCACCAATTCATTTTTGTAGAGCTCCTCATGGCTACCAGTAGATCACTTAGCAGAGGGTGTCTTCCATTCATGGTTGGCAAGGGCTTTCGCTTTTATACCCATTTGAAGGTTGTTTTTGTATGTAGGTTGAGCACACAAAGGGCTAGTGTTGTTTGGTTTTGGATTCACAACAGGTTATGCAGGAGGTTTAACGCCACATTGCACCCTCTTACAAGGAGGTTTTGGATCACGCACTTGAGAGGGATGCAATTCCAAGCCAGGTTTTGCGCTTTACACTAGGGTTTCGGAATGAGGAGGCATATGTAGACATAGTGTTTCAGATTGTTTTGCTATATGCTTTTGTCTTCATATGAACTTTTGTCTCGCTTATATGCATTGTGACCTACGTTTGTATATGCTCTATTAAGAAGATGCTTTAAAAACTCTAGCATCTAGATTTCTCAAGACTTCATGCCAATTTTAAGTTTGCAACCCCTCTCTTGAGGTTGCTTGATAGGTTTCAGTGTGTTTCATCACTTGATTTCTATGTAAGTATATAGGAGCTCCTAGGCTTATTGTTGGCAGCATGGATGTCCCATTCAATGGAGCTTTTATATCAACTCAAAAAGGGATTCTATGCATACAAGGCCCCACTTGAGTTTTGATGTTCCCACTTGTGGGCCTTGTGTGCAACAATTACAATTTCTTGTAATTGTACCCATTCTAGGACTTCTATTGTGAAGATCCTCTTTACATATAAGCCCTTGCTGGGGCTTTGTTTCTGTACAAGCTCCTTTGAGAAGGGTACTTAGTTTGGTAGATCTTTTGGTGAAGTTGCTTTTGTCTTGCTAAGAGTTGGTTTTCAAGTCTAGAGCTTAAAACTACGAATGAAGCATAATAAAAGACATGTAGAAAAGAAGGCACACCTCTTTTAGTACGTTGTCGCTTGCTCATAGTTGTGTATGCATTACGAAGTTGAACATTCAGTTTATAGTCTTGGTGAGTAGATTCATGCATAGCTGAAGGTCTAAGCATTGACTTGCTACTATGGGGATCTTGCACTACTCGAATGGCAATATGCATATTTGGTTGACTTAATGGAATGGAAGGAGAGATCATTGCCATCAGACTCCCTCAATGATTTTGATCTTTAAGGTCTCTTGGGATACTTTCCTACGACGTTAAAACTCTCTTCTTCTTCTCTCTCTCTCTCTCTCTCTCTCTCTCTCTCTCTCTCTCTCTCTCTCTCTCTCTCTCTCTCATGTGTGTGTGTGTGCGCGCGTGCGCGCGCGTGCTAACAAGAAGAGGAAAATGGTATAATCTTTATATCACCCAAGTGTGGTGGATTGGTTATGCCATTTCCCTCTTGAAAAACAGGTCTTGAGTTCAGCTCTCCTTGTCGGATAGATCTTTAAGGTCTCTTGGGACTACAATGTTAAAATTCTCTTCTCTTGTGTGTGTGTGTGTGTGTGTGTGTGTGTGTGTGTGAGAGAGAGAGAGAGAGAGAGAGAGAGAGAGAGAGAGAGAGAGAGAGAGCATGGTTGTATGCATCCATCCTTGAGCAATAGTTGAGTAGATGGGTTGTATGCATCCAACAATTGAGTAGATGGGTAGAGAGAGAGGGTGTACGAGTAGCAAGACAGACAGGTTTTAGGAAAGGTTTCATAGTTTGACACTCAGAGCCATTATTGAGGAAGGGAGATCATGTGGGAGACGGCTCGATTGTTGCTCTATGGAATTTTGCAAAGTCTTCGATACAATGGCCAAAGCTAGATTGATGCGCAAGCTACAAGAGATGGGAGTTCCAAAAAAGTTGATTTGGGGGATCGTGGCTCTATACAAGTCAGTAGTTGGGCATGTACGCACTCCAAAGGGGATTTTTGATTTGGTTCACTCCACGAACAAGTCTACCCACTATCTCCTACATTATTTGACATGTATGTACACTGAGAGAAATGGTGATAGAGGAGCACAATTGGCAGGGACATGGATCCCATTATTGTTATATGCTGATGATATTGTGCTGATTTTTGATTCCCCGAAGGGGATGTAGCGTCATTTAGATGCTTTGTACACATTTACCCACGATAGTAAATTATTTGTTAACCTTGGGAAAACCAAGGTTATGATGTTTTAACACCACACCATTGTGGGTCAAGAGGTCAACACCTACTTTTACATATGGCCAGGAGATGGTGGAGTATACAGATGCATACACCTATCTTGGGGTAGTCTTCAGTGGATCGGCATTTTCATTCGAGAGCTTATGCAACCTGGGGAGGTTTGAAGAAGATCTATTTGTAGGTTTAGTTTTAGAAACCTCGAACAAAGATGTGGCTTTTTGACACTTTAGTGGCTTTAGCTACGCTCTATGGAGTTCATATTTGGGGGCCCTCAGTGGACCACCAAGGCAGATTTGGTACCATTGATGGATGGAGAACCATGATTGAAGCCTGAAAATACATGAAGAAAATATAAGTAAGGTAAATCTAGAATAGATAAAGATTTGACATATATGATTGTAAATAATTCTAAACCAAAACATTTCATGGATAGTAATAACTTCCAGTAATGAAAGATTTAAACATTTCATGCACAATAATAACCAGTAATGAAAGACTTTAAAAAAAATATAATTTCTCTCTCCAGTGCGACGCACTGGTCAGCAACAACCAAAGACGAAAAAGCATATAATAACAACCGTCTTGCCGTGCGACGTGGAAGTCAACAGCTATCAGGGATGAAGGATTAATACTACCAAACCTCTCTCTACAGTGCGACACGGTGCTCAGCAACAACTAGAGGAAGAATCCATTAAATCCAATCTCCTTGCAATGCGACCCTATGGTCAGCAACAACCAGGAACGATGAATTTAAAAACTATAAACCCCTCCCTGCAGTGCCACACGGTGGTCAACAACAACCAGAGACGAGGAATCTACTAAATCCAATCTTATTGCAGTGCGACACGATGGTTAGCAACAACCAAGAACAATAAATTTAAAAATCCTAAACCCCTCCCTGTAGTGCGACACAATGGTCAGCAACAATCAGAGCTGAATCTATTAAATCCAATCTCCTTGCAGTGTGACGCGATGGTCAGCAACAACCAAGGGCGATGGATTTAAAAATCCTAAGCCTTTCCTTGAAGTGCGACACGGTGGTCAGCAACAATCAGGGACGAGGAATCTTTTAAGTCCAATCTCCTTGCAGTGCGACGCGATGGTCAGCAACAACAAAGGACGATGGATTTGACAACCCTAAACCTCTCCCTCCTGTAGGGCGACAGGGTGGTCAGCAACAACCAGAGACGAGGAATCTATCTTTTTAAATCCGATCTTCCAATAGTGCGACACAATGGTCAGCAACATCTAAGAAGAAAAAATGTAAGGTAGCTAACTCCTCCCTGCAGTGCGACTCGGTGGTCAGCAACAACCAAGGACGGAAAGTCTAATTGTATAACCTAAGCTACTCCCTGTAGTGCAACACGGAGGTCAGCAACAGTCAAGGACAAAGCGTCTAAAGTCTAACCCCCCTTGCAGTGTGTTACGAGGATCAACACAGTCAAGGGCGTGTGTCTAAACCTGTAGACTAACAATGAGGTGTGAGCAAAGCTTCACAACAACAGCACTAGCAAAAAACAAAATACAAACTAACACTGAGGTGCGAGCAAAGCTCCACAACAACAACGTTAGCAAATAAATTTTTATAAATTTTGAAAAAAACATAAAAAAGTATAAGAAAAACTACATGCTCTATCCGGCTCGGCTCGGTTCGACCCTAGTCTGCTCTGCTCTGCTCTCTCTCTCTCTCTCTCTCTCTCCCCCCCCCCCAAAAACTCTCTCTCTAGCAATCGCAATTGCGACAGTTCGTTCAAACTGTCGCGACATCTTTTTTTATAAGGCAAACAGTATTTTGATCGAAATACTGGATATGCGTGTATAATATGGGTATAACTCCGTAATATACGTACAATTTATGATATATGGGCGTATGAATGTAACCTAGCTTGTATGCTCATAGTTTGTCATTTGGCCTTCTTGATGGTGACTTGACTGATCCTTGGCTACTTGGATGCTCTATTAGGCAAGGTTGTCCCGTCAGCGCTTTATTGTATGCCATTGCCACCTACCCCTTGTTGCTGCATCTGGATCACTTGACTTCCGTTGGCCGTCTTCACGGATTGCAATTACCCTATGGGAATGAATTTATTGGCCATGCTTATGTTGATGACTCATTGTTCATGCCTCGTAATAACCAGGATGTTATGCGTAAGATTATGCAGGCTTTGGATACATTTGGGCTTGCGGTTGGGGGCTTAAGGTCAACTTCAAAAAATCCAAATTACTGCCCTTCATGCATGCGACCGGCATCATCTTTTGTGGCCTGCCTGAACCTAGAAATGAACTTTCAAATATGCAAGTTGATGCGGAGAGCGACACAGAAGTGGAGTTTGACAACGAAGATGCAAAAGTACAAATTGAGATAGACATCTATGGTGTATCAACTCTCATAGAAGATGAGAGATTGATTACTACCTTTTCTAGGAACTCTTTTGTAAAACTCTTTAAATTAGTCTACAATATTGGATAGATATAATGAGTTGTGTTGCAGCTTTATTTTTTTGTTATTTGCATTGCTTAAGCTTTTCTTTTGTGAACTAATGTATTGTATTTATTTGTGTATCTGTAGCCATGGACGATACATACTCTCTTGGGTTTAGTTTTCCTATCAGTCCAACCGACCGGCATGTCACCTGAGTAGATGGGCTCCTTTTTGTCACAATTCACACCAAAGCAGGTTGCTTATGCACAGAACCTTTGGGGAGCTAGTTCCTCTAAACCTACTATGACAGCCCTTACACCTAGGACTATTGTGCCCCCTACACTGACCAGCCCTACACCTCAATCAAGTGTGTTAATTACATCGATGGCTAGTTCTTCTTTGAGACGAGGTAGGTGTCGTTCTAGAGGTGGTGGTTGTTGTGGTAGCGGTTCTAGCGATACGTCCACACCATTGAGAAAGTGTCCACCACTCTCTTCAGTAGATAGTTCACCAATTGGTACATCACATACACCTTGGGGATCACACGAGCATGATCCTAGCAAGGTTTACAAGACCAAGGATGGGGCTATTGTGGCGGATAGGGTCGAAAAGGCCATGTGACAAAGTACTCAACAGATCTGTACAGTTCAATTTGGCACTCTGCGATGGAGACTTGGGATGATCAAGATGATGAAAGAAATAATTAATCATCGAGGCCATTCATAGAGAGTACAAGGCAACAGAGAGGTACGATCCAATCTCGAATGACTGGATCTTGAGCGTTTCGATTTTCACAATGTCACGTCATCGGTAAGAGGTGAGAGACAAGTACATGGTCGGCAGTCCAAAGCCGGCATGGTTGGATGTAGAGGAGTGGGCGGGGATTGCACGAGAGACACAAGACAATCCTCAAAGATTTCAATAGTAGAGAGACGTAACCAGAGTACGTTTGGAGCCTGCTGGAGTGTCACATCTTGGGAGTGGGGGCTACGACACACTTTGGCATGAGTTTGTAAGTATTATACATATGCTTAAATTTTTGAATATGTATATATGTTATTTGAATATTTTTATAATGGTTAATTGTGTATTTTGCAGAAAGTTATTGTGAAGCGCCCTTTGATGCGTCGAGAGGAGAAGTATGAGTACAAGCATGGACTTGTGGCCCTTTTGGCCCAGCTCTGCAGGAAAAGAGAGAGATCATTAACTAGGATACATAACCATGAGGGTGACATCCTCCATATATATTTTTTTAATAGCTCTGGTCTTTTTGATACAATTGTGCTCATTCATTATATACATGTACAATTTTGACGTTTATGTTTATGCTTTTGCATTCCTTTTACAACTATGGTATATCAATCAGGTTATGGCCATGGTTTTGTAATTTTGGTATGGCAATCATATTATGGTTATGGTTATGGCAAGCAGGTTATGGCCATAGTTATGGTTTTGCAAATATGGTTTAGCAATCAGGTTATGGTTATGGTTTTGCAATGATGGTATGGCAATCATGTTATGGTTATGGTTTGGCAAACAGGTTATGGTTATGGTTTTGTAATGATAGTATGGAAATCATGTTATGGTATGGTATGACAAGCGGGTTATGGTTATGGTTCTACAAATATGGTTTGAGAATCAGGTTATGGTTATGATTTTGCAATGATGGTATAGCAATCATGCTATGGTTATGGTATGACAAGCAGGTTATGGTTATGGTTTTGCGATCACGTTATGGTTATGGCATGACAATCATGTTATGGTTATGATATGGCAAGCAGGTTATGTTTATGGTTTTGCAAATATGGTTTGGCAATCACGTTACGGCTATACTTGCGGTTTTCAAGTCATGTTTTTCATGTTGTTGTGCCTATGGTTTGGGAGTCCACATTATGGTTATGCTTTTGGAAATTATTGGGTTTCAGGCTCCGTGGTAGCCGAGTGCCCACCCATTACCTATTCTTTGGTTATATAGCTAATAAGGAGTAGAGAGCCTCACTCTCTAATGCTCCACCAAACATATTGTCTGCTCTCCATCCCTTTCCCTTCTCCTTTCTTCTCTTGCACACTCCACATCCGCATCCATCAAGTAGTATCAGATCCCAGGAGCACGACTCCCGAGCCCCAGCTAACTGCGCGTGCAACGACCTCGAGTGTCGAATCCATGAGAGCTTGGGAGCTCTGCAGGTCACAGGCTGAATCGAGGTGCAAGCAAGAGAATCGAGCTTAACAAAGGCACTCGGAGGCAACCGGAGCTGAGGGAGCTTGAGCATCTCGTAAAGGAGTTGAAGAGAGCAAGGAAGCCAAGATGTTGTAGCAAGCCAAGGGGAAGCATCGAAATCAACACTGAGCAGGGGCAATATGTTGGAATTGTAAGCAAATCTGGTTGAGGAATTGGGGAGCAAGGCTAGGAAAATTGAGGCAGCTTGTAGGAGCTTCACTCATGAGGCATTCAAAGTAGCAAGGCTTGGTCGACAAAAGAGGGCAGCGTTGGTGAGCACAAGCAGCAACGCGAGCAGGGAAGCACAATTTGGGCTACAGTAGGAGGCTCTGTGAGCCATGAGTAGGATGGACCACACACACTCGACTTTTTTGTAGCTCATCCTTTCCTGCAACTCGTCAAACTTGGAAGCATTTGACAGGCGGTTATCGATCCTCACACACCCCGAGTTGCTCGAGAGATAGAGAGAAAGAGCAAGCCTGATGGCAAAGCTGAGAGAGCCGAGAGAGAGAGAGAGAGAGATATTTCTCAAAAAAGAGAGCGAGCAAGAGAGTGAGGGAGCCATTTTGTGACAGAAAGCGAGCTAGTGTGTGTGTGTGTGTGTGTGTGAGAGAGAGTGAGAGAGAGAGAGAGAGAGAGAGAGCAAGATACTCGACATCCGCAACACCATTCCAGGGCTTCATCTTCGGGATCAGGAAACTGCCGTCTGACGACAAGAGGCGGCTTCAACATCGACGATTAGCCATTTGGATATCGGCACCACATCTTCGACATCGGCGAGTGCGGTCTCGAATCAACGACTTGCCGCTCCGCACCAACACATCGGTTTTGACATCGATTCTTGCAATTTGACATCGGCTCAACACCACCTCTCATTACGATGGATTTTCAGCATGCAACCCCGACACCGAGTGTTCCCATAGATGAACGCTTTTTCGCCAATGGTTGTGCTTGCCACACGCGTAGGGGTGAGGTGCCTGTACCACAGAGGAATGACACTCAACATTGGCATCAACAAGCACACCGATCGCGCTCTATGGCACCATTCTGACTTTGAGCACCTTTGGCAGCTATTTGACCAGCACATTTCCACCCATATCTATACCGACAAGCAGGTTACAGATTACAGGGGGCTTTTGAGCCCATTCACATGCAGTTTCTCAAGGTTTCCAGACACTTATAGACACAACGCGTTCACAGGCGTTTTAATAGTCATTTCGACAACAATTTCTCTGTGAACAGATGCTTTGACAGATGTATTTTTTGTGTGATCACACCTAGTGCGATTGAGCTCTTTTCAGAGAAGATATCCCCGCAAGGATCGCTTTTACTGTATACAATAGTTCTTGGTGCCTGTTTGAGCGCAGTCACTCATGTACGTCGAGTTGTGGACACTGCCTATTGTACTATGTGTGGAGCCATTTTTTTTTGCTGTTTTGACAGTTTTTCTAGCCGTTTCTGAAAGTCGGATTGGAAGAGCCCTTTCTGAGACTGTGCCTAGTCCTTTTGTCTTTGCTTTAGCCTTTGGAGGGTCGATAGTGTTAGGAAATATGATGTAGCTAAGTAGATAATTGAGTAGATTACTTAATGGAGAGAGATAATTTTCACACACAAGAGATTATAGAGTATAGATAGATAGATGGATAGATTGATAGTTCTATTATCGTCGTGGGAGGTCAAATATGACCTATGGGACCAAATGAACATGTCACGTGGTGTGAGTGGAGTTCATAAGTGACTCTCGATGCTCAAAAATGGCTGAAATGAGCGTCGCAATAGAGAGTCCACATCGTGGTTGGGAGAGGAAGGTATGTAGGGAGAGCTCATGGCTGAATATATGGGGAAAAGAGGACCTAATGTGGTCAAAAGCTGAGCACTCAAGTAGTGTGTGGTACTCACTCTCTCGCACTTGACGAGGGCATAAGGTACAAAGTCGATGACACTCCTCGCCAGTGCCCCAACGTCCTGTCTCGCAGCGTAGAGAATGGGAGCTAAGACGAATGGAGACAATGGTGCGGATCACACTCAACGGGATGGGCTCAAAGATGTAGCAATGGGTTCGGTTACCTCGTTCCGAGAAGAAGAGAGATTTGTAGTTTGGGGCAACGTGTGTGGTGTAATGGCTGAAGCGAGAACCTCCGGATTTCTCCCAAGCCATGATACATTGGCGTTGTAAGAAGGCCTCATTAACTTGGGAGTCGATCGATGCATCCTTGACCAAGTGACATGCATCCCATCTTCCAAACCATTTCTTGATATCAAGCATCCACCCCGAACTTAGTATTTTGCTCTTGCATGTCTTTTGAACCTTTTGACTTGCTTCATATGTGATTCTAGGAAGTCGATGCAAAGGGCTACGTTGTGTCTTACGCATGTACTCCACAACCCTTTCCATGCCCAAGACCTCAATGGGAAGCGATCCGGAATCAAGAAGTAAGAGCATGTAGGGTGTTTGTGTCTTGACTTGGAGAAAGTTGGTGAGAAAACGCTTTTGGACATTCTCAAACTCTTTCCAAGTAGACTTTCCGATGCTTCCACCCCACACCTCCACTCCATAAAGAAGCACCGGTGTCACCAATGTGTCAAAGAGGTACTTTTTGAGAGCCCAACACTTGATCTCTCCTGCATTGCACATGTTCTCAAATGCATAATAAGCCCTCTTTCCAGCTTCCAAGCGACGCATTGCACAATCCTTCCATTTATGATTGGATGGAACCTCAAGGCCAAGGTACTTGAAGTGATCTACCACTTCAAGTTTCTCATTGTTGTATACAATGCATGGATTTTCGTCATTGAGGGTATTTACAAGCATAACCTTGGTTTTGGATCCATTCACGATCAGCCCGCTATGTAGGCAAAAGTGTTCCAAGACACTCATAAGCTTTTGTGCATCTTCTAAGGTATGTGCCAAGAGCACTACATCATCGGCATAAAGCAAAAGCATGATCACCGCATTTCCAATCTTAACCTCTTCTATGCCTTCTTGCTGCATAAAATCAAGAACCATGTATTCCAATTCATCAATGAGTAGCCCAAAGAGGGTTGGGGAAAGTGGGCATCCTTGTTTGACACCAATAGTGCTTGCAAAAAATTCTGAAATTCCATCTCCCATACGTAATCGACATATCACTTTTTGGTAGATGCGAAAGACTGCATGCATAAGTTCTCTCGGCACTTGAAGGCTTTGCATACGTCTCCAAAAATTTCCTCGCGGTACCATGTCAAAAGCTTTCTTGAAATCCACAAAGCAACAATACAACTTTTTTCCTTTCAATCGAGACGCTTCCATAAGAACTCGAAGAGTGACAAGGTGATCAATAATGCTATGATGCTTTCGAAAACCTGCTTGGCCAAGCGCACGTTTGCCATTCTTTTCAGCCCATTCACTTATCTTCATCTCCATGATACATCCAAATAACTTTGCCATCAAAGAACCAACCATTATAGTGCGATAGTTGTTCACATTGTTTACATCTCCTCCTTTGTGCAAAGGTTTGATCCAATTTGTACTCCAATCATGAGGCATGCCGTACTGAAGTTCAAGGTTAAACATATCGCATATCCAATATCGTGTTTTCTTGCTTGTCCATTTAATCATTTCAGCCTTGACACCTTGAAGGTCACCTGCCTTGCGAGTAGCAAGTTTCTCAAGCGCGCGGCATACATCTTCAATGGTAAAGAAGGGAGACATAAATGGAAGGGAGCTACAACCCTCCATCTTATCAACATTGGGTTGCTCATAGAGGTTCTTACAATGCATATACATATCCTCAAGAGTCAAGTCACCAAAGCTCTCAACGCGCTTGCCTTTTAGATTTTGCCAAAACTTGCCACATGCATGTGCTTTCTCTTGTGCTAAAAGAAGTTGTTTTTCGACTTCCCACCTTCTCCTCTTCTTTTGAACAAGTGCTTTGTATGTGTGTGAACATTCCAAGTAAACTTCCTTGTCTTTGATTGCATCCAATCTTAGCAAGTGTTTTCGGGCTTGACTATATTCCATGTCAAACCATTTCTTCTTGGTGCTACCCTTCTTAGACCTTTTGCAAGACATGTGTTTCGCCGAAAAGCATTCCTTTGCACAAGAGAAAATTACTTCTTTGAAAACTTTCCACTTGCATTGTAATGTTGAGCTCCCTTGATGCTCTATCATGCTTAACATTTGGTCCACCATATCAGCATATATAAGTGCTCGTTTGAAGTCTAGACGTAGGTACAAATGATTCACATCATGATTGGAGGCTACATGCTCGGGCCGTTTACCACACTTGAGGTCAATACATAACATCCTATGATCCGATTCCGGATTCCATTCACCAAGTGTAAAGCTTTGTATGCATTCTAGAGTGGCTTCTGAGAACAACATATAGTCAATCACGCTAGCACCATTGTGCTTTCTACATGTAAAGTCATTGGTGCCTTGCCATAGAGATACACCATTTGCAATGAGCATTCCGGTACTATTGCACATATGTAGAAGTGACTTTCCATAGTGATCCACTTCTTTTGCATCATTAGAACTTCGATTATACATGTATGAGTCATCCACTCTTCTTGAAACATGCGGCATGTCGACTTGTTGTGTGTCGTGTTGTAACATATTTGTGCGAGCATTCATGTCTCCAAAAACAATGACTTCACCTTGATCCTTGTAATGAGCAATGTCTTCCTCTAGTTCAACAAAGGGCTGATCTCTATCCATATTCAAGCGAGCATAAAAGTTGGAGTCATAGTGAGGAATGTAGCAGCCAGCCATAAACATGACTTGACCATTTGGTGGGCTGATTTTCAGCCATAAGTAGCGTTTATACTTATCTTCTTTGACAATGGAAACATCTTTCAAACCCTTTTTGGTCATACATGCTACGCCTCCTTGGCCTCTTCGTTGCTTTGCATTTTTGGCCCACATCAAAGAATGCACATCGTATTTGTCAAATCCAAGAATTCGTTGCGCATCATGCTCCCATGTTTCGACAAAAAGTATCACATCGGAGTCATTGGTAAGCTCATCAATGCCAATTCCCGCATTCCATGGATACCCGTTACAATTCCAAAAGCTTATTCGCAAGCGCGAGTTGGTCTCATAGATCATGTGTCCCTATTTGTTGGGTGGACTTGCATCCTCCTCAAGTGCCTTTTCTTCTTGAGATGATACCTTAACCTTCTTGATTCTTTCCTCGTATGCTTTGCGACGTACATTTTGTTGCATAAGAGTGCGATCCTCATATACATTACAACCCGTTCCTTTGAGGTAGATCCAACCATTGTCAAGGATGATCTTTCTCTTTACCTCATCAGCCATGGTACATACAATAGGTCTTTCTCCCGAGCGAGGGACTCCTTGTTTTCCAACTCGATGTGCACCATAAGCCATGATTCCTGACATGCCAAAGTGTGTAGCAAAAAACTCTTCAATAGCAACCGCAAGAGATTGGGGTGTTTCCATGCTTTCCTCCTTGATTCCACGAATGACGATGTTCTTTGAGCGTTTTTGTCGTTCTTGCAATTCTTGAGTGTCCACATTCTCTACATTCTTTGCTTGGACAACGGCTTGCGTGATAGGAGATGTAGAAACCACATTATCCTTACATATATCAGCCCATGATTTGGATGCATTTCTCATCTCACATACATCATGTCGTATTGTATCTATCGTTTCCTCTTTCAATACATGATCACTCTCAACTTTGCTCAAGCGCTCTTTCACTACATTCATGTCAACAAGAGAGCGTTTACATTCTTGAACTTCATTCTCAAGATGCATCAAGCGTGTTGTTTGCATTTCAAGAACCTTCTTGAGGTGCTCATTCTCCACAACGAAAACTCTTAAAGTATCATTCTCCATTGCAAGTGCGCGCAACTCTTCACCTTGCTTGTTGACGGTTTCTTGTAACGAGATCAAGTAAGCCATGATCATTGCTTCCGTTGTTGTAGACGATGTGATTGGATTAGCATCCAAATTCCTTGGAGATTTTGCATCATTCTCCATGGCAAGTGTGGCTTTTCCACCCTTGCGAGTTTTGTCTGACATTGCCTTCAAGTCGGCAACAAAAACGCAAAGTTTTGACAGTTTTTTCAGTTCTGAGATGCTGTTACAGCAAAGCCTTCCATTACACAGAAAAATTATGTCTTTACATCAATGCGTAGAGGGCTTCCTGCTCTTCGATTGAGGCTATAGATCACCTAAATCGGAGTTCGGATGAGCAAGTTATGGTCAAAAGAGTGAACTGCTGTCTACTAGGTCAAAAAGCGACTGAAAGAGAGAGAGAGAGAGAGAGAGAGAGAGAGAGTACACACGATATACATGGTTCACCCAATGTGGGCTACATCCATGAGAAAGCAGCCACTTAATGGCTTTAGTACTTCAAACAAGAAGTAAGTTACAAAGGGATTATACCCTTAATAGAGCTCCCGACTTGCTTCACTCTCACCACCTCACACCCACCTTGTTGAATCAACTTCACACTATCACATGTGTGTAGAATGGCTTCTTTTTATAGGCCAAAAGGGCTGTCCTCTCTCATGAGAGGCAACCATGCGTAGCCGCCCTTGTGTAGATAAGTCCAAATCGGACCCTCCAGTCCGCCCATGTGTAGCCGCCCTTGAGAAGAAAAGTCCTCCTTTGAAATTGGACACCGGCCATTGAATTCGGCCACTGGCCACCGACCATTGACTACCGACCACCGGTTAACCGGCCACTTTAAACTAACCAAGGATATGTGTCAAAAGACACAAGAGGAGATAGCCTATATGTCTAAAGTTCCATATGCTGCAGCGGTAGGTTCTCTTATGTATGCTATGGTCTGGACAAGGCAAGACATGCACATGTAGTGGGAGTTGTAAGTAGGCTCATGGACAACCAAGGTAAAGAATACTAGCAAGCTGTGAAGTGGATACTTAGGTATCTAAAAGGGACAACAACAAATGCTTTGTATTTTGGAGGAATTGATATTTTTCTAGAATGATATGTTGATGCAGATATGGCAGGTGACAAAGATACTCGAAGGAGCACTACTAGCTATGTCTTTATGATTGGAGGCACATCAGTAAGCTGGGTTTCAAAGCTGCAGAAAGTGGTCTCACTTTCTACCATGGAAGCAGAGTATGTAGCAATGACGGAGGCAAGCAAAGAAATTTAGTGGCTTTACAGATTCTTAGAAGAGCTTGGATTCAAACAAGACAATTGTGTCTTGTACAATAATATCCAAAGCGCTATCCATATTGCAAAGAACTCAGCCTTTCATTCAAGGACAAAGCACATTGAGGTGAGATATCACTTCATACGCACTCTTTTGGAAGAGGGACAACTAAAGCTAGGAAAGGTGCATACAAGTGAAAATCCTGTAGACAATAAGGAGAAGTTGAGCTTTTTCTCATCTTTAATTGGCATTCAAGAATAAGAAGCCAGGATGGAAAGCAGTCACAAGTTTGGTTTGGAGATCAGCCTCCAAGTGGGAGATTGTTAAGTATGGAGCCTGATTTACCCCTCCTAATTTTCTGTATTAAGAACGCACATTTGTAAAGCTCCCATTATGAGGAGAAGCCATCGTGCATGAAGAAAAAATCATTGGCCAAAAAACAAAATTTTCTTGGAATATTCCTTTCCGTCGGAATATTATGGCCAGATGACGGTCGAAAAGTGGTCGAAAAACGGTCGGTCATTTGGTCGGTTGACCGGTGGCTGGTAGTCGCAGTGGCCGGTGGTCAAAAGTCAATGGCCGGTGGCCGGAGATTGAATTCAATGGTTGGTGGCCGATTTCAAAGAAGGACTTGTCTTCTCAAGGGCAGCCACACATGGGCGGATTGGAGGGTCCGATTTGGACTTATCTACACAAGGACGCCTACATATGGCTGCCTCTCATGAGAGAGGACATCCCTTTTGGCCTATAAAAGGAGGCCATTTCTACACACATTTGATAGCGTGAAGTTGATTTAACAAGGTAGGTGTGAGGTGGTGAGAGTGAAGCAAGGCGGGAGTTCTATTAAGGGTATAATCCCTTTGTAACTTACTTCTTGTTTGAAGTACTAAAGACATTAAGTGACTGCTTTCCCGTGGATGTAGCCCACATTGGGTGAACCACCTATATTGTGTGTACTCTCTCTCTATCTCTACTCTATAATCTCTTGTGTGAAAAAATTATCCCTCTCCATTAAGTAATCTACTCAATTATCTACTTAGCTACGTGATATTTCCTAACAAATAGCGTGAGATTTTATTTGAGCTAGGGTATTCTCAAATGTTGAGATAACTTCGGTGATACATGTAGTTGGAGTTCCCTCTTACGGTACCCTTGCCATAGGACATGTATCTGGACGATTTTTTGTGCTTTTGACATTGAGTTGGCGGTCACATAGTAATGGTTTTTGAGCAATTGATGCCCAGTGGTTCTTTTGAGAATTTTATGCATTTTTGGAGTTGAGTTTTAACTCTTCATACAAAGGAGACTTTGCCGGATTTCTCTCGCGAGTCCATTTTATGGGGTCTTGGCACTTCTAGCTATTTTTACATAGTGATTTTACTACATTTTGGTTGAGTTTTTGCTCCTGTTTTAGGGGAAACTCTATCAAAATTATCCCAGGAAATTCACCACAAAGTTGTTGGCTACATTCTCTTAATCATGGCTGCAAGTGCTTCCAAAAGAGAAGAGTATTACATCAAAAAGTTTGATGGCTTAAACTTTGTCATTTGGTGTCAGCATATGCAAAGATATTTTGATCAACAAATGCTTGATAGAACCCTTGCGTGCAAGAAGAGAGAATCCGTACAGTAATGATGAGCGGGATGACTTGAATGAGCGTGCTATGTTGACCATTCGCCTACACATTCGTGAATCCATTTCCTTTACCCTGATGGATAAGACCAATGCCAAAGATTTGTGGGATGCTCTATGTCAGGCTTGGGATGGCAACAATGCCTTAAGCAAGGTTTTCTTGCATTAGGAAATTTCGGAGGTCATTTGGAGGGCCTTCTAAGAAAATGTATTTTTTGCACTCTCTCTCTAGAAAAAATGGCATATAAAAGAGATGGGTCTTTCATAGTAAAACTTCAAAAAGTGTACTTTAAGTAGATTCCTTACTCCTCTGAACATTCGTTCGTAGTGATTGAGGGATAAGCCTCTTTTCAGTTGCATTGAATGAACAACGTCAATACAGAGGGAATGAGGCTAACATGGAGGGACGAATCCGCAGCCGCTATTCACTTTCCATTAAACCTGCACATTTGGCTAATGGCGCACTCCTCAAATGGCACAAGTGTTACCCAGAAACGAGCCAAATATCACCTTCACATTGATTTGGACAATGAGTACCAACCATTGATTAAGCGCAGTAAAACAAACACACATATACCTCCCGCCTCCATAGACACGCTCAGAGCTCAAGGAGCTAAACACATAGATATCTGGACGAGAGGCTCTCTCTACCCTAAGAATCCAATAACTAATGCGTCTCCACCGTTTGTCAATCCTACAAGCTTATTGACCTTTGCTGGTGATGGAGAAAAGGGCCTTCTGGGTTATTGTAAATCACTTACAAGAGAAGCTGAAACTTACAAGAGCATTCTCCAAGCTCAACAATGTGAGATTGTTCGCCTTTCACATTTACATTCTACAGATCAGGTTACCATTTTGCAACATAAAACAGAGGTACAAGAACTGAAAGGAAAGGTGCGAAGTTGTCAAATGAGGGACACCATCTTGGGTGGTCGTATCCGAAAGAAGCAATTGCGCAATCTTGAAACATTGCAGGTTGCATCAGGAGGTCTCAAGAAAAGAATCCGAGCATTAAGGTGATGCTTCTTGGTTGGCTACATTGTCTTAGTTAAGTAATCTCTTTGTTTTTTCTTGTTATGCATTGTTTTCATGTGCTTAAATAGTGTTAGTGAAGCAAATTTTCTGTTATTTACTTATGCATTGTCTTCATGTAGAGATTCAATCTATCCTGACAAGGAAAACATTGACCCCAAAGCCAATATAGGAAAGAGATTGAAGCCACTTATAAGTAGAAGCCTGGCAGCAGATATAGTACATGACAAGAAGTTTAAGGTTCTACAAAGAAATGTAGTGGACCGCTTTATTTCAGATAACTCAGTGCCTGCAAAAGAGATACAAGGCACACTTGATTCACTTGGTGTAAGCAAAAGAGGATATTCGGCTATCCAAAAGTCTGTCTCATCCATCTTTGTTAGGAAGGGTATAAAATCCAAACTTCTACCATCAGCCTCAAGTGTTTGGAAAGAGAGGCTTCAGCTTAACGAGGCACAGGGAGACTATCTTGGACAGCCCTTTCATATTAAAGCAACTTACAGTGGCCATGGAGCGAACATGGCATCTGATGAGTTCAACAATATTTTTATGGACCTGCGGATACTACAGAAGAGAATGGTGGAGTTTTACAACATCACATTTGAAGAGTCACGTGGGCTATTACATTTTGTGTTAAAACTGGATGAGTGTGAGCTTGTTAAAGAGAAAAAGCTAGAGCGTGTTACTATTACTTTAATGAATAGAGCCCTCTCAAAGTGTCCCGGTGATGATCTTTTATATTTTAGTGTTTAATCAGAATCTAACATATGGTGGCTTGGTGCGTTTGAGGTAAGCGATATTCTCAAGTAAGCTCAAATGTTCAGATCTACTTAAGTCTCATTTATTTTGTGTTGCAGGTAAAGAAAGAAGATCATGAGATTCTATATTGGGTGTTCCATCGAACTAATATTCCGGAGCTGATTGATCGACAGACTAACCAGGGAGAGGTACTACGTCTAGATGGAAGGGGAGACTTTCAAGTTCAGTGGCATCTTGCAGGTGACCTTAAAACATTAAAGTGCATGTATAATTGTGGAATGGGTGCAATGGCAAAGTCACCGTGTTTGTTCTGCATGGAGCCTGCAAACGTCATGGACCCAAAGTGGTGGAGAAAAGCTCCAACACGTCACATTGAGGATCCTGCTTTTCGACCAGTTTTGAAAATACCACTTGTGAATGTCCACATTTGTACAATGCATGCCCTTTGTAGAATTGTGGAGAAATTGGTCTATTTATACATCGGGTTTGCTTGGAAGATTAAGAACTCCACAGAACGACAAGTAGCCCTGCAGTGCTTAGAAATGGTACTGTCGGATATGGGGCTTCATGGTGGCAATGTGAAAATCCAACGGGATGAAAAGAGATCAACTGCTGAGAAGGATGTCCCATGCAAACCATCCATCGGTGGGGTGAAGGCACGGAGGTTTTTATCTAAGCCCCAAGGTACAAGAGATCCAAAGCTAACAAAACATGGAAAAATATATAACACATCTTATGTTAGCAAGGTAGAGTATCAGAGCTGGAAAAAGCTACATATTGCAGTCAAAGACCACGAACCAACTACTCGTAACGCGAAGGCTGAGGTTTGGCGATCAATAGACATCCTATTTTTGATGTGCGACAAAGATGACTGGTCACAAGGTGATATGAACAAGTTCAAGGAAAATCTCAACCTTCTGAAAAAATCATTCAAGACAGCATGGACAGACACCCAGATTACTCACTACATGGTATTATAATGTATTCTTTCTCTCTTATGTGCAAATATGTGACTGTAAAACATTCTAACTAATCTGTTTTCATATCCAGCACATCATCTTCAATCATTTGCCATATTTTATACAGAAGTATGGGAACCCGGCAATATGGAATACCCAAGGGATGGAAAAGTCTCATTACATGGCGAGAAATGCTTATTTCAGGCACACACGACATGGTGGCTCTCGAATCAAGGCTAACAGTTTGAGAGAACTATTTGAATGGTTCTATCGTAGAATCATTCATCGAATGCAGGCAAAAGAAGTCTTGGCAAATTCAGAAACAGCACAAGCCATCAGACATTTACAACAACAAAAAGCTAAAAGATCAATGGCATACAACAACTCCGGAGCTCGTGAAAGTCAACGAAGGTGGAGAGAGACAATGGTGTATGTGAATCACAAGTGGAGAAAGATACTCTGAGTGGATGACATTGTACAAAATTTATGTAATACATGATCTTATACAATTGGTACTTGAAGTGTATCAAGATTTTGCAGGTTCAATTTTGTTTTTTGGCACGTCACCCTTGTAACGAATCATGAGATGTTTGCCATACTCTAAAAGTTCATCTGGGTTTTGTCTACCAAGAGCTAGTGCCATTGCTGTGTAGGTGTAGTAATACGCTGCCCGACCACCTGTATAGCCTGGGCAGTAACCAAAACAATCTCTAGCAAACACTTTGTCCACAAGAATGACTTTATCTGCACTTTTGGGCAGCACCGGTCCACCCAAGAAGCGTGATAGTGTCTTGAATGTGTAAGCTGCTATTGAACCCTCTTGTGACATGGAATTGTGAAAAACTACTATCGGCGACTCGCAAAGCTTTGAAAGGTACTGTGCTAGGGCCGCATCCCTTCCTCGATACTCTCTTGTCCGGCGCCGAAGGAAGTCATCCTTGTCAGCAATCCAAGACTGCACATACAATGTCAGAAAATGACACAAACAGAGAGAGAGAGAGAGAGAGAGAGAGAGAGAGAGAGAGAGAGAGAGAGAGAGAGAGAGAGAGAGAGAGAGAGAGACACTTACCATGAAGCTCTCATCCTGCAGAAAGAGGTTTTCTTGCCACAGGTCTACAGATGTAGTTGACCCCTGACCTGAATGGTTAAACCAATCCTCCACTTCTTTGTTACTTTTCGATGGTCTTAGGCTTTGTCTTATTGCTTGGAAGGTGCCTTCATCAGGTAGTGTCTCCTTGTATTTTTCAGCTTTCGCAAAGCATCTTCGAAGGCATTCCATTGGATTGCTGGATGTTTCCATTGCCTCATCATCACTACTATCCTCTGAAACAAATCCACTCCTCTCCTCTTGGACTCTGGAAATAATAGCTAGGGAGAAATCCTCCCTTAAATAAAACACACTTTGCACATCATATAAGAAGATATAGGTCCTGTCTCCAATCCTGAAGTCAGGCACAGCAGGCAACATCATCTGAGCATGCTTCTCAGTGAAGTTACTGACATCCAATGGAAGTTTGATTTCTGTGGTTTTCACAGAGAGCATCTTACTTCTTTGTACTTCAATTGCCTCAACCTCAAGGTCGACTGTGTCTTCAACCTCCTCGACTTCTTGCATATGAGTTGTCTCCTCGCATTCCTCATCTGGTGCTGCATCCTGCTCCTCTAACACCTCATCAGGATTCTGCATGAGGAATCCAAACAGGCTGTTCAGGTAAATCATAAAGCGAAAGGCTTCCTGAATGAGTTTGCATTCTTTTTGATGCAAAGGGCAGGCTGAATGTCGGCAAGAGGGTGGTAATTCCCTATACTTCTTCACTCCCTGTCCCTTTCCACCACAGTCATTTAAATGCACAAGAGTCATGTTAGGCAGAACAACCCTTCCTACCTGCACCATCACTTCAAACTTATCTCTGTAGGCCTGCAAGAAATTACTGTGCTGAGCTAACAGGTCTTCAATGTCAAACTTTGGATTAAACATAGAATGAACTAGATCATACTTGTCCCCAGCACCACAAGATGCTGCAAAATCAAACAGCCTCTCATCAGTTGCAGCTGGGTCTTCCAGAGAGAACACATCCTCTTTTTCTTTACATTTAGTTGTACAGGGACTACTTTCTAGCACATCTGCATCATCTGAGAAGTCTATATTTCTCTTTCTTGTATTTTTCTTCAGAAGTACTCTACAGGGCACCACACCCTTGTAGGGTGAGGGATCCTCTTGCCCTGGTGACCTCTCTGATTGATCTTCACCAATCGACTTTTCTTCATATATGTCCTGACAAAAGTCAACAGTTCTTTTGACAGATACATTAAGCAACTGAGCCTGCAAGGGTTGAAATCCTGGCACAAGCTCTGGATCTGGTTTCAGCCTCTTCTGCCTATTGGACCTTAATCCTGTTCATCAAGAAACATGACAAGTCAAAACCATGAGGAAACATGACAACTCTGCCAAAACCAAACCATCATGATCTCTCTCTCTCCTGATAGATATAAATATATATAAATAAATAAATGAATAAATAATTAAATATATATATATATATGTATATCTGTCTCTCACCAAAGCACAAACAAAAACACACCTAGTCTCTCTCTCTCTCTCTCTCTCTCTCTCTCTCTCTCTCTCTCTCTTTCTCTCTCTCTCCAAAGAACACTAAAAAATACACACAGCCTCTCTCTCTCTCTCTCTCTCTCTCCAAACAACACTAAAAAATGCACACGGCCTCTCTCTCTCTCTCTCTCTCTCTCTTTGTATTTTTCTATTTGACTAAAGGCGCGCAAGGAAGGAAAAGTGCCTTTTGCAAACCTCTCCGCGCGCCTTAAGTACAACTGAGAGAGCAATAACAATACTAACGGCGCGCGGAGAGAGTTGCAAAAGGCACTTTTCCTTCCTCGCGCGCCTTTAGTCAAATAGAAAAATGCAGAGAGAGAGGGAGAGAGAGAGAGAGAGGCTGTGTCTGTGCGTATGTGTGTCTCTGTCTCTGTCTATGGAACTATGGGTATTGAGGTGTGTGTGTTGAACAACACACACACACACACACACACACACACACACACACAAACAGACAATTTGTACCAACTGTTGGAAATACAGAGAGAAAGAGTGAGAGATCACCTTTTTTTGGTGGGGTTTGCAGGAACTCAAAGGGTGGTGTCTTCTCCATTGGTTTTCTGTGTGTCAAGCTGACTCTGTCTTTCTCCCTCCCTCTCTCTCTCTCTCTCTCTCTCTCTCTCTCTATGGCAAGGCACCAATGACTTTACATGTAGAAAGCACAATGGTGCTAGCGTGATTGACTATATGTTGTTCTCAGAAGCCACTCTAGAATGCATACAAAGCTTTACACTTGGTGAATGGAATCCGGAATCGGATCATAGGATGTTATGTATTGACCTCAAGTGTGGTAAACGGCCCGAGCATGTAGCCTCCAATCATGATGTGAATCATTTGTACCTACGTCTAGACTTCAAACGAGCACTTATATATGCTGATATGGTGGACCAAATGTTAAGCATGATAGAGCATCAAGGGAGCCCAACATTACAATGCAAGTGGAAAGTTTTCAAAGAAGTAATTTTCTCTTGTGCGAAGGAATGCTTTTCGGCGAAACACGTCTTGCGAAAGGTCTAAGAAGGGTAGCACCAAGAAGAAATGGTTTGACATGGAATGTAGTCAAGCCCGAAAACACTTGCTAAGATTGGATGCAATCAAAGACAAGGAAGTTTACTTGGAATGTTCACACACATACAAAGCACTTGTTCAAAAGAAGAGGAGAAGGTGGGAAGTCGAAAAACAACTTCTTTTAGCACAAGAGAAAGCACATGCATGTGGCAAGTTTTGGCAAAATCTAAAAGGCAAGCGCGTTGAGAGCTTTGGTGACTTGACTCTTGAGGATATGTATATGCATTGTAAGAACCTCTATGAGCAACCCAATGTTGATAAGATGGAGGGTTGTAGCTCCCTTCCATTTATGTCTCCCTTCTTTACCATTGAAGATGTATGCCGCGCGCTTGAGAAACTTGCTACTCGCAAGGCAGGTGACCTTCAAGGTGTCAAGGCTGAAATGATTAAATGGACAAGCAAGAAAACACGATATTGGATATGCGATATGTTTAACCTTGCACTTCAGTATGGCATGCCTCATGATTGGAGTGCAAATTGGATCAAACCTTTGCACAAAGGAGGAGATGTAAACAATGTGAACAACTATCGCACTATAATGGTTGGTTCTTTGATGGCAAAGTTATTTGGATGTATCATGGAGATGAAGATAAGTGAATGGGCTGAAAAGAATGGCAAACGTGCGCTTGGCCAAGCAGGTTTTCGAAAGCATCATAGCACTATTGATCACCTTGTCACTCTTCGAGTTCTTATGGAAGCGTCTCGATTGAAAGGAAAAAAGTTGTATTGTTGCTTTGTGGATTTCAAGAAATCTTTTAACATGGTACCGCGAGGAAATCTTTGGAGACGTATGCAAAGCCTTCAAGTGCCGAGAGAATTTATGCATGCAGTCTTTCGCATCTACCAAAAAGTGATATGTCGATTATGTATGGGAGATGGAATTTCAGAATTTTTTGCAAGCACTATTGGTGTCAAACAAGGATGCCCACTTTCCCCAATCCTCTTTGGGCTACTCATTGATGAATTGGAATACATGGTTCTTGATTTTATGCAGCAAGAAGGCATAGAAGAGGTTAAGATTGGAAATGCGGTGATCATGCTTTTGCTTTATGCCGATGATGTAGTGCTCTTGGCACATACCTTAGAAGATGCACAAAAGCTTATGAGTGTCTTGGAACGCTTTTGCCTACATAGCGGGCTGATCGTGAATGGATCCAAAACCAAGGTTATGCTTGTAAAGACCCTCAATGACGAAAATCCATGCATTGTATACAACAATGAGAAACTTGATGTGGTAGATCACTTCAATTACCTTGGCCTTGAGGTTCCATCCAATCATAAATGGAAGGATTGTGCAATGCGTCGCTTGGAAGCTGGAAAGAGGGCTTATTATGCATTTGAGAACATGTGCAATGCAGGAGAGATCAAGTGTTGGGCTCTCAAAAAGTACCTCTTTGACACATTGGTGACACCGGTGCTTCTTTATGGAGTGGAGGTGTGGGGTGGAAGCATCGGGAAGTCTACTTGGAAAGAGTTTGAGAATGTCCAAAAGCGTTTTCTCACCAACTTTCTCCAAGTCAAGACACAAACACCCTACATGCTCTTACTTCTTGAGTCCGGATCGCTTCCCATTGAGGTCTTGGGCATGGAAAGGGTTGTGGAGTACATGCGTAAGACACAACGTAGCCCTTTGCATCGGCTTCCTAGAATCACATATGAAGCAAGTCAAAAGGTTCAAAAGACATGCAAGAGCAAAATACTAAGTTCGGGGTGGATGCTTGATATCAAGAAATGGTTTGGAAGATGGGATGCATGTCACTTGGTCAAGGATGCGTCGATCGACTCCCAAGTTAATGAGGCCTTCTTACAACGCCAATGTATCATGGCTTGGGAGAAATCTGGAGGTTCTCGCTTCAGCCATTACACCACACACGTTGCCCCAAACTACAAATCTCTCTTCTTCTCGGAACGAGGTAACCGAACCCATTCCTACATCCTTGAGCCCATCCCGTTGAGTGCGATCCGCACCATTGCCTCCATTCGTCTTAGCTCCCATTCTCTACGCTGCGAGACAGGACGTTGGGGCACTGGCGAGGAGTGTCATCGACTTTGCACCTTATGCCCTCGTCAAGTGCGAGAGAGTGAGTACCACACACTACTTGAGTGCTCAGCTTTTGACCACATTAGGTCCTCTTTTCCCCATATATTCAGCCATGAGCTCTCCCTACATACCTTCCTCTCCCAACCACGATGTGGACTCTCTATTGCGACGCTCATTTCAGCCATTTTTGAGCATCGAGAGTCACTTATGAACTCCACTCACACCACGTGACATGTTCATTTGGTCCCATAGGTCATATTTGACCTCCCAGGACGATAATAGAACTATCTATCTATCTATGTATCTCTCTGAGAGTAAGGACTCCCTCTTTCTATCTCTCTCTCAATCTGTGTCTCTCCCTCTCTCTATCTCTGTGACAATTTGATCACTCTTTCTCTCCCTCTGTCTCTCTAAGACTCTCTCTCTCTCTCTCTCTCTCTCTCTTTCTCTCTCTCTCTCTCTCTCTCTCTCTCTCTCTCTCTCTCTCTCTCTCTCTCTCTCTATTGTTCTCTCTTTTTGTGTCTCTCAAAATCACACTTATAACGGATACACACGGCGGCGCCCCACGTGTCACTATAAATTATAATATATTTGCATGTTGTCGCACGTGTGATCATTATTGAGACCGTATACTTTTTGTACGCCATATAAAGCGGTCAAGAGAGAGAAAAAACACACCTCGTGAAAGAGAGTGAGTGAGTGAGTGAGTGAGAGAGAGAGAGAGAGAGAGAGAGAGAGAGAGAGAGAGAGAGAGAGAGAGAGAGAGAGAGAGAGAGAGAGTGCAAGAGCCGTCGCCTGCGTCTCTGACAGCAAGGCCACGCATCGACATAACGAAGGTCTGCTTCTCCCCCTGCCTTTGCCTAAATCTCTCTATCTTTGTTTCTGTCCACCACACACACACACACACTCGCAAACACACTAACAAACACACAGACACACATCTTTAAAATACATACAAACACACACACACACACACACACACACACTCACAAACACACTCACTTACACACAGACACACATCTTTAAAATACACACACACACACACACATTCTCTCTCTCTCTATCTCTCTATACCAAAGGCGCGCGTAGAGAGCCACACCCGTAGTGCATCTCTCTATGCGCGCCGTTAGTACTGTCCATTGACTAGAGAGAGAGAGAGAGAGAGAGAGAGAGAGAGAGAGAGAGAGAGAGAGTATGTGTGTATTATTTCCCCTATACTAATGGCGCGCGGAGGTGCTTGTTGAGGTTAAAAAGTGCTCCGTGCGCGCCTTTAGTAATGTGGACTCTCTCTCTCTCTCTCTCTAGTTATATATGCTAAGCTATAGAAAGGAGAGAGAGAGAGAGAGAGAGAGAGAGTAAGAGAGAGAGAGAGAGAGAGAGAGAGAGAGAGAGAGAGAGAGATTCATAGAAAGAGAAAAGGGGATTGAGACTCTTCTTTTGGTGTACAGTAAGATGGCTAGAACAAAAGCCACTGCAAGGAAGGCAGGCAAGGGTCTAGGATTAGCATCGAAAGCAAGTGGCAGATCTGCAACCCCAAAGAAAAGAGTTGGAAAACCAAATAAAATTCTGAAAGGGCCAAGGATGAAGAAGCTGCAAACCTGCATGGGACTTTTCAGAGAAATCAGAAAGGCACAGAAATGTGTAGATTTATGCATACCAAAGCTGCCCTTCCAGAGGATGGTGAGGTCCATATGTGATGAAGCTACCTGGGGCACCAAAAGGTGGAAGGTGGTGGCATTAATGGCTCTACAGGAAGCAGCAGAGGACTTCCTACTGGAGTACTTCAGTGACATGACCATTGTTGCAGCCCATGCCCACAGGGTTACTATAATGGACAAAGATAGTGAGACATTGAAAAGAATAAGGTGGAGGTATGACAAACTGCTGGTCCCCAATGTCTGCAAGGATAAGAAAATGAGAGAAATTTTGTTATACCCCCCCGGAGCTAGTGCCTCAGCTCACAGTTGTAGATGTCACACATGATGTGAATACAAGGGCAAAGGCAGAGACTATTGCTCGCCAAACAGAGGAAACGAGGGAAGCAGAGCTTAAGGAGAAAGCAAAAGTAGCAGTGGAGTCCCAGAAACAAACAGAGTGCAATGTGACCCTGTCTATAGAGGCAATGAATCAAGAAACTCTACTTTCAATGAAGAATGGTTTGCTTGCAGAGATACCATTTTTAGATGGAACCAGAAAGCTAGCTCTGGAAAAAGTGGACATCGATTTATTGCAGAATCCAGATGCTCAGATTTCAGACACAATTATCTATGCTTGTCTTAAGTAAGTGTTACTATCTTGCTAGCTTTGAAAACTCAGATAATAGGTTTGCTAACTCAGGTAGAGTCTCTGCAGCCTGATCAAAAGTCAACTCTCACTGCACACTCACACAGAGGTGTTTCTCCTTGATCCACAAATGTCTGTAATTATTAGACAAAAGAACAGTCCATCTGGGACCTTTGAGAGCTGGTTTCTCCACTGTGCTATGCTGGAAGTTACTGTGATCATCTTCCCATATGAGAACAACCATCACTGGAGTCTCATATGCCTTGATGTTGACCAACCAGCAGTGTGGGTGTTCAATTCAATAAAAGGAACCCACCCTGAAATTAGGTTGTAAGTGTTTTGTATCAGAAAGTGTTTCTTATAGATATCCATGTAAATTTGAAGCCTCATGCTAACATCTTGACATTGCTTTGTGCAGTTGTATAAAGAGGTTGTTGCTTGCCTATGGCAAGCTATGTGGAAGGTATGAACTATACAAGGCCCCAATCAAAGAAGTACCTGTCCCAAATCAAACCGATGGGAATTCTTGCGGCTGGAGATGTCTTCTCCATGCAGAATATGTCCTGCAAAGCTACTTTGCATTAAAACCTTTCATGACTAAGGTACCCATTTGGCAATGCATTCAGTTTGTTTTGGTTTAGTCTATAAAAGAATTCTCACCATGTGGTCTTTCAATTTTGCAGAGTGCTTTAAAAAACTACACATATGATTATTTGCAAAGATACCGGGTAAGTTTAATACAACACCTGCTTACTATGTCTAGCCCTAGAGAGCTTGAAGATAGCGGCTTGGATGAGCGCACTATTGATCTTACAAAACATGACGTGCCACCACGAAAAACCCCTACATCCGATACAGTGGAATCGCATCGGGCCGAGGGTGTCATATCAGCAGAAGATGAAAGAGCCGAGGGTGAGGAAAGGACAAATGAGCATATGGAAGCTGCTAAGGTTCAACCGGAGGAGACAATGAAAGAGCCAAGTCAGCCAGTGGAGGAGCCAAAAGAGCCTATGGCTGAAACCCAAGATGAGGAAAGCAGGACTATAGATGAGCAAAAGGATATGGATGAGGAAAGCAGGCCTAGGGATGAGCAAAATGATATGGATGAGGCAAGGATGTATGAGGCAAGCCGATCAACCTTGAATCAGGCAGAAAGGGCCATGGGGGAGACTCCTGATGAAGATTTGAATGATGACTATGAAGATAAAGCGGAGGAGAGCAACAACGACATGAACACTACAGAGACCCAGTATGGACCCTTGCTACCTGTAGATACGGTTGTTCCGGTAATGTCTATTCAAGTATGTCAAAATATGTTCAGCTTCTAACTACTTATATGTACTTGTCAACTTTTACAGAGGTTGATTATCTTGGACGTCAATGGATTGCTGCTGATGCGGGTGCCTCTCGGTGACAGAGGACCCTTTGAGGATTTGCAAACGTTTCGGATGGGAACTTGTTGAGTCGTGGTTCATCCAGGAACCAAGGAATTTATTGAGTTTCTTCTTCCGCGCTTCAGAGTTGCCATATGGTCTTCAATGCAAAGGCAAAACTTATCGCCACTAGTTGCAATAGTTTGCAGTGTATGCCAAGCTCACACGTTAGATTTTGCCTTTTTGTATGATCAAAGAAAATGCGTTACCGTTGAGGGCCACTACCACCCTAAAAAACCAGGATTACCTCTTTTGTACAAACCGTTTAGCCAAATCGGTGTACCCTTTGATGCAACTAATACACTACTAATTGATGATACTCCTGAAAAGGGAGAACTAAATCCGCCGAGAACAACTATCTCACCACCTTCTTTCGAGGGGCATTCCTTCGATTTTTACCTTGAAGACATTCTGATTCCATACTTACAGAAATTGTATCTCAGTCCATTGTTCACGGACGAGTTTGTACTTTCTAATGAATTAAGATGATTTTTCTATTTGTCTTTGTCTTGTCTAACATATATATATATATATATATATATATATATATATAATATATATATATATATATATATATATATATATATATATATATATATATATATATATAGAGAGAGAGAGAGAGAGAGAGATTTGACGTGGTAAAGAAATGTATTTCAAGCACACTTTTTCACAGGGCACAATTGGAAAATGAGATCAATAAACTTCATGTCTTGAAAGTCATTTGTATACACTTGGGTTTACAAGAATATCTGTTACATTGACACTACTTCAACCCGACCATCCAACTCTTTGCACAAAATATCTTTTTCCCTTCGCCGCATCACCTTACGGCCAGCTAAGAAAAAGGAAAAATCTGATAGTTCCTTGTCCATTGACTCTTCAATGATGTCATTTTGCAAATGCTGAAGACTGCATAGCTCCCTTATTGTAACCACCAATAGTAGGCCATGCTCTTTATCAATCACTTCCACATCCACAGTAGGATTATCTTCCAAACCTGCAGAAACCTGGTCAATAGGAATGTACTTACCGTTTAGCATTTGTGATCGCATATACCAAAATGAGAGTAACAGTGATTGGCTTGCAATCATGTACTTGACAACTAGAGTATCAAGCGCGACCTCGCACCGTAAACCAATCTCTTCCTTTGCATACCATCCTTTGTCAAGAAGTTTGTCATAGGATGACTGCTGAAATGACTTGCACATGAACATAGTTTTTGTAACTCTGATGTTGTAACTATGAAACAGCTCTATGAAGAGTGTAACGGGACAAAAGTTTGCAATTCTAACCAGTTTGGTAGGAATAGAGCTACGTAGAGACCTTTGTATATCCTTGTAGAGCTTACTTCGCATTGCCTCCACCATTGTTTCCTCGGGAACTGGCCAGTCCACAGTGTTCCAATCGGTTGGTAGAGGCACTTTCACCAACATACCATTCTTATCCCTGAGCTGTGTTGGTAAAAGTGGTCATAAAAAAAGATTCCCTCATCAGCCAATCTTTTGCTGCTCCTCTCTGAGTACTGTAGAGAACCAATATGGGCATGTACAACATGGAAGAGGCCTATTATGCACTCCACAGGTTCCCATTGCTCATAAGAAGAGGGATAAACATCTGCAATATATATAAGAAGAGGGATAAACATCTGCAAGAGTATCAATAAGTACAAATGACAAATCTAATGCAATTGAGCTGTGAAGAGTGGAGACATTACTCATAACAAGCGGGAGAAACATTGCAAAATATATAAGAAAAGTTATAATGAGAGTATCAGTAAGTTCACATGTCAAGAGTACTTACAATTGCAACGTGGTTGATGTATATCTGATACATTTCCACCATTTGCTATCACCTCTGGATGGGTAAACACATGCTGAACAAGAACTTCCTTTACAGGTCTTTTGCCGATCTCAACTTTGAAATCCAACACCCTGGCCTTCCATGCTGAGCGGTAAACGTTGATACCACTAGACCTCTTGCGTCTTCTTGGTTGCATGAGGACCCATGAACCTTTGTTTATCCTTTGTCCAACCCATTGGTTGTCTGCACTTATTGAAGCTGGTATTGTAATTGAAGATATGCTACTACTTAGCCTTCTAGGCAAAGTGCCGTTGTTGGTTGTTGGTGTGAGAGACAGTAAACACCTGGAGGCACTTGGGCGAGAAGACGTGGACGCCATAACTCTCAGAGAAAAGCTTTAGTGGAGGGAGATTCACTTTGAAAGCATTCTAATGGAGGGAAAGTGTTTCAAAATTCCAATATCTTGTGCGGGCTTAATGGTCACCCTCCATTACGTTAATGACCGTAAGAGAATATCAGAAGTGGGACCACACGCAAGCACCTAAAAGCTCGGTAAAAGGAAGGAAATTACTATGCTACAATCCTAGTTTCGTGAAAGTTTTATGCTATTTTCCTATTTTTTGAGTCTTTCCAGGTACTTTCCTACGTAACGTAGCCTTCATGCTCATTGGACGCGCTCTATTTTTCTCTCTCTTCATATGGCCCTCCAAATGAGCTCCGAAATTTCCTAATGATGAAGAAATTGATCCACATGAACATCAAAGACGGTAGTAATGTTAGTTCTGACTTGAAAAAGTTAAACAATGTGTTTTCATAGCTTACTTCAATTTCGATGTGATGAAATGAAGGCTATTTTCTTGCTATGTTCGCTACCATCGTCATGGGATACCTTCAACACAACCATAAGCAATTCTGCACCAAATGTCAAGCTAAAATTGTTTTGGGCAAAAAGGGTTGGGAACTAATGTTGCATATACTATAGCCCAAAGGAAGAGTGCAAAAGCAACTGCACTCCACCTATAGTTTGACACTAAAGAGCGAGTGAGTACAGAAGAGTGCAAAAGCAACCAAACTCCACCTTCCAATTTGTATCAGCTTCACTTTTGGCACTTTGATTGCCAGATTTGACATTCTATTTATAGAGTATATCATCTGTTATCCTTGTGGTGTAATAAGTTGTCTACAAGCATAACATATTGGACAATTCATCGTACATTTGGTTGTGCCATTACACACTCAATAGCAAGGTTTGATGCATCAACATGCACATGAAAAATCTTATCCCAATGTGGAATTCTTAGTATAGGAGTTGATACCAATGTGTCCTTCAATTCTTGAAATGAATCTTTATTTGTATTTGCTAAACCTAGTGTAGAGATCACCTTGATATTTAAACATGGTGAAGAAGTTAGAACCCATAAACAAGGGAACATATATATGGATCCAAAAGGGACTAGATATGTGATTCACATAAAGAATCCCAATAATGTGGACATTTGGGGACAAGTAGAAGCATCCTAGGTTCTAGTAGAAGATATCATTGAACAACCTCTTCCATTGGAACTTGAGTTGATCCTCGTATGATGAGCATATTTTGGAGAGGCTTGTTTGAAAAAATGGGCACTACGCTCAAGTTTTCCTCCTTATTTCATCCACAAAGTGATGGACAATCAGAAGAGGCTAATTGTAGTGACTTGGATCTTCTGAAATATTATGTGTCAGTAATAAGGGCAAGTGGAAACAATATCTACCTATGCTTGAGTATGCATATTCGTCAACTGGCAAGGCGCCTTTTGAGATTGTTGAGGGTGGTAAAAAGGTTCCTCCCATTTTGCACACAAATGAATTTTTTTGTTGAAGCAAATCATTATGTTGAGAATATGGATGAAATGTAAAAGAAGATCAAGCTTTCCTCCTTGGAGAAGACTCAGGCAAAGCAAAAAAGGGCTGCTAACATCACGGATGTGAATTGTTGTTTTCACATGGCGATTGTGTGCTTTTACAGTCTGAAAAGGCAAGGTTCAAGAAGATGAAGGGCAAGGAAAGGTTGTTTTCAAAGCTCGGCTTGTGTTACTATGGGCCTTTTCAAGTACTTGATAAGATCAATGATGTTGCTTATAGGTTGAAATTTCTTGATACTTGGAAGATTCATAATGCGTTTCATGTGAGTCTTCTTAGACCCTTCGTGGGAGATGTGCTAGAAGATATGCCAGATGAGAATCAACCAGAAGTTGAGGAAATTGATGAGATCTTGGTGCCTGAGCACGTTTTGGCACATAAGGAAAGAAAAGTTAAGGGAAAAGTTGCACGCCGATATTTGATGAAGTTCAAGAGCTATCCACCTATGGATGCAAATTGGATGGAAGAGTGTGAATTGCTAGACTTGTCGAATGTATTGCAGCTTTGTCATGAGGCCTTTGGGTTATAACCTACGTATATCCCAACTCAACGTGTTCAAACGAGGGGTAATGATGGAGCTAGCACATCAAATGTACATACGGATTCAATGCAATAGAAGTGGACATTGTGCTACAAATGTTAAAGGTATTATGCTCATTTCTATCGTAGATGAAATGAAAAAAGTATGAAGATTTATTGTGCTGATAAAAGGGTGCTATTCACACTAAATCATCTATGGCATGTATATTTGGCATGCAATCAAGGATACTTGCGATTTCAAGAGGGGGGTATGTCACGAGGCTATGGAAACCACTAACCTTAGTTGTTGGTTTCTTTCCCTTGATTTTTATTTAATTTTTGGGACGCTCTTTTGGAAGTCACAAATGGTTGGACATTGTGTGGCCAGTTTGAAATGATTGACGATCGAGAGTTTCACCTACAATTGGGAAGGGTAAGTCACCAAGAGATGGTCGGGCCAGTCATCACTAGAATCGGAGCAGTAAAAGGGTGTTTAGGCTCAATTCAAAGTTGTTTAGGCCCCCTATGGCTAAGATGATGGTTGGGATAGGCGGTTTTCTATTCGGACAGTTACTTGTGGGGCCAAAAGCTCGCAAATGGTGGGTGTTGCTACATCAGCTCCGTTTAGTATGGGCAACAACCAATCAATGACAAGTAGGTGAAGTGACTGCGGGGAAGAGGTAGTGCACCAGGGGCTGCTGATGGGTGCATGCATGGTAGGGAAAGGTAGATCGATAGATAGTGGAGCACATGTTTGCAGCTCTAGTTTAGGATTCTATTACCTTGATTTTCTTTTTTTTTTTTAAATCACTCTGTCTCCCTAGAATGCAACCTTATGCACTTTCACACCCATTGTTCCAAAGTGTCTCAATCCAAAATGGAACTTGGTTAACGTTTGGCAAGGATTTTATGGGTGGCCCTCTCCTCAAGATCACACTCTAAGATCAAGACATTACGAAGAAAGGTGTTTTCTTGGGTGTGGTTTGATTTGATCTTGAGGAAATCCATGCGAGTGCCACAGCATGATGGCAAGCTTCCAAATGAATTAGTGACGTGTACATATATGCTGAAAGCTTGTGCTGTGATTGAAGCCGCCGATAAAGGATAAAAAATCTCAATACAGGGGTTGCTTCATCATGATATAGTGTTGGGTTGTGCTCTTGTAGATATTTATGCTAAATGTAGTGCTCTTCATCAGCCTCGAAGTGTCCTAGAGAGGCTTCCTGCTTGGTGACATTGTCTCTTGGAATGATTTGATTACAAGATATGCTCAAAACAAACAAGGCCAACAATCTCTTAAACAAACGCAATGCAAGGGCATCACTTCTGTGTTATCAAAGCTTGCTGACCAAGGGAAGCAAATCGATGCTGAGATTTTGACTCAGGGGTTGTTACAACAACATGTTCTGCTAGATGGTGCTCTTGTGGACATGCATGCCATAGTATGGTGATGTTTTCCAGTCAAGAAGTGTCTTAGGGAAGCTTCCTTCTGGCAACATCATCTCCATGGATGCAATGATTTTAGGATGTGCTATAAACAAGCAATGCAGGCTCGTGAGCTCTAGTTGTCAGCATCCATGGGTGTAGTGGTATCCCTGAGTTCTCTTTCAACCTTTTGATGATGCTGGAAGATGGGTTTTTTGGCTTCAAAGTCTTTGTGTTGTGTGGAAATTAATTGCTCCATTACCATAGGTTCACTTATTTCTTTAGCTTCTGGAGCATCAGCTTGAGAACTATGTCTTGGTTGATTTAAAGTGGCTACAGATGTGCCTACATGTGCATGTCCTTGAGTACTATCTTCATCCCCTTCCGTGGTGTCTTTAAGATGAGAGTCCTCCTCGGTAGATGTAGGATTTGTTGCCTACGAGTGGCTTCCACTTCACTTTGAGTCACTATCTCCTTTTGAGCTTCTACTAAAATTTCTTGAAAAGACCCGGGTGGTGCTATTATAGAAGGGTTGGTGGTAGTACTGTCTTGCATTGCTGGATCATATTGACTAAACTGTGCAACCAACAAATCTTCTCTTGGTAAAGAAGGTAGTGGTGCATCCGGAGGTGGATCTTGAAACCGGCATGTAGGTTGGTAGACTTTAGCTTTCACCGAATCTTTACTTGAAAAACCTAACTTGACTTTACGACATAGAGGAAAACTTCATGAATAAACCTCTGACTGGAATTAACACTTCAAATAAAGCACGGCATGGTAGCTAGAGTGCTTCCAAGCAGACAGTGACACCCTGCTAGCCCCAAAGACTGGCACCCCTTTTGATATTTCTTTATTCTTATAAAACTTGCGAGAAAACCTGCAAGTTCCTACGAGCTGTCCCGCTTTTGCCAGGCTAAAAATGGCCTACTCTAGCCCGATTTTGGAAACATAACCACGATAGGAGGCTTCATAGACAAAATCCTCATGCCAAAGGTGACTTTCCTGACGCATGCGGACCCAAAATGTTGCAGTAAAGCAGCAAAAGTCATACCCCAATTCAAATACCAACATCATAGGGACTGGTGAAGACCCCGTATATATGAACGATGCTAAAGAGGATTCTGATTTAGATGAGACCATGGAGACTAAAACAACCATTAGAAAAGAAAAAAACAAGGGAGATAGTCATGAGCCACAATGGCCAGGACCCAAGAAAAAGATAAGAACTTACCCAAACCCTACAAAGGAGATCGAGCGAGTCAATCAATTAATGGGTTTGGTAGAAGAGACCCAAAGGGATCTAGAGCCAGCACCTAAGCAGATCCAGATTATAGACAGAGTGTTCCCCACACAAAAGCAACCTCACAAAGTCCATAGACCACTAGCCATACCAAGTGTCATCCAAGAAGAAAGTGACTTTAAGTCATGAAAAAGTGGTGTACTCTCTTTTTGTTGGAGAGAATGTTTATAGAGGGATTATCTCACTCTATCAAAGAAATGGAGATCCCATCTTTCCCATGTCAAGGGACTGAAGCCCAAAAAGTGTCGTTAAATATTGCCAAATTGATGGGTTTCATGGCTTCAGAAGTTAGAACCACCATCATGTCTAAAATATATGGAGACTCCAAGCTATTCTTAGCTCTCAAGCTTTCCTCAATGGATAATTGAAAGTCGGGCTACCACAATTTGCACAGATGGATGGAGCTAGGGAGGTGCCAATAGAGGAGGAACACTTAGATCCACAACCCAACCTAGATGAGAACTTTGTTGTTGAAATACCTGTTAACAAGTTGGGACAATACTTTGAAGGTGATGAATCTAATGTGACCATACCAATCACTACCAAGGAATTAACTGTGAAGGGAATCCTTGATGGTGGCGTTGGGGTTAGCATTGTGACTAAAAATTGCTGGGAAACTATGGGAAGACCTCACCTTGAGACTACAAACATAGTAGTAAAGATGGCCAATGGGACTATTGTTAAGCCTATTGAGATGCTCAAAGATCTCATGATCAAGGTCTTTGGACACAAAATAAGATATACCTTCATTGTTATGGATTTTTCTAAGCACACTATGTCATCTGAAATGATCTTAGGATGTCCTTTCATGAGGGAAGCAAAAATGGTGCATGACTAGTCGAAAAACCATGTCTACTTACAGTTTCAAGATTTTGTCATTCGAGTTGATCTTGTAACTGGTCGAGCACATCCTCTAGTTAACAATTGATCATAGATCTGACACCACAGCTCAATCGGCCCCATTGCAATATTGTTACACGTGTAAAAAGGACACTGATGTTGGGAAAGATTCTCCTTATATGGATGTTCTACCTGGGATGACTGTGTCTGACAATGTGGATTGGGTCGGGTGCTATCTTTTAATGAGCGACAAAAAACGAGCAAGGGACAAAAAGCGAGCAAAGAAAGAGACGCAAAAATTCATGAATCACCACATTATATTGTTTCTAAAAACTATGGGAAATCCATGCTCATTGTATGCTATGTCTACAAGTATGCAATGTCTACAAGTATGAATTATGACAAGTGTTTGACTCCATTATTATACTGTATAATGCATGGTATGAAAGAATTAGTATTTGATGTCACTCTTGAGATTAAATTGTGCATAGAACATTGTTTTCTTCCCAATAAAATGTCTAAAAATCCTTCTTATGATGGCTTGGTGAGGGGAGACTGTGCATTTTATTTTGTGTCAATTGAGCTTAACCAATGTTTTAAACTAGCATAATACAGCTTGATCAGGAGCCCCTAAGAAGTCTCGTCACTTTGGATGGTAAACCGCACACAAGACTCTAACCAGGTCTTGGCCAACATCATTTCTCCAACCAAGTCTTGACAAGTTAGTTGTCAATCTTACTACAAATCCTTTCCTTGTCAATGAGGTGTTTTTGGAACCATTTGGAAATGCTTCACAAAATAACACGACGAAAGTTAATGGTAGAGATTTTCACAAATGCTTTAGCATAAAAATTTCAAAGTGCTCCATGAGATACAATTATAAGAAAGCTTAACATTGCCTTTCATCGATAAAGTATTTCCAAACCATTGTGAAATGGTATGATAATAGCAACTATTATTCAATTTTTCACCGTTTTGAAATAGAATTATGAGAAGGCACATCGATGCCACTCACCCTAAAGTACTTCCAAATGCTTGTTGAAATGTTTTGAGGAAGGTAGATATTATTCAATTTTTCTAAATGAAATCTAATTAAAGACCTTTTTCATTGGTACTCTCATAGTTTAATATAATGTGGAAAGCAAACGTTCTTCTTATTATATTGATCATGATGTTCAAATTCCTTGCTAACTAGCTTTAGCGCTATTTACATAATTGTTCTTTCTAAAAATTGGACTACTATTAAACTTTTGATTATAGTATAATATATTCAATCCCCCTTAGTGGATATTGCAAAAATTTAAAGGCCTATTGATCAAGGTTGATGTGATTTGAGGCCCTATTGGCACGGTCTAACAAAATAGCATCTTAGCTTAATCCCTATTGGCACAGTCTAACAAAATAGCATCTTTAGCTTAATCCTCATAAAAACTTCCCATTGTTGAGGATACCAAGAATAAAAGGGTGATAGAGATTTTTATAAAGATTACAAGGAAAATAATAAAAAATTATGTTTTTAAAAATACTAGAGCCATGCTCCCCATTGAACTAATAAATTTTGAGGAAACCCATTGTAAATACTAGTGACACTTCAGTTTTTTAGAATTTTAGGAACATTGAGTGGACCCGGTTAAAATTAGTGGACTTACTGAAATACAAGTCTTTTGAGACGTAATGAGCCTTGAAATGTGAGTAACCAAGGAGAGCCCTTCCTCTCATTTAGCTTTTTCTACGCATTCAAATTCTTGCATTTTATAGATTCACTTAGAACACCTATCCATGTCTTTATAATGTTAATGTTAAAGCTCATGGTTGTGCAAAAATGAAAAGGACTCGGCTTTGAAGAATTTGATCTTGATGTGAGTGTCAAGATTGTGGTGTGTTTCTGAGTGAATGTGGAAAGATATTCACAATGAAAATTTTGTGGAAAAATGTTCTTTAAATAAATGTATGTGTAGCAATGTAGCCCTATAGGAAGTAGTTCTCTTCAAACACTTGCTGGAGACTCCCATTCTACTATCTTACTAGGATTCATTATGCAACCATAGATTAATGATTGGTTTTGATTTAGACTTCAACACCAGGGCTAGAAAAATACATTTTCTCAAACCGGTCAAAATAAGGGAAACTTGAATTTCTCCCGGTTTTTAGGTCAAAGTTGAAGCTTTTGCCGGTAATTACACTAAAACTTGTGTAAATTTGCCGGTTTTCTTAAAGGCAAGCTTAACATCTAATCGGGAGTTTACAATTTCAATCGGTTAAAATACACTAGACCCCGGTTTTTTTCTAACACTGTTCAACACATCTTACTTGACGACATTTAGATACGGCCTAGATCAAGAATTGGCTTACCAACACTAGCAAGAAATGAAGTTAGTCTTTCTTTGAACCAGGTAAACTAATTGATTTACCAATACAACATGATTGAGCCTTATACACTTGTTGACCGCTATTATAGCATCTAACGAGATCAATAATTTTGCACTTGATGAGGATGCTAGTAATTAAAGTTCAATTAATGTCCTTTGGGTAACTCATGTTTTGAAATGTAACCCAAATGGAGGTAGACATACTACCAATTCAAGCTCAATCCATTCACACAACAAACGTAGGTCATGCCCTTGGGGTCACATTGCCTAATAAAAGGGGTTGCGCTTCATTTTCACTTTTATGTTTTGATACATAGCTAATTCCCTAGCTATCCCACTAGCTCGATTGCTAGCTCACTGTCAAAACATGCCTAAGTTTATTGAATGTTGGACACCCAACTTCTGAAGCTTTGGTGCCAAAAAGCTGGTAGAATTTTGGACACCAAAGTGCTAAACAATTCCCAATCTTCCACCAATCAAGAAGCGATACTGAAGAACCAACGCTTCTAATTGTTTTACAATTAGAGCTTTGGCTTCAAATGTGTGCATGAGGTGCACTCATTGGTAGCCCATCTCATTTTTAGCAGCTTTGAGAGTTATTTGAACGGTCTAGAGTTCATGCAAGTCCATTGAGCTTGATGTAGGTATGTGTCAAAACAAAAACAAAAAATGACTAGTGAAGATGAAGGTTCAAGGGCATACGCTGGCAATTTTTAATTCTATACCAATAAGTCTAGAGAAGACAAAGCTCATCATGGTCCCTCAACTTGCATTTCCAAACATCATGGTCCTATAACTTGCGTTTCCAAATGCAAACCAAACAAGGTCGGTGAAGATGAAGGTGGCAAACCAAGCTCACGGAGGGTCTCCAACTTGCGTTTCCAAACGCAAAGCAAATAGGGTCCGTGAAGAGAAATCTCACCAAGGGTTTGCAACTTGCATTTCCAAACGCAACTCGAATACATCCAGTGAAGACAAAAGGTTTTGAATGCCAAGTACTAGAGTAGTTGCAAAAGCTTTGAGAAATACTGACAGTGGAATGTTGTAGCAATCTGTAGGTGCAGCTGGTAACAATGATGTTCTTGGTTGCAGGCTTTGGCTTCCATGGTCACTTTTGTTTCCTTCACTTTGGCATTTTCAGGCAAGCAAAAGTCCTTGCACCCACTAATCCGATGCTGTTGCTCAGTGATATACATCTCTCAACAACTCCTCATCAACACAATTGTTGCTTTAACAACCGGCTGCAATGATTTTGCACACATGCGTGATTTTTGTCCTAGCATCCCTTGAGGTGAAACAACAAGAGTGTGTTCATCCATGTTGTATGCGGAGATTACGCATGCACGTGTGTGTGTGTGTGTGTGTGTGTGAGAGAGAGAGAGAGAGAGAGAGAGAGAGAGAGAGAGAGAGAGACGCGCTACGGACCACAGTGTGAAGACAAAGCTCACCAAGGGTCTACAATTTGCATTTCCAAATGCAAATCAAATACGTCCAGTGAAGATGATGGTGCCAACCCACGTAGGGTGTAACATTTAATGGCCTAAAAACTTGTGTGTAGCGGAAATTAGCATGAACATAGTGGGCATTTCATTAGAATAGATTCCTAATGAGAATTACAAGAGTGCTTGGGTGGAGAGAATAACAAAAAGCATAACACCTAGTTAGATAGCATGAACAATAATTTCAAAAGAGAGAGAAATTAAACTATTGACAACAGTTGAGGACCGGATTTACATGGAGCCAGTCCCCCCTCCAAAAGGCTTTGTATTATGGTTTCTCCCATCAAGAGAGACATTGTACAATACAATTCTTTGTGTTCCTTCAAGACTAGCTAGTGCAATGAAGATGAAAGCTTCATGCACTAAGCAAAACACTTATCAAACACAACATCAATTTCCTCCGGTCTCAGACCCAAGACCTCACACACCTTCGAAGATGGTGAGAGCTAGCGGGGTATGAGAGTAGATTGAGAGGAAGAAGGAGTATTCTTATGAGAAAGATGTACATCTCCTCACACAATCACTCATATTAGCATAGTTTAGCTTAGTAATTAGCATGGTAGAGGAGATGAGCATGCATTGAAGCTTGGCTCTTGGTTGGATTTGCATCACAAAGACCAGACTTGTTGGTGTAGGGATTGATAAAGACTTTTGGGACACACACAAAGCGTCCAATTCCCCCCATGCTTGACCTTTGGACACAACCTTTGAATTTTGGAACCTTAGCATTTTGGAAGTCCTAATTGGCTGAACCTTAGGGTCTTTTAAGCCCATTGTTGCACATGGCTCTTTTGTAGATGGCCCCCCCTTTGGATCCCTACTGTGGCCGGTCTGCTAGCTTAACCAATATTGTAGCTTTTTCTCCCCTGGCACTTCCCCATATTAAATGATCAGTTTAACATCAGAAAATCATTTAGGAGAATTAGATATTGATTAAATTATGACATTACCTCTCTCTTGAAATCATAGTTGTCCTCGACTAAGGTGTAGAGAAGATAAAGCATATTCATGAGTCCTTTTCTAAGCGGGTAGAGGATCCCTATGTTACCCTACAACATCATTCCACAATGGATGACTAGTCCATTTGGCGCTTGAGAGCCTGAGGCTGCCACAAGCATGTTTGTACATTAGTCCTATCAATCTTCCTTAGTAGAGTGACAAGCTCTACTTGGTGTTTGGGAGACGTCGTCTCCACAAACTTGATCTAGGCATGCATACTACTTAATTTTTGTGCACAATAAAGAAAAAGAGAGTCTTATAAGACAAAAACTTTGTTCATTTTTAACATTTTGTACATTTGCTTACTCTTGGGAAGCATTGTAAGCATTGACAAGGTTGAGGTTATCCTTTAATTGTATGCCTTGCATCCATCTAGCATCTTCAAAAGGATAATTCTTAAACTTAATAAGATATCGTCGGATAGTCTTACCGCCTCTTAGTACCTTGTCTTCATGTCGGAGAATGGACTCGGGTTGCAGTACCTCTTCTTGGTCCTCGATCTCCGATGGGTCTTTAATAGTTGGTTCTTGAGGTGGCTCTCCTTTGTAAGGCTTTAATAGGCTCACATGGAAAGTATTGTGTATGAGACAATGATTGGGCAACTTGAGTTGATAGGCCATCTCATTGATTGGCCTAAGAATCTGGAAGGGACCATAGTACCTTTTTGCTAGTTTAGCATAGTACTTTTGGTGTCCCGTAGGATTCTTGCTCATTGTGTGCCTTAATCGAGCCTTGGGAAATTTTAATAAGACCCAATCATTTTCTTTAAAGGCTTGGGCTCTTCTATGCTTGTCAGCAACAGCCTTTTGCCTTTGTTGTGAGATAGAGATAGCATCCTTAATCTTTTGAAAAGATTCTTGTAGGTCTCGGCTATACTCATCTGCAGCGAAGATCTTCCCATGTACCTTAAGTAGCAAGGGACTTTTTGATCTTCCCTCAATTACCTCGAAAGGTGCTTTTCCTGTGGAAGTATGTACAGTGTTATTGTAAGCATACTCCACTAAGGATAAGTACTTCTCCCATTGGGATCTTTGTTCTACTTTCGTTACATAGGCTTTTAGTAGATCGAGAATTCTTAGGTTAGCTATTTCACTTTGGCCATCCGTTTGTGGATGATAGGCCGAAGAGAAGTTTAACCTTGTCCCTAAATTCTCAAAGAGACCCTTCTAGAAATTATTGGTCATTCTAGGATCTCCATCCGACACTATGGACATTGGCAAGCCATGGTACTTGAAAATTTGTAAAATGAAGAGGCTTGCCATTTGATGGGCTTTGATAGTCTTTTTGACAGGTATAAAATGAGCTTGTTTACTGAACCTGTCTACTATCGCCCATATTCCTGTATTCCCATGGATAGATTTAGGCAATCCAAACATAAAATCCATGGATATGCTCTCCCATGGTGAATTAGGGATTGGCAAGGGTTGAAGCAATCTAGGTTTCTTCCCTCTATCAAATTTTGTCTTTTGGCATACCACACATTTAGAAACATACTCTTGTATGTTCACTTTCATGGTAGGCCAATAGAAATATGTTTCAATTCCCTTTAGGGTAGACTGAATCCCTCTATGCCCCGCGTAAGGAGGAGCATGAGATTCATACATTACTTTCTCACGCAGTGAGTTAGTAACACATAGTCTATTGCCATAGAGAAGATAACCATCTTGTAAAGTAAATGGTTCTTCTTTCTTCCCTAATGAAAGGGCTGAAATTACATCTCTAAAATCGAGATCAATAGCATACTCATCTATTATTGAAGATAGATCATTGTGAGTTGCTATGGAAACCGCATTTACTCTCGGCCGTCTTGAGAGTGCATCTGCTACTTGATTATGCTTGCCAGCAATGTGAGCAATATGAAAATGAAATTGCGAAAGGAAATTTTCCCACCTCATTTGTTTGTCGGAGAGCTTGGTCTGCGTCATGAAGTACTTAAGACTTTGGTGATCCGTTCGCAGAATGAAATAAGTCCCCAATAAATAGTGCTTCCATGAGTCTAAGGCATGTAGAACTGCAAGGAGTTCCTTTTCATATATGCCTAGAGCTTGCTCAACAGAGTCGAGCCTTCAAATTTCATAGCTTATGGCGTGCCCTTCTTAAAGCAAAACAGCTCCAAGGCAATCACCACAAGCATCACATTGGACCTCAAATGGTTTTGAGAGATCCGGTAGTGTAAGCACATGTTGAGAGATAAGATTTTCTTTAAGCTTTTCAAAAGCATTGTTCTCCTTAGCAGACCATGTATACCTAACGCTTTTCTTTGCTAGGTCATGTAATGGTCCCGCAATTTGTGAGAACTTTTCTATGAAGCGTCTATAGTATGCACACATACCTATAAAGCTTCTTAGTTCATGAAGATTCTTTGGTTTAGGCCATCCTTTTATTACCTTTAACTTTGATGGATCCATTTGGATGCCATCTTGAGAGATAATGTGACCTAAATACTGAATCTCTTGCAAGAAAATTCACTTTTCTTTCGATTAACATAAAGTTTATTCTCTCTTGAAACTTGAAATATTACCTGGAGGTGTTGCTTGTGTTCGTCTAATGAATTAGAGTAGATGATAATATCATCAAAGAACACTCCAGTGAAGGTTCGATGAGGCCTGAATAGCTTCTCCATCAAGCGGTTGAATGTGGCTGGCGCATTGGTCAAGCCAAAAGGCATGGCAATGTATTCATAAAGACCAAATGTGGTGCAAAATGCGGTCTTTACAATGTCTTGATCAACTATCCTTATTTGATGATACCACTTTTTAGGTCAATCCTACTGAAGTAGGTGGATCCTTGTAGCTTATCAAATAGGTCTTCTACCCGTGGAACGGGAAACCTATTCTTGATATTGATCCTATTTAGTGCTCTATAGTCGACACACATATGATATGTGCCGTCTTTCTTTTGCACTAATAGCACAGGTGAGCAAAATGGAGATGAGATAGGCCTAACCATGCCCTTCTCAACTAACTCATGCACTTGCCGCATAATCTCCTCTTGTTGAGCTTGAGAAACTCTGTAAGGAGGTTTGTTAGGCGGTGAACTTCTTGGAAGAAGTTCAATTGCATGGTCATCATTACCTCATTTAGGAGGTAGCTCACAAGGGATGTCGTCAATAAAAACATCTTGAAACCCCTTGACAAAATTGGATAACTCTAATTCCTTTTGGTTGCTTTTATTTTCTTTTGCTAAAGCATTAGGTTCATTTTGAGACTCTTTAACAAAAATCATGTACACGGAAATAGAGCTCTTTATTGACTTGTTGAAAGCTCGTGTATGTACAATGGGGATAGTGTTACCCATTTCCTTAGCATCTATATACATGTCTTTTTCCCTGAACTTAAAGGAGATTCTCCTTTCAGGGAATTTAACATTGGCATCCAGGCGATCAAACCATGGTGCCCCTAGGATTACATCCTCATGCTTGAGAGGAGAGATAAAGAAGTCCTCTTTGTCCACATAGATTTGGACATGGAGCCTCAATTTCCCGATTAAGGGAGTGATTGAAGCTTCTTGCCCCTTGAAAGCACTGTCTGCGGGTAGAACATGATTCTCCCATTTCATAGGCTTGTATGCCTAGCTTGGTGGCCAACTCTATAGATATAAAATTGTGAGTAGAACCAGGGTCAAAGAGAATAAAAGCATCATGTTCTCTTACCTTTCCCCAAGCATGGCATAGAGGAGATCCTTTGTGGTGAGTTTGGTGAGTCTTCTCCTCTTGGATTTCAACCAAGGTAGCTCTAGGAGGATCATGGTGGGTGTTCTTTTGGGGACAAGTGTGGTACGCATGCCCTTGTTCGCTGCACTTGAAACACCGGTTATCCTTGCGATAACACTCAAGCTCTTCAGGAGAGAGTTTTTTTTTACCTTTGTAAACTCCCTTCTCTCTAGCTTTGTTGGAATTGCCCTTAGGAGACTTTTGGACATTGTCCTTCCCCTTAGGATCGTTGGAACCCTTGTTTTCCATGGGCTTATTATTTCTTTTAGCCCCCGTTTGGAAATTGATTCGAGACTCCACCATAGTATGGTGTATTACCGCCGATATGGTACGTGGCCTTTGGGAGTTGACATACTCCACCATTTCTTCGGTTAAGCCCGCACAAAAATGTTGCTTTTGCTCTCCAAAATCCAAATTTTTGGAGATAGTGGATTTGAGCTGTAGGTCCCAAAACTTGTCTACATATTTGTGGATGGATTCATAGGGAGAGAGCTTTAAGCTTTGCCATTCGGTGAGTACTTTGTCTTTGGCATCGGTGGCCAAAAACTGCTTCATAATGGAAGCTCTTAAAGCTTTCCATGTTCGCGGAGCTTCACTGTTGGCTCGTAGGCTAGACCACCATTGTCTGGCGGACTTTTGAAAATGCATAGCTACATGGCGTAGCTTAGAGGACTCCGTGAAGCCCTCATCTCCAAACGCTGCATCTTGTTGGATAAAGGCCAAGACTTTGTCCGTAGCACCAAAGGTGCCATCATAGGTAAGGAAAGAGATGCTCTTCCCTCCCTCTTTGAACTTCTTCAGCTTGGATGACCTCTTCCATGCGGCATAGGATTTTCTATGGCCTCTTCTTTTTGATGGTTCAAAGGTTGCACCATCACTTTCTTCAGAAGGTGAAGAATTTGAGGAAGGTGGAGAAGACGGTGACCTTTTTCTTGCCTTTTTCTTGTCTTGATCTTCATCCTCTTCACCATCACTTTCATGAGAGGAAGAGGATGAAGAAGATGGAGAAGATGGAGAAGAGGGTGTCCTCTTTCTCGCCTTTTTCTTCTCTTGCTTTTTGTCATCCCTCTTTGAATTATGGTGTGGAGAAGGGTGCGATGGTCTTCTCCGTTTTGGAGGTGATGGAGAGCGTTTAGCCCACCGTCTTCGTGCAGCCATCTCCACCGAGGTGGTGGGAGACTCACTTCTTTCTCGTTCCTTTGGTGGAGGCTCTTGAGTTCTCCTTTGGGAAGGAGATGTATCATCAAGAAATAAATTCTTGAGCCCTTTGTATGGATTCTCTTCTTCTTCCCGAAGTGGAGAGAGACCTCTTTTGGAAGTCTCACACGGGGGCTTCCCAGGTGTTCTCTCGTCATGGTGGTGAGCTTGGAGAATCCCTGAGCACGGAGTTGCTGTTGCACTTCACTTTGGAGAGATGGATTCCCATGGCTTGTTGAAGCCTAGAAACAAGATAGTTAACAAGCATCGGGGCATCATTAGTAGCTTGCTCATTAGCAAAATCAAAGTTATCAACATTAATTTCACTCTCTTTACTATTGTCAGCCATTCTAACAACTTTTAGGTGTAAAAGTTTTAGGTGTACTTTGGCACTTCAAGCCCTAGTTGCTACTCCTCTTACCCCTTTAGAAAAAAAACACTCAAGCTACTGTACCCGTGGCTTGAATACCATTAATTGCAAGGAATAGAAGAGAGGGTCGTTCAACACCAAAACAACACTGGCTCCTGTCAAGCTTCTAATAGCTCAATAGTGGTTAAGCGGTAGGCAAGCCCCGTAGGACTCCACTATTAAGATCATAGCTCTCGACGGTGATGCCCCGTTAGTTGACGAAGGCAAGCGCACTGCAAGGCTGAAAAATCCCTATTCTACTTACTCACAGGCAATTAATAATACCAACCATTTATAGCTAGCTTGAGGACCTCCCTTCTTGAGCAAGAAAAGAGAAACCTTGTGCTCTGATACCAATGTAACATTTAATGGCCTAAAAACTTGTGTGTAGCGGAAATTAGCATGAACATAGTGGGCATTCATTAGAATAGATTCCTAATGAGAATTACAAGAGTATTCTTATGAGAAAGATGTACATCTCATCACATAATCACTCATATTAGCATAGCTTCACAAAGCCAAGAGTTGTTGGTGTAGGCCTCCCTTCTCACAAGCTTGGAGTAGGTGGTAAGATTTCCATTAAAGCTTGAGAAGGAGAGAGAGTCTTCTTTACTTCACACATGAGATTTTGTGAATGTGTGTGTGATAATGCCTTGCAAAAATCACCCCCCTCTCTCTCTCTCTTGGTCGACCCCTCTTGCTATTTGCTCATGCTACAGTCTCATTGGACCTCCCTAGAGCTAGCCAATGATAATTAAGCAGTATAAGTGATAGCCTTCTGACATGTGTCCCCCTTTCCCCTTTTGTGAGAGCTTTATGTATTTAATAAATGTAACTAAACTCTCATTGGACCCCTTTGCCTCCTGGCCAATAGGAATCACGCAAGCCATTGGGCTGCTGAATGCTCATTGGTCCCCTTGGGAGACTGTCCAATAGCCTTCTAGAGAGCTTAATTCTCATTGATTCATTTAGTAAGTGTTTTTAAATTAATTAAACTAGATTTACTCTAGCCTAATTCTCATTGGTCCACCTCCAAGGCCATCCAATAGGAATTGGGTACACCTTGTGGGCATCTGGGCTAGGGAGTTGACACGTGTCCCTCATTCCCTTTGTGTAAAGGGAGCTTGTGTGTGTGTGTGAGTTTCTCTCTCATCCCCTACTCCCAAGGCTCGCCCCCTCCTATGTAGGGATTGATAAAGACTTTTGGGACACACACAAAGCATCCAATTCCCCCCATGCTTGACCTTTGGACACAACCTTTGAATTTTGGAACCTTAGCATTTTGGAAGTCTTAACGGGTTGAACCTTAGGGTCTTTTAAGACCATTGTTGCACATGGTTCTTTTGCAGATGGCCCCCCCTTTGGATCCCTACTGTGGCCGGTCTGCTAGCTTAACCAATATTTTGGCTTTTTCTCCCCTGGAACTTTCCCATATTAAATGATCAGTTTAACATGAGAAAATCATTTAGGAGAATTAGATGTTGATTATTATGACACAAGGTCTCATTCGCAAACCATGCCATGCAAAAGCATTCCGTTGCACCACAGACTAGCTTTGGTGATGCCAAATCCGCGCACATATATGCAGGCGCTCCTCCCGCGACATAAGTGTGCTCTTTGCCACCGTATATTCGTGACAGGCTAGGCTCTAGGGGGACACATGAGAAGTCACTGGTCCAATGATTGAGTTCATGATCAGAGTGATTGAGTTCATGAGATCAGAGGGGTCTCATTTGATGTTCAATCCAGATTTCTTCAATCAATGTCTCAGCGTACAAGTCTTGCAATAACTTGTATCCACAAATAGAAATGAGTATATCGAGAGAAACCAGCGAAGGTGATATTTTTTCTATCAACCTCGACTTGAGTCGACTCGCATGTTATTTTTTGAATGAATCATGGCATCTATTATATTGCCAAAATGAATTCACAAATCCCAACGTTGAGGTGAGTTTGTTAGGTGTGAGTGTGTCAGGTCACAGGTGTGTAGGACTCGAGTTCAATGTCCGTCTGCATCTTATGTTTGAATCACGATGAAAAACTTTGTATGTAACAATACACCGTGGGAATAACAAGATAACTTGGGACTTGTTATTATTTTGAGAGCACATGTCATGTTATAGATTAGGACACTCCAGTTTTTCCTTAAGAGGACTCATGATCAACACCGGCCCTAATTTGAACTTGGGAGTAATAACAAAAATTGAATTTTCCTTGGCCACGCTATTGCCCATGCAGGCTGGTAGGTTGAGTAATCAACCTGAGTAAGACTACAAAGTGCTAGTTATTGTCGTAGTTGTATGTTAGTTGCATGTCTACCTGCTCTCTACCACCTTGATATGGCTGCACCTTTCCATCACAGGAATCTTTTAGAAACTGTAAACTTAACTTGCCTCCTAGTTCCAATAAAATAATTTTTTAGTCTCTAGAGACCAACTCTAAATGATCAGGAGCTTTGAATTGGTGAATGCTCAACTATCTGCAATATAGGAGCCATTTCAGCTATTTGTGATACACAGTCCCTTGACAAGTAGTGTTGCGATGTTTACTACCTTTTTGTACGCTCACTGGCCTATTCCAAGTAGTGTTTCCAACACTACTTGGAAGGGCGACGTGAAAACCTTTACATGAGGGGCAATTTTTCTCAAGCTCCTTTGTTGCCTCCCTAAATGATACTACTGATTGGCCCTAGATAGCCTTTCTAGTGCTTGTATGAAGAGGATCTCACTTGATGCACTAAAGAAGCATTTACAAGAACCATTTTATACTTTAGCATCTCCTTGCGTAGGTCGCCTCTTTCTCAATGATTAGGTCTCTCTCTCTCTCTCTCTCTCTCTCTCTCTCTCTCTCTCTCTCTCTCTCTCTCTCTCATAACAGGTCTTGAGTTCAACTCTCCTCATTGGATATATGTTTAAGGTCTCTTGGGATAGTTTCCTATGACGTTAAAACTCTCTTCTCTTCTTCTCCCTCTCTCTCTCTCTCTCTCTCTCTCTCTCTCTCTCTCTCTCTCTCTCTCTCTCTCTCTCTCTCTCTCTCTCTCTCTCTCTCCCCCCAATGAGGGATTTGAACTCTGGCTCACTCTCCCATTTCACAAAGCTTTTCCAAATGCTTCTCTAGAGACCTTGGTGAGTGAGTCCTTGGTCACCATTATATTCTACTTTGCTCTATTCCATGTTAAAGTACACAATCTTTCACCATGGCCGATTTGTATTGTTTGAAAGGATTGTCTTGAAGATTATATTCAAGAAAAACTTCTTGATGATGCATGCAATCCCAAATTATCAAGCTCATCAAGTCTATTATAGAAGCATTTGGAAACACTACTCTAAGGACCCTAATGAGGACAAAGAAAAATCCTATCCAAAGTGGATTTCCTTAACCCCTCAGAACATTCTATTCATGGCAAAATGCTACTCTATGATTAAGATCTCATCCTAGTATACTACCTTGGCCTTGTGTGTGTGTGTGTGTGAGAGAGAGAGAGAGAGAAAGAAAAGAGAGAGAGAGAGAGAGAGAGAGAGAGAGAGAGAGAGAGAGAGAAACTTATCACACCATTTTTCTAAATTGTTCTCAAACAATGTAGCTAGAGGGAAAATGCAAAAGAGTGGGCCAAATTTCATGACTATAGCTCACCAATAGGTATATTAGCACCATACATATTCACAACTCCATATACACAAAGCATAGACATATATGTACATAAATTTGGCCATATAAGCATCACAAAAGAAAGGAGCATACAAGCATAAGTGAAAATAAGATGGCCATGAAAAATAGCCTTCACTAAGAAAATCATTATTTTTCTGAGCTACCAACCCTGACATAGTCATGGTCCCTCCCTCTAAGATCTATCCCTCTATATATGTGATTCTTTGAGTCCTAACAATGCCAATATTTGAGGTGGTATGGGATCCTTACCATCTTTTTTGTAGTGTTTTGTCTTGCCTAATGGGAAGATTCACAAGAATTATTATACTATATATCTCAATTAATATGGTAGAGAGGATATAATACGGTGTTTCTTGGACCCACCATGGATCACAACCGGAGTTAAATGGAAGCCTCTTGACCAAAATGAGTTGTCTTGCTTTGATCACTCTCTCAAATACTCATTGCCATAATGGTTTTTCACCCTTCACTTCTCTATGGTGAGATATGATGGTTTAAGCAGCTTCTACTCAAAAGACACAAATCATATCAAATGTCTAACCTTTTTATCAAATATCATCCATGGTATTTATTTGAACCATTTTAGGTCCAAAATTTTGCCCCTTTGTATTGGACAAGAAGTTCATGGGGCTACCATGGAATTTGCTAAGGTGTAGAACATCTTTTTCCTGAAAGGCTTGCACAAGAATTTATTCCTTTTTCACCTTGATCCCATTTTTAGAACTTTGGACCCATAAATTTTTGGCTTTTCCGTTTCATATTTACCCATGTTTATTTCCAATAGAACCAATACAGAGATTTTCTTTTAGACAAACAAAAAAAGTAATAGTTTCTTTTAGCAATGGAGTCTATGATGGTCCCGTAATAGTTAATGAAATAGAGTTAGCAGACCCAAGTGAGGAGTCCAAACCTATCTTCATTGCCTAAGATCTGACAGAGACTGAAGAGTATGTACTTAAAGAACTTTTCAAGGAAATTCAAGGATATAGTTGCTTGTACATATCATGATATGAAAGGTGTTCCACCTTCTGTGTGGTGCAATACACAATTCCCATGAATAGCATGGCTAAACCAGTCCAGCAATGACCCTACCCAATGAATCCTAAGTATGCAAAGATTGTTCAAGAAGAGATTGAAAAGCTTGTGAAATGAGGATTCACATACCCTATTGAGCACTCAAAATGGGTGTCTCCAATAGTGTTTGTGCCAAAAAAGAATGGAAAACTTAGAGTGTGCATGGATCTCAAGAAGGTAGGAGGGACCATTACACCTTGCCATATTCAGAACATGTACTTGAAAGAGTTGCAGGGAAGGAAGCTTATAGCTTTTTAGATGGGTACTCTGGATACAATCAAACCACAATTGCACTAGAGAACCAAGCTAGAATTGCTTTTATAACTGAATTTTAAATGTTCACATTTCATGTTATGGATTTTGGCTTAAACATGCCCTTGCTACCTTCTAAAGATTAATAAACAGTACATTTAGAGAATATTTGAGGGAGTTCTGCAAAGCTTTCTTAGATGACCTTTGTGTTTATTCTTCTTAGAAGGAACATCTTTCATGTTTACGAAAAGTGTTTGAGAAGTGCAAATTGTAACACATCTCCTTAAACCCTTTCAAATGCCAATTTTGGGTTAAACATGGAGTCATTTTAGGGCATATAGTGTCCACAAATAGTATTTCCACAGATGAGAGAAAAAATAAAGCCATTTCCAATTTTCCACCACCTACAAACCATAAAGGAGTTCAAAGATTCATGGGCCATGTTGGTTATTACCAGCGATTTATTTTAAATTTTTCCGAGATAGCTCTCCCTTTGTACAAGCTTCTTATTGAGTTCCACTGGACCGCACAGTGTGACCATGCTTATGAGTCGTTGAAAAAGACCTTGACAAGTGCTCCCATTTTACAAGTGCCTGATTGGAATGTAATTTTCCATGCGCATATTGATGCATCAAACTTTTCTATTGGGTGTGTTCTAGCTCAACCAGGAGAATATAAATTGGACTACCCCATTATCTTTGCAAGTCGTCAATTAAATGATGCTGAGAGAAACTACACCACTACAGAGCGGGAAGGTTTAGTTATGATTTATGAAGAAAATAAATTTCACTACTACCTTTTTGCCAACGAGTTTGTTTTCTATGTTGATCATCAAGCATTGTTGTATCTAGTAAATAAACCTTCTTCCATGGGAAGAATTACACGATGGTTATTAATTCTTCTTAAGTTTGATTTTACCGTTGTGGTGAGACCTAGTAAAAGACATGTCATGGCGGAGCATTTGTCTCGCATACCCAATGGTGAAGCCCCTACTAGAATTGATGATGAATTGCCCGATATTTCCCCATTCCTAGTCGAGACCATGCCTGAATGGAGTGAGAAGATAATGAACTTTCTAGTTAATGGTTTTCCAACCAAAGAGCTTCGTAAGGATATAGCTTGATAATTGTTAAAGGAATGTGAAACTTATTCTCTAATTGCAGGAACTCTCTATAAGCTAGGGAAGGATGACATTCTTAGACATTGTGCTTGTGAGGATGAGTATTTATACATACTGCAAGAAGCCCACATGGGTATAGCCGGAGGACATTTTTTAGGGGAACTAACTGCTAGAAAGATGTTGATGGCCTACCTTATTCAAAGATGCATCACTTTTTGCAAAAGGGTGTGATGAATGCCAACGCTACAAGATCACACAATGAAAGGATAAGATGCCCTTACATCCATTCAAGGTGACTCAACCATTTGAAAAATGGGGTTTAGACTTTGTAGGCCCAATTAGTATGGCAGCTCGTAACACTTAATTTTGATGTATTATTGTTGCCACTGACTATGTGAGAAAGTGGACGGAAGCCAGTGAGACACGCAAGGCTGATGCAAGGTCAACTGCCAAGTTTCTCTTTGAGAACATTATTACATGATTTGGTTGTCCCTTTGAGATTGTGAGTGACAATGGTACTCATTTTATAAATGGAGTGATAAAAGAACTCACGACAAACTTCATGATAGCCCACCATAAGTCCATGTCTTATTATACACAAGCAAATGGCCAAGCTAAGAGCACTAACAAGACCTTAATTTCTATGTTGAACAAAACAGTGGAAGCTCATCGTAAAAAATCGGGATTTGAAGCTGACATCAGCTCTATGGGCTTATCGTATTTCTTATAAAGTGGCTATTAATTGTACACCATTCAAAATGGTATATAGCCAAGAAGCAGTTATGCCATGGGAGTTTGTAATTCCTAGTCTACGGGTAACTTCACAAGAAGGTTGAGATGGTAACCCTTTAGTTGAGCGTTTATATATCCTTGAGAGGCTAGATAAAGAAAGGCAATTGGCTATGCAAAATGCACTTGTGAAGAAAGATAGAGGAAAGAAATGGTTTGACCTTTATCGAAAGAACAAAGATATCAATGTTGGTGATAAAGACCTTATATATAGAGTGCGTAATGAGAAGAAAAAGTTGAAATATGTGGAAAAAGGACCATATAGAGTATGCGAAATCACCCCACAAGGTACCATTCGTATGGAAAGTTTTGATGGAGTTGAAACCATTGGATTCCTCAATAGGAGGAAATTTAAAAGATATTATGATCCTTTAAGCCAAGAGGAGCTACATGCTATCCATCAAAAAAAGATAGCCAATGCACAAGCATAATTGAAGAAGATACAAGCTCAAGCTCAGGCTAAGGAGCGACAACAACGTATAAGACACCAACAAGAGGCCAACCTTGGAGTTACACATACATTTCACGTTGAAATAGAGGATGATTGGTTGGACTCTGACACACCTCTATGATACCCTATTGAATTGAATAGAGCCTATGGAAAAGTGCTATATAACGCCTTATTGGACACGGCTGCTAAATATAATCTGCTATTATATGGGTATGGCGTCAATTAGGAAAGCAATCTCTATTTGAGAGTACTATCCAAGTCAAGGGTGTCAACAAGAAAAAAATTACGGTTTTTGGAATCCGGCACACTTTTGTCAATTATGACAACGAGGTTGTAGTTCACGACTTTTTGGTCATGCTTACTGGAACTATGGAAGGTAATATAAACCTAGGACGCACATGGATAATAGAGACCAAATGCACTATTGATTGGGGGACTGGGAGTGTCACAACACAGAAACCAACTCTTAGCCCTGCCACTCAAGAGATAGTCCCTAAGATATCGCCTCCCGAGAAATACAATCCAGAATAGTGCATGTCCAGGAGGTTGAACCATATGTCCCTATATCCCAATTCTCTAGAGCTTCAACTTATATAGTTGAAACACCTTGTGGTACATGATTTTTTACTTAGTTCACTAATGAGAAAAGATACATGAACAAATGATGGAAATAATATACAACTAGCAATGTGTGACAATGTGTTTGTGTACATAGAGCTTTAAAACGCTTAAGGAGTAAATTCACTCATACACAAAGAGGTTTACCCTCCAATAAATTTTACATGAGTGACCACAACATGCATGAAAACTATGTTTGTCATGAGTCATGATGGCACATTATCTAGGTCACTTATGATCATGACATTGAAAAATACAATGGACTCAGCTCTTCTTACAGCATCTGATGGAAATGCACTGAGTGACTGGATTATAGACTCAGGGGTATCACTTCATGTGTCTCCAAACAAGGAGTGGTTTACCTCTTATGTGACCACTAAAGATCATGTTCGGCTAGGCAATGGGCAGACATGTGAGATCTTAGGTGTTGGAGATGTTCAATTGAAGTTTCAAAATGGCTCTTCTTTCACGTTGAAGAATGTGAGACATGTTCTCGCAATTACAAAGAGCTTGATCAGCACAAGTTTACTTGATGATGCTGGCTACGTTGCACTTTTGGACAAAACATGTGGAAGATATCCAAGGGTTCTATGACAATAGCACATGGAGTAAAGTCTGGAGGACTTTACATGATTTATGTATCAAATGTCTCTAAAAATGTAATCAATGTAACCGAGCAGCCGAATGTTTCTTTGTGGCATAGCCGGTTAGGACATATGTCCAAGAAGGGAATGGAAATCTTGTCTCGTTCTGGTTATTTGCCTGGCTTGTCATTTAATGATTTTGAATTCTGTGAACATTGTCTGTATGGTAAGCAAACACAACAGCCACATAAGCATAGAAGCAGTAAAAGAGATACACGTAAATCCAAAAGGATGCAACCAAGTGTGATAAGTTCTCAAGTATATCTTTTTCTTGGGCATAAGAGTAGACTATTTTCTCTTTTAGAAGATAATGCTAAGAAACACCAAACAATGTGGGACGCATGTCTAACCTCACCATCCTATCTTATTGCAGTATTAGCGAGAACTACGATTAAATTGTCAATCCATGGGACGAAGCTGACTCGACTAGTACATAGAGTCTAGAAGAGGTTGTCAACCACTCGAAAAACAACTAACAACTCATATCTAATTCAAGCTACACTCAAGTGACTGAAATCACCAAAAGCCAATCGCTCATCGGCAAACAAATCACATACGTTTACAGAATCAAATGACATCCAAACCTAACGAAACTTCTAGGACAAGTTTATAAGATCTAAGCACACTTGCTTATGGTCTCAAACCCCACTTTAGGTCAAGTTCCAAAATCGCGATTATTAACAGTAGTGGATTTTTGACCTAGTCGTTTTCAACCCAGAATGCATCTAAATGCTTAGCAATGATGCTCCAATACCTCGCCTATGCTTAGTTTTTGATTTGAAAGTGCAAATTCCTAGTTATGATGAAATTAGGCCGTGGGTCGGCGAAGCCAAAAGCTACGAAATAGTGTGAATTGCTTACGTGAATGCGTAGATCTCTTACCTGTGGTTGCAATGCAACAAACGCGACTGCAACATGACAATTGGGGAGAGTAGGAAGCGCGAGAAGGAGAGGAGTGAGCGCCGTTAGCTCACGCTGTGTATTTCTTATCCAAAACTTCTAAAAAAATTACAAAAATTGGCTTTTATACCTTAGCCAAGGTTTTTGGGTGGTCAAAACTAATAATCTGGACTTTTGCCAAAGCTAGGAAATGACTGGCTGATACAATCTGGAAGCTTGTAGCCCGGCTCATTAATTATAGAGTCTACCTGAGAATTTAGGAGTTACAATATTCCCGATTTATCAAAATAATAAATGTTTTACAAAGAGAACTCCAAAAAATGGTGTCCGTGTTAGCTTATTGCTAACATTCCCCCCCTCCTTGCCTGTATTGTCTCTTGACACAGCTTTATGGGCTGAAATAGTCTTCAGGTTGACCACTGGCGAGGCGGTCTTTAAGCGCATCCAGTGCCTTCTGGTATCTGACTTTTCTTTCTTTGTCTGGCACTTGCAGAAATTGCATGGTCACTCTATTCTTCAGCTCCACCGCTGAGTAGCCTACAAATCTGGATGTGAGGTTGCTGATCACTGGTGCAAAGATCTTTGTTTGCCAAGTGAAGAATCGAGTGTACAAAGCTTCCTCAAATTCCAACACATTGCTTGATGGTAAAAACATACATCTGGCATAGAAGCCGTAAAGGACTTCTTTCGAAGGTTGCCCACTCAGATCATAGCACAAGCCTTTGTTACCTTCTAAAAATGACATCCATGGGACTCCTGCTTGCTCAGGCTCATTAAAAACTTGGATGCATATGAGAAACATTCTATAGATTTTAAATCAGCATTGCGCAGGAGAGATCCGATTGACTCTTGAAGAAAGACATGGCGCCCGTTAGGGTTTTCACCATGTATTCCTCTATTGCTTGTCCTCTCTCTGAAGCTGGCAGTCTGGGGTAATTTAGCCAGATTGGCCGCTTCTTTGTCAGTGCCTCGTGCTCTTGCCATGTCCTTACTCTGGGTACATGACAAAATGTGGGATCTCTTTGCAGGGCTGTAGATACTCTTGTGAACATAATCAAATATCTCGGATTCTTGTTCAACCAGCTTAACCTCCACTTTGGGTGGTATTTATCTGCGCCATCTTCTTGCATGTCTTTGTATAGCCTCTCTTTTACCTATAGTAGTTCCACTTTTATGAGAGGGTATGGCAGGGATTGCTGATGCCATTGTGCATTGATCTGATTGGGAGCTAGTTGAGTAACATTGATAGAGTGTAGAACTCTCAACTCCCAATCCATTGCGGCTTTCCACTGCTCATCCACCTCTTGGGTGATCTTCTCTTTTAGTGCGTCCTCCTCAGCTTTTGATAGCTGGACCATAGGCACTGTGTCTGCATCTGTGATGTTAATCCTCTTCACCACTCAGCTCTGCCGTGGACTATGTCTCCAACTCAGCAAATGAGACCGAGGGCATGTCTATCTGCGGCGGCTTTGAAGTGCCTGCCTCTTCCTGCGTATCCGGCCTTCCTTCCCTCAGGAGCTGGTTAAATCTCTTGAGCTCAACTATTTCTTTAAGGAGCTCTTCTTCTCTCTAGACCCGCATCAAATCCAGGTCCCTACGCTGTGATTGGTCCAGCCTTAATTCTAACTCAAGGTCCTTGTTCTTCTTTTCTAGTGCCTTGTATACTTCATCAGTCCCTTTGATCGAGGCCACGATTGGATTTTCTTTGATTTGCCGTAAGAAGATTTCCTGATCATTGATTCACTATTCAGACTACTGTAAAGAGGCATTTGCAACATCCAATTGTACTTGAATTTTTTGAGCTGACAAGGATGTCGTAAGAAGTTCATTTGTAACTTCTGTCAGAGCTGCTCATCTTTTGCTGTGCAAGCATCGGATAACTTGGTGAGCAGATCGCCCAACTCCTCCATTTCTTTCTACTGTCTATCTCTAGCTAGCTGATGCTATTCAGCTTCTGCTTTCATCTCCTGCACTTACCACTGAAGATCGGTGATGACAATCATCCTGTCTTCTAACTCTCCTTGGAGAGCGTCAATCACCATCTTGAGCTCTTTCAGCCTTGGTAATGCGGCTAATTGCTGTTGATCGGAGTCTCTCCATCATATCTTGCATCTGCCTTGCATATTCGTTTACTTGCAATATGTCATTTGACTGCCAATCCTCCTGTCTTGCCAGTTGAGTGGATGTGCCTGCAGCCTCATGTGTGTCTTTCTGTTGCGTTGTAGCTGCTGGTTCTTCTTGAGTGGAGGTAGAGGGTTGGTCTTTTTCTTTTTCATCCTGAGGCCCTGTGGATGCCTTGGCTGTTTCTTGTTGTGTGGAAGTAGAGGGTGCTAGCCCAGACTGTGTAGTCTCTTTAGGTGCAGGGCTCACTTCCTTGTCTGGCTCAGGTTCCTTATGTTGTTGATGCTCTTGTGTAGCAGTGGCCTCTTGTGCAGTGGTAGCCTCTTATGCAGTGGTAGCCTCTTGTTCTGGCTCTGTTTCTTTATCTTTTTGTTTCTCGTGCTGGTCAGCCTCTTGTGCAGATTTTGTTTCTTTGGTGGACTCAAATTATGTCTCTTTCTCAGGCTCAACTTCTTTATTGGTGTCTTTGCCTGCAGGTGATGGTGGTGGGCTTGCCATAGGGTGGTCCTGTTGCTCTGTAGGCGGTGAGGTGGGTCTGGGAGACTCGTAGCCCTGTTCTTGTGCTTCTTTCCTTGCTGTTTCTTCAGCTCGTCTCTGTTCCTCTGCCTCTTTGGCTTTCCTAGCCGCTTCTTCTACTTCCTTCAGCTTTAGGACTTCAGCTTCGTGGTACATTTTCTCCAAAGTCTCTGTGGGATCTTTAGCCTCTTTTCTTGTGTGATGCTTTGTTCTTGGGCCTTTAAGTCCGCTCGCCACCCATTTCTCTGGGTCCTTCCCTTGTGCTTGTCGCTTGCACTGGTAGGCTTGTTTTTCTCTTTCAAAACGAGCTTGTTTTTGCACGGGATCTTCTTGGTGGGCGGCCACAACTTTCCTCTTCATTTCTTCTCTTCTCCTCGTTTTCAGAGCTTTTTTTGCTGTGCCTTTCCGGTGAGTTGTCAACTGATTCTTCATCAGATTTATAAGATCTTTTTCTTGACCTTGTAGCTCTCGGAGATTGCCAATATCCATGTATTTTGATCAGGAGCAGGTGGTAGATTGTCAGCCATGGCAATGGCATGGTATGCTATCATCATCAAGACTTCGGGCACACCCAAGTAAGTGATTTTGCCTTCTTTCTTGGTGCCCTTCAAGGTGGTCATGACATACTGCGCATGGTTCACTGGTTGCCTGGTTGTTGACTTTAGAACTTGGGTAAATGTGGTGTCAATCGCGTGATTTGGCGTAGTGTACCTTGGTGGCCTTTTTGCCAAAAAATGGAAGTGCTGATGGTATAATATGGCTGGCTCTTCCACCTGTTTGTGAATCAAATCTACAAGGTAGCCGTGACGGTCTCTTTGGTGAAAGTCCCTGCTGTTTTCTTGTCCCTTGCTCTCATGGTCATTCCTTCTGTGGGCAGTCTGAGTGCCTCTGCCACTATATCTTTAGTTATGACCACCTCGACCTTGTTTCCTTGAGTGTCAGATATCTGTGTGGTTCCATCTTCTTTAATTGTGGATAGAAGCTCGTAAGCTTTCTGAAAATCCACTCCGCAAGGCTCCTGTTCGTAGAAGTCTCTGAGTCCAATCCTGCGGTTTGCTTCTTTGGTATCTTGCTTGGCGGCAACACATATACTTCTTTAGGTAAGAGTTGCAACTCCACCTGATGCCCTTCTTCACTCTTGAATCTGCCGGTGAAGACTGTAGTGTGATGCTCTTCGAGCTGTTCTCTGGAGAGGTATGTTGCCTTGGCTGCTTTGACTAAATCATGGTCTAGTTGATAAGCGGGATTTCCTGCAACTTCTCCTTTTGGTTGAGCTTCTTCTTGGCTCTCTCTGCTTCTTGCATGGCTCCTGTTCAGTAAATAGAGTGCAAAGTTAGCATATTTGTCAGAATTTTCTTTGAAATGTCCTTTAGGCTGAAATGCTGACAATTTTGGTCCAATTTGCTTCAAAATCAATTTCTGAACAAGCATAGATGCATAAAAACATGCAAGGAACAAAACTGTAAAGTTTTGCAACCAAAGTAAATAATCGAGATTATTTACAGCAGTTGAGCAAAATTTTCAACTTTTTGCAAACTTGGCTTCATAGCTTGAAGTATATACCAAATACATGCTCTGAGTGAAATATGGACTCATTTGGATGCATAGGGTGAAAATGGTACCAGATTTTAGCTTTAGGTCTCTAAAACAGTAGATATAAAGGAAATTTGAGATTTTGAGATCCAAATTGGTTCAAACATGGATAGTGGGCTTAACACATCATGTACGTTGGATGTATAATGGCAAAACATCCAAACTTCCCAATTTTGGCTAGAAAGTAAATAATCGTGATTATTAACTTTTCTTCCAAAATTAATATTTTTTGGTACAAATTGGTTCTAGACATTGTATAGATCCTGTGTGTGAGATATGAGGTGATTTGGATCAAGAAATGTTGTCCATAACCCAAAAATTGGCTTGCAAAGACTTCTTTGCGTTTTTTGACAATTTTCCAAGTAATGGGTGCTCATTTTGGCTCATACTTGATTTTTGGCATGTAATAGGCGTGTACACATGATAGGTGAGGTGAGGTGTCAATTTCCAAGAAAAAATGATGCAAAAGTAAATAATTGCGATTATTTACAACAGTGACAGATTCTTTGCTAAACTTACAAATTTTGACCTAGACATATTCTATACTCCTAAATCAAGTCCTAAATTGAATTTGGTCAAGTTTGGTCATGCCGGCATCACTTTGTGCTTTGTCGATTATAAATCACCATTTTTTGTGACTACACTACTTGTTGGGTTGGTCAGTCAACTTTGAGGCTTTGGACTTGTCCACAACATAGTCGTAAAGCAACCTGTCCAATTCTGGCTCATGTGGAGTTTGACCCCGTATGTCGAATTTGACGCTTGGTAACCTTCGAGTCTTTTTTCTCTTTTTGAGGGCTTTGCTTGATTGATTTCACCAAACCAATCATATACATTGTATATGGACCTCATAGACAAGCTATCTATGGAATAAAATCGGAATTCTGGCATTTGCCAAAAACCTAGCTTTTCTACTGGGGACCCCCTCGACCCCTGCTGAATGGTCAACTGATGATATAGAAAGGTTCTATCATGTTAGGGCATGCTATGGCTTAGATCCCATCTGATTTGGTCGAGCTGGCAGGCCGCTATGGTCAGTTTTTGGTCGTAGGTCTTCGTGTGTACTGCTCGGTTAGTAGGGTTTTTTCTAGGGCTTTAGACTAGCTACCGGCTGTACAAAATGGATCATTGATGAGTAAAGAACTTACCCCTCATGTCTTGTGTGAGATGGCACTGAAAATGGTCAACTGTGGGCTCCGGAAAAGTCGCGCGAAAGAGGTTGAAATCTCTCTTTGCAAAGGCTGCAAGTGGAAATGAGGTGGTTTTAGCCTACCTTGGATATCTATACCCGGAATTTCAGAACCAATTTTACTCAGACTCCCCCGTTAGTCCTACTAGGCCGTGAAATCTATGTTAGACCCAAAAATTTCCCTGATCTGATTCCTGTAGCTCATTCTGCAAGAATTTTACAAAAGTAGGCCTGGCCGCGTAATTTAGGCTTCCCGCTTCCATCTTTTGATTTCATTGAAAATTTTTGTGCTTGCCTGCCTTGCCTTTCTGATCACCATCGTGTCTTCCGTTTTTCCATCTAAGCTTCCCTGCCCTTTATTATTAAATTTTGACCTGTTTATTTGAAAAAATAAAAGAAAATAGCAAAATGCTCTAAAAAAGTCAAGTGAAAATCCAATAATTAAAAAAATCCATTGAAAAACACAACTTTATTGTTTTTTATTGGATTTTTTTAATTTTTTGGCCTCATTACCAATAAAAATGATGAAAAATATCCCAAAAAGGACTATTTTTGATGATTTTTGATAATATACAGACTATTTACACTCATCGAGAAGATAATATCAATGCATTTTCCCTTGATGATGAATTATAAGGGCATTATTAGGTAATTTTGGAAAGAATCACACATTAACATCGAAATTTTTCCTCCCTCTTCAAACATTACCCTTAATTACTTAGTACTTAGTGCCCTTCCATCCCTCTGAGATGGCGTACTCTGAGATGACTGTGTGCCAGGGTTGAACAATTGTGTCTATGCATAGCTGTGGTTGGCTCTACCATGCTATGAAGATCAATGCAATTCAAACCAATATGTTGTGCAAGAGCTGAGTCTTGAGTAATTAACTCAAGGGTTCTCGATGTCAAGGTTTGCTGCTGATGTCTTCCAAAGAGAAAATCTTGTAGCTTGTGTGCTCTCTGTTTAATTATACCATCAGGATGCCTTAGCACACTGATTGCTTGAGCTGTTGGTAGCACTTTTTACTGTTGTCGAGATTTTTCTCGCCATTGGTAGCTTGGTCTGCTTGGTGTTGTATGGTGTGGTGGAGTCTTTTGAGACTTAACTCGCCATTGCTTGATTGGTTTCATGTTTTGTGGAGAGGATAAGTGCTCCTGTTTCTTCCAAACCATTTTCATGTTAGGTTCCTTGCTTGGGGATGCTCGTTTCCGTGTTTTAACCCTCGGAACCTTCTTTTGTTTTGTCGGTGAAGTTTTAGGCACCCAGATTTGAATCGGTTTATCCTTAAGCTGTGCTTTTGGTACCCAAATTTTCGTGACTCCTTGCATGCTACTTGTAGCATTTGATTGTCGAGGGGATGGAGAAGATTGACTACTTCGTGGTTTGGTCTGCTGATTGCTTCTTTTCCATTCTTCCTTGCTTGGTACAATTAGAACAATGAGTTGCCCGCCTTTAGGTGATAGCTTTAGCTGATTTGTATCCCAATCAGGCACTACTTTGTATGTTCGCATCTAGGGAATTCCAAGAATCATTGTCTCATTCATGTGTTAATCTCGTGAGCATACAAATTGATGAGGACATGAACATCCATGTACTATCACGTTCAAGTTGACTACTCCCAATGTTGGAGTTGGGTTTTTGTTGCATCCTTTGATTGTCGTTATTCCTGCTGTCAATGCTTGACTTGTTGCCTTTTTGTACGTGGAATAACTTACTGCATTTACTCCAGCTCCTATGTTGACCAAAGCATTGGTGCTATCATCTGTTGAAACTGCGTCTTTAGGTAATTTCCATTGTCGGTCATCTATTTCCAGAGTGTTGATGGGAATCGATATCGGTTGATTCTTGAGAGTAGCTTTCCGCTTGAGTACCCAAAGCCGAGCTTCCTCTTGGGCTTCATCAATAACCTGCTGTCGTTTAATCCTCCTTTGCTTGGTTGCATACATTCTTTCTAGTTATTCATTGGTTAGCGGCAGATTGTATTTCTTTAAACGACATCCACTAATTCAATTAGCCATTGGTTCACCATCTAGGGTGGACAATTTTACTGCTCCACTTGGAGATACATCTTCAATGATAAACGGTCTGTTTCCTTTTTTTTTAAACTTGGGAATGTGTTGCTTAAGGGAATAGACTAAAACTAAGTCCCCTTTCTTGAAGATTTTTGTGATTAAGTGGGAATCAAACAACTGTTTTTGTTTCCGCTTTTGTGCATAGATATGAGCTACAAAAGTTAGCCTTTACTCATCTAGCTTTTCCAAATCTTCAAGTCTTTCTGACAATTCATATCCAGTCCACTCAAGATTCTGTGCTACCCTTAATGTAGGCAATAGAAATTATATTGGAAGTATGGAATCAAGACCATAAACAAGGTGAAAGGGTGTAGCATTTAAAGCTGTTTTGAATGAAACTCGATAAGCCCATAAAGCAGCATAGAGATTCATTTCCCAGTCTGTCCTTCTTGAAGTAACCACTTTAGTCAGTACCGAGCTAAGAATTTTATTCGTATGCTCAGCTTGTTCGTTTGCTTGTGGATGATAGGGAGCTGATTTGTTATGGATGACCATAAACTCATTAAGCAAATTCTCAATTACCTCATTGAGGAAATGAGTTTCCCGATCATTGACAATCTCTATTGGCAGTCCATATATCGTGAATACATACTCATATAAGAATGTAGCAGTGGCTCTAGCATCATTCTTTTGAGTTGCTTTAGCCTCGGCCACTTGGTCAAATAGTCCGTGGCTACAATGGTATATTGAGCTTGGGTTCTATAAGCAGGTGGCTGTATTGGTCCAACAAAATCTATACCCCATTTTGCGAAAGCTCTAGCCCCCATCATTGGTCTTAAGGGCATGCTATCTACTTGTGTTGGCATTTTTGCTCGTTGACAAGCATCACACCTTCGAACATATTCTTTGGCATCTGCAAAAAGTGTTGGACACCATATGCCTGCCATCAAGATTGCTCTTGAGGTGGTCTCACTAGAAAAGTGACCTCCAACTAACCCAGCATGTGCTTGTTCTATAATCGGAATATACTTGTTTTCATTTGCACAAATACGCAAATATTGATCTTTACCTCTCCGATACAATTGTTTCCCAATAAGAGCATAGTCTCTTCCTTCAGTTTCAATTTCTCTTTGACAGCGTTTACTCATATCCTCAGGAAATGTTCGGCTCGATAAGTAAGTAACCAGATAATTACTCCACTTAGGAACATGTGACATTTGAAACAATGTTACATGAGGTATGGGTGTTCGTTTTTGACATTGAGGACAATCCCTTACAAAAGATCTAACATCTCTTCTCATAGTCGGCCAAAGTACTCCAAGTCTCAAGATTCGTTGCATAGTTTGGTCTTCCCGAAAGTGAACCCCTACTATGGTAACTTGTGCTTGAGTTAGGTAATGTTCTTTTTCTTTAGGATTAATACATAAAAGAAAAATCCCGTCCCAATTTCTTTTGTATAGCCTACCAGCTAGTAATTGATACATAGCCGATTTCTCAATTAATCCGATTGTGATAGGAAGTGGTATTTGTGAATCCACTTGAGCTATTGTCATCAATGACACAATGTTTTTCGACCATCGAAGTATCATTTCCATGGAGAAAAAATAGGCATCTGGTAGATCATTGTCTACCCCTTTAGATAATTCCCCTGAAACAATCCTTGACAAATGATCTGCTCGTTGATGTGTAGTGCCTTTTTTTACAACCACAGTGAAATCAAATTCCAGAAGAATGATGAACCATCTCATTATTCTCCTTGTGTTGCATGGCTTGTTGACCAAGTACAACAAAGCTTGGTGGTCCACAAAGAACACAAACTTGTTGACTAATAGGTAATGTCTATACTTTGTAATGACATAAATCATTTGTAATCCTTCCCTTTTGGTGATGGTGTAGTTCTTTTCCGCCATGTTCAATTGTCGGCTAGCATAAGAAATAGGAAATTTCAAATTTTCCATCTCCTGGTTGAGCTAGTATACAACCGATAGCAAAATTTGAAGCATCTACATGTACGTAGAATACCTTATTCCAATCTAGTGCTTTCAATATTGGAGCTGAGGTGAGAGCTTGCTTAAGATTCATGAAGGATTCTTCACATGCCTCGGTCCATTCAAAGTGTGTAATCAAGCTATGAATGGGTTTTGCAATTATAGCGTACATGTAGATGAAACGTTGGTAATATCCACAATGTCCCATGAAGGCTTGTACCCCCTTGACTATTGTTGGTCTAGGCAAATCAACAATGCTATGAATTTTTTCAATATCTGTAGTTATGCCATTTTTAGACACTATATGTCCAAGAATTTTTCCTTGTCTATCCATAAATGTGCACTTCTCAGGATTTAAGCAAATCCTATAAAGTCTATATTTTTCAAATACCTTTTTGAGGTGTTTAAAATGATCAGCTCTGGTTGATGAATGTACGCATAGATCATCCATATATACTTCTAAGAATTTCCTAAGATATTCTTTGAAAGCATGGCTCATCAACCTTTGAAATGTGGCTAGAGCATTAGTTAACCCAAACGGCATAACCCAATAGGCAAATATACCCCATTCTGTTGCAAAAGCAGTTTTATGCTGATCTTTTGGGTCAACCAAAAGTTGATTGTATCCTAAAAAGCTATCTAAGAAGCTGTAAGCTTCTTTTCCTGCAACTCTTTCTAAAACATGCTCAGTGATTGGAAGAGGAAAGTTGTCTCTAATAGTAGCTGCATTCACCTTTTTGAGATTAAAACACACTCGTAATTTTCCATTCTTCTTGGGTACTACCACAATTGGAGACACCCAATCTGTGTGTTCTGAAGGAGTACGAGCGGAAGTGCGACGCGAGAGTGAGTGCGAGAAGAAGAGCACGACAATATGGTGAACTCGCTCTACTGTAATGTGTAGAGCATAGTGAGTTCTTATTAGGTTTTTACAAAAGAATATGTGTAGATACCTGGCGGCCCGCCCACTTACCTGGGTGACCACATTGGGCTTTATACCCCAACAACCTCCCACTTAAAGTCCAATGTGGTACTTTAAGTGTGAGAGAAGCTACTATACAAGCTAATATACAAGAGATGTAGAGAAGTGATGTACTACCCTACACCTAACTGCTTGCGAAAATGCGGAAAGCTCTCTGAGGAAAGTCCTTTTGTAAGTAGATTAGCAGGATTTTCTGTGGTGTGAAATTTGACAAGTTGAAGTTGATTATCCTCGAGCATTTCCCTGATGAAATGATACTTCACATCCACATGCTTTGTCTTTGAGTGATAAACTGGATTGCGAGCCAATTGTATAGCACTTTGACTATCACAATACAGGCATCTCTTCTTTGATTCCCAAGTCTGTTACTAGTCGATTAAGCCAAATTGATTCTTTGCATGCCTCTGATGCTGCAACATATTCAGCCTCTGTAGTAGACTAAGTAACACAATCTTGTAATCTAGAATGCCATGATACTGCTCCACCAGCCAATGTAAAGACATACCCTGACGTAGACCTTCGGTTGTCTAAGTCACCTGCATAATCTGAGTCTGTAAAACCCTTTTCACTTAGCTCCTGACTCCCATAGCATATACGCATACTCTTTGTAGCTTTCAGGTATCTCAATATTCCTTTCACTGCCTCCCAATGTTTCTTGCCTGGGTTTGACATGTATCGACTTACTACTCCCATTGCAAATGCAATGTCTGGGCGAGTAGCAATCATTGCATACATCAAACTACCCACTGCAGACGCATATGGAATCTTATCTATTTCAGCCCGTTCTTCCTCAGACACAGCACAATCTTGTTTGCTAAGTTTCACATATGGTGGCAGTGGAACACTCAGTGCCTTTCCCTTCTCCATATTGAAACGTTGCAAAACCTTGTCAATATACTCTGTTTGAGATAACCAAATCAACTTCTTTGATCTGTCTCTCTCAATGCGCATACCAAGTATATGACTTGCCTCACCCATGTCTTTCATGTCAAACGATTTTGCCATCTTTGACTTCAAAGCTGAAATTTCTTCCAAGTGCTTGCCACCAATCAACATGTCATCCACATACAAAATAAGGATAAGCCAACTGCCATCCTTAGCCTTCTTTGTATATAGACAGTGATCGAACTCACTACGTTTGTAGCCTTGAGAAAGCATAAACTTGTGGAATTTATGGTACCATGCCCTCGGTGATTGTTTTAAGCCATAAAGACTGTTTAACAACTGGCATACCCAATCTTCCTTGCCTTTCTCAACAAACCCTTCTGGCTGCTGCATGTAAATTTCCACATCTAAATCACCATGCAAGAACGCTGTCTTGACATCCATTTGGTGCAACACCAAATCTAATATGGCAACCAATGCAAGAAAGCATCTCAATGTAGTCATCTTGACCATCGGAGAGAAGACTTCATCAAAGTCAATGCCTTGTTCTTGCTTAAAGCCCTTGGCAACAAGCCTTGCTTTGTACTTTGGCTGACTATCATGAGCGGTGATCTTATACCTGTAAACCCATTTACAAGGTAGAGCCTTTTTGCCCTGTGGTAATTTAACTAGCTTCCATGTCTTGTTTTTATGCAGAGCTGTCATCTCTGACTGCATGGCCAATTGCCAATTCCCGGAGTCCTTCATTTGCACTGCTTCCTTGTAACATGAAGGCTCATTGCAATCAGTCAACATGACATAATTCATAGATGGAACAAACCTATCAGGAGGTCGCATGACACGTCCAGATCTACGCACAATAGGTGGCTCAGGCTCAGCCACAACCTGTGGTTCCACTCTATCCTGTCCTTGCTCCTCTTGAGCCCTGACATTTTGTCTTGCACGTGCAGGTCCATCTTCTTGGAAGATAACTCTTCTAATCTCCTCAACCCTCTCTAGTTTAGAATGATATTTGGATTCATTAAAGTGAACATCATTGCTGCGGACAACCTTTCTGGATTCGGGATCCCAAAGTCTGTACCCCATCTCACCAGAATTACCATAGCCTAGAAAGATGCACTTTCTACTCTTTGGCTCAAGTTTGTTCCTAAATTCCTTTGGAACGTGAGTATATGCCTCACAGCCAAAGACTCTGAGATGCTTGTATGAGGGCATTTTGCCTGACCATACCATCTCTGGCACTGAATCCTTCTGCAAAACCTTGCTAGGAGATCTATTTACAAGATGAACAGCTGTTGATACAGCTTCAGCCCAAAACCCATTTGGCAGCTATGCATTAGACAACATACTTCTGACCTTCTCTTGTATGGTCCTATTCATCCTCTCAGTAACACCATTTTGAGGAGGATTGTAAGGAGCAGTAAGTTCACGTGTTATACCTTTTGACTCACAAAAGTCCTGAAAGGCCTTTGAAACATACTCTCCACCATTGTCAGTGCGTAATCATTTAAGCTTCTTGCCACTCTGATTCTCCACAAGTGTCACAAACGTTTTGAAAACACTAAACGCTTCATCCTTGTGCTTGAGAAAGTAAACCCATACTTTCCTCGAGTAATCATCTATAAATGTCATAAAGTAAGAAGCTCCCCCTAGAGATAGGTTAGGCATAGGTCCACACAAATCACTATGAACAAGTGCCAACTGTGTATCTCTTCTACTGCTTCTATGCTTATGTGGCTGCTGTGTTTGCTTACCATACAGACAATGTTCACAGAATTCAAAATCATTAAATGAAAAGACAGGAAAATAACCAGAACGAGACAAGATTTCCATTCCCTTCTTGGACATATGTCCTAACTGGCTATGCCACAAAGAAACGTTCGGCTGCTCGGTTACATTGATTACATTTTTAGAGACATTTGATACATAAATCATGTAAAGTCCTCCAGACTTTACTCCATGTGCTACTGTCATAGAACCCTTGGATATCTTCCACATGTTCTGTCCAAAAGTGGTGACATAGCCAGCATCATCAAGTAAACCTGTGCTGATCAAGCTCTTTGTAATTGCGGGAACATGTCTCACATTCTTCAGCGTGAAAGAAGAGCCATTCTGAAACTTCAATTGAACATCTCCAACACCTAAGATCTCACATGTCTGCCCAGTGCCTAGCCGAACATGATCTTTAGTGGTCACATAAGAGGTAAACCACTCCTTGTTTGGAGACACATGAAGTGATGCCCCTGAGTCTATAATCCAGTCACTCAGTGCATTTCCATTAGATGCTGTAAGAAGAGCTGAGTCCATTGTATTCTTCAAGAAGTAGATGTCTCCTGACACTAGACTGTCATCCTCTGCAACAGTGTTTGTCACATTTATTTCTTGAATCTTCACTGAGGACTTGTTCTTCTCACCATGGTCTTCAGCTTTCTCTTTGCCTTTTTCTGCTTTCCATTCTCTGCAGTCTCTTTTCATGTGACCCTTCTTGCCACAATGGTAGCATTCTATGTCACTCTTGCCTTTAGCACTGCGGGACTTGCTACGAGACTGATTCCTCTTTCCACCTTTGTACTTTTCTTTTGTCCTTCCCCTGACAACTAAGGTTGTTCCTTTGCCTTTGTCCATTGTCTTTCTATTGGTTTCTTCAGTAAGCAGACTTCCTTCTACACTTGCTATGTTCAAACCATCTGGAGGTGCAGAATTACTCAAAGCTGTGCGAAAAGTGTCCCAACTTTCCGGCAATGTGATCAACAGGAACATAGCTCTAACGGGTTCATCAAACTTGACACCTTGAGCTGACAACTGACTATAGATTGTGTTGAATTCATTCAGATGATTGGACATAGGTGTCCCTTCTTTCATCTTCAAGTCAACAAGCTTCTTAAGCCAGTATACCTGTGAAGCTGCACTCTGCTTCTCATAAAGATCACTCAGCTTTAACCATGCTTGATAAGCCGACATCTCGTCTGCTACATTGAAGTAAACGCTTTCTGCCAAAGTCAGCATAATGGTAGAAAGTGCCAATTCATCCATTTCGCTCCATTCATCTTCGTCCATATCTTCTGGTTTTATCCCCTTGAGCTTTATAGGTTTTATCTGCTTCTTTTGTACCAACACGTGCCAAATCTGCTTCTTCCACAATGGGAAATTGGTTCCATCCAGCTTCTTGATATTGTAAAGAGCAGTGTCCTGTGATCCAGCCATAGCTACGCTTCACAGTAGTTTACTTTTCTGGGAAAAATTCGGCAGAATTTCCCCTGTAAATTGACCTCTGAACCAATATAACCCTGTCAAATGAACCAAGAAAGCTTCAGATTCTGCAGAAATTTTGGCAGAGTCTCCTTTGTAAAATGGCTCTGGTGTACTAAAAACAGACCAAAAAACAACTCAAAAAACACTGTCTCTCTGACACTGTAAGCTGCGGGTAAACCTGTCCTACACCTGTACTGTCTATCACGGTCCTGTCACTGTCCTATAAGCATAGACTGCAACAATGCCTCAATGGCAGTAAAGCAAAGATGCAATCCCAACTGTCTAACTCACAGTCAATACATCCTAGCTGCCTATCTAAGGGTGCTCGAGGGATCACTCCAAGACCTGTATCACCGAAAGGATCTCAACATTCGAGAATCCCCGGGCTCAATAAAACCTCACTCGACCCTCAACAAAGGCTGCAGTAAATCTGACAGTACATAGACTTCCCACAAAGTCATACATCCACAAATTTTCCACTATATGTTGTAACCGCTGCGGCGGTTGTTTGCTACGTGACTCACAGCCAGAAAACCCTCAACAGACATACATCATCTCTGACAATACATCCCATGTGGAAGTACCTGCAATGTCAGGATGAAATCTGGAATATCAAGCAGCAAAGACAAGCTACCTGATGAACTAGTGGATGTCGCCTACAGTCTGTGTGTAGATGCGCCCATGTCGTATGTGACACGCCTCCAAGAACTGTGAGCCGTCCTTCGATGTGTAGACAACCACAAATCAACACTTTGGGAGTGTCAATATCCTCAGCATCTGCAGTCGTAGGCCGAAAACCCCAAATTTGCAGAGTCGGATCTGCACCCGTCGAGACCACGTAGTCGAAAATGGCCTGCGCAGACCTTTGTCGAAGCCGAACGGTGGTCGAGATGACCTCAGAATGAAATTCTGAGCACACCGAGCCCTTCGGACTGTCCCACAAGATTTGGGGCCGTGTCTTTGCCTTTCGAATTTCACTCCAATCTGAGCTGGTGACTCTAGCTTCCTGCAGTGCTGCCTCGAGCCTTGATCTGAGCTCTGATACCAGTTGAAGGAGTACGAGCGGAAGTGCGATGCGAGAGAGAGAGTGCGAGAAAAAGAGCACGACGATATGGTGAAATCGCTCTACTGTAATGTGTAGAGCATAGTGAGTTCTTATTAGGTTTTTACAAAAGAATATGTGTACATACCTGGCGGCCCGCCCACTTACCTGGGCGACCACATTGGGCTTTATACCCCAACATGGTCAATTTCATAAATGAATTCATCTTCCTTTAGTTTTTCAATCTCTTCTTTTATCTTCCTGGCAAATGTTTCCTTATACGTGTATGGCCTTTGTCTCCTTGGTTTCGCATCATCTCTCATGGGTATGGTATGTTGACAGATTTCTGGATCAACACACTTGAGATCCTTATAAGGCCACGTGAAGATATCTTGGTATTCCTTTAACAATCTCAGCAAGAGCTCTTCTTCTTCTTCTGTTAGGTCATTCGCAATGTAAGCAGGTCTAGGCTCTTCTCCTGGTTCAGCCAAGTCTATTTTTTTTAGCGTTTTCAAGACCTTCGTAAGATTCACCCTATTTCCGTAGTTCCCTATAACAGGTTGTTCGACTATGATTTTTTGATCTTGGAGACTATACTTTTTGTAATGGGATGGAACACTCATTACATCCTTACCATCCTCTTCCGTGGTTTCCATTTCGATTGTGTACATCTCCTTTAGAGCCTTTTTCAACTCTTGATATTTCTTTTTCCGCTCGACTCGACTCATGAGTGGTTTCTCATCCAGTGGGTTTGCTCGAGTACGCTTCCTTGTTTTTCTCGATGTTCAAGACATTTCTGAGTTTTTATTTGAAGGATATTTGCCAGTGATTTTGTACTTAACACAATCATTTGCATCTATATGCATCGGGAATTGTGTTTTACTAGAGAGTAATGGCATAGGCCGTGTTTTCACAATTCTGGTGTCTCTTTTTCATCTATACCATTTTTGTCTTCTCGATTTCTGGTTTGGAAAGTCAAAAACTTTTCCTCCCCTCCTTTTAAGAGTAGCTTAGCTCTCATATTCTCTTTTTCTGACCCTGAACCTTCTGAGGTAGCTGAGTGTTCATCTAACTCATCAGTTGCATCGTAAAAGAGGTCTAAAAAGACTTGTTGAGCTTTCATTAAGTCCTTGGGTTCCTCATCTTCTTCTTCAATGTTGAGGATTGAAATCACTTCGATGGGAATTATGTCGTAGCCATCCTCATTGCAAAATTGAGTAGACATAGATGTATTCACACATACATCCATGTCGCTAAAATTTGAGTCCACTCAAATGGCTCAAACAAATGCTCTGGAAAGGGTTCAAGTACATAGGCTTCGTCTGTGTAGTCCCTTTCTAGGATACATTCTTCTCGTCTTAAGCTTCTGTTTTTTGAAGTTCCACACATCCAAATAGGAGTGTCTTTGTTTAACCAGTATGGGAGTTTAGTTTCAGCTGAAGAGACTGAATCAAACTCTTGGATGGGTGTTTTCAAGACATCTCTATAAGTGTGATCTTTTAGAATTACTCTTGTTATAGATCCCACTTGCTTCAAGTACAGATAATTGTTTTCCCAATCTTGGATAAGATGTACCTGTCCCATGAAAGGTCTTCCCAATATGATTTTGTAATTGAGTTTCTTCCCAAAGGCTACTATAGCAAAAGTGTGTTGATATTCAATTCCACAGGAATTGACTATCACTTTTTCCAGCAGCCCTAAATGTCTCTCAATGTGTCCATCAGCCAATTGTAATTTCATTCGAGTTTGTCTAATGGCTAGTTGTCCCCAGGATTCCCATACTGCTTCAGTGGCTATGGCTATGCCAGCTCCACTATCCAGTATTGCCATGGTTTCAATGTCATTATATTTCACTGGGAGGGTGGTATTTCCTTCTTCCCCTTCGTAATATTCTTCGACTTTGTTCATGGAAACTGATCAAATCTCTTTGTTGTCCATTTCATTTTTCAGTTTTTTCAAAATTTTTAAGATTAACCCCGTTATTCCCACCTTCTCTAGGGTTTTCCTTAAATCATTCCATAAGTATGGTATGAGTTTTAACAGTTCTCCCAAGTTAAGAGTGCATTGGACAGGTGTAGACATGATTGAATGAAAGTTGTCTACTTCTAGGGTCTGTTCAACTCTTTTTACTTGAGTGGTATTGCACACGATGGATTCATCTTCGTTATCTCACAAGTAAGAAGGTAATGTTTTCAAGGTCAATGGTTTCGACATTCCTAAAGCTTCCGATCCACAATCCCCGTACAAGGATTGTACATCCATGTTCATATCAGAAGGTAGGTTATCCAACCATACTTCCTCTATAGGAGATGACTTTAGAGTTAGGCTCCCATTATTGATCTCTCTCACTTTTTCCCATAAGTGTCCTGGACAATCTTCCTCCACAAATGGAATTCCATCTAAGGCATCTTTGCTGTCAGGCACTATAAGCTTTGGTTCTCTTATTTCAAGGAGGGGTTCTGCCACCACATCGGATTTTTCTTTAGTTTCTCTCACCACAAGCTCCTCAGGTTTTGCAATACTTTCAAGCTTGGGTTTTTGTTTTTCTAGGATTTCTTGCGTGATTCTTACCAAATTTTGATAAGCTTCAAGCTGAGCTGCTTCTATGTCTGGAGAAGGATAGTTTTTCCATTTGTTGGCACCGCCGTTAGGCAGGGTCTATGGGGAGGAATTTTGTCGCCATGGCCATAGGGGCTTTGGCCAAGCAAGATTCCTCGTGCAAGGGTGTTGTTTTTAAGTGGAAGACATGTATGCAATTGCTATTTTTGTTTGGTGTAGAAGATAGTCTAGGCTTTGCACGTGAAGACTTCAACATGAATTTTCGACAAAAGCATGTTTTTCTGTACATACTGACGCTACTGCACTAGGTGCGATTTTTGTACTACTTTTGCATAGAATTTTTGTGTGTTTGTGAGAGAGTGATTGATGCACTGTATTGAACGTGTGTGCGTGTGTGGCAGTCGTTCCATTTCTAGCACTTGTGTTTCTCGATATGTATCACTCTCTACACACTGTTGCTGTCTCTCCAAGTCCCAAACTAGTAACTATTATGGAGTATGCATCTTCTGTGGAGCTTCCATTGTTCATGCTCTCTCTCTCTCTCTCTCTCTCTCTCTCTCTCTCTCTCTCTCTCTCTCTCTCTCTCTCTCTCTCTCTCTCTCTCTCTCTCTCTCTCTCTATAAAGGTAGTGCCTTCGTCTACTGCAGACAACCTTGTTTCCTATGTTTTGGCCTGCTGTAAGTCCTGCTTGGCAGGCTTCCAAGGCGGCATTAATAGGCTCAAAAATTTTATCAACCAGAATGGATCCTCCAAATTTCACGATTGTTTCCTTGAATTCACTTACAGTTTCTTTCTACTTTTCCTGGAATAGCTTTTTTGCTTTCTCCTCGATTTCAATCCGTTGTTTTTGTTTTCTCATCTCATATCTTTTGCTTCTGCTCCTTTTGATTCTTTGAGAGGAAACTTTCGTATTTTCCGAATCATCAGAGGAGTTGTGTTTCTTTTTCTCGGCCTAGGCTCTAGTGATTACCTTGATTGGAACAATCGGTTCGCTCTCTGATGAGCTACTAGGTATCACTTGGACTATGTTTACTACGGTTTTACCCTTGTTCAAAGGATTTTTAGGACAATCTTCCGAAAAGTGTCCTCCCTTTTTGCAACATTGTATGCAATAGGCTTCAACTGGTTTGAGGTTTTTGTCAGGCTCTGGACATTCATTTTTCCAGTGATCATCAGCACCACAGTTATGATAGTTTTCAGTTCTTGGCTTCATCATGGGTCTTACCATGGGAGGTCTCACACCTTGATTAGCTACATAATACATTGGTGCGAGCTTTAGTGGAGCATAAGTCATGGTTTCTTCCATTGGTGGTGGATGTGAATTATACCAATCTCCTTCTACCATTACTGTAGATGGACTAGGCTCTGCATAGGGTATAACAAGCACTAATGCTTGTTCATCTATGACTCCTTCAGAGTGCATGTACTTTACATGCACTGCATTATGTCTTGGATACGGAGGTTTTTGTCCCAACACAGGTTGAGGTCTTTCCATACCCATTGGTGGTCTTTGAGCTTGGGTTATATTAGACTGATATCTGTACATGGGTTGTCCTTGTGGCCTCATGGGCACATACTGAACATTCCCATCATACTTTGGTGTGAAGTAGCACTCATGAGTCTCATGGTTGGTCCATTTATCCTCCATTGCACACCATTTTTGTGGCCTAATTGGTTGTCCCTGTGGAGGTGCTTTTCACATAGGTGCTTTTCGCATGTTGTTCATCATCTCATTCATCCTTTTAAGCATATCTTCTATGGCTGAGAGTGGTTTTGCAGTAGCCGTTCCCACTTGTGCTGGTTTAGTGGTTGCTATTTTCTCTCTTTGGTTATCCTTAGGGACATCTTCTTTGTTGAAAATATCATAATTGTCTCCTAAGTCGATATCATCTGATGCACACTCTTCTAGGGTTGTATGCTTTTTACTATAGAGTATAGCATGAAGTTCTTTTTTTAGCAGTCCCTCTAGAAACAAGGATACAACTCGTTCTTCTGCAGGTATCTCTAGCCCTGGGCATCTGGCAATATATTGTTTCATTCGAGTTGCACAATCCCTAACAGACTCACCATGTTTCTATTTAAAGCTGTAGATTTGAGCTACCGTATTATGTTTGATCCCCGTTTTGGAACAAGCAGCTACAAATCCTTGAGCTAATGTATTCAAAGTCCACGATTGACCTTGGTGGAATGTTTTGAAACCATGTCAATGCTTTTCCTTCTAATGTCATGTCGAGCCCCTCAAATTGGGTATGGAAATAATATACGTTCTGCTCTTAGCACTTGCTTAAAGCTTGCTAAGTGGTCGTATGGACCCCTTGATCCACTGTATTTTCAGACTTGATCCACTGTATTTTCAGACCCATTTTTGAAAATCAGCCGGTCTGACGCGTCTGTTTGGTCAACTCTCAGTCTTCTTGCAGTTGGTCCTGTTTCGAGTCCTTCAAACCGGCCTGTTGGAAATAGTGACTCATGTAGCCCTGGGCTAGCCTTAGTGTCACCCGGTTTTCTATGTGATAAGATGGTTTCTGGTTTCTTTATATTACTCTCATATGATCTCTCACGGTGTTCATCTCTTGGAATTGTCTTTGTTCCTTGTCCCAATATCCAATCCCGTATGGAATACCCTTGGTATTTGGTTTGTTCTACCTCCTCAGTAGTCATGATAACAAAGTTGTTGTTATAACAATCCCTAAACAGGTAGGTTGGTAGGTCTGCTGATCCCTTATCTTTGATCTTGAAGATATAGATGATCTTCATGGCTGTTACTTATCCTGGTTTGTCATTTATGTTTCTATCTTCCCAACAACCCGGGGGATTCACTATGTTTATCCGTACGGTACCACGTGAGTGTACAGTAAGGGGGTTTTTAGATTTTGTACATAAGCATATACAATAGGGGTAGCCCCTCATTATTTCATACTCATACCGTACACATAAGGGGGGGGGGAGGGGTTTACATTGGGGCTACATTCAACTACCTGAGCCACCTTAAATACATTAGTAAGCCCCCCCCCCCCCCCCCCCTCCCCTCTCTCTCTCTCTCTCTCTCTCTCTCTCTCTCTCTCTCTCTCTCTCTCTCTCTCTCTCTCTGCATCGATGAATACTTTCATGGCGTGGTCAAAGTAAGGGAAAACTTGAAATTCTCTCGTTTTTTTGGGTCAAAATTAGAAGCTTTTGTCGGTAATTACATTAAAACTTATGTGAATTTCCTCGTTTTCTTTAAGCCAAGCTCAAACCCCATTAATTTGTCGAAATTCCCAAAATACCCTTCAAAATTTTAAAATTTCCAAAGTACCCATGTATCTATTTTGGTCGGATTAATTAAACTATTCTAATTTACATTCCTTTTTGACAATTGAGATGCATTTTTGAGTGGTTAGCATGTAATTTGTCACATATTACCTCACAAAACAGGCGATTATGTCCACAAAGATAACACATAAATGTTCTCATCAACAAAATGTCAATCATTGAAGAACAAGAATACATCCTAATTCCTCTCTGTCCTGCCACACATTGGATATATATATATATATATATATATATATATATATATATATATATATATATATAGGGAGGGGAGAGAGAGAGAGAGAGAGAGAGAGAGAGAGAGAGAAGAAGAAGAAGAAGAAGAAGAAGAAGAAGAAGAGTTTTAACGTCATAGGAAACTATCCCAAGATACCTAGCCGACGAGGAGAGTTGAACTCAAGACCTATTATGTATGTGTGTGTGTGTGTGTGTGTGTGTGTGTGTGTGTGTGTGTGTGTGTGTGTGAGAGAGAGAGAGAGAGAGAGAGAGAGAGAGAGAGAGAGAATGTTAAAGCTGGTATTTATTATGCTAGTTCAAATGTAGAAATGACACATCGTGAGAACATAGATTTTAACTCTATATTTGTTTCACCACCTTTCATGGCAGCATGATGGCAACAATGTACCCTTATGTATGAACTACACCAAATACTTGGACGATACTATAGTGCTCAAAGGGTGTCCCATACAACTTTATCTATTTAGCTCTTCTATAGGTAATGCTTAAATTACCTTCTCTACCGGTTGGAACAAATTATTACCTTCAATTTGATGACACCATTCCATGAAACAATAGATAGTCTAACAATGGTTCCTTTTGTGATAAGATCCAGTTACCATATTAGAAAAGCTCAAAATATTGTCCAAGCCTTCAAATTTCTCATCAATCCAAAAAATAACAACAATATTATAGGCTCATGTTTGACCTTGTCTCTCTTGGCAAACTATGCACATCAAGGTTGCCTCAATCTCTCTCTCTTACTCTACTAAATCTTCCCCTCTCTCTCTCTCTCTCTCTCTCTCTCTCTCTCTCTCTCTCAAATTTGTCTTCATCTTTGGAGACCTCTACCTTACTCAAAAGTGTGCTTTACATCGATTGAAGAAAGGCACCAACCAACCTTTCATGTGCCAAAAGGGTGACAGCCGACCTGCCCTACCAGTGCTAGAAAAAAACCGGGGTCCAATGTATTTTAACCGGCTGAAATCCTTAAATCCCGGTTAGATTTTGAGCTTGCCTTGAATAAAACTTGGAAATTTTCACAAGTTTTAGTGTAATTACCGGCAAAAGCTTCAAATTTTGACCTAAAAACTGGGAGAATTTCAAGTTTGTCCTTATTTTCTTTAGTTAGGAAAAATGGCCCTGTGCCCTACATGCAGTGTGAAAAAAAACCATTTTTACAAACATACAAAAATCCCTCCAAGACAAATCTGAACCGGAAATTTTACGATACTAGCCATTATTTTTGCAAAATTACACTATCTTTCATGTATTTTAAGCGAAATTGTCTCCTTCTTGCCCTCCCCTCAACCGGCTACTTTGATTTTGCAACCGGCTCAAGACTAAGCTGAGGCAAACTTTTCGCGAACACTCCCAACCTACATGTGACGGATCCCTACTTGCACACATACTGCTCGGTCTTTTCTACTAAAACCCTATTAAGTAGTGAGCAAGATTCCCAAGAATCTGGCCATTCAAAGGTAAAAGTGTTGACCCCACAGTCATCGCCTCTGCGCAGACCCCCGACTCCATCAACTTGCTCTACCTGCATCAAGCATGTCTTCCTCTGGCAGCGATTTCTCCTTCTCTCTCTATGTTCTTGGTTGCAGATGGAAACTGTGCCCCCCTGCACGTTGGTACAGCCAAATGCTATCGACAGTCGAAGATGACCCATGCAGTGATATATATGCAAGGTGGTGCATGGTATGGTGATAGTGCGGCTATGAAGTGTGGCTGCAGCGAGGTGGATGTGGAAATGTATGTTTGATGTGGATTTCTAGGCTGATGGTTTGCTGCCAGGTGCTAAATTGGATGGTGGCCTCATGTGTCCGAAGTGATGGTTTTGTGTGCCGAAATGTGGTATTCAAGATGCTCTAGAAGCTCGTCCAGACAGCTCGTCAAACGGAGCCCGGATGTGCCAAATATGGCAAGTGGAAGTGGGATGCGTTTGCAAATCCTCGCCGGATTGGGCGAGCACAGGTGGTTGGGCAAGGCAGGTGTGAAATCATACACGGGAAGTGCTCGAGTTGTGGAGCACGCTGGCCTTTTCGGATTGAGAATTGGGCTTCTGGATGGAAAGTTATGGACAATCAAGTTTTGACAGGGGCCAGTTTTGAGGCGGTTGGGAGCCGCATTGGTAAGGGTGCCTGTCGGGAGATTTTGGGCCTCGACTAGGTTCTTGAATTTTGGATGCACTGCGTGGAGTTAGCCGAAATCGGCGGCTCACCGATCGGAGTCATGCACCTTGATGCGCCCACTTCAAGTTGACAAACAATCGCGGCGGGGGGAAAACTTGGTTTTTTTCCATTTTTGCGACTGGCTGTTCAAGGGTGTGAAGTGGTCGAAATACGATAGAGCTCAAAAGGTTCAAAGATGGCAAGGGGTAGGTAGCTATATGAGATGGATGTTTGGCAAACTCGAGTGCACGAAGCACCGACCACATAGAAAACCGGCACTAAGCTCCCTTTGCTATAAATGCAAAGGAAAAAGATTAGTTGGACTTGGAAAAAGGAAAGGAAAGGAAAAAGTGTGGCTGGACTTTTTTTGGGGGGGGGGGGGGGGGGGGGGGGAAGAAGAAGAAAGTAAGCCTTATAAAGCCTTTGCTCTTGGGTTGAGAGGGCAGTGGCGCCAGGCGCTACTACCAAAAAAAGAATGTTTAGATTTTGCCTTGAAAAAGAAACAAAGGAGGAAAAAGAAGGGGGGAGTTCTTTCGACGAGTTTTCGGCTGCAGTTTTTGGCTTGGGGAAAAAAAGGAAAAAAAGAAGGATCGGAAGGAGGAGGAGAAAGAGAAGGGGCTTTCGGGTCTGTTCGACAGTCGAAACCGATACACGATGGTGAAGTGTGGTTCGTGAAGCGACCCGAGAGCACAAGGGCTCGGAAGAAGAGGGAGCCAACGAAGGCTACCAAGAGGAAAGGTTGTTGTCGAAGCGAACCTAGAGTTGAATTTGCTCGTCAATGTGTGTGCCGACGTAGTCAAGTGGCGAGGGAGGTGTGTGACCCTCTGTGTGAAGTAGGTGATGGCCTTGTTGTGACCAAGAGCAGGCCATATGGATTTTGTACAGGTGTTTTTGTTTTGAAGGAGAAGCTTTCATTGTCAATTTTGGCGTCGTCTCTCCCCTCTTCCCCCCTTTCTTCTTTGCTCGTCCCTAGGGTGTGTGGTGCCGGGGTGTGTGAGCGCGTGCGTCCCCTGGCCCCCCAGTGTGTGTGTGAGAGAAAGAGAGAGAGGTGTAGAGATGTGGAAGAGCTGGAAGCGAGCAAGATCGGTGTGGTAGCTGTCTGAGGATTGTGCAAAGCGTGTGTGTGTTGGGCGAAGTGCAGGCGAGGCCTTGCTAGTGTGAGTTGCTTTTTTTGAAGGTGTTTTCGAGAGGACAGGGGTGCTATGAATACCGTGAGCTATATAGGGGCAGCTGTTTGTGTTAGGTGTGTTCCCTATTCCCCCTCTCCATTTTCTGGTGCCCCCACGGAGGAGCACACTGATTGCTCCCTGGTGATGTGTTTATAAGCAAAAATGTGGCAGAGTGTTGGCCCAATTTTCAGTGGTGGTGAAGAAGATGCGGATGAGTGGCTAGCAGATTTCGAGTTGTTTATGCTCTCATTGCAAATGTGGAGTGATGAAGATAAGTTGGAGACAGTTCCATTGGTGCTGCGAGGTAAAGCAAAAGCCTGGTTTGATGGTCTGGAAGCTCCAAGTAAGCAGGATTGGGTTGGTTTTTGAGAGCGGTTTGTCTGCAAGTTTCACAAAGTGGTATCGGCTGCTGAAGCGGATGCAAAGATTAAAGGGCTGCAACAAGAAGTAAGTGGAAATTTTGATGCTTTTGTTGATAAGTTTGAAGCTTGTTGGAGTGATCTGGTTGCTGCCACCCAAGTGGTCAATGCGGATGGTTTCAAGCTGGAGAAATTCCTAGCTTGCATGTGTCCTCAAGTTCGAGATAAAGTGGATGATGAAGAGCCAAAGACTTATGCCGAGGCAGTCAGAGTTGCCAGGGTGAAGAGCAGGAAAATCAAAAGAAAGCTGGAGTTAGGCTTGTTAAAGCCTGCAGATTGTGTGCCTGTTGAAGCGGTAGTTTGTTCTATGTTCCCGTCGAGGATGGTGCCAGTGATGCGAAGTGTGGAGCCTGTTAGGGTAAGACCTATGATTGACTATGTTCCTTGGGAATTACCTATTGGTGAAGCGTCTATGCCAATTGTGGAGGAGCTTGTCAGCGAAGATGAGCCTTTTGTTAAAGAGAGCATGTGTGTAGAGTGTAACTTGAAGAGGTGGAGCCTATTCTCGTGGAGTGCTCAAGTATGAAAGGGTAACGGATCGTGGCCAAATGGTTGGTGCCCAGAGCTTGGGATTGGATGACGAAAGTGGGCATGACGATGGTCCAGCTTTTGTGGAGTAGCTAGAGGATGATGATGCAGGTGCCGAATCGGCCTATGGTAAAGATGATGAGGCTACAAGCTCGAGTTTCTGGGAAACGAGTGAGGAGGATAGAGATACAAGCTGGGAGATAGAATCCGAAGGGTCTATGTTGGTAAAGGTAAAGTTACCTTGTTATATGCATGAAGATGTGATGGTTTCCACTATGGATGAAGAGTAGGGAAGAGTGTCAAAGCTTGGGAATAGAGACATGCAGGTGAGGGTGCTATGCGGAACCATGCTAATGATGATGCTCATCAAGGTAGCTATGGAAGGTGCTTTGATTGTACAGCAGGTACAAGGGTTTCCCAAGAAGAAGAGAGTTGTTGTGGCTGAGGAAGAAGAACAGGTTGAAGAAGATGGCATGCAAGAGATATTGGACGCTCATAAAGAAGAAGAGCAGCTCCAGCTAGACATGGATTTCACGAGAGATGCCTTGGATACAGGTGCTTTTGAGCAGGTATGCTTGGATGACGAGGTTGATTGGGAGTTTGATGACCCGGTGGGTCAGATGGATGAAGAGACACAGGTTCTTGCTGAGAAAGCTTTGACTAGAATGCAAGTGACACGAGGGTTTGTCCCTCTACAGGTGGAGGTTTCTTTGGGAGAGCAAAAGTTTGCTGCTATGGTGGTGCCGACAGAGGCAGGTATGGAGGTGAATATGGAATTGATGGTGACCGGAGTGCCTATATTGAAAGAGTTTCCCGCTAACCCGAGTCGTCCTTTTGAGCATGAAGAGGCATCCAAGGGTGTGGACTTGTTCGAGCTGTCAAAGGAAATTTGCGGATGGTGGTTGAAGGGGATACTGATAAACGCAGCTGTGTAGTGGGCTCCCGAACAGGTGCAGGATTTTCTGGAAGAGGATCTCGCTTTATATGGTTGGGAGGGAGGGCATGGTATATTCAATGTGAATGATGATGTACACTCGGAGAGTGGTGATGCTTTTGGTGGTGTTTTTGGGAAGTGGACAGTATTCCTATGGATGCTTGGAGCAATGGAAGCATGGAGAGAACAACTTATGTGGATTGTTGGCTAGATGCCTTGGTGCGGCAATATGTGAAGATGTTACAGGTGGATGGATGTGATCAATGTCAGGTGTTTGACCCTGGTGGATGATAGTGGATAAAGCAGGGGGTTGGGCAACCCGCATGAACAAAGGCAGCGGGTAGCAGATGCTAGGTTCTGTACAAATGTTAGGTGGTTTTGTGGTGTACAGAGAGTTTGTTTTGGTGGGGCATTTTTTTTAGTGCAATAAGCCTGTTTGTGGTTGAACATAAATGTTCAACAAGCGGGTGGGAAATGATGGTACAGCCAAATGATGTCAATGGTAGAAGATGGCCCATGCAGTGATATATATGCAAGGTGGTGCATGGTATGGTGATAGTGCGGCTATGAAGTGTGGCTGCAGCGAGGTGGATGTGGAAATGTATGTTTGATGTGGCTTTCTAGGCCGATGGTATGCTGCCAGGTGCTAAATTGGATGGTGGCCTCATGTGTCCGAAGTGATGGTTTTGTGTGTCGAAATGTGGTATTCAAGATGCTCTAGAAGCTCGTCCAGATAGCTCGTCAAACGGAGCCCAGATGTGCTAGATATGACAAGTGGAAGTGGGATGCGTTTGCAGATCCTCACCGGATTGGGCGAGCACAGGTGGTTGGTCAAGGCAGATGTGAAATCATATACAGGAATTGCTCGAGTTGTGGAGCACGCGGGTCTTTTCGGATTGAGAATCGGGCTTCTGGATGGAAAGTTATGGACAATCAAGTTTTTCCCTCTTGCCTTCTTGCCCTCCCCTCAACCGGCTACTTTGATTTTGCAACCGGCTCAAGGCTAAGCTGAGGCAAACTTTTCCCGAACACTCCCAACCTACATGTGACGGATCCCTACTTGCACACATACTGCTCGGTCTTTTCTACTAAAACCCTATTAAGTAGTGAGCAAGATTCCCAAGAATCTGGCCATTCAAAGGTAAAAGTGTTGCCCCACAGTCACCGCCTCTGCGCAGACCCCCGACTCCATCAACTTGCTCTACCTGCATCAAGCATGTCTTCCTCTGGCAGCGATTTCTCCTTCTCTCTCTATGTTCTTGGTTGCAGATGGAAACTGTGCTCCCCTGCACGCTGGTAGAGCCAAATGCTATCGATAGTCGAAGAAGGCCCATGCAGTGATATATATGCGAGGTGGTGCATGGTATGGTGATAGTGCGGCTATGAAGTGTGGCTGCAGCGAGGTGGATGTGGAAATGTATGTTTGATGTGGATTTCTAGGCCGATGGTATGCTGCCAGGTGCTAAATTGGATGGTGGCCTCATGTGTCCGAAGTGATGGTTTTGTGTGCCGAAATGTGGTATTCAAGATGCTCTAGAAGCTCGTCCAGACAGCTCGTCAAACGGAGCCCGGATGTGCCAAATATGGCAAGTGGAAGTGGGATGCGTTTGCAAATCCTCGCCGGATTGGGCGAGCACAGGTGGTTGGGCAAGGCAGGTGTGAAATCATACACGGGAAGTGCTCGAGTTGTGGAGCACGCTGGCCTTTTCGGATTGAGAATTGGGCTTCTGGATGGAAAGTTATGGACAATCAAGTTTTGACAGGGGCCAGTTTTGAGGCGGTTGGGAGCCGCATTGGTAAGCATGCTTGCCGGGAGATTTTGGGCCTCGACTAGGTTCTTGAATTTTGGATGCACTGCGTGGAGTTAGCCGAAATTGGCGGCTCACCGATCGGAGTCATGTACCGTGATGCGCCCACTTCAAGTTGACAAACAATCGCGGCAGGGGGAAAACTTGGTTTTTTCCATTTTTGCGGCTGGCTATTCAGGGGTGTGAAGTGGTCAAAATGCGATAGAGATCAAAAGGTTCAAAGCTGGCAAGGGGTAGCTGGATGAGATGGATGTTTGGCAAACTCGAGTGCAGAAAGCACCGACCACATAGAAAACCGGCACTAAGCTCCCTTTGCTATAAATGCAAAGGAAAAAGCTTGGCTGGACTTGGAAAAAGGAAAGGAAAAAGTGTGGCTGGACTTTGGGGGGAAAAAAAGAAGAATAAAGTAAGCCTTATAAAGCCACTAGTGCAACGGCGCCGTCTCCGGCGGTGCTATGTGAATGCATATGAGAGACACCCTTCTAACCAAGGTAGTGCCAAGCACAACATTTTCTTTCAATGACCCCTGACTAACAATTATATAATCGCAAATTCTTTTGCCTATATCAGCATCTTGTGTAATGCCACATTCCTTCAAGGTGCAAGTCTACGTGATTGCATTTGGAGAGATGCCCTCTCTCCCCATCTATCGAAAACAGTGCAGAGCTTCCTAACCCCGACTCTTGCCTTCGAGTTGAGAGCATATGTGATTTCATCTAGATAGACACCCTTGCTTCGCATTCGCCGAAAACATCCCAGAGCTTCTTGGGCTTGTCCAACTTGGGCATATCCCTCAATCAATGCATCCCAAGAGATGACATCCCCGATAGGAAGCTCCTCAAGCACAAAGTGTACGTGATTGCATTTGGAGAGATTCCCTCTCTCCCCATCTATCAAAAACAGTGCAGAGCTTTGGCAGCGGCATGGCCCCTCTTACCCTTAAGCCGGGAGTTTTGTCCGACTATCTAGTATAGCCGCCCTCTTCTGGTGCCTCTCTCTCTCTCTCTCTCTCTCTCTCTCTCTCTCTCTCGCAGTCATCAGGGCTATAGGGCAGTCTTTCAAATTTAAAATGTAGAGGTAAATCTCAAATTTTGTAGGTGGGATTACACTAAACCTTGGTTTTTTTTGAGCATGTTCCTTTGTCTACATACTGGGTGGATTCTCTCTCTCTCTCTCTCTCTCTCTCTCTCTCTCTCTCTTTGTTGTCCATGTGTTGGGCTCTCTCTCTTTCTCTAGCTAGAGAGAGAGACAGAGCTCTCTCTCTCCTTTCCTCTCTCTCTCTCTCTCATGCTTGATGAGAGAGAGAGAGAGCGGTACTGTGTGTGTTTGAAATTTATAAGATGGACAACATGAAAACCTTTATGCAACAACCTAAACAAAAGTCATCACAACATATTTTCAAACTAAATTTGCACTAACATATATAGAGTAAGTGATATTTCCCATGTCAAAAAATATAACATGCGTAGAGACTTAAGATTTATACGCTCAAAAGTGTAGTCTACAACATGCCCTGCTGCGGTATCGAACCACCCATGGCCCACGATGTAAAACACATCTACCAATCACTGTAGGAAGAGATCCTAACACAAAAACACGTAGGAACCAAGCACCGAGACTAAGATTCTGAGCAAACATAGCATTAATTGGACGGGTTCTGCCTAACTCTGCAATGGTGACACGTTCTCTAAATCCTCTCTGAATAGCAACTTGAATGTAGCACAGTAAACTCGGATCATATGAAGCATGATATATACCCACCATTAAGAATTCTGGGTAATACTGTGATCTATAGCCAAACAAAAAGCTATTAGCTTAAACAGTTATTTTGATACACAAAAGTTATTACTTTACTATATCAACATCAACATTGTTAACAACCTTGCTACATCCAAGTGCTCGAGTAGATGAATCACCTACATGGTTGTGATTGGACCCCTCCATAATGGTGGATCTAATACATAATCGTTGACTGTGAGATTTAAATTCTTTAAAGTATCGAAATGTCACAAACACACATATACAATATTTTACCTCGGACGTGTCGAGGTCGTCTCCCTAGTGTGTAAGTCACAGAGGCATTAGGATCCATCTTCATTCATACATATACATATACATAAAGGATTAGAAATTCATGAAAAAGCACATGAAGCATAAATCTCTCAACACTAATAAATCTTAGTCAATTGTTTCAGCGAATATACCTTGCTTGAGGCTACACCATGTTTCATAAGAAGATACTAAGCTTGTAAATGACAAAGAAATAGTTGCGAGAGTCACCGTGCTTTTTTATTGGATGAAACATATCCAGCCACTTTAAACCCCATGGCAAGGGGGTGGCAGGGGGTAGGTCAATTGTAACACCTCTTTGTAGACAATGTTAGAAGTGTATGTTCTTTGATCTCCATGTCTACTAATGCTTGTTAAGTGACTATCACCAACCACAACCTTGATGGCATAAGACGATCTCACGCGAGACATTGCCACATATAGTTGACCATGGGTGAAAACAGGTGTTGGGAGATACAATCCAAGAACTCCCAATGTTTGTCCTTGCGCCTTGTTGATTGTCATCCCAAAAGCACAACGTAGGGGAAATTGGCGGTGTCTCAAATAAAAAGGGAGACCTTCTCTAGATCCCATGAGAAAATCAATCCTTGGAATGAACACTGCATTTCCTGCATGTGACCCTGTAATGATTTCTGCTTCAATCACTTTGCTGTGGAATTGCTTACAAATCAAGCGTGTCCCATTACAAAGACCACTTCTTGGATCCAAATTGCGAAGCAACATAACTGGAGCATTCTGCTTCAATTGTAAAACATGCGGTGGAAAGCCTCTCCCAAGATCTAAAGTATTTACAAACTCACTTGTGAATAAAATGCTATCACAATTTGATTCACACACTAAGTCCGCACTAACATATTCCTTATAAGTACCAGGAAATTGCTGCAAGCCCAAATTGTTTATAGTATCCACCTCCTTGTTCCGTGGAGCCAAAATTGCTCTATCCTTGAAAAAAGATGCATGGCAAGTCTGTGTTTCAAGGTCTCTATATATGCAAGCAACCAATGCTTGTAAATTATTTTGTGGTAGCATCATGCAAGCCGGCAGGGCCACATTATCAAGTATGTCCCCATCACAAACATTGCCATTACCAATATCAAGTGTTCATTGCACAAACTCTCTTTCAATAACATTACTTAAACAATTGACCACTCGCATATTCTGTGTTAGATGCATGATTTCTGTACGTTGCCAAATGTATGAGTGGCACAAAGATGCATTAACAATGTCTTCTCTTCCCCCTTTGCCCACAACAGGTAATATCTGTCTGAAATCACCACCAAGGAGGAGAACCTTTCCACCAAACAAAATGTCATTTTTCATGACATCTCTTAGTGTCTTATCAAGAGCCTCAAAAGCGTGTCTATGAGCCATGGGGGCTTCATCCCATATGATCAGTGAACTCATTCGCAACAGCTCAACAAGCTGGCTGTTTACTTTAATGTTACATGTGGACTCAAAAGTTATATCAATAGGGATCTTGAATCTAGAGTGTACAGTTCTTCCGTTGTAGAGAAGCTGTTCTGCAATCCCGGACGATGCACATGCCAAAGCAACTTTGGACTCTCCGCGTATCCGAGAGAGCAAAGCATTGTAGAGATAAGTCTTTCCCGTTCCACCTGGCCCCCATCCAAGAAAAAAACAGTCCCTCTGCTCATGCAAGCTGCTTGTAAAACCCGATTGTAAGCTTCCCTTTGCCCAACATTGAAAGATGATTCCATTCGAGCAGACAATACTCTTTGTTCCTCTCTGTTATACATGAACTCTTCAACAAGCACTCCATGCTCACTCATAATTTGCAAGGTGTGATCCACCTAGGGCATTCCAGAATAATCCGAGAGCCTCTTTCCATAGTGTTGAAGCATTGTCTCTAAGTTTGACAATGTGTTCACATATATTCACATCATTTGTGCGAACCCTCATATGATATACATGGTCCTCAGAAAGCTCCTTACAGAAGCGATTCCACAATGCACCAGGATGTATTGGTTCACAAAAAACCAAAATGACTACAAACAGTAGGCGCAATTGTTGCCTTGTTTGCTGAAAAGAAGCTTCTTCCAAACAAAGAAACCATTCATCATCGACTTGCAGTAATCCTCGTGCATTACATGTTTCTTTAAATGTGTCATATACTCGTCCATTGAAGGTTCTAATATCCTCAAAAGACTTACATCCTTTGCACATGTTGAGTAACATATGCAAATAGTACAAATCTCCAGCATTGGGAACAATGTGGTACATTCTTCCAATCATGTCACCAATCTGTCTTTGAGTCCATGTTCTACTTGCTGGCTTCCAAACCCACTTTGTTGGGAAGTCTATGTACAACAAATTGTTGGCCTCTGGATATTGTTGATTTGCAACAAACCACTCAGTGAGCGTTGTCTTTTTGCTGACATATCCCTCCACCACACTCTGTACAGTCGCTCTGTCGCTAAAGATGACTTGATTTTGATGAGGCAAGTGAACTTGGAGCCGTTGTATGTCAGGTTTCTCTTGATGCATGTGAAACCCAAGTATATGCCAGATAGCCTCAGATGCTGATACATATTGAGCGTTAAGATAGTTTGTAACTTCATTTAGAAGCCCTTCACTATCTTGTAGAACAACAGTGGCCCTGTCATGTCCCTTATACACATACTTGTAGAGATATTTCACAGCGGATATAGTGGAGCAAACCTCCACATTGATATGTGCATTGTACCTTATTGAAAAAAATGGATTGTATGGAACAATCCATTTATTACTCATTTGCACTTTATTACGAAGAATGTAATTTCCATCATCCCTCCTCATGTACGTTGGGTATCCATCCCTAGCCACAGTAGTCGATGCACTGAAGCTTCGAGGATATTTAAACCTGCACTTCCCATCTTTCATACATGGAGCATTCTTATTCAATTTTCCACACGGGCCATGCACATTACACCGACTGATAACATCATACAACTGTGGAAACATTTCTTTATTAGGAAGCTCCGCACACACAATCTTATCATAATGCAATGTCTCTGTTGGCTTATGCTCAGATGCAAGTATCAATAGAATGTGAGCATGAGGAAGGCCTCTCTTTTGGAACTCAATCACTGAAATGTGTCCAATGACCTTACCAAAAATAGCTCTCTTAATCAGTAAGCCCATCAAATCCTTGAACTTATGGTAGAAAACATGGGCAGTAAGATCAGGACGATCATTGGATGTTTGTCCAGGCAGTAATGCATCCTGTATCTCCTTCCATCCAGGATTGCATGTGAATGTAATGAAGAGATCAGGTTTTCCTCTCTTGCGTACAATTTCCATGGCATCCTGGTACAGCTGGTGCATATAGCGAGGGCCACCAACATACGAAGAAGGCAATACAACCCTTCTTCCAACATTAGCACCCAATAACAGCTCTCTATCATCCCTTGTTCCATCTCTTGCTCCAACCATATCTGTCAAGCCTTGATACACCTCACCGCGAAGTTCACTTTGATGATTACGAACCCACAAAAGCCTCAACTCCTCCATACAACTATATGCATCAACAATATATTGTTGCAGTAGCCTACCACCACGTAAAAGACATTGTGTCGTGTCATCTCTAATTTGCAATCTATACTTGTAGAAATCCATTGTAGAAATATACTTTGTAGTTCCATTTACTCGCTCTCTGCTTACTTCGGCTCTGTTCACTTGGGGTATGTAAGGATTCCAACCTTCTTCACCATTTGGAAATAGAAACACATATAATAGAGGCATGTATGACCTATGGCAATTTGAGATTCGTTTTAGACCACCACCCAAAAGATTCAACACAATATCACGATGGCCAATGTTGCTCTCTTCACACTGACCAGGCATGATTGCAACAACTTCCACACTTGTTGGAGCAACATATTGCCAGCCATTTGTACGCTTCTCAGTAATGACCATCCTAATCTCCAGAATATTGGAAGTTTGGACCATTGTAGCAAACCCCCTAAAAGCTTGAACATACGGATTTACTCGATGCATCATCGATTGCAAGCTTTCCAAAACATCTGGTTTGAGTTTCAAAACATGACTCATCCTGTTTTGCAACTCATTCTCAGTGTCAAAAAAATGAAACCGAGCAAAGCGAGGGATTTGACCTGATCGCTCTTCTGGCATCAATGGACCAATGTTATGATAAATAGATCCATGCACCTTGAAGGTATAGATTCCTTTTCTCTGGCAGAGAGATTCATCTATATGAGCTCCCAAAGAAGCAAATGCCAACACACTATTGTATGCTCTGATATGTTTCAAGAATTTTCTACTTCTAGTATTACCCCCGTGCATCAATTCCCTTAATTCTAAAGGAGGTTCACTTAATGGCGGCAAAGAAACATTTCCTGAGTTGCAACAACTCTTCCCCACAAATGTGCGAATGGTCTTTGCTTCCGTTTTCCAAGCTAAAGCACCACAAAAGGAACATGCAAAATCGAAGTTGCCTATGTTGTGAAGAATACACTTTTCATGAGAAATAGATAACATAGAGATATGCATCAAGGAAGTGGTCTCAGAATATAAGTAGGTGATAGATAGGCAAAGTGTCTCAACTTTGGAGTAATCTCCCTCTTTGGAGACAATTATAGGCTCCTCAAGAACATCTCCATTATTGGCTTCCAAATTGTCTTCCACTTCAATCCCTACATAAATTTGCAAGAGAATTGACTCGTTATCTACATCTAGTGCAATCCTTCCCTGAGGAAATTCATTGCATCGATTCACGTTTATCAAATGCTGGCAATCTTCCCAGCGAGGCACATCAATCTCACCCAGAGAACGTCGAACTCTATCTCGTGCTGTTGCACGTCGCGTAGCTCGAGAGGCTTGACATATCCTACTGCGTCTTGCATGTCCAGGAGACAACACCTTTGGACCAATAGCCATTTGTCCAAAAAATAACTCTTATAGGTACTCACAGGTATATATGGGTTAGTATCTAGAGAATTAAGAAGAGAGTATGGAGAAGATAGGATTTCCCAACTATGTCTATCTTTCTTTGAGAGAGTCAGTGAAGGAGGCTTGCCAACCCACATGGTAAATGTCTATATACTTCTATATCTATCTCTCTATATCTCATCTAACTACTACTAAGGATATAGTTGTGGGAGCGAGTCCATCCGATTAGCCCACCAACGATTGTTGGTTAAGTTTCAGCCGGCAGTTTTCCGCATTAGTTACAACGCGCTAGCCTGCACGTCAACCGGATTCTCGCCGACTGACGTCCCCTGACCCTTGAGGAGTCGCCACGTTAACCCATTAATGACCATTGGAAACCTTTGCTCAAGACGGATTCAAAGGTGCATCCAAATCAGCCCCGAAGTGCTTCATTATGAAGAGTTACCATGGTGACAGGTCCCCATTTGAGTTGGTAGAGTTGCATTGAGGCTTGGGTTGTTGTGTACATTCCGTTTACGCAATCAAAAGCAAATACCACGTCGGCAATGGTGTGCATGTGATTACATTAGGAGAGACACTCTCGCTTTGCATCTGCCAAAAATAGCCCAGAGCTTCTTGACCCTACCCAAATTGGGCATATCTGGCAATCAATGCATTCAAAGAGACGGCATCCTATATAGGAAGCTCTCTCCCACTTTTTGTGCTTTATGAAGTGCTTCACATTTTTCATAGCTAGAAAGAAGTCAGACATTGCACACACCTAGAATACTTTGTGTGTGTGAGTGTATGTGTGTGTGTGTGTGTGTGTGTGTGTGTGTGTGTGTGTGAGAGAGAGAGAGAGAGAGAGAGAGAGAGAGAGAGAGAGAGAGAGAGAGAGGGAGAGGGAGAGGGAGATAGGGAGAGAGAGATTCACTGCTACATAACTTGAGAGAGAGAGAGATAGGGAGAGGAGAGATTCACTGCAACATAACTTGAGAGAGAGAGAGAGAGAGAGAGAGAGAGAGAGAGAGAGAGCGAGAGAGAGAGAGAGAGAGAGGGAGAGAGAGAGTTTCACTGCAACATAACTTGAGAGAAAGAGAGAGAGAGAGAGGGCGAGGGGGGGCGGGGAATGGGAGGTGTGACCCAAAAGACACAGTGGCAAAAAAAATACTACAATTATGGAGATCCTCTGAGAATGTAGTATCCAAAGAAGACAACCAAGAGTCGTGAGCAAATTGGTATCCACTACATACATAAGCCTCCCCCAAAATGTAGTCAATATCCCCAAAGCCACCAAAATATAGATCCGCTAAGTCTATAATGAGAAAGAAGTGAGTATTACTATCGATTACATAATTCACTTCTTGCAAGGGTTGCCCTGCTTTGAACTGGATGGAACATCTCCAACGGCATTAATCCCCTTCTTGGGCCAATGGGTCATTACCAATGCATGGAGCTTGTTTGAGATAGATCTAACTTCGGAGACACCTGTTTTATGTTGTACTGCTATGGCAATCAATTTGTTGCTAGTACTTTGTAATTCAGGCACAATGCTTTTGAAATCAATGCTATCCTTGTCAAGAACGGACCTCTACAAGAGACTCATGATTTTTGCCTGGTTGCTTTCTATGCGAGAAAGTTGTCCTTGCATTGAGCTCTGTTGCTGCAAAATACCATTAATCTGTAGCTACATCAGCTCCTCTAGACGATGAAGATAAACCCCTTTCTCATATTGTGAATGGCTCAACCAGTGAATGCTCTCTCTATAGTAAACCTGTGATGCCTCCGCTCTGTCACATGAGGCTTTAATTTTGGAGCATACTGTGTGGATGATACCTAGTCCATCTACAATTTGCTTCTTTACAGGTCCATCGCCACCTCGAGCAACGTCTTCAAAGGGCCAAGGTCTATGAGAGCCCGCAGAGAAGATGATGACGTTGCTGCAGACGTCGGGAGGAGGATGCTGAGCCCGCGTGCGCTACTGCAGTAGCCGGCTCAGCTGGCGATGAGCCCACAAAAATGATGATGGCGATGAGAAGCGATGACAGCCCGTGTGCGCTGCTACAGTAGCCCGGAGGAGGATGGCGTGCGCTGCTGCAGTAGCTGGGAGGATGAAGGAAGGCTGCAATGGCGAGCCTGCGTGAGAGTCGGTGCTCAACACCGCGCCATGCTGAGAGCTGTGAGGGGCGGGTGTGGGGGCATGAGGTTCTGTGGTCAGCGCTGCATGCCGAACAGCCTCAGGAATTGATGATGATAACTCACAGTCTCAATCTCACGTGGAGAGGAGGGAGCTGAAATGAAATGTTATATTGGCCACTTCAAGCTGGACATTTCCCGCTTGAAGTGCATTCCGTCGGCGGCTACCGTAACAGAGAATTCAAGGGCGAAATTTCTCCTTTTCCCGAACACTGACTCACAGTCTCAATCTCACGTGGAGAGGACAGGTATCAAATGAAACAGCTTGAAATGTTATATTAAACGTCTTCAAAGGGCCAAGGTCTATGAGACCTATTTTTTGTAACTGTTGGTAGACTTTGGAAAACCAAGCACCAAATGGAGGGGATTCCAACCTAAACTTTTAGCGTTTCAAAAAGTGTAGCTCACACCACCAAGAGGTCTTTCAGGGTGATATCCGTTGCCATATCTCAAACCCTCAACTGTTAAGAGTGTCATATTGTTATAAGAGTGTCACCTAGTGTCTGGTAGCACAGAGTGCGCTCAAGATGTTGTCAACGCTTATCTGAAACCCTCAACTGTTAAGAGTGTCACCTAGTGTCCGGTGGGAGCTGTTCCAATCTTCGAGTGAGGTACACTTTAATTTATTTGTCTTGTTGTGCAATGCTTAGCCCTACTCACATAGGGCTCTGATCCAGTTTAAAACTCAAACGATAGTAAGCTGAAATACATTTTTCCTGAACAGTGACTCACAGACTCAATCTCACGTGGAGAGGAGGGAGATGAAATGAAATGTTATATTCAATGTCTTCAAAGGGCCAAGGTCTATGAGAGCCGCAGAGAAGACGATGACGCTGCTTGCAGACGCCGGGAGGAGGATGTTGAGCCCGCGTGCGCTACTGCAGTAGCCGGCTCAGCTGGCGATGAGCCCACAAAAATGATGATGGCGATGAGAAGCGATAACAGCCCGCGTGCGCTACTGCAGTAGCTGGGAGGATGAAGGAAGGCTGCAATGGCGAGCCTGCGTGAGAGTCGGTGGTCAACACCGCGCCATGCTGAGAGCTGTGAGGGGCGGGTGCGGGGGCATGAGGTTCTGTGGTCACCGCTGCATGCCGAACACCCTCGGGCATTGATGATGATAAATCACAGTCTCAATCTCACGTGGAGAGGAGGGAGCTGAAATGAAATGTTATATTGGCCACTTCAAGCTGGACATTTCCCGCTTGACGTGCATTCCGTCGGTGGCTACCGTAACAGAGAATATACGTATGTCTGCATGCGATAAAGGAGGATAGTGGCAACACTAATACATGTGGCAAGGCATTCTCGATCACAGTGTGGGCCGTGATGGGGGCCTTTGTGGGCATCCACAAATACTGGCTGCAATTAGTGGTTCAAAGCTTATTGGCCACTTCAAGCTCACAGACTCAATCTCACGTGGAGAGGAGGGAGATGAAATGAAATGTTATATTAAACGTCTTTAAAGGGCCAAGGTCTATGAGAGCCCGCAGAGATGACGATGACGTTGTTGCAGACGTCGGAAGGAGGATGTTGAGCCCGCATACGCTACTGCAGTAGCCGGCTCAGCTGGCGATGAGCCCACAAAATGACGATGGCGATGAGAAGCGATGACAGCCCGCGTGCGCTGCTACAGTAGCCCGGAGGAGGATGGCGTGCGCTGCTGCAGGGTACAATGGCGAGCCTGCGTGAGAGTCGATGGTCAACACCGTGCCATGTTGAGAGCTGTGAGGGGCGGGTGCGGGGGAGCCCGCGTGCGCTAATGCAGTAGCCGGCTCACGTGTGCTGCTACAGTAGCCCGGAGGATGAAGGAAGGCTGCAATGGCGAGCCTGCGTGAGAGTCGATGGTCAACACCGCGCCATGCTGAGAGCTGTGAGGGGTGCGGGGGCATGAGGTTATGTGGTCACCGCTGCATGCCGAACACCCTCGGGCATTGATGATGATAACTCACAGTCTCAATCTCACGTGGAGAGGAGGGAGCTGAAATGAAATGTTATATTGGCCACTTCAAGCTGGACATTTCCCGCAATCAGTGCATTCCGTCGACGGCTACCGTAACAGAGAATATACGTATGTCTGCATGCGGCCGTGATGGGGGACTTCGTGGGCATCCACAAATATTGGCTGCAATTGGTGGTTCAATGCTTATTGGCCACTTCAAGCTAGACATTTCCCGCAATCAGTGCATTCCAAGAGATGACATCCTAGGTCTGAATCTCCTCGTGCACTTTCTGTGCTTTATGAAGTGCATGGCATTTGGCATACATGTCGACCAAGGTAGTGCCAAGCACGACGTTTTCTTTCAACGACCCCAATTTTACAATATTATCATGCTTTTTTGTGCCCATATCAGCATCTTGTGTGATGCCACATACCTTCAAGGTTCATGCATTTGGAGACATGCCCTCTCTTTGCATTTGTTAAAAACAACCTAGAGCTTTGTGACCGTGACCCTTGCCCTCAAGATGCAAGCGTATGTGATTGCATCTGAAGCGACACCCTCGCTTCGCATTAGCCGAAAACAACCCAAAGCTTCTTCGCATCCGTGAGTTCAACTCTTGTTGATGCTTGAGGTCTTATGGGGTTGAGCCTGCAACTTTAAAACCTGTCTTCTTCTTCTCCTACTTCTCTCTATAGTTCTACAACATCTGTGACGTAGCACTCATACATGTACCCATCATTGTTTGTGCGAGAGTAGCACCCAACATCGAGATGGAGTTCTGTCTGATGTTTTGAAGAGAAGTAGGAGGAAAACCTCTTTGGGTTATTGAAGGGGCATTCAGTCGGCCAACTCCAAAAATTAGGCTGTGTGGAAAAGGCCACCATGACCTCCACAGCAACACCCTACCTCTTCATATCCGAGAAGCTTCTAGAAATGGACCAGCTCCATCATCGCTACTCCTACACCATCCTTAATACCACCCTCCCACGCTTCTCTTATGGACGACTAAGCACCTTCACGCTCTTTCCCATCTCCAACCCTTGCGATCCTCAAGCTGGACCCAACACCCTCCTCCATTGAAGCTTCACCTATAACCCCACTTCATCCATCTCCCACTCGAATGCTCTCTCTACCATCTTCTCCTTGTGTATCTAGCTTAGAACTCAGCTCTCCTTGATTGTTGACGATTGTGAGTAGCCAAGGATGTTGAAGAGGGGAAAGAGGAAAATCTCTTTAGGGTTCTTTGGTGGTCATTTAGCTGGCGGCTACCACAATAGAGAATATATGTACGCCTACGGGCTATAGAGGAGGGTAGTGGCAACACTAATACATGTGGCAAGGCATTCGAGTGGAATATCAAGGGCATTGACACGCAGTAGGTGTGGGCCGTGATTGGCAACTTCATGGACGGCCGCAAATATTGGCTTAGTGCATTCCCGCAATCAGTGCATTCCAAGAGACGACATCCTAGGTAGGAATCTTCGAAGGGCCAAGGTCTATAAATGACCCCTCTTAAAATAGCTCAAAGCTTCCTGACCCTACTATTGGACATCAATGCACCCTTGCGAGGATCGATCGCAACAAAAAACAACACACACCTACTTCTCTCTCTCTCTCTCTCTCTCTCTCTCTCTCTCTCTCTCCCTTGACATCTTGGACAGGAAGCTCCTCAAGCACTTTTTGTGCTAATTCCCAAAATACCCCTTAAATTTTAAAATCCCCGAAAGCACCCTTGTATCTATTTTCTAGATCCGTTTTTTAGTGCTTAGCAATTCATCTCCAAAGCCTACATAACCAACACAAATTCTAGTTTTAGCATATTGTATCTATACTAATATTTTTTTTGCATCTCTGGAATCACTTAAAATAATGAAGCAATTCATCTCCAAAGCCTACATAACCAACACAAATTCTAGTTTTAGCATATTGTATCTATAGAAATATTTTTTTGCATCTCTGGAATCACGTAAAATAATGAAGCAATTCATCTCCATAGCCTACATAACCAACACAAATTTGTCTGAAAGTAATTTGTCACAATTATCTATAAAATAAAAGGCATGATGTTGTAAAATAATGAAACCTACATGATGTCTCCAAAAAGCCTACATAAAGGCATGATGTCACAATTATCTGTAAAATAAAAGGCCTACATAAACAACACAAATTCTTTGCATCTCTAGAATAACGTAAAATCTCCTGCGCCTACATAACCAACATTGATACAATTTTTTGCATCTCTGGAATAACGTAAAATCTCCTGTGCCTACAGAACCAACATTCCATTTCCAGGCGCAGGTCGAGGGGGGGGCGTTTCATGCGTTTAATGCCCACGGCGGAATCATGTGCCCACGGCGGCAGTTCATGCAGGGTGACAGGCCCAGCTCTGCAAGGTGGAAACAGGGAATGAGAGAGAGAGAGAGAGAGAGAGAGAGAGAGAGAGAGAGAGAGAGTGCTACGCTACTTGTAGGCCGTCGGTGGTGCAGTAGTCGGGTGGAGCCGCAGTAGGCCGGGGAGAAGTAGGCCGGTCGTGCAGTAGCAACCGTAGTAGCTCCTGCGATGGTGATGGTGTGAGGATGAGGAGCCGCAGTAGCTCCTGCGATGGTGATGGCGTGAGGCAGACCCTCTCAGGAAAATGACGCGAGGCATACCCTCAGGAGCAATGTATTGGCAGCAGTGTGGTAGGAAAATGAGACCCTCTCTCTCTCTCTCTCTCTCTCTCTCTCTGTGCCGCAGGAGCGAAGTAGCCCTCTCTCTCTGGAGCAGCGTAAGAGGCACACCTCTCTCTGGAGCAGCGGGCAGACCTCTCTCTCTCTCTCTCTCTCTCTCTCTCTTTTCTCTCTCTTGAAGAGGAGCTCTCTATGAGGACCTCTCTCTCTCTCTTGACGTGAGGAAAGCAGGAGCAGGACCTCCACTCTCTCTCTCTCTCTCCCACCCGCATTGAACACCTCGCATCGCCGGGCGCGCCAACTTGAGTAGGCGGCTGACGATGATGGTTTTTTTTTTAAATGCTTGACTGAGAGCCCGCTTGAAGGTCCTAACTCTCTAGGAGTCGCCACGTGGCACGGGGGGGGGGGGGGAAGGGGGGGCGGAATCCCCTTCCCTTTTATCTATTAGTATAGATAAGGAGCAAAGGCAAAAAAAGAAGGAAAGTAAAGGCTTGGGTTGAGAGGGCGCTACTGCCAAAAAAAGAATGTTTAGATTTTGCCTTGAAAAAGAAACAAAGGAGTAAAAAGAAGGGGGAGTTCTTTCGACGAGTTTTTGGCTTGGGGAAAAAAAGGAAAAAAGGAAGGATTGGAAGGCGGAGGAGAAAGAGAAGGGGCTTTCGGGTGTGCTCGACAGTCCGAGCCGACACATGATGGTGAAGTGTGGTCCATGAAGCGACCTGAGAGCACTAGGGCTCGGAAGAAGAGGGAGCCAGCGAAGGCTACCAAGAGGAAAGGCTGCTGTCGAAGCGAAGCCATAGTTGAATTTTCTTGTAGATGTGTGTGCCGACGTAATCAAGTGGCGAGGGAGGTGTGTGCCCCTCTGTGTGAAGCAGGTGATGGCCTTGTTGCGATCAAGAAGGCCATATGGATTTTGTACAGGTGTTTTTGTTTTGAAGGAGAAGCTTTCATTGTCGATTTTGGCATCGTCTCTCCCCCCTTTCTTCTTTGCTTGTCTCTAGGGTGTGTGTGAGCGCGTGCGTCCCCCGGACCCCCAGTGTGTGTGAGAGAGAAAGAGAGAGAGGTGTAGAGATGTGGAAGAGCTGGAAGCGGGCAAGATCGGTGTGGTAGCTGTCTGAGGATTGTGCAAAGCGTGTGTGCGTCGGGCGAAGTGCAGGTGAGGCCCTGCTAGTGTGAGTTGCTTTTTTTTAAGGTGTTTTCGAGAGGACAGGGGTGTTGTGAATACCCTAAGCTATATAGGGGTAGCTGTTTGTGTGTCGGGTGTGTTCCCCATTCCCCCTCTCCAACGCTCATCGCGAAAGCTGCAGAGAGCACTCCATCCAGACGCAGTTCGCCTATAAGACAGGAAGGAGGGGTACTGCCATGCACTTGCATACAAGTTGTTCAGATTGTGCGTTGGTACGCCAACACATAGGAAGCTTCAAAATGAGGAGGTACAACTCGCATCATAGGTGGAAATCGAGCTCATGGCCTCTCGTTCAGAGGCAGTTTTTGCCCCATGCCTTTGCATCGTGCGAGGCCGTGGGCCCAACTTCTGCACCTTTTCATGTTAAAAAAACCCGCGAAGTAGGCCGCCTTCATCCCCTGCTATTGCCACTCTTATTTGCCTACATGTGTGCAAGCTCAGAGCACAAACATGTGGTTGAACATGTTGACCTTGGATCCACATCTAGTGCCACCTACGTTCCTTGCCACGGATGCTCCTAGGCTCCCACAATCGAAGCGAATCTTTGCACATTCTCCCTAATAACCCTTTTCAAAAATTTGTACCGACCTACTCGCACACATCCCTTTTAATCAAGTGGGAAATCTGGTCGCCATAGCTGGTTGGCATTGACAGGGCAAATCCCTTCTGAGTTGTCTTTCAGCCACAAGCATCGTCACCCTGTCCGTTAAAAGCTCCATGACCAGCCCCGTATAAGCTGCAAATTTCAGCATGCGAGGGGTTTCATCGAGCTACTGCTCAGAAAAATCCATGAGCACTTGGAGACATGGGAAATGTTAGGCCTCAGAATGGTGTCCACGGTGGGCTACAAGCCCTGAAGCATGCAAAAATGGGCCACAAAGAAGGAGCGAGCTCGCAGGCTGCAAGGGCCAGGGCCAAATTCGGAGCCACATGAAGGGGTGATAAGGGGGAGCTGCTGTGGAGCAGTGAAGTAAGGTCGACTGAGTAGTTGGAGAGAAAGATGACCGCTATGCAGATGTACCCGTGAGCAAGCTAGCTGATCTGTCTGTTCAGTCATCAATGGATGGGAAGCATGTGAAAAGGTATGCCGAAGGGCCAGTGTTATCTTAACTCGGGTTGTTTGGTTACTTTAATCAACCCTACTATGTGAGGGAGCGTATTTTTGGAGCAGATGCCTTCGAGATGAAGTTCATTGAACATCACATTTTACTATGGTTAAGTACGTTCGGTAAGTTTTTATTTTAGTAAATGACTCTTCATTTTTTGAATGGTTTACTTACCTTGCATGTTAGCAAATCTTTGAGCTCTTTGCAGGCTGCTTGAATCCTCCGTCTTGTTCTTTGTATAAAGTCACTAAATTTTTCCAATGCCTTATTAGAGGTTTAAAATGAGTCTTGCTTTGTTGGTAGAGGCTACCGTCTGCATTGTTGAGATCTTCATTCTGAAGCGAACTTGAAGTTTTGACAATTTGTCCTTACTTCAGGGACAGAGTGACACTCCACCTTCAAGAGTCTGGGGAACTCTTCAGGTAATTTTCCATCCCGAGAATGCTTTATATCTGAGTTCAGTACTTATACATCAATATTCTATTTTTGATCTCCTTTCTGATGAGTTACTAGTCTCATGCAAGGGATGTAGCTCACTTTGTTCGATCTAGAATATACAAGCCACATGTTTTGGTGGGGCATTCGTTTGGTGGCCTGATAGTTCAACAATATCTTGTCCATGTTGTGGAATCACCTCTTTCGGCTACTTTGGAAGGTGAATGCAAGATGTCTTATACACACGAGTCTGCTTATTGCTTCAATATTTTGGATAGAAGTGACATTATTGGTTGAACAGGATGGGAGGAGCCCTACCCGCCCTTAACTGATGCAGTCTTGGCTTGCTCAGTTCCACCTACAGGCAATGGGTAAAGATGTTTTAGCATGAATGGTCTGGCAATGTTTAAATTACGTGGTTAATAATTTCTCTAGGACTAGGTTGCACAAATGAAGAACAGTTGTGGTGTGACATTTTTCCACAGGTCTAGCAGATATTAGTTATAGGAATTGAAACACTATATACTGTATTTGGCCCTCATTTAATGTTTCAACTACAAACTACTGAGGCTCAGCTTTCAACACAAGTAAAGGCTTGAGGCGAAACATGTATCAGAGGGTTTGGAGTGGTTTTTACAGTAGTAGCTGTACAATTGTTCATGGGGTATGTAGATAGTGCTCGGTACCTTTGTCATTCGGCAAAGTTGTCACTTTGACTGCGGAGGAGCCTTTGCAAGGGGGCCAATGCGGCAACCAAATCAGCACCAAGTTCTGGGAGGTGGTATGCACAGAGCACGACATTGATCCCATGGGGTCATACATCGGCGACACTGACGTGCAGCTAGAGAGAGGCTAAAATGACGTTCCGCAAAGAGGCTGAAAATTGCGACTACCTTCAAGGTGAGTGCCTTTAATATCTCATTCTATCATTCTTTATTTTATTTTATTCTATGAAATGCTGTTTCATCATGCCTTCTTTGCCATTTCTTTGATGTTACAGTTCCATTTATGTCTGGTATAATGAATTTGTTGTCAGTTTGTTTATATTTGACTATGTAGCTAGCCTGTGAAATCGTCTTGTTTGAAAACAATGTTCAAATCTGTCCTCAGTGAAGGTTTGAAAACAATGTTCAGATCTGTCCTCAGTGAAGGTTGTCAGGTTTTTTTAAGTGAAATTTTCACCGATACTGTTCTAACTTCTCTAGCTTCCTAGTATCCCCCCTCACTTGGTAGACATTGGCTTTAGATCTACGCTCACCACTTCCAGCCAGTGCTGGATTCCAAATTTGTTTCAAGTTAGCAAGGCTTTGCCACAAACTCTTTCTTCAATTAATGTTGATCTGTAAACTATATATTGTTTCTATGCTTGAGATGTTTGTCTATACACTATGATGCAAGCTTCTGTAGTGGCAAAGCTTCCTCTTTTTAGACTTCTTCAGCAAGGATGAGGACGATGTGAGGAAGAGTTTGTGTTGACGCTCACAATGGGAGGCCAACACCTTGCAAGCAAAGCGATGCATGACTTGTGGTCGTGCTTGTGGTGGCCATAGCAATCTAGGGATGGGCCAAGATGCATGACTACTATTTGCACTGCATAAAAATGCCAGACTAAGCTCATTAGGATGAGGACGGGCCGGCACTCAAAACGGATGAGGATGGCGGCATGATGCATGAAGATGTATGCGCTTGCCACCCCTTATCTGAAATTGGAGTCTCTAAAAAAATCAATGGTTTTTTATTTTTTTGAAGCCATTAGGAATACATATCAATTAGGTGGTACTAGCTGCAAGATAATCGAAAAATCTCCAAAATCTTTGAAAATGCTCTCCCAGGTGAGTACGCAGGTCCTTGGAGATGCCCTAGTGGTGTTAAGCAAAAGAGAATGAAAGCAAAGGTGGAGACTGACCATAGGTGTCAGGGAGGAGAATACGTCACCATGGAGCATAGGGTGAGCAATGAGGCTAGGCGCGGCAAGCTCAGAGAGCCGGGTAGGGATGGCACATAACGAATGTTTTTTTTTAATAACAAACAAAGCGCCTTCACAGTCTAGGCGCTTCGATGCAGTGGTTAGCCAGTATGATTTGTTTATGAGAATTCCAAAGTTTGATTTTCATGCTAGTTTTGCTTGGAAGGTGCGTTGCAAAGGTGAGGCAAAGAACTATTATATAACTGGTTTTAGGAAAGGGGACATAGGTCAGGTACAATATAATGGTTAAGATAATCATATGAGCATGTTTAGCTCTCCTCAGGTTACAAATTTAATAGTTTCAATTTGTCACATGGTCATATGGCTTGACCGGGTGTGCCATCTTGAGCTATCGATTTTTACCTTCAGTTCTTCTACCTATGCATATGGCTTGACCGGGTCTCTTGAGCTATCCATTCTTACCAAATGTGTAGTTGTGCCTTTTTTTACGATAAAAAGTGTTAAAGTTTTTAAGACTGTTAGTTTTTTTTCCATGTAGTTACAAATTCTATAGTCTCCATTTGTCGCATGGTCATATGGCTTGATCGGTGTGCCATCTTGAGCTATCGATTTTTACCTTCAGTTCTTCTACCTTTGCATATGGCTTGACTGGGTCTCTTGAGCTATCCATTCTCACCAAATGTGTAGTTTGCCTCTTTTTATGATAAAAAGCGTTAAAGTTTTTAAGACTGTTAGTTTTTTTTCCATGTAGTTACAAATTCTCTAGTCTCAATTTGTCACATGGTCATATGGCTTGACCGGGTGTGCCATCTTGAGCTATCGATTTTTACCTTCAGTTCTTCTACCTATGCATATGGCTTGACCGGGTCTCTTGAGCTATCCATTTTAATGTATAAGATAATCCTTATCCCACGTGGGAGCCCAAGATGAGGTGAACAGTGTAAGATAATCCTTAAATCCCACGTGGGAGCCCAAGATGAGGTGGACAATTTTTTTGGAAAAAGAAATTATGTGATGAAGATCCCATGTGGGAGCCCAAGAAAAAGGTGTACTTTTTTTTTTTTGAGAAAGAGGACTCCGTGCAAAGGAGGCTTTGGAGAAACTTAAGATAATCATTATCTCACGTGGGAGCCCAAGATGAGGTGAACAGTGTAAGATAATCCTTAAATCCCACATGGGAGCCCAAGATGAGGTGGACAATTTTTTTGGAAAAAGAAATTATGTGATGAAGATCCCATGTGGGAGCCCAAGAAAAAGGTATACTGATTTTTTTTGAGAAAGAGGTCTCCGTGCAAAGGAGGCTTTGGAGAAATTTTTAAGATTTATATTTTATGTACAAACTCAAAATTAAATACAGATAGTTCTTTTTTAAAGTGCATTTTGCTTAAGCATACACGTGCATTCATATCACATATAATTGTTTTTATTCAAAAAGATTAATCTTTTAATGAGTTGTTTTGTAATGTGTTTTGATTTGATGAGTGAAGTTTTTCATGGTTGTTTAAGAGTATGTATTATTTGTTATTTACAGAACAATCCATTTCATATGTGTGTCTTAAATCCCATGTGGGAAGCTTACTAAGTAGGTGGCTAGTATCGTATGTTTTGAGATTGAGATTTGTATAAGTTTACAAGGCAAATGTTATTGTTTTTTGACAAATTGCATTGAAACGATTGGTTTATTTTAATTTAGTATTCATTATATTTGTTGCTTTTCATGGGTTTTTCTCTTAACGTCTATTGCAAATGAAAACACACTACAATGTACACTTCTGTTCATTTGGAGTTTAACATGTATTTTTGCAAAAGCATGTGCTTTTAAAATTGTTATGTTACTAATATACATAAAATAGTGGGTCATTACATTCTGTACGAAATCCGTATGAGGGGGGATGGCTCATTGCGAGAACGTCCGTATCTTGTGTGTATGTAGGGGGGTAGGTTAGCATATAAGATAATGTACATAGGGGGGTTTCTCTAATTTTGATGCACACAGGTGACATCCCCCCATTACCAATAGTGAATCCCCCGGGCCCAACAATAGACCCCGATCCTAAAATTATCCGTATTAAGCCATTTCAAGGGCTTCAAATCTACTTGATCGTATCCCTCGAATTCTAAAGTTGGTGGTCCTTCTTTTGCTGACATATCTGGGATTATGGTGTATACTTCTAATCGCCATTTGTCTACCACATCAGGGTTTTCAACTTGTATATACTGAGTTTTGTTTCTGCCCATGTACATTTTTTCTTGTTTGTTTGCCCTAATCTCTTCTTCGAACTCAATACCATGGTCATCAACGCGAATAACATACTCCTCGTTAGGGTCCAAGTAAACCTGGGCTCCATAACTGTTAGTCTTGTAAAAAGAGAGTATATGCTTATAGCGCATTGTCGTTCCGATTTCTGAGCGAGTCGAGTAAGAAGACATTTCGGATGTTGAATCTGAAAAAGTGTCTGAGACTTCTTCAAGAATTGTATGCAAGGAATTGCCTTGATTCACGCTTTCTTCGTTGGATACTCTACTGGAGGTTTCTCCGAGTATGTCCTGATTTCCTAGTACACGACCAGATGTAAGGTTCATATAGACTTATGAAGCCCTGGATAGAATACTCATCTTTGGATCGACTTGTCGTCAATTTTCACTTGATTCGATTGCGACTTTCCGTCAAGCCATCGATTCCTCGTTTGCAACCTGATTCATGTACAAATTTGATCAAGTTAGATATTCTTCTATAAAGACAATAGAGTTTTTGATAACTCTCGCGATTGGTCTCTGTGTATCACTTCAAATCGAGCTATGGGAGTCAAAATTTGACTTTCACATTTGAATTTAGCAAAAATTCAAAGGTTTGATCTGCAACCTGGAAATTGAGTGTACACGTACTAATTTCGATCTGATTGAACCCAAAATTTACCTGTGGCTTTATATTATGTTGGTCTAACATTGTATAAGTTCAAAAGTCAAAATTGATGTTAGTAGAAGTAAATAATCGCGATTATTTACTTTTATCAAATTTTTACACTTTTTTGATTGGTTTGGCAAGTATACAACTTGTTAAAGTCTCTGGACAAGTTTCAACAAGTTTGGACAAAATCTGATCAAGTTTATCAACTGTTTTGTGTCCGCAGACTCTGATTTTGAGAATCTAGCTTAAGTCTCACTGTTGTGATCCAAATTTCACCAAAATTGATTTGTGAGGTCTACTTGATATGCTCGACCTTGTGTTATACTCAAACTTGCAAATTTCTCAAGTTTTGAAGCTGATGTAAATAATCGTGATTATTTACTTTAGCTATATGTTTCAACTTTTTGTCCCAAATTTGACAGAGATTTGTTAAGCACCTCTAGTTAAGGTCACTAGCCAAGTTTCATCAAGTTTGGATAATTTTTGGTCAAATGGTCATCAATTATCTATCCGCAGATTAACTTTGCAAATTTGGTCACAATTTTCAATCGAGTGATCCAAACCTTACCAAATTTGGGTTTTGGGCTTATTACAACATGTTAAAACTAGTGGTATGCTTACTTGGTCAAAAAGTTGAAAAATGGGATAGATGTTAATAATCGTGATTATTTACAAATGATAACTTTTTACAAATTTTTGATCAACTGAGCATGTACACATGTTTATCACATCAATATAAGCCTATAAATCAATTTTCAACAAGTCTGGATAATTTTTTTCCAAATTTACACTCAAGATTCAAAAAGTCAATACAAATTTTAGTTTTTACCCAGTTTCTTGCCAGTTTAGTGATCCAAATCTCTTGGGCCTTTACAAAAGTTGTTTGTACACATGCAATAAGTCAATGGTATGAACCTTGGTCAATTTAGAGCAGAAAGTTAATAATCACGATTATTAACTTTAGGCTTGAAATGAGTACTTTTTTGCAAATTTTTCAAAGACAGTTTTTATATGAGCTATTTTAAGCCTATGAATCAAGTCAAAACTTAATTTGGCTTAAAATATATAAAAAAAGTATATAATCTGAGTTTTGGCCAACTCTTGAAATTTTTACCTCGAAGTGTCTTTGAACTTACCAACTGGTTCAGACAACTCTTAAGCTTACTCTCCAGTCAAGGATTGAGTGGTTTCGAGTCTTTTCGAGCTATTTCTAACCGTAGACCTGAAATTTTATAACTTTCAATAACAACTCACACTTGATTCTTTCAGAGAGAGTAATGTTTTGATATCCACCTCGGATCCTACTTACCCTACTCCTAGATTCTCATGCAATGGGGTTGTGGAAAGTGTCCACAAACACTCGTTTTCTTGTGTTTTATGTTTTTTTGAGCACTGATCTTAAGAATTGTCTCGTCTACCAATCATTCTCAAAATCCTAATCTATTTCTACAATCCTACAATCCTAAAGGCACTCAACAAGTATGATTACTTCCAAGCTACCTCTACATAGCAAAAGACGACAATCTTAAGCTATACGATTTCTAAAAGAAAGTTTTGAACTTTAGGCGAACCTAGAGGAAGGTAAAGGACAACTACACAAGACGCTCATGTTTTTCCCTAGTTTAGGTCTCTTCGATCCCCGGCAGCGGCGCCAAATGTGGGACGCATGTCTAACCTCACTATCCTATCTTATTGCAGTATTAGCGAGAACCACGATTAAATTGTCAATCCATGGGACGAAGCTGACTCGACTAGTGCATGAAGCTACAAGAGGTTGTCAATCTCTCGGAAAACAACTAACAACTCGCATCTAACTCAAGCTACAGTCAAGTGACTAAAATCACCAAAAGCCAATCGCTCATCGATAAACAAATCACATCCGTTACAACATCAAATGACATCCAAACGTAAAGAAACTTCTAGGACAATTTTATAAGACCTAATCACACATGCTTATGGTCTCAAACCCCACTTCAGGTCAAGTTCCAAAATCACGATTATTAACAACAGTGGATTTTTGACCTAGTCGTTTTCGACCCAGAATGCATCTAAATACTTAGCAATGATGCCCCAATATCCTGCATGTGCTTAGTTTTTTATTTGAAAGTGAAAATTCCTAGTTATGATGAAATTAGGCCGCGGGTCGGCGATGCCAAAAGCTACGAAATATTGTGAACTGCTTACGTCAATGCTCTTACCTGCGGTTGCAATGTAACAAACGCGACTGTAATGTGACAACCGACGAGGAAGTAGGAAGCGTGAGAAGGAGAGGAGTGAGCACCGTTAGCTCACGTTGTGTTTTTCTTATCCAAAACTTCTAAAAAACTTACAAAAATTGGCTTTTATACCTTAGCCAAGTTTTTGGGTGGTCAAAACTAATAATCTGGAGTTCTACCAAAGCTAGGAAATGACTGGCTGATACAATCTGGAAGCTTGTATCCCCGGCTCACTAATTAGAAATTTTATCCGAGAATTTACGAGTTATAATATTTTCGATTATCAAAATAATAAATGCTTTACAAAGAGAACTCCGAAAAATGGTGTCCGTGTTAGTTTAGTACTAACAAACAATCATATACAAAATAAACTAATGTACAAGTATATCTACTTGAAATCACAAAAGTATAAAATACAAAGTAATGTAAAAATGTGTTGTCAAAGGTGCATCTTGACGAAAATCTATTGTGTGAAGTTTCAAGTTTATAGCTGAGAATTGTTCACTCTATCAGAGTGGAATTTACATCATGGGGCTTTGATATCATCCTTGGTGGGAACACAATTTTTGTAAGCTATCTATGAAACATTTAGCAGATCCTCCATTTATGTCACTCTTGTTATAGCCCAACTCTTGAGCTTTGTGCATAGCTTCCATGTCCGTTAAATTTGAGGTCAAAGGAAGTTTTGCAGCTTTGATCTTTGAGAACCATTTGATGGAAAAAGAGCATGCTTTGTTGTGTTCGTGATTGACAAAGCCAATCCTTCTGATAGAGAAGGCCCTTTAAAGTAAGAGTTGATACATTATTGAAAAAATATTCCATGCTGGTTGCCAAGATGTTTGGATTGAACTGATTGAGAAGATGAGACATCACTATCGCTAGGTTTGGTCTAGCTATCAATAACACTTTTGAATTGCTCATACAATGCATGTCCAAATTGAATAGGCTATTGACCGTAGCGATACAATTTGACAACCCCACGTGCATCACTTGATGGGCTTAATTGTACTAAGTATGGAAAAACTTATTCAATCAAAGGCTAAATTGGAAATATTTCCATTAAAGAAGGTGGAAAAGATACAATTCTTGATGGATTTGGACATCCCTTGTAAGGGCTATCATCAAGTAGAATTGTCCTTGTACATTTGCAAATATCTCCAGCTAATTTCAAAGATACTCAAAAGGTTTGCACATTACTTCCACCCCCATCTTATCGGGTCAATATATGACGGTCTTTGAATGCTTGTAGCAATTTTCTTGACTCCATATCATGAAGAAAGGAAAATTCTTCATTGCATGAGTCTCTAAACACCTTATTATTGCCAACACATTGTGGAGCAAATCTGTTGAACAAATTCCATGAAACAATTCCAACATGAAATATATCAAACAAGACATTAAGAAACTCCATACACCCTGGCCAAAGAACCACCCAATTTTTGCCAACTTGGAGACTTTGGAACTTTTGGGATCTTTGTAAAACAACGTCGTAACGAGGTTGTAATAGTAGGCCATTAAGATCCAAGATAACACATAGCTTTGATGAAGTTCTAGATAACAATGAAGTTATCTTGATAACATGTGCTACATCTATCAAAACCCAAAAATACATTTCTTAGTCAAAATTTCACAATCATATCTTTCTTGGAGGCTTATGTTGAAGAGTGCATGTACGTGGATGTGTGCGTTCGTGGTGCGGTATACATGTAAGAAGGAGAGAGTACACAATGTGTGGGTGGAGCAAGACTCTAGTATGAGCTACCCCTTATTCTTTGTATACGTACACAAGAATAAGGTATCAGTGGGCGGGCGCCCATAGCCTGGGCGGCTGGGCAAGGCACAAATGCCTATATCCCAACAATCTCCCACTTAAAAGGGAATGTGCGTGATAAGTGGGTCTTACTAGCTAAACTACTAGTATGTACAAGAAAATAGGTGAGAGACTCTCTCAATCTACACCCACTGCTCGCTCAGTTGATCTACATGCAATCGTATTGGCTCTTGTAAGGCAATCATACATACCCACGCTAGAGCCACATGTAAATCTCATAGACTACTCTGTATGGTCTACAAAACTCCACTGTGTCAATCATCACATGATTGACAACCCCTGATGCAAATGCTCCCACTATAGCTGCTAGATCGGGCCTTGACACTAGTAAGTTGATCATGAGACACCCGAACACTGACAAAATCTTTGCAAACCTAGCTGTACTCACCTCCCTCGCACTTTTTGCATATACTGCATCATCAGGACTACCCATCACGTATGGATGTGTCAACACTGACACTAGGATAGCTACATCCCTCTCACCCATAGGAAAAACTCTACATCATGGCACCAACTCATCAACCTCTACCATGAGCATACCAAAGAACACCATGTCTGTCATCTCTGTCTGTGTCTCTAGGGAGGAGACCTGCTCAACCTCTGCCTGCGCAAATTCTGACAAAACTTAATGTGTCTCACTAGAGCACTGTTGCTCTACCTCTATCTCTATAGAGTCTACTGGCACGGTCCTGCATAGCTAAATGCTATGTCTCATGAGCATGGTGGAGCTCACCTACAAAGGAGACACGTCTCATCTCTTGCTTAAAGCATGCCAACAAAAAAATCAAGACTATGTCATCTCAAACCTCAGACACATACATAGGATATACCAAGCCAATGTGGGCTCCTCTGACAATCACTAATGAACCACAATGCATTTGGAAAGACTGCTCTCTAAGCAGTATTTGACAACTAAAGTTTGCTAACTATCTCACTAAGATCAAGCTCTATCTCAGCTGAGGAACGTAGTGAATATGTCGTAACGTGTATGACGCACCACTGGGAAAAGACAAACAAATATATCTTGCACCCTCTATGTCAAATGACGAACCATCATCCAAGTGCACACAGCCAAAACTCCCACTAGAAAATTTAATGAACCACTCAGGACATGGTGTGACATGGAAAGTAGCATCGCTATCTAGTAACCATTGTGGAGAAAGTGTGCTATCCATAGACAAATATGCAAGAGGTACACTCGAGGCAAGCATGACATCATCATCACTTGCCTAGATTGCTAGTGGCATTACCTCTTTGACATGTGTCAAATCCGCATCTGGATCTTGCATACATCTCTGCTGTTTTCTCATACGTTTGAAACAATGGTGCCTAATGTGCCCTGTGTGACCACAGTGCCAACAGCGTATATGTATCGATAAGAAAGAGACCCCCATCTCTCACTGTCATAGACGTCTGCTGCCATAAGTGAATGCCAAAATGGCAACAAAGTGGGAGATCACTTGGCCACTACACAATCATGAAAACCATGACCAACGACCGATGCTCGCATATGCATAAAACAACTCCACAATATGCTATCTATAAGCATAAATTGAGACAAACTGCTGAACTGAGCATAAAGCACATAACCATATATGCAAGTAGAGAGAAAACTAGCTCAAAATATATCCCACAAGAGAAACTACCTGCAAAAATTTGCAAAAACCTGTGAGCCATGTGACTGTCTATCTGTAGCTACACAAGCATACACTAATCCTCACTCTCGCGAGAGTGGGTACAAGAACACCAAACTATGCCAAGCTGACAAAAAACCTGTCAAAGTGAGAGTAAACACTCAATCATTGTCAAAGCGGGAATATATTGACCATTGTATGAGATGAAAGAAGACTACAAACTTTTATGGTGAGAAGATGGGGAAAAACAAACAAAATTTTCTTTGCAAAATGAGTCAAAACTCAACGCAAGTCGCAAGCCAAAAAACTACAGATAACTGCCAAAGTGAGAGTAAACTCAACCAGTAAACCATCAGAGAGAAAATTACGGATACGCATAAACCATGACAAGAATCTGAGAAAAATTTGGCAGAGTTTTCCCTGAAAACTAATCAAAAACTCAAGTACAATCTATACCATAAACCATAACACCACTCAATGCCAATGAGTAGAAATGCCAAAATGGCTCCACATTTTTACATACAATGGCAATCTGCACTCAACGTACATCAACGGAGTGACCACACATAAGCAAGCGCCAAAAGAGTTTCAATTTGGAAACTTGATCAATGCAAAAACAATGCTCTCAAGAGAGCTCACCGGCACTGGAAAGTGCTCGTCAAAATGCATGTAAAATGGGCATCAACCATGTTCCATCACCATATGAAAACCATCCGCAAAGACCATGAAACCAAGCACAAAATCACTGCCAAAGTATTTTGTGAAAACTGCTCAACTTGTGTGGTACAAAAATTGTGTCTCTCAAGAGACCTCTTTGATGGTGTGTAAACGCCTCCATGACTCTTTGCCCAAATCTACCAAAAACGCTTAAACCACAAGCTCTGCACAAGATAAAATTGCATCTTCAGCTCAAAATTTATGCACCCACTTGGAGCATCTTCGGTACTTCCAAAAGTGCATCAAACTCGCACACTAAGCAAAAACAAAAAACCCTCAATTTTTGTATACAGTCATTTTGAGCTGAATATCAGCAAAACGATGAGGAATTTACAAAAACTTTCTTCTGCAAAGTTGTAGACCACGTTGAAACAGATGATTCGCGAGAGAAGAATGTTAAGATCTCTTTTCTACAAGGAGAAAAACAAACTTGAAAACAGTGTTGGTGCACACAAATGTTTAGGGTAGCACCTTCACTTATGCACAATTTTTTACATTTTCTTCTAAGCTTCCACAAGAGCATACATCACTCTCAGCTAAAGTTCATAAGCTCCAATTGCATTCTCACAAAGATTTCAAGATTTCTTGATCTCTCTACCACCAAGAGCGAGTGAGCTATTGCCTCGAAGCTCTCAAAGCCATCATGCTCCCCGCCATCACCAAACCGTAGCTCTAGTACCAATCGAAGAGTGTGTGTACGTGGATGCGTGCATGCATGGTGTTGTGTACATGTGGGAAGGAGAGAAGGAGAGAGTACAGAGTGTGTGGGTGGAGCAAGACTCTAGTATGAGCTGCCCCTTATTCTTTACACAAGAATAAGGTATGACTGGGCGCCCATAGCCTGGGCGGCTGGGCAAGGCACATACGCCTATACCCTAGCATATGCTTGACAAAAAGTACCATCTACAATTTCTCCTTGCAACCAAATAGTTTCAATCAACAATGCTCACTTTAACACTTTTTTGAGGGATGATAGCTCTCTTCTATACTTAACAATTATACATTAAACTTTGGGGTCATTAACAATTTGATGCAATAAGGGAGATATGTATTTAGATGTTAAGTTTTCTCAAGTAGATATCTTTTGCACATCCCAAGGAGAATTTGTGCATATAGTTAGATCTACTTTGTGCATATAGTTAGATCTACTGTCATGGTCCATAAGTCATTTTTTACTATGTCAAGAATGTCTAGCCAAGGATTAAGGTAGACTTATACAAATGTACCTTGCTGATGTCTATAGCACGCTTGATTATTGACAACTCATACTTCGTACACAAAGGAAGGTATAACATGCTATTTGAAAAATAGATCCCTTTCATCTTTGAAGATGAAATTTGTGTCAAAAAGTCCCTAGTTAAAACCCAAATACATAGGTTTTGAGAATGTAGAGCAAACTTGCTCATTTGGGTTTTGAACATTTAAAAACACACTCACTTAGGTTTTGAATATGTGGAAAAAACTTGCCCACTTAGTTTTTGATCGTGTGGTCAAAACGAACACATGTATTGATTGGGAGAAAGTTTCTCTTTTGAGGTTTGAACATTCAAAAAAACACTTGCTTAGATTTTCAACACGTGGTAAAACCATTTTTGAACATTTTCTTTTGCTTTTTGACCACTCTTTTTGAGCTATAACTACTCTCTCCGCATGGTCAAAACCTAGGTCAATGTGTTTTTTCACATGTTCAAAACCTATGAGTGAGTGTATCTTGTTTTTGAAGTGCAGTAGCTACGCTCTCCACACGATCAACTAGTGCGACGACTCTCTCCACATGGTCAAAACCTAGGTAAGTGTGTTCTTCCACATGTTCAAAACCTATGAGTAAGTTTTTCAATTGTTAAACACATAAGTTGATGATTGCGAGAAGGAGATGATTTAAAGAAACATCAATTGCAATTAAACATAGTAAAAGAATTTGACCATAAGATCAACACTAAGATGCCACCATGACTACAAGAGGTAAGCAATGTCTCATATACCGAAGATGACCAGTCAAATGGCTTATATATCTACAAAATTGTTTATACCTTCTAATTGTCATTGCATTCTCCTTTGAGCATGTGGTTAAGTTTTTCTCACTACCTTACAAATTTTAATATTTGAAAAATATAGTTAGAAATTCATCTCAATGCTTTTGACAATATCATTCAGTTTCACTTCTTCAGCTTGTGGGTTTTAAGTAAATGGATAAAACACTTGCACAAATATAACTTAAGCCATTGAATCCTAGCAAACTCTCTATTTTGAATGGTGTGAAACAAACATAAGTGAATCCATAGGCAATAGTTGCCATTTTAGCTTTTGCTACAATGTGATTATGATTAACAACAAATTGGAGCCACTACCTTAAGACACTTTTTTAAGACCAAAACCATTAAGATGTATTGCGAACCAACGTGTAGTATGAAATAGTACATAAACTTAAGGGACACACTTGGAGGAGAGAGAGAGAGAGAGAGAGAGAGAGGGAGGGAGAGAGAGAATTGATCTTGTTCATGTAGGTGGAGTGTGGACAAACATTCTCACTATAATTTTGACATGTGAACACAACTTTGGGCCCAGAGAGAGAGAGAGAGAGAGAGAGAGAGAGAGAGAGATGAACAAAATTGAAGGATGGAGGGGGAGACAAAGAGATAGGGAAAAAAACTTCATAGTACCAAATAGTACATAGGATTTATAATCCCAAAATTACAAGGAAAAAGAGTAAAACATGTCACAGTTCGAAAAATTATAGTGCAATCAAGGTACTAAACACCTGAAGTGGCCTTCATTTTCTCTTTCATGATAAGGCTCATGAAATCTTGGTTAGATTCCTCTACACCTTCTTGTGGTATATAAGGCACTTGTGGTTCATCTTCTTTGGTGTCTTTTGGATGAGAACTTTCTTTAGCCTTTTCATGTGCTCTAGAACAAATTCCATCAACTTCACGTTGCTCTTGCGAGTTGCAAACTATCATGATGGTTTTTCTTTGACTCAATATTCTAGCCTTTGATGCAAGACCATCTGCAAACACATCGAGGACAACCTCATGTTGGTCATTGAATGCCTTTAAAATTTTGTTGATAACTTGCTTCTTCCTTCTCACTATTGCTTTGGTCACTTGTTGCTCGTCATCAAGATCTTTGTCATTCCCCTCCACTTCAATGTGTGCATTACCCCATACTAGGGGCTTGTTTGTATTGTTGACATAGCGATTAAGGTCGACCAATTTTTTTCTCATGCTCACTAATGTTAACATCACAAATGTGTCTATGGCTCTCGAAGTAAAATTGTTGGCTAAGGGAAAGAAATAAATGCTACCAACAAGCATTTGGAACTTTATGCTCATGTGTAGAATACCATCCTCCAAAGAATCCATTTGCCTCCGAGTAAGAGAAGATAGTATGATGAATTTTTTAGGCTCTCAAGTCCTCCTTAGCAGCGAGGAGACAAGCCTCTCAAACTTGGAGGAATGCCAACTCATTCCTTCTACTCCATGTGCAACATCCAAGATAGCTACACCGATGGTAATTAGACCTTTGTACACATTATATACTAGATCAAGGGCTTCCAAATCATACCCAACAACATACACTAACCAAGGAAAGGTGCTAGAAGATTGAGGGTTTTCCTTTCTTCCAACAAAGAAATTCACTATGTCTCTTGCATCATTGGGTAGTGGACCTTGAATAGCCTTATGTGCTAGTTTTTTGGACAACCAATCACTACAAACTTTGAGCAAACATCTTTTGTGATATTGTAGTCAGTAACTAACTCATTCCATGTTTTCAAGACACTATTTTTGGTTGATATTGATGCACTGAAAAGTGTGACCAACTCTTCCTTTAACACCATGTCCTGCTTTAACTGCTTTGCCCTTGTTTTTGTATCTATAAGATCTTCCTTATCCCACTTATTTCTAAGAAATAAGATTTTCCCTTCATTGAAGTTTTTTTGCAACCTATTAATCTCTCCATCCTTTATCCCCATCAAGCAAAAAAAGATAGCCGGTGATGCTTGTCTTCCCTTCTTCCCAGATCTTTTTGCTTGAGATAATAACTCACCTTTGGCATAGTGTTTCATTATTGAAACCCATATATCAAATACTTGTTGGGAGCTTACCCCTTTATCCCCAATCTAATCAACAAAACCCTAGAAAAAATATATAGAAAATAACTTCGTAAAAAACATAACAAACGTGCTATTTCATAAAAGCAAAAAAGGTAGTGTGTGATGCTCTACCGGCCAAGGTAGCTATAGCGTGCTAGACTTGGGAAGTCCTTGTTGAGGTTTTGATGGAGATCCAAATGCCATTCATTGGTCTCGTCTCAACTACTTGAGCTGCTCAATATAAGGACCATTCTTCATGACATTATGTGATTCTTTGTTTGTCATGCGAGATAACGCTATATGCATCGTTGTTGGATATTCCACAAGTATTCAAGAATTTTGTGTTGCATATAAATGTTTGGTTGCCATGCAACCTAGTATTGTGCTTTGGATATAGATTTTTGCTGAATGTATGGAATGTAGAACTAATATATCCAATAAGAGTATGTACTCAACATGGATTCCTATACGTCATTGCTCGTAAGTGGTCTTTACTCCCCATTTTCCCTAATGTAAGTCATTAGGTAAGTTGCGGTGGCAGGAGCCATAGGATTGCTAACAAAGAGTTTTGTTAATGTCTCCACATAATCCCATGCAAGGGTTCTATATGTATAAAGTGGAGGTGCCTCCTCACATTTACCAATGGGAATGGAAAATTGTGAACTGGAACCAAATGGAAAGAACTTTCAAACATGTGAAACCCCATTTCTTCTTGTTTTCCCTTCTTGTTGCTTGACCCCGAGGAATCAAATGTCATCTCTACACCCTTGATGTGAAGAGTAACAAGTGGTTTGGGGTTCAAAACTTCAATACTTGAGGATGTAGGAGAGTCATTAACAAGTGTGTTGGCCACACTTACAGCAAGTTTATTTTTCCTGGAAGATTCCCGACCCTTCAAGTTAACAGTGTTCATAGGGGTTTCTTTTCTAGTATTGTCCTCGCAAGGCAATGTATGAATCTTCTACCTTTTCTCAAGCAACTACCATATCATTTTGCTAAAGAGAGGAATCATTCATTGTGTTGAACGTTTTGAAATGACAAGGCAACATCCCTTATCCGAGAGATATCCTCAAACAAATCCCACCCCACATTTTTTAGAGAGAAGTTGTCTTCAACCCATATCCTTTTAGAATCAAATTCCATGGGGTCAAGCTTGTAGCACATATTATTGTCCCTTAACTTAACCTCATTACAAGGAACCCCTTCCTTGCCAGCACACTCCTCTGTAATATTTTCTATCACCCCATTTTGTTCAAAACCTAATGTTTCACCTTTCTTTGTGAATAAGAGCATATATGAGTGTAATTGTCCTTATAGATTGTAGACATCAATATACCATAAAATAAAAACGCTTTAGTAAACCCATCAATCACATCAAGTCCCTTCTTTGGAGCTTTATCTTTCTTTGCCATTTGGGAGTCTATAAAAATATACAACAACAAGGCATGAGTCCACATTACTCCACATTATTATAACTTGGATATACCTAAGTACTTGCTCAACTTTTGACCATGTGGACAAAACTCACTCACTTAAAACTTACAAACAGATTGAGAGAGTTTTGACCATGTGGATAGTACTTAGAGATGGAGAGAGAGAGAGAGAGAGAGAGAGAGAGAGAGAGAGAGATATTTTATTATCGTCCTCGGAGGTCAAATATGACTAATGGGACCAAAGTTACATGTGATATAGTATGTGTATGGCTGATGAGTGACTCTCGATGCTCCAAAATTGTGGTGATGAGAGTCGCAATGGAGATCCCACACTGTGGCTGGGAGAGGAAAGTGTGTAGGTCTAAGTTATGGCTAAAATGTGAGAGAAGCAAGTTCGAATGTGACCAAAATCTGAGCACTATAGTAGTGTGTGGTACTTCGACTCTTGAACTTGCAAGAGCATAATGTTCACAGTTGATTTGACTCTTCTCCATTGCCCCAATGCCCTATCTCACATCGAAGGAAATGGGAGCTAAGCCGAATGGTTGCGATAGTGCGTATCACTGACAAGGGAATAGGCTCAAGCATGTAAGTGTGAGTACGGTTTCCTCTCTCAGCGAAGAACATGGTTTTGTAGTTGGGGGAAATATGGGTAGTGTAATGTATGAAGCGTGACCCACCGGATTTCTCCCAAGCCATGATACATTGGCGTTGTAGAAAGGCTTCAATCACTTGGGAGTCAACTGAAGCATCATGTAGAAAGTGTAATGCATCCCATCTCCCAAACCACTTCTTTATGTCTTGCATCCATCCCGTGCTCAAGATCTTGCTTTTATGCCTCTTTTGAACTTTTTTGCTTGCTTCCCATGTAATTGTAGGAAGTCGATGTGAGGGGTTTTCGATGCATCTTTATCATGTACTCCACAACCCTTTCCATCGATGTGAGGGGTTTTTGACGCATCTTTATGTTGGGGTATAAAGCCCAATGTGGTCGCCCAGGTAAGTGGGCGGGCCGCCAGGTATGTACACATATTCTTTTGTAAAAACCTAATAAGAACTCACTATGCTCTATACATTACAGTAGAGTGAGTTCACCATATCGTCGTGCTCTTATTCTCGCACTCTCTCTCGCATCGCACTTCCGCTCGTACTCCTTCAACTGCTATCAGAGCTCAGGTCGAGGCTCGGGACAGCACTGCAGGAGGCTAGAGTCACCAGCTCATATTGGAGTGAAATTCGACAGGCAAAGACACGGCCCCAAATCTCGTAGGAGAGCCTGAAGTGCTTGGTGTTGGCAGAATTTCATTCTGAGGTCATCTCGGCCACCGTTCGGCTTCGACAAAGGTCTGCGCAGGCCATTTTCGACTACGTGGTCTCGGCGGGTGCAGATCTGACTCTGCAAATTTGGGGTTTTTGTCCTACGACTGCAGGTGCTGAGGATATCCACACTCCCAGAGTGTTGATTTGTGGTTGTCTACACATCGAAGGATGGCTCACAATTCTTGGAGGCGTGTCCCATACGACACGGGCGCATCTACACATAGGCTGTAGGCGACATCCACTAGTTCATCAGGTAGCTTGTGTTTGCTGCTTGATATTCCAGATTTCATCCTGACATTGTAGGTACTTCCACATGGGATGTATTGTCAGAGATGATGTATGTCTGTTGAGGGTTTGCTGGCTGTGAGTCACGCAGCAAACAACCGCCGCAACGGTTACAGCATACAGTGGGAAATTTGTGGATGTATGACTTTGTGGGAAGTCTATGTACTGTCAGATTTACTGCAGCCTTTGTTGAGGGTCGAGTGAGGTTTTATTGAGCTGGGGGATTCTCGAATGTTGAGATCCTTTCGGTGATACAGGTCTTGGAGCGATCCCTCGAGCACCCTTAGATAGGTAGCTAGGATGTATTGACTATGAGTTAGACAGTTGGTATTGCATCTTTGCTTTACTACCGTTGAGGCATTGTCGCAGTCTATGCTTACAGGACAGTGACAGGACAATGAGAGACAGTACAGGTGCATGACAGGTTTACCCGCAGCTTACAGTGTCAGAGAGACAGTGTTTTTTGAGCTGTTTTTGGTCTGTTTTTTGAGTACACCAGAGCCATTTTACAAAGGAGACTCTGCCAAAATTTATGCAGAATCTGAAGCTTTCTTGGTTCATTTGACAAGTTGATATTGGTTCAGAGGTCAGTTTACAGGGGAAACTCTGCCGAATTTTTCCCAGGAAAGTAAACCACTGTGAAGCGTAGCTATGGCTGGATCACAGGACACTGCTCTTTACAATATCAAGAAGCTGGATGGAACCAATTTCCCATTGTGGAAGAAGGAGATTTGGCATGTGTTGGTACAAAAGAAGCAGATAAAACCTATAAAGCTCAAGGGGATAAAACCAGAAGATATGGACGAAGATGAATGGAGCGAAATGGATGAATTAGCACTTTCTACCATTATGCTGACTTTGGCAGAAAGCGTTTACTTCAATGTAACAGACGAGATGTCGGATTATCAAGCATGGTTAAAGCTGAGTGATCTTTATGAGAAGCAGAGTGCAACTTCACAGGTATACTGGCTTAAGAAGCTTGTTGACTTGAAGATGAAAGAAGGGACACCTATGTCCAATCATCTGAATGAATTCAACACAATCTACAATCAGTTGTCAGCTCAAGGTGTCAAGTTTAATGAACCTGTTAGAGCTATGTTCCTGTTGATCACATTGCCGGAAAGTTGGGACAATTTTTGCACAGCTTTGAGTAATTTTGCACCTCTCGATGGTTTGAACATAGCAGGTGTAGAAGGAAGTCTGCTTACTGAAGAAACCAATAGAAAGACAATGGACAAAGGCAAAGGAACAGCCTTAGTTGTCAGGGGAAGGACCAAAGAAAAGTACAAAGGTGGAAAGAGGAATCAGTCTCGTAGCAAGTCCCGCAGTGCTAAAGGCAAGAGTGACATAGAATGCTACCATTGTGGCAAGAAGGGTCAGATGAAAAGAGACTGCAGAGAATGGAAAGCAGAAAAAGGCAAAGAGAAAGCTGAAGACCATGGTGAGAAGAACAAGTCCTCAGTGAAGATTCAAGAAATATATGTGACAAAAACTGTTGTAGAGGATGACAGTCTAGTGTCAGGAGACATCTACTTCTTGAAGAATACAATGGACTCAGCTCTTCTTACAACATCTGATGGAAATTCACTGAGTGACTGGATTATAGACTCAGGGGCATCACTTCATGTGTCTCCAAACAAGGAGTGGTTTACTTCTTATGTGACCACTAAAGATCATGTTCGGCTAGGCAATGGGAAGACATGTGAGATCTTAGGTGTTGGAGATGTTCAATTGAAGTTTCAGAATGGCTCTTCTTTCACGCTGAAGAATGTGAGACATGTTCCCGTAATTACAAAGAGCTTGATCAGCACAGGTTTACTTGATGATGCTGGCTACGTCACGACTTTTGGACAGAACATGTGGAAGATATCCAAGGGTTCTATGACAGTAGCACATGGAGTAAAGTCTGGAGGACTTTACATGATTTATGTATCAAATGTCTCTAAAAATGTAATCAATGTAACCGAGCAGCCGAACGTTTCTTTGTGGCATAGCCGGTTAGGACATATGTCCAAGAAGGGAATGGAAATCTTGTCTTGTTCTGGTTATTTGCCTGGCTTTTCATTTAATGATTTTGAATTCTGTGAACATTGTCTGTATGGTAAGCAAACACAGCAGCCACATAAGCATAGAAGCAGTAGAAGAGATACACAGTTGGCACTTGTTCATAGTGATTTGTGTGGACCTATGCCTAACCTTTCTCTAGGGGGAGCTTCTTACTTTATGACATTTATAGATGATTACTCGAGGAAAGTATGGGTTTACTTTCTCAAGCACAAGGATGAAGCGTTTAGTGTTTTCAAAACGTTTGTTACACTTGTGGAGAATCAGAGTGGCAAGAAGCTTAAATGCTTACGCACTGACAATGGTGGAGAGTATGTTTCAAAGGCCTTTCAGGACTTTTGTGAGTCAAAAGGTATAAAACGTGAACTTACTGCTCCTTACAATCCTCCTCAAAATGGTGTTGCTGAGAGGATGAATAGGACCATACAAGAGAAGGTCAGAAGTATGTTGTCTAATGCACAGCTGCCAAATGGGTTTTGGGATGAAGCTGTATCAACAGCTGTTCATCTTGTAAATAGATCTCCTAGCAAGGTTTTGCAGAAGGATTCAGTGCCAGAGATGGTATGGCCAGGCAAAATGCCATCATACAAGCATCTCAGAGTCTTTGGCTGTGAGGCATATACTCACGTTCCAAAGGAATTTAGGAACAAACTTGAGCCAAAGAGTAGAAAGTGCATCTTTCTAGGCTATGGTAATTCTGGTGAGATGGGGTACAGACTTTGGGATCTCGAATCCAGAAAGGTTATCCGCAGAAATGATGTTCACTTTAATGAAGCCAAATATCATTCTAAACCAGAGAAAGTTGAGGAGATTAGAAGAGTTGTCTTCCAAGAAGATGGACCTGCACGTGCAAGACAAAATGTCAGGGCTCAAGAGGAGCAAGGACATGATAGATTGGACCCATAGGTTGTGGCTGAGCCTGAGCCACCTATTGTGCGTAGATCTGGACGTGTCACGCGACCTCCTGATAGGTTTGTTCCATCTATGAACTATGTCATGTTGACTGATTGCAATGAGCCTTCATGTTACAAGGAAGCAGTGCAAATGAAGGACTCCGGGAATTGGCAATTGGCCATGCAGTCAGAGATGACACCTCTGCATAAAAACAAGACATGGAAGCTAGTTAAATTACCACAGGGCAAAAAGGCTCTACCTTGTAAATGGGTTTACAGGTATAAGATCACCGCTCATGATAGTCAGCCAAAGTACAAAGCACGGCTTGTTGCCAAGGGCTTTAAGCAAGAACAAGGCATTGTCTTTGATGAAGTCTTCTCTCCGGTGGTCAAGATGACTACATTGAGATGCTTTCTTGCATTGGTTGCCATATTAGATTTGGTGTTGCACCAAATGGATGTCAAGACAACGTTCTTGCATGGTGATTTAGATGTGGAAATTTACATGCAGCAGCCAGAAGGGTTTGTTGAGAAAGGCAAGGAAGATTGGGTATGCCAGTTGTTAAAGAGTCTTTATGGCTTAAAACAATCACCAAGGGCATGGTACCATAAATTCCACAAGTTTATGCTTTCTCAAGGCTACAAACATAGTGAGTTCGATCATTGTCTATATACAAAGAAGGCTAAGGATGGTAGTTGGCTGATCCTTATTTTGTATGTGGATGACATGTTGATTGCTAGCAAGCACTTGGAAGAAATTTCAGCTTTGAAGTCAAAGATGGCAAAATTGTTTGACATGAAAGACATGGGTGAGGCAAGTCATATACTTGGTATGCGCATTGAGAGAGACAAATCAAAGAAGTTGATTTGGTTATCTCAAACAGGGTATATTGACAAGGTTTTGCAACGTTTCAATATGGAGAAGGGAAAGGCACTGAGTATTTCATTGCCACCATATGTGAAACTTAGCAAACAAGATTGTCCTGTGTCTGAGGAAGAACAAGCTGAAATGGATAAGATTCCATATGCGCGTGCAGTGGGTAGTTTGATGTATGCAATGATTGCTACTCGCCCAGACATTGCATTTGCAGTGGGAGTAGTAAGTCGATACATGTCAAACCCAGGCAAGAAACATTGGGAGGCAGTGAAAGGAATATTGAGATACCTGAAAGCTACAGAGAGTATGCGTATATGCTATGGTAGTCAGGAGCTAAGTGTAAAGGGTTTTACAGACTCAGATTATGCAGGTGACTTAGACAACCGAAGGTCTACGTTAGGGTATGTATTTACATTGGTTGGTGGAGCAGTATCATGGCGTTCTAGATTACAAGATTGTGTTACTCAATCTACTACAGAGGCTGAATATGTTGCAGCATCAGAGGCATGCAAAGAATCAATTTGGCTTAATTGACTAGTAACAGATTTGGGAATCAAAGAAGAGATGCCTGTGTTATATTGTGATAGTCAAAGTGCTATACAATTAGCTCGCAATCCAGTTTATCACTCAAAGACAAAGCATGTGGATGTGAAGTATCATTTCATCAGGGAAATGATCGAGGATAAGCAACTTCAGCTTGTCAAAGATCACACCACAGAAAATCCTGCTGATCTACTTACAAAAGGTTTTCCTTCAGAGAGCTTTGCGCATTTTCGCAAACAGTTAGGTGTAGGGTAGTACATCACTTCTCTACATCTCTTGTATATTAGCTTGTATAGTAGCTTCGCTCACACTTAAAGTACCACATTGGACTTTAAGTGGGAGGTTGTTGGGGTATAAAGCCCAATGTGGTCGCCCAGGTAAGTGGGCGGGCCGCCAGATATGTACACATATTCTTTTGTAAAAACCTAATAAGAACTCACTATGCTCTATACATTACAGTAGAGCGAGTTCACCATATCGTCGTGCTCTTCTTCTCGCACTCTCTCTCGCGTCGCACTTCTGCTCGTACTCCTTCACTTTATCATGTACTCCACAACCCTTTCCATGCCCATAACCTTAAGAGATCCCGACTCAAGAAGTAGGAGCATATATGGTGTTTGTGTCTTAACTTGGAGAAAGTTGGTAAGAAAACGCTTTTGAACATTCTCAAACTCTTTCCAAGTAGACTTTGAGATGATCCCGCCCCACACTTCAACTCCATAAAGAAGAACCGGTGTCACCATTGCATTAAAAAGATACTTCTTGAGAACCCAACAGTTGATGTTTCCCGCATTACACATATTCTCAAATGCATAATATGCTCTCTTTCCCGCTTCCAAGTGACGCATAGCACATTCATGCCACTTGTGATTGGACAGAACCTCAAGACCAAGGTACTTAAAGCTCTCAACAACTTCAAGTGTCTCATTCTTGTACACAATGTATGGCTTCTCCTTCTGGTTGGTTTTCACCACATGCATAACCTTTGTTTTGGATTCATTCACAATCAGCCCACTATGCAAGAAAAAGTTTTGAAGGACAACCATAAGCTTTTGTGCATCTTCTGAAGTGTGTACTAGAATCACTACATCATCCGCATACAACAAAAGCATGATTACCGTATTGCAAATAGTGACCTCTTCAATGCATTTTTCTTGCATAAAGTCAAGTATCATTTGTTCCAATTGATCGATGCATAGACCAAAGAGAGTTGGTGACAACGGACATCCTTGTTTAACCCCAATAATAGTGCTTACAATTTTTTTTGAAATTTCTCTTTCCATGCACAATTGACAAATCACCTTCTCATAGATTCGAGAAACCGCAAGCATAAACTCACTTGGAACTTGGAGTTCTTCCATCCTTATCCACAAATTTTAACATGGAATCATATCAAAGGCTTTCTTAAAGTCCACAAAACAACAATACAATCGCCTTCCTTTCAACCGACTTTCTTCCATGAGAACACGAAGAGTGACAAGATGATCAATGGTGCTATGGCATCACCAAAAACCCGCTTGTCCCTTTGCACGCTTGTCATTCTCTTCAGCCCAATCACTCAATTTCATCTACATTATGTACCCAAATAACTTTGCCATAAGAGACCCAATCATTATAGTCCGGTAGTTTGTTTACATTCTTTACATCCCCTCCTTTATGCAAAGGATTAACCCAATTAGTACTCCAATCATAAGGCATACCATGTTGAAGTTCAAGATTGAATATATCACACATCCACTCATGGGTAAAATCTCCCGTCCATTTGATCATCTGCGGCTTGATACCTTGTAGATATCTTGCTTTGCGAGTGGCCAACTTTTCAAGCCCACCGCATACATCCTCAATAGTGAAAAAAGAGGGCATACATGAGAGTGAACCATAAAATGACATTTTTTCAGCATTTGTTTGCTCATATAATTTCCTATAATGCGTGTACATATCCACAAGATTCAAGGTACCAAAATTCTCAACCCGCTTGTCCCTCAAGTTTCTCCAAAATCTTCCACATGCATGTGCCTTTTCTTGGACTTGAAAACATTGTTTCTTTACTTCCCATCTTCTTCTCTTCTTTTGAATCAATGCCTTGTATGTATGCAAATGACTTTGATAGTTGTTTTTGTCCACAGTTGCATCAAGCTTTATCAAGGACTTTTGGGCATGGGCATCTTGACATTCTTTATCAAACCACCTTTTGCGTGATCTATCTTTATTGATACCATGGAGATGCTTTATGGCAAAGCATTCTTCGGCACAAGAACAAATAACTTTCTTGAAAGCTTCCCATTTAGTTTCTAGTGGTGCATCATATGAAGCTTTGTCATCCATAATTTTTGCTCAACCATTTCAAAGTACATTGGTGCCCATTTGAAATTAATACATAGTGATAATTTATCTTTCTGTTGGCTAAGATTATCATGCTTAGTTGCTTCTTCACATGAAAGGTCAATACATAAGATGTATTTGGAGTCCGGGGTCCATTGACCAAACATAAAACTTTTTATGTGATACATGATGGCTTGGGAGAGTAGCATATAGTCAATCACACTGTCCCCATTATATCTCCTACATGTAAATCCATTGGTTCCACTCCACAAAGATACACCATTGGCAATGAGCATACCCATGCTAATACACATGTGCTATACATATGTGTAGAAGTAACTTTCCATAGCGATCTCGCTCTTTCTTATCCATTGAAGTATGATTATACAAGTGAACCTCCTCAAACTCCCTTGAAATATATGCATATCACATTGTTGGGTATCATGTTGCAATGTTTTTGTGCGAGCATTCATATCCCGAAATACAATAACATCACCTTCACCTTTGAAATAATCATTGTCCTCTTCTAAATAAAATGGCTGACCTCTATCCATGAAAGCATAAAAGGGGGAATCATGATGAGGAATGTAGCAACCGGCTACAAAAATGGGTGCTCTTTTTGGTGTCATAATTTTCAGCCATACATAACGTTTGTACTTGTCATCTTTCACAATTGATACAAAACCTTTCAATCCTTTCTTAACCATACATGCTATCCCTCCTTGTCCTCTTCATTGCTTGAGATTATTTGACCACATCAATGAATATACATTGTAATCCTCCAAGCCGTTAGTGTATCATGCTCCCAAGTTTCAACAAGAAGTACAAAATCGGCTTTGCTTGTTAGTTCATCAATGCCAACCCCCGCATTCCATGGGTATCCGTTACAATTCCAAAAGCATATTTTCAATTGTAGCTGAGTCTCATAGGTCACGCATCCCTATTTTCTCGAGGGACTTGCCTCCTCCTTGGGTGCATTTTCTTCATGAGAGATCTCCTTGCTTTTCTTATTATTTTCCTCACATGCCTTGCGACACATATTTTGTTGCTTAATAGTGCAATCTTCAGATACAAAACATTTTGTATCCCTCAAATAGATCCATCTATTGTCAAGGATAATCTTCACTTGGTCTCATCCGGCATGGTGCATACAATTGGCCGTTCTCCCGAGCGAGGAGCTCCTTGCTTCCCCACTCTATGTGCTCCATAGACCATAACTCCGCACATGGCAAAGTGGGTTTTGTAGAAATCTTCGATAACAATGGAAAGAGAAGGAGGTGTCTCTGACTTCTCTTTGAGAATTCCACGAATAACAATGTTCTTGGAACGTCGCTCCTGTTCCTTCAACTCCTCCACATCCACATTCTCAACATTCTTTGTTTGAACCATAGCTTGCATGAGTGAGGAATTAGAATCCACATTGCTACCACATACATCAGCCCAAGACTTGTTTGTGCATACATTTTTCATGTTGCATACATCCCGGCTCATGGTGTCAAATTTCTCCTCTTTTAATACATGGTCATGCTCTACTTTGCTCATCCGCTCCTTCAAAGCATTCAAGTCCACAAGAGAGCATTTATGTTCATTGACTTCCTCTTCAAGTTGCATCAAACTTGTTGTTTGCATCTCAAGTGTCCTCTTCAGATTATCATTCTCAACCACAAGTACCCTTAGTGTGCCATTCTCCATTGCAAGTGTTCGTAAGTCTTCGCCTTGTTTGTTTACGGTCTCTTGCAATGATACCAAGTATGCCATGATCATGGTTTCCGATGTCCTTGGTTGGGTGGTTGTGTTGCTATCTCCACACTTCGGAGATTTTGGATCATTTTCCACAATGGTTGTGGACCTTGTTGAAGAAAAAGAACCCTTGCGAGTGCCGGAAGACATTGTATATAAAATAAGAGATGAGTGTCAATTTTCTTGAACCTGTTCACTTCAGAAATGCTGCTACAGAAATTCCTTCCATAACTTTGAAATTTTTGTCTTAACATCTATGCATAGAGGGCTTTGTGCTCTTCGATTGAGGCTATAGAGCACCCAAATCGAAGTTTGGATAAGGAAGTTATGATCAAAAGAGTGAACTGCTGTCTACTAGGTCAATAAACGGCTGCGCTTTATATATATATATATATATATATATATATATATATATATATATATATATATATATATATAGATATATATATATATATATAGAGAGAGAGAGAGAGAGAGAGAGAGAGAGAGCCATGTGGACAAAACTAATGGCAGAATGACAAAGCCATGAATCTAAGTGAGTGAGAGAAATTACAAAACCTGGAGAGGGAGGGATAAATTTTGACCATGTGGACAAAACTCAGGGATGGAGGGGGGACACAGAGAGAGAGAGAGAGAGAGAGAGAGAGAGAGAGAGAGAGAGAGAGAGAGAAAGAGAGAGAGAGAGAGAGAGAGAGAGAGAGAAGAGAGGGAGAGGAACAAACTCACTCACATATATGCGACCAAGTGAAAAAAGATCACTCACTAAGAGAGAGTGTAAAAACATCATTTCAAAAGTTCTGACCATGTGGTCAGAAATGAGGGATGAAGGGGGGAGATAGAGGGATGAGGAAGCCATTGGTAAATCTAGCAGAGCTAGAGGGAAAATACAAAACTTAGGAGGGGGTGATAGAGTTTTGACCATGTGGACAAAACTTTAGGGGGCACAAAGAGAGAGAGAGAGAGAGAGAGAGAGAGAGAGAGAGAGAGAGAGAGAGAGAGAGAGAGAGAGAGAGATAGATTTTATTATCGTCCTCGGAGGTCAAATATGACCTATGGGACCAAAGTTACATGTGATGTAGTATGTGTATGGCTGATGGGTGACTCTCGATGCTCCAAAATTGTAGTGATGAGAGTCGCAATGGAGAGCCCACACTTTGGCTGGGAGAGGAAAGTGTGTAGGTCTAAGTTATGGCTGAAAATGTGAGAGAAGCAAGTTCGGATGTGATCAAAAGATGAGCACTCTAGTAGTGTGTGGTACTCAGACTCTCGAACTTGCAGTGAGCATAATGTGCACAATCGATTTGACTCTTCTCCATTGCCCCAACGCCCTATCTCGCATCGAAGGAAATGGGAGCTAAGCCGAATTGCTGCGATAGTGCGTATCGCGGACAAGGGAATAGGCTCAAGCATGTAAGTGTGAGTACGGTTTCCTCTCTCAGCGAAGAACATGGTTTTGTAGTTGGGGGCAATATAGGTGGTGTAATGTATGAAGCGTGACCCACCGGATTTCTCCCAAGCCGTAATACATTGGCGTTGTAGAAAAGCTTCATTCACTTGAGAGTCAATTGAAGCATCATGTAGCAAGTGTAATGCATCCCATCTCCCAAACCACTTCTTTATGTCTTGCATCCATCCCGTGCTCAAGATCTTGCTTTTATGCGTCTTTTGAACTTTTTTGCTTGCTTCCCATGCAATTGTAGGAAGTCGATGTGAGGGGTTTTGACGCATCTTTATCATGTACTCCACAACCCTTTCCATGCCCATAACCTCAATTGGAAGAGATCCCGACTCAAGAAGTAGGAGCATATATGGTGTTTGTGTCTTAACTTGGAGAAAGTTTGTAAGAAAACGCTTTTGGACATTCTCAAACTCTTTCCAAGTAGACTTTGAGATGCTCCCGCTCCACACTTCAACTCCATAAAGAAGAATCGGTGTCACCAATGCATCAAAAAGATACTTCTTGAGAACCCAACACTTGATGTTTCCCGCATTACACATGTTCTCAAATGCATAATATGCTCTCTTTCCCGCTTCCAAACGACGCATAGCACATTCATGCCACTTGTGATTGGATGGAACCTCAAGGCCAAGGTACTTAAAGCTCTCAACAACTTCAAGTATCTCGTTGTTGTACACAATGCATGGCTTCTCCTTATGGTTGGTTTTCACAAGCATAACCTTTGTTTTGGATTCATTTACAATCAGCCCACTATGCAAGCAAAAGTTCTCAGGGACAACCATAAGCTTTTGTGCATCTTCTAAAGTGTGTGCTAGAAGCACTACATCATCCGCATACAACAAAAGCATGATTACCGCATTGCAAATAGTGACCTCTTCAATGGCTTCTTCTTGCATAAAGTCAAGTACCATTTGTTCCAATTGATGGATGCATAGACCAAAGAGAGTTGGTGACAATGGACATCCTTGTTTAACCCCAATAGTGCTTACAAAAATTTCTGAAATTTCTCTTCCCATGCGCAATTGACAAATCACCTTCTCATAGATTCGAGAAACCGCAAGCATAAACTCACTTGGAACTTGGAGTTCTTCCATCCTTATCCACAAATTTTAACATGGAATCATATCAAAGGCTTTCTTAAAGTCCACAAAACAACAATACGATCGCTTTCCTTTCAACCGACTTTCTTCCATGAGAACACGAAGAGTGACAAGATGATCAATGGTGCTATGGCATCACCAAAAACCCGCTTGTCCCTTTGCACGCTTGTCATTCTCTTCAGCCCTATCACTCAATTTCATCTCCATTATGCACCCAAACAACTTTGCCATAAGAGACCCAATCATTATAGTCTGATAGTTGCTTACATTCTTTACATCCCCTCCTTTATGCAAAGGCTTAACCCAATTAGTACTCCAATCATAAGGCATACCATGTTGAAGTGCAAGGTTGAACATATCACACATCCACTCATGGGTAAAATCTCCCGTCCATTTGATCATCTCCGGCTTGATACCTTGAAGATCTTGAAGGAGTACGAGCGGAAGTGCGACGCGACAGAGAGTGCGAGAAGAAGAGCACGACGATATGGTGAACTCGCTCTACTGTAATGTGTAGAGCATAGTGAGTTCTTATTAGGTTTTTACAAAAGAATATGTGTACATACCTGGCGGCCCTCCTACTTACCTGGGCGACCACATTGGGCTTTATACCCCAACAACCTCCCACTTAAAGTCCAATGTGGTACTTTAAGTGTTGAAAGAAGCTACTATACAAGCTAATATACAAGAGATGTAGAGAAGTGATGTACTACCCTACACCTAACTGCTTGCGAAAATGCGCAAAGCTCTCTGAGGGAAGTCCTTTTGTAAGTAGATCAGCAGGATTTTCTGTGGTGTGAACTTTGACAAGCTGAAGTTGCTTATCCTCGAGCATTTCCCTGATGAAATGATACTTCACATCCACATGCTTTGTCTTTGAGTGATAAACTGGATTGCGAGCCAATTGTATAGCACTTTGACTATCACAATATAACACAGGCATCTCTTCTTTGATTCCCAAATCTGTTACTAGTCGATTAAGCCAAATTGATTCTTTGCATGCCTCTGATGCTGCAACATATTCAGCCTCTGTAGTAGACTGAGTAACACAATCTTGTAATCTAGAACGCCATGATACTGCTCCACCAGCCAATGTAAAGACATACCCTGACGTAGACCTTCGGTTGTCTAAGTCACCTGCATAATCTGAGTCTGTAAAACCCTTTACACTTAGCTCCTGACTCCCATAGCATATACGCATACTCTTTGTAGCTTTTAGGTATCTCAATATTCCTTTCACTGCCTCCCAATGTTTCTTGCCTGGGTTTGACATGTATCGACTTACTACTCCCACTGCAAATGCAATGTCTGGGCGAGTAGCAATCATTGCATACATCAAACTACCCACTGCAGACGCATATGGAATCTTATCCATTTCAGCCTATTCTTTCTCAGACACAGGATAATCTTGTTTGCTAAGTTTCACATATGGTGGCAATGGAACACTCAACGCCTTTCCCTTCTCCATATTGAAACGTTGCAAAACCTTGTCAATATACTCTATTTGAGATAACCAAATCAACTTCTTTGATCTGTCTCTCTCAATGCGCATACCAAGTATATGACTTGCCTCACCCATGTCTTTCATGTCAAACGATTTTGCCATCTTTGACTTCAAAGCTGAAATTTCTTCCAAGTGCTTGCCAGTAATGAACATGTCATACACATACAAAATAAGGATCAGCCAACTACCATCCTTAGCCTTCTTTGTATATAGACAGTGATCGAACTCACTATGTTTGTAGCCTTGAGAAAGCATAAACTTGTGGAATTTATGGTACCATGCCCGCGGTGATTGTTTTAAGCCATAAAGACTCTTTAACAACTGGCATACCCAATCTTCCTTGCCTTTCTCAACAAACCCTTCTGGCTGCTGCATGTAAATTTCCACATCTAAATCACCATGCAAGAACGCTGTCTTGACATCCATTTGGTGCAACACCAAATCTAATATGGCAACCAATGCAAGAAAGCATCTCACTGTAGTCATCTTGACCACCGGAAAGAAGACTTCATCAAAGTCAATGCCTTGTTCTTGCTTAAAGCCCTTGGCAACAAGCCTTGCTTTGTACTTTGGCTGACTATCATGAGCGGTGATCTTATACCTGTAAACCCATTTACAAGGTAGAGCCTTTTTGCCCTGTGGTAACTTAACTAGCTTCCATGTCTTGTTTTTATGCAGAGCTGTCATCTCTGACTGCATGGCCAATTGCCAATTCCCGGAGTCCTTCATTTGCACTGCTTCCTTGTAACATGAAGGCTCATTCCAATCAGTCAACATGACATAGTTCATAGATGGAACAAACCTATCAGGAGGTCGCGTGACACGTCCATATCTACGCACAATAGGTGGCTCAGGATCAGCCACAACCTGTGGTTCCACTCTATCCTGTCCTTGCTCCTCTTGAGACCTGACATTTTGTCTTGCACGTGTAGGTCCATCTTCTTGGAAGACAACTCTTCTAATCTCCTCAACCCTCTCTGGTTTAGAATGATATTTGGATTCATTAAAGTGAACATCATTGCTGCGGATAACCTTTCTGGATTCGGGATCCCAAAGTCTGTACCCCATCTCACGAGAATTACCATAGCCTAGAAAGATGCACTTTCTACTCTTTGGCTCAAGTTTGTTCCTAAATTCCTTTGGAACGTGAGTATATGCCTCACAACCAAAGACTCTGAGATGCTTGTATGAGGGCATTTTGCCTGACCATACCATCTCTGGCACTGAATCCTTCTGCAAAACCTTGCTAGGAGATCTATTTACAAGATGAACAGCTGTTGATACAGCTTCACCCCAAAACCCATTTGGCAGTTGTGCATTAGACAACATACTTCTGACCTTCTCTTGTATGGTCCTATTCATCCTCTCAGCAACACCATTTTGAGGAGGATTGTAAGGAGCAGTAAGTTCACGTTTTATACCTTTTGACTCACAAAAGTCCTGAAAGGCCTTTGAAACATACTCTCCACCATTGTTAGTGCGTAAGCATTTAAGCTTCTTGCCACTTTGATTCTCCACAAGTGTCACAAACGTTTTGAAAACACTAAACGCTTCATCCTTGTGCTTAAGAAAGTAAACCCATACTTTCCTCGAGTAATCATCTATAAATGTCATAAAGTAAGAAGCTCCCCCTAGAGATAGGTTAGACATAGGTCCACACAAATCACTATGAACAAGTGCCAACTGTGTATCTCTTCTACTGCTTCTATGCTTATGTGGTTGCTGTGTTTGCTTACCATACAGACAATGTTCACAGAATTCAAAATCATTAAATGAAAAGCCAGGAAAATAACCAGAACGAGACAAGATTTCCATTCCCTTCTTGGACATATGTCCTAATCGGCTATGCCACAAAGAAACGTTCGGCTGCTCGGTTACATTGATTACATTTTTAGAGACATTTGATACATAAATCATGTAAAGTCCTCCAGACTTTACTCCATGTGCTACTGTCATAGAACCCTTGGATATCTTCCACATGTTCTGTCCAAAAGTGGTGACGTAGCCAATATCATCAAGTAAACCTGTGTTGATCAAGCTCTTTGTAATTGCGGGAACATGTCTCACATTCTTCAGCGTGAAAGAAGAGCCATTCTGAAACTTCAATTGAACATCTCCAACACCTAAGATCTCACATGTCTGCCCATTACCTAGCCGAACATGATCTTTAGTGGTCACATAAGAGGTAAACCACTCCTTGTTTGGAGACACATGAAGTGATGCCCCTGAGTCTATAATCCAGTCACTCAGTGCATTTCCATCAGATGCTGTAAGAAGATGTGAGTCCATTGTATTCTTCAAGAAGTAGATGTCTCCTGACACTAGACTGTAATCCTCTGCAACAGTGTTTGTCACATATATTTCTTGAATCTTCACTGAGGACTTGTTCTTCTCACCATGGTCTTCAGCTTTCTCTTTGCCTTTTTCTGCTTTCCATTCTCTGCAGTCTCTTTTCATGTGACCCTTCTTGCCACAATGGTAGCATTCTATGTCACTCTTGCCTTTAGCACTGCGGGACTTGCTACGAGACTGATTCCTCTTTCCACCTTTGTACTTTTCTTTGGTCCTTCCCCTGACAACTAAGGTTGTTCCTTTGCCTTTGTCCATTGTCTTTCTATTGGTTTCTTCAGTAAGCAGACTGCCTTCTACACCTGCTATGTTCAAACCATCTGGAGGTGCAGAATTACTCAAAGCTGTGCGAAAAGTGTCCCAACTTTTCGGTAATGTGATCAACAGGAACATAGCTCTAACAGGTTCATCAAACTTGACACCTTGAGCTGAAAACTGACTATAGATGGAAAAGATGGAGGTTGCCTGCATTAGCAACCAGATTCATGACCCTACGCAAATGTTACGCCTTCTCCAAATTTGTTTGAAGAGTGATGCACGAGCTTGGTCCAAAGCATTTGAAGAGGAGTTGCGTATGGCTGATCCACCTATAAGATTGAGTTGGGACAATCTAAGGCATGGATTGGAAGTGGAGTTTGTGAAGATAGAAGACCCTGACAAAGTGTGGCAAGAAGTACAGGCTTTGGTGCAAAAGGAAGGTGAGCCAGTAGATGCGTACATACGTAAGTTTTCATTGGCATGGGAGCGAATGTGCAAGGCTTTAGCACCACAGGTACCCCCGCCTGACATGATGAAGAAGGACAGGTTCTTGGCTGGTCTTTGGGAGAATATACGTTGGAGAGTGGAGCTAAAGAAGCCTAGGACATATGAAGATGCACTAGAGGTAGCAAGGAACAAAGAGTGGAAGCTGAGGAAAATGAGCCAGTTAGGGGTGGAGTCTTTGCCAATGAGGTCTGAATTTCAGCCTATAGAGTCTTTACAAGGGCGCATGTCAGGGGTTCATCATGAACCAGTGGTTCCTGTTACTACTCAGGTTATGCCAGCAGTGGTCACTACAGCAGTGCAAGATGATGGCCTAAGGCAAGACATGAGGCAAGTGGTTGATCTGATGAAGAATCTCAGCCTAAACATGCTAGGTCAAGTGGGAAATAATCGAGGTCGAGGGAGGTTTGCAAATCAGCAAGGAGGTGAAGAAAGGCCTAGGAATGGTGTTGGACAAAGTAATAGTAGGTTTTGGAGGCAGACGCCCACATGTTATAATTGTGGAGAGTTGGGTCACATCAGCCCGCAATGTGATAAGCCACCAAGGATGGGGGGAGACATGTATCCATTGCCAAGACAGGTGCTAACTAGGTCAAATGATTATGGCATCGAAATTAAGGGAGACGAAGGAACCAGTGGACTGACCCAGGAGGAAAAGGGAAAGACAAAAGTGCTAAGTGTAGTCACCTTGGAGAAGGCATCAAAGCTAGAGGATACATTAGTGATGCCTATTGGGAAGAGGACCACAGAGGATAAGGAAGGAAGAAGTGCCCCAGGTCCTAGTAAGAAGAAAGGAAAGAGCCATGAAGGCGAGGATGTCAAGGCCAAGAGGAAAAGGAGAGCTCGTCGAAAGTTTCATGTTTCAGATTTTCCACTAGGGGATGGGCAATTAAGCTATGACTTGAAGGAGGATCTGACGAGCAGGAAGGCAGATGTTACTTTTGGGCAGCTTATAGAGATGGTGCCTAAGCTAAAGCGACAGTGGAAGAGGATGGTTAACCCAATGGAGAAAGAGCCAGAGAGAGGTTCAGTGAAGGTGTTGGCAATGGACGAGCTACCAGACATTTGTCCAATAGTAGATGTGTGGCATAAAAGGAAAAATTTGGGACAAGGTTATGTGGATGGCGGAGCCCAAATATGCGTCATAACACACTCATGCGTTGAGAAGATGGGTCTCACAGTGGCTGGGGTGTCAGGTTTTCGGATCAGATTGGCAAACCATCAAAAAGTAAAATGCTTGGGTGTTGTAAAGAGCTTAGAAGTGGAGGCATATGATGCAAAGGCAGTGGTTGATTTTCATGTGATGCCAGCAGGGTTGGGAGCATATCCTATTATACTGGGCAGACCATGGTTACGTGCAGTGGGAGCTGTTCAAGATTGGCGACATGGTACGATTAGCCTCTATGGAAAGACAGGTACCAAGAAGCTTTATAATATGGACACAAGGAAACGATTAGAGGAGCTTTATGAAGATGAGGATGAGTCTAGTGATGAAGACTCTTCCACGGTGACAGATGAGGATAGTGATAGCACTACCAGCAGTGATGAGGATGTTGATGTTGCATTTCTTTTGATGGATAAAGAAATCCAGGAGTGTGGTTTAGTCGCATTTGCGAATGAAGTTGAAGATGAAAGTGAAGGACCTTATGAAGTGATTGAAGGGCTGATGCAAACCAAGGTTGAGTTGTCAAAAAAGCAGGAATTAATGACGCAAATGATCAGTGGAGACCTCTCAGCTATGGAGAAGGAGATATATTTGTACATGCAGGTCTATGCCAAAGTAATTGATGATTTTCTTGATGGGAGGTTGATAAATGGCATCTCTACAGGTTTTCCTTGGGAACCAGGTGAAAGTTTGATTAAGCTTTTGATGCAAGGAATGCCAAGTGTTTTTGTGTGGGATCCAGGTGGAATGAGCATCTACTAGTGTTACTGCTGCTGAGCATGAATGCTCTAGCAGGCTAGGGGGTGGGCAAATTATGTCAGGAGTTTTTTGGAGCAAGGGATTGCGCATATGTACATACACATGCATGGTGCATCAAATAAAGGATTGCCCATTTTCCTTAGCCAGGTGGTTACGTGGGGCCCACATGTGTACAGGTAGGACACCATGTACATAGTGCATCGATTTTCATCGTTATTAGTACCATTGTGTTTTTCTACAATAAGGAGGAGTTGGTAGCGCGTAAAACTTCTCGAGGAAGCTATCCGCGGGCCGACGACGTGAGGTCAGCAGGTGCGTCAGATGGCATCTAGTGGCGTCAGGAGGGCGAACGAGGTCAATATTTGCACGCAGATGAGGACGGACACAACGTGGGTGTTTTCTTGTGAGAGTTGCGCGGAAATGTCATCATTAGGACCATTTTTTGGGGCCACTTCACGTGGTGGCGAGATGCATTATTGGAAAAAAACTGAGTGCCAGATGTGCGAATGATGCAAAAAGGTGACAACTATGCACTGCGAGGTCAGTTTTTGGCCTGTTCGGGGTCCGTTTGAGGTCATCTAAAAGGCCAAGGGTGCCCAACTAATAAAGCTAAGTGTGGGAACTGAAAAAACTGAGAGAAGACCAGAAAAAACGTGGAGAAGAGAGGAGGAACAGCCGCAGGTGTGTTTTTTTGGGTTTTTGGAGCCTGTTTTGGCCGTAAACTGCTCATCCGATGTCGGATTTGAGCACTTTGACATTGTAGACTGGGGTTTTGGGCCGTTCCGGACGCGATGGCGCTGTCCATTTTGCCAAATTCCTCACTCTTTTTCTGCTGTTTTTCTGTGTAATCTTCTCCGGTGAGTGAAGCTTCTTCTCCAATTTGTGATTGTATCTGGTATCTTTTACCCATATTGTGTGAGCTATTTGCCCCATTGGTGTTGGCCCAAGCTCAATTGTATCTAAACATCAGAAATTCTCCTCTTTTGAGCTGAGTTTTTTGGGTGTGTGTGTGTGTGTCTCTGTGTGGAGTGGACAAGTGGATAGTTTCTCTCCTCTCACTCCAGAGGTGTGTTCCCTGTCTCGGCCAGGTGTGTTGTCTAAGCCGAGTGGTGCCCCATAGTGTGTGTGTGTATCTTCCCAAGAGTGTGTGTCGGGTCGTTATAGAGGCGCTGTGTGTGTTTTCATCCCGCTCACATTCTTTTGGCGCCCCCACGGAGGATCTTCTTCGAGTACCTTCTGCTTCGAGCTTCGAGCTTCGCGATTACAGGTTGCAGGTTGCAGATTACAGATTACAGGTTACAGGTTACAGGGACAGGTACAGGTACAGGTGATTCACACAGGTACAGGTAGCTGGAGTACAGTGATGTCACTTGCAGTTGTTGTGGGAATGCATCACTTGGCGCCTATTTGAGCGCATTGTCTGTTGGATTGTACGTTACTTGTGGAAACTGCCATTGTACGCCTTTGTGGAGCCATATATGGTTTTATTTGGCAGTCCCAGCCATTTCTGAGACTTGGTCTGGAAGATAGTCATTTCTGAGACTTGACTATACGCGATTTGCATTAGCTTTCGTGTGAGGGTCGATAGCGTGAGGTTTTTATTGAGCTGGGGGATTCTCAAATGTGGAGATCCTTTCGGTGATACAGGTAGCTGGAGCACCCTTTTCGTGACCTCGCCATAGGCTATGTACTAGTGAGTCCTACTTGATGCTCGGGTTCTATTGTTGACAGTTTATGCATACATAGACAGTCTATATTTTGGGTTCCTACTGCTCTACTTCTGGGGAAACTCTGTCGAAATTTTCCCAAGTTATGATGGCTGGTTTTTTGGTATTTTGAGCCATTTATGCTGTTATGCTGCTGAAATTTTGGCAAAATCAGAGGTTGAGTCAGGTGTGCCTTCTTGGGAGCTTCATGGTTGGCTTTAATGGATGATCAAAATGGCCCTCAGTTCACTCCTTTTCATTTAACGCAAAGAATTCAGATTAATGTTCATGTGTCCAGGAAGATCTTTTTCCAGCAGCGCATAGTCTTTATGTTTGGGCCAAGAAGATTGAGAGAGATCCTGGAATGTCCTTTGCCTGTTGTCATTCCGATGATCAACTATGAAAACTCATTTGATGTGCATGTGTTTGTCCTTATCTAAAGTTGAGCTCCATTGAAGTTTTTGGGGATTGGGAAGTGAAAAGTTTTGGGTTCTTGCACGTGTGTTCGAAGGGGTTCTCAAAGCATCATAATTTGGGTAGCCATGGCTTTCTCTTATCCCGAGTTTCATGGAAGAAGTGATGAAGATGTGGAAGAATTTTTGGAAAAGATGGAGGTTGCCTGCATTAGCAACCAGATTCATGACCCTACGCAAATGTTACGCCTTCTCCAAATTTGTTTGAAGAGTGATGCACGAGCTTGGTCCAAAGCATTTGAAGAGGAGTTGCGTATGGCTGATCCACCTATAAGATTGAGTTGGGACAATCTAAGGCATGGATTGGAAGTGGAGTTTGTGAAGATAGAAGACCCTGACAAAGTGTGGCAAGAAGTACAGGCTTTGGTGCAAAAGGAAGGTGAGCCAGTAGATGCGTACATACGTAAGTTTTCATTGGCATGGGAGCGAATGTGCAAGGCTTTAGCACCACAGGTACCCCCGCCTGACATGATGAAGAAGGACAGGTTCTTGGCTGGTCTTTGGGAGAATATACGTTGGAGAGTGGAGCTAAAGAAGCCTAGGACATATGAAGATGCACTAGAGGTAGCAAGGAACAAAGAGTGGAAGCTGAGGAAAATGAGCCAGTTAGGGGTGGAGTCTTTGCCAATGAGGTCTGAATTTCAGCCTATAGAGTCTTTACAAGGGCGCATGTCAGGGGTTCATCATGAACCAGTGGTTCCTGTTACTACTCAGGTTATGCCAGCAGTGGTCACTACAGCAGTGCAAGATGATGGCCTAAGGCAAGACATGAGGCAAGTGGTTGATCTGATGAAGAATCTCAGCCTAAACATGCTAGGTCAAGTGGGAAATAATCGAGGTCGGGGGAGGTTTGCAAATCAGCAAGGAGGTGAAGAAAGGCCTAGGAATGGTGTTGGACAAAGTAATAGTAGGTTTTGGAGGCAGACGCCCACATGTTATAATTGTGGAGAGTTGGGTCACATCAGCCCGCAATGTGATAAGCCACCAAGGATGGGGGGAGACATGTATCCATTGCCAAGACAGGTGCTAACTAGGTCAAATGATTATGGCATCGAAATTAAGGGAGACGAAGGAACCAGTGGACTGACCCAGGAGGAAAAGGGAAAGACAAAAGTGCTATGTAGTCACCTTGGAGAAGGCATCAAAGCTAGAGGATACATTAGTGATGCCTATTGGGAAGAGGACCACAGAGGATAAGGAAGGAAGAAGTGCCCCAGGTCCTAGTAAGAAGAAAGGAAAGAGCCATGAAGGCGAGGATGTCAAGGCCAAGAGGAAAAGGAGAGCTCGTCGAAAGTTTCATGTTTCAGATTTTCCACTAGGGGATGGGCAATTAAGCTATGACTTGAAGGAGGATCTGACGAGCAGGAAGGCAGATGTTACTTTTGGGCAGCTTATAGAGATGGTGCCTAAGCTAAAGCGACAGTGGAAGAGGATGGTTAACCCAATGGAGAAAGAGCCAGAGAGAGGTTCAGTGAAGGTGTTGGCAATGGACGAGCTACCAGACATTTGTCCAATAGTAGATGTGTGGCATAAAAGGAAAAATTTGGGACAAGGTTATGTGGATGGCGGAGCCCAAATATGCGTCATAACACACTCATGCGTTGAGAAGATGGGTCTCACAGTGGCTGGGGTGTCAGGTTTTCGGATCAGATTGGCAAACCATCAAAAAGTAAAATGCTTGGGTGTTGTAAAGAGCTTAGAAGTGGAGGCATATGATGCAAAGGCAGTGGTTGATTTTCATGTGATGCCAGCAGGGTTGGGAGCATATCCTATTATACTGGGCAGACCATGGTTACGTGCAGTGGGAGCTGTTCAAGATTGGCGACATGGTACGATTAGCCTCTATGGAAAGACAGGTACCAAGAAGCTTTATAATATGGACACAAGGAAACGATTAGAGGAGCTTTATGAAGATGAGGATGAGTCTAGTGATGAAGACTCTTCCACGGTGACAGATGAGGATAGTGATAGCACTACCAGCAGTGATGAGGATGTTGATGTTGCATTTCTTTTGATGGATAAAGAAATCCAGGAGTGTGGTTTAGTCGCATTTGCGAATGAAGTTGAAGATGAAAGTGAAGGACCTTATGAAGTGATTGAAGGGCTGATGCAAACCAAGGTTGAGTTGTCAAAAAAGCAGGAATTAATGACGCAAATGATCAGTGGAGACCTCTCAGCTATGGAGAAGGAGATATATTTGTACATGCAGGTCTATGCCAAAGTAATTGATGATTTTCTTGATGGGAGGTTGATAAATGGCATCTCTACAGGTTTTCCTTGGGAACCAGGTGAAAGTTTGATTAAGCTTTTGATGCAAGGAATGCCAAGTGTTTTTGTGTGGGATCCAGGTGGAATGAGCATCTACTAGTGTTACTGCTGCTGAGCATGAATGCTCTAGCAGGCTAGGGGGTGGGCAAATTATGTCAGGAGTTTTTTGGAGCAAGGGATTGCGCATATGTACATACACATGCATGGTGCATCAAATAAAGGATTGCCCATTTTCCTTAGCCAGGTGGTTACGTGGGGCCCACATGTGTACAGGTAGGACACCATGTACATAGTGCATCGATTTTCATCGTTACTAGTACCATTGTGTTTTTCTACAATAAGGAGGAGTTGGTAGCGCGTAAAACTTCTCGAGGAAGCTATCCGCGGGCCGACGACGTGAGGTCAGCAGGTGCGTCAGATGGCATCTAGTGGCGTCAGGAGGGCGAACGAGGTCAATATTTGCACGCAGATGAGGACGGACACAACGTGGGTGTTTTCTTGTGAGAGTTGCGCGGAAATGTCATCATTAGGACCATTTTTTGGGGCCACTTCACGTGGTGGCGAGATGCATTATTGGAAAAAAACTGAGTGCCAGATGTGCGAATGATGCAAAAAGGTGACAACTATGCACTGCGAGGTCAGTTTTTGGCCTGTTCGGGGTCCGTTTGAGGTCATCTAAAAGGCCAAGGGTGCCCAACTAATAAAGCTAAGTGTGGGAACTGAAAAAACTGAGAGAAGACCAGAAAAAACGTGGAGAAGAGAGGAGGAACAGCCGCAGGTGTGTTTTTTTGGGTTTTTGGAGCCTGTTTTGGCCGTAAACTGCTCATCCGATGTCGGATTTGAGCACTTTGACATTGTAGACTGGGGTTTTGGGCCGTTCCGGACGCGATGGCGCTGTCCATTTTGCCAAATTCCTCACTCTTTTTCTGCTGTTTTTCTGTGTAATCTTCTCCGGTGAGTGAAGCTTCTTCTCCAATTTGTGATTGTATCTGGTATCTTTTACCCATATTGTGTGAGCTATTTGCCCCATTGGTGTTGGCCCAAGCTCAATTGTATCTAAACATCAGAAATTCTCCTCTTTTGAGCTGAGTTTTTTGGGTGTGTGTGTGTGTGTCTCTGTGTGGAGTGGACAAGTGGATAGTTTCTCTCCTCTCACTCCAGAGGTGTGTTCCCTGTCTCGGCCAGGTGTGTTGTCTAAGCCGAGTGGTGCCCCATAGTGTGTGTGTGTATCTTCCCAAGAGTGTGTGTCGGGTCGTTATAGAGGCGCTGTGTGTGTTTTCATCCCGCTCACATCGTGTGCTACATTGAAGTAAACGCATTCTGCCAAAGTCAGCATAATGGTAGAAAGTGCCAATTCATCCATTTTGCTCCATTCATCTTCGTCCATATCTTCTGGTTTTATCCCCTTGAGCTTTATAGGTTTTATCTGCTTCTTTTGTACCAACACATGCCAAATCTGCTGCTTCCACAATGGAAAATTGGTTCCATCCAGCTTCTTGATATTGTAAAGAGCAGTGTCCTGTGATCCAGCCATAGCTACATTTCATAGTAGTTTACTTTCCTGGGAAAAATTCGGCAGAGTTTCCCCTGTAAACTGACCTCTGAACCAATATCAACCTGTCAAATGAACCAAGAAAGCTTCAGATTCTGCATAAATTTCGGCAGAGTCTCCTTTGTAAAATGGCTTTGGTGTACTCAAAAAACAGACCAAAAAACATCTCAAAAAACACTGTCTCTCTGACACTGTAAGCTGCAGGTAAACCTGTCCTGCACCTGTACTGTCTCTGACTGTCCTGTCACTGTCCCGTAAGCATAGACTGCGACAATACCTCAACGGCAGTAAATCAAAGATGCAATCCCAACTGTCTAACTCACAGTCAATACATCCTAGCTGCCTATCTAAGGGTGCTTGAGGGATCGCTCCAAGACCTGTATCACCGAAAGGATCTCAACATTCGAGAATTCCCCAGCTCAATAAAACGTCACTCGACCCTCAACAAAGGCTGCAGTAAATCTGACAATACATAGACTTCCCACAAAGTTATACATCCACAAATTTCCCACTGTATGCTGTAACCGCTGCGGCGGTTGTTTGCTGCGTGACTCACAGCCAGCAAACCCTCAACAAACATACATCATCTCTGACAATTACATCCCATGTGGAAGTACCTGCAATGTCAGGATGAAATCTGGAATATCAAGCAGCAAACACAAGCTACCTGATGAACTAGTGGATGTCGCCTACAGTCTGTGTGTAGATGCGCCCGTGTCGTATGTGACACGCCTCCAAGAACTGTGAGCCATCCTTCGATGTGTAGACAACCACAAATCAGCACTCTGCGAGTGTCGATATCCTTAGCACCTGCAGTCGTAGGCCAAAAACCCCAAATTTGCAGAGTCGGATCTGCACCCGCCGAGACCATGTAGTCAAAAATGGCCTGTGCAGAACTTTGTCGAAGCCGAACGGTGACCGAGATGACCTCAGAATGAAATTCTGAGGACACCAAGCCCTACAGGCTTACCCACAAGATTTGAGGCCGTGTCTTTGCCTGTCGAATTTCACTCCAATCTGATTTGGTGACTCTAGCCTCCTGCAGTGCTGCCCCGAGCCTCGATCTGAGCTCTGATACCAGTTGAAGGAGTACGAGCGGAAGTGTGATGCAAGAGAGAGTGCGAGAAGAAGAGCACGACGATATGGTGAACTCGCTCTACTGTAATGTGTAGAGCATAGTGAGTTCTTATTAGGTTTTTACAAAAGAATATGTGTACATACCTGGCGGCCCGCCCACTTACTTGGGCGACCACATTGGGCTTTATACCCCAACAGATCTCCCGCTTTGCGAGTGGCCAACTTTTCAAGCCCACCGCATACATCCTCAATAGTAAAAAAAGACGGCATACATGGGAGTGAACCATAGAATGGCATTTTTTCAGTATTTGGTTGCTCATATAATTGCCTACAATGTGTGTACATATCCACTATACTCAAGTTACCAAAATTCTCAACCTGCTTGCCTCTCAAGTTTCTCCAAAATCTTCCACATGCATGTGCCTTTTCTTGGACTTGAAATTCTTGTTGCTTTACTTCCCATCTTCTTCTCTTCTTTTGAATCAATGCCTTGTATGTATGCAAATGACTTTGATAGTTGTCTTTGTCCATAGTTGCATCAAGCTTTATCAAGGACTTTCGAGCATCTTGACATTCTTTATCAAACCACCTTTTGCGTGATCTATCTTTGTTGATACCATGGAGATGCTTTATGGCAAAGCATTCTTCCGCACAAGAACAAATAGATTTCTTGAAAGCTTCCCATTTAGTTTCCAATGGTGCATCACATTGAAGCTTTGTCATCCATAAATTTTGCTCAACCATTTCAATGTACATTGGTGCCTGTTTGAAATCCATACATAGTGATAACTTCTCTTTCCTTTGGTTAAGATTATCATGCTTAGTTGCTTCTCCACATGAAAGGTCAATACATAAGGTGCGATGGTCAGATTCCGGGGTCCATTGACCAAACATAAAACTCTTTATGCGATACATGATGGCTTCAGAGAGTAGCATATAGTCAATCACACTATCCCCATTATGTCTCCTACATGTAAATCCATTGGTTCCACTCCACAAAGATACACCATTGGCAATGAGCATACATGTGCTATTACACATGTGTAAAAGTAACTTTCCATAGTGATCCGGCGCTTTCTCATCCATTGAAGTACGATCATACAAGTGAACTTCCTCCAACTCCCTTGAAATGTATGGCATATCAAATTGTTGAGTATCATGTTGCAATGTTTTTGTGCGAACATTCATATCCCCAAATACAATAACATCACCTTCACCTTTGAAATAAGCAATGTCCTCTTCCAAATCAGAAAATGGTTGATCTCTATCCATGCAAGCATACAAGGGAGAATCATGATGAGGAATGTAGCAACCGGCTACAAAAATGGGTGCTCTTTTTGGTGTCATAATTTTCAGCCATACATAACGTTTGTACTTGTCATCTTTCACAATTGATACAAAATCTTTCAATCCTTTCTTAACCATACATGCCAACCCTCCTTGTCCTCTTCGTTGCTTGAGATTCTTTGACCACATCAATGAATGTACATTGTAATCCTCCAAGCCGTTAATCCTTTGTGTATCATGCTCCCAAGTTTCACATACAAAACATTTTGTATCCCTCAAATAGATCCAACTATTATCAAGGATAATCTTTCGCTTGGTCTCATCCGGCGTGGTGCATACAATTGGCCGTTCTCCCGAGCGAGGAGCTCCTTGCTTCTCCACTCTATGTGCTCCATAGACCATAACTCCGGACATGCCAAAGTGGGTTTGGAAGAAATCTTCAATAACAATGGCAAGAGAAGGAGGTGTCTCTAACTTCTCTTCGGGAATTCCACGAATAACAATGTTCTTGGAACGTCGCTTCCGTTCCTTCAACTCCTCCACATCCACATTCTCAACATTCTTTGTTTGAACCATAGCTTGCATGAGTGAGGAATTAGAAACCACATTGCTACCACATACATCAGCCCAAGACTTGTTTGTGCATACATTTTTCATGTCGCATACATCCCGGCTAATAGTGTCAAATTTCTCCTCTTTCAATACATGGTCATGCTCTACTTTGCTCATCCGCTCCTTCAAAGCATTTAAGTCCACAAGAGAGCATTTACATTCCTTGACTTCCTCTTCAAGTTGCATCAAACGTGTTGTTTGCATCTCAAGTGTCCTCTTGAGATTCTTTGCCTTGTTTGTTTACGGTCTCTTGCAATGATACCAAGTACGCCATGATCATGGTTTCCGATGTCGTTGGTTGGGTGGTTGTGTTGCTATCTCCACACTTAGGAGATTTTGGATCATTTTCCACAATGGTTGTGGACCTTGTTGAAGAAGAAGAACCCTTGCGAGTGCCGGAAGACATTGTATGTAAAATAGGAGATGAGAATCAATTTTGTTGAACCTGTTCACTTCGAAAATGCTGCTACAAAAATGCCTTCCATAACTCTGAAAATTTCTGTCTTTACATCAATGCGTAGAGGACTTCGTGCTCTTCGATTGAGGCTATAGATCACCCAAATCGGAGTTCGGATAAAGAAGTTATGATCAAAAGAGTGGACTGCTGTCTATTAGGTCAAAAAACGGCTGCGTTTTTTTAGAGAGAGAGAGAGAGAGAGAGAGAGAGAGAGAGAGAGAGAGAGAGAGAGAGAGAGAGAGAGAGAGAGAGAGAGAGAAGAGGAAGAGGAACAAATTCACTCACATAGATGCGATGTCGTGTAGCTCCGCTTCCATGACAAGAAGATGAGCAAAGGGATGCCAATCAGGTTTGTTTGAATCCTACATGATTATTCAAAAGTAATAAGGGCTTGCTAAACAGCCAATTTTAAGCTAAAAGTCTGCGAGATGCGGCTAAAAGGGCCAAAACATGCCTTACTGATGCTAAAAAGGACTATGATTGAAGTGAGCATAGATGGGATATTATGATCTAAAATTGCAGTGCTTGAAGTGCTCTACCGGCTTGTCTTTACGGCTCGTCGATTGGAGCTATGGAGAAAACGTGATGGCAGTTTGAAGTTTAAGTCGATTGCACATCCGTACCGGATTGTACAACTGCAGCTAAGGGGACATAGATGAAATGAATACATGGCTTGAAGTGCTCACTTTATGGAGCGCGTCGGTCTTTTTAGATCAGTGATCCGAGTTTCGATCACCAAGATATTGGCCGTTAAAGATTCACCGGCTGCCGGTCGGCTCGGTTGGTGTCTCACCAAGGAGTTTTTGTCGTTCGTCTAGATTTTGGAATGCATGGTATGTAATTGATTTGAGGAGTCTCGTGTTCGGAATGTTGTCTCTTCTTGGAATGCAATGATTGTGGGGAAATGCCAACATGGTTGTGGCGTGCTGGAGAAAAAAGAGGTGCCAGGCCGGCATTTATGCCAAATGTGGTCCCCTTACAATGGCTATGGCCGCCCAATGGAGAAAAATGATCTGCTTGGCATTGCTTTAGTTGGTATGTATGCCAAATTTGGTGCCTACTACATTGCCTTGGCCGGCATGTACGCCAATGCCCGCCCAATGTGGCCGTTCAGTTGATATGTATGATAAATGTGGTGCTCAAGTGTGGTGCCCAAGGGCCCATAAGCTATGGCCGCCCATTAAGACTGGCTGCCCACCTTGTAAACTAAAGGGTTTGTGTGTGGAGGGAGAAAAAGGAAATGCAAGCCATGGTGTTCAACAGCGTGTAGGAAAGCAGGGGGGGAAGAAACGAGCTCGCACCAGCTTGTATGAGCCTCGGATGAGCTTGTCAAAGAAGAGAAAATTACCTAGCTTGCCAGCGCGATCCAGTTCAGTCCTAGTTTCAGAGAGTTTTGTGCGCGCCATTTCCGCGGACTACCACGACATCAAGGCCGTGCCCATTAGCGATATCGCTAATGGGTTGGCCGTAATTAGAAAGAGCAATTACTCATGCAAAAGGAAAGGCTTCCAAAGCCAGCTTGTATAAAAAGGATAAGGAGGTTTCTCATTTCTCTTCTCTTGGGGGACGGATACAAGCCAAAACCCTTAGCCATTGAAAGCCTAAGGATGCTAAGCCAACTCTATAATCCTAAGCTTCCTAAGCCGTTAATTCAAGCCTTCCTTCACCTATCTTAGTCCTAAGCTAAGCTTCCTAAGCCGATGCTAAACCAACATGCTAAGACAATTCTAATGACCCTCTTAAGCCATTGCCACTCTCTTCTTCGCACCTCCCACAACCAAAAGCCTCGTGCCTTCCTAGCTCACCTTTCAAACACAAATCCCCCGACATTCTTGGTGAACTCGACGTGAAACGAGCCGGTTTGGGAGGTAAAGATGGAGATTCCAGAAGAGTTGATGCAGTTTATTGAAGATTACAATTTCAATAGATTTGATAAAAATCTAGCAGCTCTAGATCTGCCAAAAAGGGAGGGACACAAAGAGAGAGAGAGAGAGAGAGAGAGAGAGAGAGAGAGAGAGAGAGAGAGAGGAAGAGGAACAAACTCACTCACATAATTGAATTAAACCTCTAAATAACCTACCAGAACATGAAAATGACCTTGCTTTTCACTTTAGAACCTCACAACACTACCAAACAAGTATTCCAAGACAAAATATAACAGGTATTGAAAACTATTTTTCTTATTTTTAAAAGAGACCCAAAAAATTTGGAGATCTTACATCCTCCCACGCTTGAAAAATTCTAGGTGTCCTCACCTTAATATGAATTCTAGGTAATTTGATCTCATTACATCATCACATTCCCAAGTAGCATCTTCCTCAGGATACGTTCACCATTTAAAAAGGTGTTCAATAATGGTTTGATTACGAAGAGGTTTAGTTTTACTTTGAAGAATCGCTTCAGGGTATACTTCAAAAGTTCCATCTGTGGAAGTAGGTAATAGAAAATCATCAAGATTGTGATTTGGTTCAAGTACATACCTCTTGAGTAATATGACATGAAAAACATCATGTACCATTATGTGTGGTGATAACAAGAGTTTGTAAGCTTGATCATTGATTCTCTTTGTGATCACAAAAGGTCCACAATATTTGGCACAGAGATTCTTATTTTATCCATTGATAAAGAGATATGTTGGGTTTCATTCTAAAATATATATATCTCCTTCTTCAAAGAGTTGAGTAGATTATTTAGGGTCAACGTAACTCTTCTATCTATATTTAGCAGTCTTTATATCTTGGCATATAAGATCCGTCTTTGGACACTTGAACTCGTATTAGGGGTCTGTCCATTTTAATGAAGTAAGAAACTTCTCTCCATAAAACATTTGAAATGGAGACATTCCAAATGAGCGTTGGAATGGAATTATATGCAAAATTGAGCAAATACAAATATATGGTCCATTTACTCTGTTCATGTATACATTAAGCTCTCAACATATCCTCAATGATTTGGTTGGTCCTTTCTGTTTTTCCATCTACTTTAGGGTGATAAGCAATACTAAAGGCCAATTGGGTTCCTGTAGCTGAGAATAAGGCTTTCCAAAACTTTGTAGTGAACTTTGCATCACGATCTGAAATTATACGACGAGGTAAACCATGATACATGAAGACACCTTTCATGAAAACTTAAGCTATGACCTTAGCCATAAATGTTGTATTGATTGGAACAAATGGGTCATTTTTGTAAGCATATCAACAATCACAATAATAGAGTCATATCCCAGAGATGTAGGAAGTCATGTAATGAAGTCCATGGATATGCATTCCCATTTCATCTATGGTGCATGAATGGATTGAAGCTTACAAGGGTATTGAACTTGTTCAACTTTTATACGTTGACATGTTAAACATCTTGCAACATAGCTCAATTTCACATCACACTTTAATCTTGGCCAAAAAAACTCTTTCTTACGGTAGTGTAAGTTTTAATATATCCTGGATGTCCCACAATTGGTATAACGTGAGCTTCTTGTAGTATTTGAAGTTTGATCCCACTGTTGATTTGGGTTACAAATACAATTGTTGAAATAAAGGCCATTGTGTTCAACTTGGAAGCCATTGATTTTCCTTTTTGCTTCTTTGTGCGATTATTCAAGTTTATTAAACACAAAATCTTTGTATAATATGGATAAGGTCCTTTTTGCTTCACAAATAAGATCAATTAAAGAGGTAGTAGAGGTTATAATAGCCGCTACAGTACTCTTTCTACTTAAAGCATCGGCCACGAGGTTTTCCTTTTCATGTTTATATTCAATTCCAAAATCATATTCACATAATAACTTTATCCATCTCCATAGTCGCATATTAAAAACAACTTAGTGTAAATCCATTTGAGGCTTTTATGATTTGAATATAATTCAAATCTCCTTCCAAGACGATAATGCCACCATACTTTAAGAGCATGAACAATGGCCAACAACTCCAAATTATGCATAGGGTAATTCAACTCATGAGTATGTAACTTACGAGATTCATAAGCTATTGGCCTTCCTTCTTGAGATAGGATGACACCGATTTCTTGTCCACTTGCATCAGTGTTGGGAGAAGAGGGAGAGATCGACTGCTTAAGCTATTCAACACATGCTTCCAAACATCACCATCAACCTGTCCACCTCTTTTTCCAATTTCCAAGCGCATGCGCGCGAACACACACACACACACACACACACACACACACAACAGACATGCTTGTAAGAGAGTGTAAGAGATGTGTAAGAGATGGAGACTAGACTAGGGAGTACACAGCAAATAGAGCATAGCATAAGAGAATAGAGAGGAGAATCTGCAAGAGAAAGGCCTAAATCTAACCCCAAACTCCACGGCACCTCTCTAGTGGAGTTGGTATTTAACATATTATTTTTGAGTTTAAGGTGCCAAAAATTGAGGCCCCTCTTTTTACAACCACTTCACTTTTGTAAATGAGTGAAGCTCATTAGTTCTTGCATGACCCATAAGGGGAGTGCCCACTACAAATATTTATAGAGCCATAGTGGCTTATTGAAATGAGATTCTAAAATACTGTGCAAATATAAAATGGCTAAGAGTACTTGCCGGCACCTCTTCATCAACTCCCCGCATTCCACTCTACAAAATCATCATCAACTCAATTAGAAAATAAGTAGACAGCACATAATTAACCATTACGCCAGCTATCCCAATTGCAGCTAACCACTACGACAAGAGGGTGCCTAGTCTCGTAAAAATCGGTGAGTGCAATAAATATCTTTGAGAAGTCTGAAAGTTGTAATATTGGAGCATTCACCAAAGCTTCTTTGAGTTTCTCAAAATTAGTTCCTCAAAATTAGCTTGAGCACGTTCATTCCAAGTAAACACTTTAGTCTTCTTAAGGGTATTAGTCAATGGAGATGCAGTCTTAGCAAAAAGTACGATACCATCTTAGTAAGCCAAGAAACCCACGTACTTCTTTGACAGTTGTAGGTGTAGGCCAGGCCACGACAGTCTCAATCTTACTTAGATCAGTTGAAACACCATTGTTGGATACAATAAATCCCAAGTAGTCACTTTGTTAGTGAAGAAGGTGCATTTACTACGCTTAGCATAAAGATGATTCTGATATAGAAGTGCAAGTACTCGTTGCACATGTTGTTCATGTTCTTCTCTGTTCTTTGAGTAAATAAGAATATCATGAAATAAGACAAGAACAAAATCATCAAGATGTTCTCTAAATACATCGGTCATGATACAATTAAAAGTTGCAGGAGCATTTGTAAGTCCAAAAGGCATGACTATAACTTCATAATGTCCAAAGCGATTACCGAATCTTATCTTTTGTATATCCTTCTCCTTGATTTTGATTTGAGAATACCCTGGCTTAAGATCAATTTTTGTGAAGATAGAAGCTCCATGCAATCAATCAAGTCACTCATTAATCCTTGGTATTGTATACTTACTCTTGATTGTTAATTAATTCAATCCATGATAATCAATACAAATACGTATAGTACCATCCTTCTTTTGCTTAAAGATAACAGGAGTACTTCATGGAGAAAACTGGGTTGAATGAAGCCTTGTTCAAGAAGTTGAGTAAGTTGCTCTTTGAGTTTTGTGGATTCAAGCACCAACATCTTGTATGGTCTATGAGTAATTGGTTGAGCTCTTGGGATAAGATCTATTGCATGATCAACTTCACGCTTTGGTGGTAACTATGAAAGTTCTTTGGAAAATACATCAAGTACATACACTCGCATACAAAAAAGAAACCATCGGGAGGGTAGCTACTTAGAAAACGATGTAGAGAGAGAAAGAGATGATGGCTATGGAGTTAAGAGATTTTTATTGTGATTTAAAAATGATTACAGGCTATGTAAACAATTCTTTCTTTGCCGCAAGAGAGCAATGATGAGAGCTATGTAGTGGTTTTCACCACAAAGTCGTCAGAAGTGTGCACATCATGAAAAGAGAGAGAAAATAGTAAGCAAGTAAACAGAGAGTGTTCTTCTTCTTCTTCATTCTATGAATAAGAGAGAATATCTTACGGAGATGGTGATGGAGAGCGTGCAACACTCGATATAATAGATATGTATTGCGATATGGTAGTAGATGCAACTGCCGGCACTAAAAGGTGAGCACTACATGCCAATTTATAGGCACTATGCCAAGTTAGAGTGTTGTCCAAGCCAGCAGGTAGCCCCATCTCTTCTGTTAGGAATAGCTGCAAGCTTTGAGGAACTCTTCTAAAAACATGGCTTTGCTTTTGGTGGTCATAATATTGTAGAGCTAAAGTCAAGGGTTGTCATAAAAAATTCACACCAACATTAGGGTTGATTAATCTCAACAACTCTGTGCATGGATTTTTGTGCCCATGTACCTTTATCTGCATTCATGATGAGCATATGAACAAATGTATGGTTCTAAAAGTGCCATGGATGCGAACCTATAAAGATGTCCAAGATAAAGAAGATAAGGTTTTAGTGTTAATACTCAAGGTTGGATAGTTAAGAGTACCATTTTCTCACAGGTGTGATGAGTAGAAAGCTGCTCTCAATAATCCGATGCTACCAAACAACAAGAACAACGCAACTCTGATGCCCACTATTCGACACTGAGTCTATCCTCATAATATAGGCATGCAAGGAACCAAGAAATTTTGTTAGCTCATCAACAATCCTAAGAAGATTTGGGTGCCTAAACAACCCTTGAACACTAAGAAGAAGTCATCAATTACACCACCCTATTAACCGCACTAATAGACACCAAAGTCACAGCTAGCTCAATGGGCATAGAAAACTAAGCAGAAGCATGAAGCCAAGCCCGGACCAAAGACTGCTGGCAAACATAAAATTCAAGGGGAAGCCATAAGAAGCTATGTATAAATGAGTACCAAATATTCCACCATTGTTAGAAATGCCATCCACTACAGTGCAACCCATTTCTAGAACCACAACTGTGGAATGTGTATCAAGGATTCCTAGGAATGAGCACAACTACTTCAAGATCTACTCTTTGAGAGAGTTACCCGACACGATACTTCGCCATCAAAAACCCTTAAGTATACTTCTCAAGACCCACATCTTGCACATCATAGTGTCTCAACTTGCATTGCCTTCAATAGCATGGTAGAGCCAACCACGTCTATGCATAGACACGACTTCTTTTCCCATGCACAATACAAACTAGGCTCTCTACTACCCGGGGGACTCAAGCAAGGAGGAGGGAGGCATTCTAAATGCAGACCCAAATATGTGTGGCATATTAGAAAAGGGCAATGTTTTGAAGTGCTTAAATGTTAGCATATAGGTATTTTTAACTTAAAAATAAAATGTCCTTATGAGTAAGTAGAATGGAAAATATGAAATAGGATAATCCCTAGGTGTGTGCATATAGTGTAAATACCGCCAAGAAAGCCAAAATATTACAATTTTTACTCTTTTAATGCATTTGTTGGCCAAAAAAGTGATCAAAATGGAGCAATCCACAAAGGTATGGCCATGCACAAAAATTATGTGTATTTTTGTATGTTTGGGTTTGGAATGGAATTTTTCTAATTAATCTTGGATAATTTTGTTAATAAAAGCTAATAAAAGTCTAAATAATAAGCAAGAATGTCCAGCCCTCTAATCCAGTTTGAGGTGTTGCAAATCAAAGAGAGGCTACTCAAGGAGGTTGCCACCAATCCAACAATGGTACATCCTAAGTAGTCCAACATTTGGCTAAACTGGAACCCAAAGTCTCTCATTTTGAATACCAATGCCCTAGTGGACATCATGCAAAATCCGGCACAGTGCCCAGTCCCAGAGGTCCACAACTGGTAGAAACACTCCATCATCAAGAAAAAGCAACCAACTTGGCTCGATCACCCGCGATTCCCACCACCACCGAATGGAAAACCAACAGAAGATTATTTAGCAGAGAATCTCTCATCCACGATACAACTGTTCCATGGGATGTCAGACTTGGCATACATCATGCTAGTCAAAATCTCCAAGATACTTCTCACATATTTACAGACATTCCATCAAGTTGATAAGATAAATGCAGCATGGATGTCATTTCTTGAAGGAAATCAAGGCTTGTGAACCATCAGAGGAGTTTCTCTACGGTTTTTATGTGAGTTAATGTTCTTACACTTCTACTACATGTAGACCTTTGAGGAGGCGTTTTATATGGGATTTTTCACTTGCAAAAGCAAGATCTCATCCCAGTCATCACCAGCTTAAGAGCTAAATTTATTGTCTACTCAACCATTGAGATGTTAGCAACAAGCTAACACGGACACCACGGATACCATTTTTTGGAACTCTCATTGTAAAAACACTTATTATTTTGATAAATCGAGAATATTGTAACTCCTATTTTTTGAATAAACCTTGTAGTTGATGAGCCGGGGCTACAAGCTTCTAGATTGTATCAACCTGTCATTCCCTATCTTTAGTTAGAGCTCCTAGATAATTAGTTTTGACCACCAAAAACCTTGGCTAAGGTATAAAAGCCAATTTTTGTAACTTATTGTTAAGTTTTGGATAATGAAGTACACAGCATGAGCTAACGACGCTCACTTCTCTCCTTCTCGTGCTTCCTACTCCCTCCCCGGTTGTCACATTGCAGTTGCGTTTGTTGCATTGCAACCATAGGTAAGAGCTCTACGCATTGACGTAGACACATCATAGTATTTCGTAGATTTTGGCATCGCCGAATTTCATCATAAGTAGGAATTTACACTTCAAAAATAAAAAACTAAGCATTGGGGGGGTATTGGGGCAGCATTGCTAAGCATTTAGATGCATTCTGGGTCGAAAACGACTAGGTCAAAAATCCACTACTGTTAATAATCGCGATTTTGGCACTTGACCTAAAGTGGGGTTTAAGACCATAAGCATGTGTGCTTAGGTCTTATAAACATGTCCTAGAAATTTTGTTACATTTGGATATCATTTGATGCTGTAATGGATGTGATTTGTTTGCCGACGATTGGCTTTTGGTGATTTCAGCCACTTGAGTGTAGCTTGAGTTAGATGCGAATTTTCTGTTGTTTTCTGAGAGATTGACAACCTCTTGTAGCTTCTACACACTAGTCGAGCCATCTTTGTCCCATGGAATGACAATTTAATCGTGGTTCTCACTAAAACTGCAATAAGATAGGATAGTGAGGTAAGACACGCGTCCCACATTTGGCGCCACTGCCGGGGATCGAAGAGACCTAAACTAGGGAAAAAACACGAGCGTCTTGTGAAGTTATTCTTTAAATTCCTCTAGGATCTCCTACAGTCAAAAACTTTCTTTTAGAAACCACATAGCTTAAGATTGTTGTCTTTTGTTGTGTAGAGGTAGCTTGGAGGTAATTGTACTTGCTGAGTACCTTTAGGATTGTAGAACTAGATTAGGATTTTGAGAATGATTGATAGACAAGATAAGTATTAAGATCAAAGCTCAGAAAACTATAAAAAAACAAGAAAACGAGTGTTTGTGGCCACTTTCCACAACCCCATTGCATAAGAACCTAGGAGTAGGGTAAGTAGGATCCGAGGTGGATTTCATAACATTTGCTCTCTCTGAAAGAATCATTGTGAGTTGTTATTGGAAGTTACAAAATTTTAGGTCTACGGCTAGAATAGCAGAAAAAGACTCCAAACCACTCAATCCAACTGGACAGTAAGCTTAAAAGTTGTATGAACTAGTGGGTAAGCTCAAGGACACTTTGAGGTAAAAATTTCAAGAGTTGGCTAAAACTCAGATTATTTACTTTTTCTTGACATTATAGGCCAAATTAAGTTTTGACTTGATTCATAGGCTTAAAATAACTCATGAAAGGACTGTCCTTTGAAAAAGTGCAAAAATTGGTTCATTTAAGCTTGAAACTAATAATCACGATTATTAACTTTCAGCATATATTTGACCAAGGTTCATACCATTGACTCATTGCATGTGTACAAAAAACTTTTTTGTAAAGGCACAAAAGATTTGGATCACCAAACTGACAAAAACCTGGGTAAAAACTAAAGTTTGTACTGACTTTCTGAAACTTGAGTGTAAATTGGAAAAAACTTTGTCCAAAATTGATGAAATTTGATTCATAGGCTTATATTGATGTGATCAACATGCGTACATGCTCAGTTGACTAGAAAGATGCAAAAAGTTGCCAGTTATAAATAATCGTGATTATTTACATCTGTCCCATTTTTCAACTTTTTTGACCAAGTTAGCATACCATTGGTTTTACCATGTTGTAATAAGCCCACAAACCAAATTTGGTGAGATTTGGATCTTTGGATTGAAAATTGTGACCAAATTTGCAAAGTCAATCTACGAATAGAAAATTGATGACCATTTGACCAAAACTTGTTCAAACTTGATGAAACTTGGCTAGACACCTTAAGTTGAAGTGCTTAACATATATGTGTCAAGGCTGGGACAAAAATTTACAAAAATATAGATGGAGTAAATAATCGTGATTATTTACATCTGCTGCTGACAATTTTGTAAATTTGAGCATACCACAGGGTCAAGCATAGCAAGTAGACCCACAAATCAAGTTTGGTGAAATTTGGATCACAAAAGTAAGATTTATGCTAGATTTTTTAAATCAGAGTTTGCGGGGACACAAAATAGTTGATAAACTTGAACAGATTTTGTCCAAACTTGTTGAAACTTGTCAAAGGACCTTAACAGGTTGTATACTTGGAAAACCAAGCCAAAAAGTGTAAAAATTTGACAAAAGTAAATAATCACAATTATTTACTACTGCTACTTAGAGCCACCATTTTTTACTTTTGAACTTGTACAGTGCTAGACCAGCATAATACAAAGCCACCGAGCAATTTTGGGTTCAATCAGATCCAAATTGATACATGTTCACTCAGTTTTCAGGTTGCAGATTAATCCTTTGATTTTTGCCAAAGTCGAGTTTGAAACTTCTAACGGTTGACTCAATTAGCTCGATTTGCAGTGATACACATAGACCAATCACCATACTTAGCAAAAATTATAACGTCTTTGTGAAACAATAGCTAACTTTATCAAATTAATACAAGAATCAGGCTGCAGACAACAGGCTGCAGACAAGGAATCGGTAGCTTGACAAAAATTGCAATCCAGTCAAGTGGAAGAAATTGACAACAAGTCAATCCAAAGGTAAATACTCTATCCAGGGTTGCACAAGTATTTATGAACCTTAGATCTGGTCATGTTCTAGGAAATCAGGGCATATTTGGAGAAACCTCCTGTAGAGTATCCACTGAAGAAAGCGTGAATCAAGGCAATTCCTTGCACACTATCCGTGAAGAAGTCTTAGACACTTATTTTGATTCGACATCTGAAATGTCTTCCTATTCGACTCACTTGAAGACCGGAACGCCATTGCGCTATAAGCATATACTCTCATTTTATAAGACTAATCACCATGGAGCTGAGGTTTACCTGGATCCTAACGAAGAGTATGCTATTCACATTGATGACCATGGTATTGATTTCGAAGAAGAAATCAGGGCAAACAAAACAAGGAAAAATGTACATGGACAGAAACGGAACTCAGTATTTACAAATCGAAAACCGTGACGTGATAGACAAATGGGGGCTAGAAGTAAACACTATAATTCTAGATATGGCAGAAAAAGAAGGACCACCAACTTTAGAATTCAAGAGATACGATCAAGTTGATTTGAAGCCCTTGAAACGGCTTAGTATTGATAATCCTAGGATCGAAGCCTATTGTTGGGAGGATAGAAACGTAAAAGATCTTCTATGGACTTTGCATGCCAAATCAGGACAACTGACAGTCATGAAAGGAGATTGGTATAATTCACATCCACCACCAATGGAAAAACCTGTGACTTATGCCCCACCAGAGCTCACACCAATGTACTATGTAGCTAATCAAGGTGTTAGACCTCCTATGGTAAGACCCATGATTAAGCCAAGAACGAGGAACTGTCACAACCGTGGTGTAGATGATCATTGGAAAAATGAATGCCCAGAGCCTGACAAGAACCTCAAGCCAATTGAAGCTTATTGCATACAATGTTGCAAAAAGGGAGGACACTTCCTAGAAGATTGTCCTAAAAATCCTTTAAACAAGGGTAAATAGTAGTAAATGTAGTCCAAGTGATGCCTAGTAGCTCATCTGAGAGTGAACCGATTGTTCCAATCAAGGTAATCACTAAAGACCAGGCCAAGAAAAAGAAACACAACTCCTCTGATGATTCGGAGAATACAGAAATTTCCTCTCAAAGGATCAAAAGAAACAGAAGCAAAAGATATAAGATGAGAAAACAAAAACAATGGGCTGAAATTGAGGAGAAAGCAAAAAGCTATTCTAGAAAAAGGTGAAAGAAACTAGAAGCGAAATCAAAGAAACAACCGTGAAATTTGGAGGATCAATTTTGGTTGATAAAAATTTTGAGCCTATTAATGCAGCCTTGAAAGCCTACCAAGCAGGACTTAAAGTAGGCCAAAACATGGAAAACAAATAGAAAAACTATCCTTCTCTAGACATGGAAGCAGCTAAGCTTGAAGCTTATCAAAATTTGGTAAAAATCACGCAAGAAATGTTGGAAAAACAAAAACCCAAGCTCGAAAGTATGGCAAAACCTGAGGAGCTTGTGGTAAGAGACACTAAAGAAAAATCAAAAATGGTGGTAGAACCCCACATTGAACCAGAAGAGCCAGAACTTGTAGTATCGGACATCGAAGATACCTTAGACAGAATTTCATTCGTAGAGGAAGACTGGCCAGGACACTTATGGAAAAAGTTAAAGAGATCAATGATGGGAGACTAACTCTAAAGTCATCTTCTATAGAGGAAATTTGGTTAGACAACCTACCTCCGGATATGGACGTGGATGTACAATCCTTGTATGGGGATTGCGGATCTGAAGCTTCAGGAATGTCGAAACCATTGACCTTGAAAACATTACCCTCTTACTTGGGAGATAACGAAGATGAATCCATAGTGTGTAAAACCACTCAAGTAAAAAGAGTGGAACAAACCCTAGAAGTAAACAAGATTCATTCAATCATGTCTACACCCATCCAATGCACTCTTACTTTGGGAGAACTATTGAAAATTAGACCATATTTATGGAATGACCTACAAAAAACCCTAGAGAAGGTGGGGATAATGGGGCTCATTGTAAAAAAATATGGAAATATTGAAACACGAAATGGATAACAAAGAGATTCTATTTGTTCCAATGAACAAAGTCGGAGAATACTACAAAGGGGAAGAAGGAAATACCACCCTTCTAGTGAAATATAATGACATTGAAACCATGACAATACTGGATAGTGGAGTAGGCATAGCCATAGCCACAAAAACAGAATGGGAATCCTGGGGACAACCAGCCATTAGACAAACTCGAATGAAATTGCAATTGGCTAACGGACATATTGAAAAACCCTTAGGAATGCTTGAAAAAGTGATAGTTAATTCCTGTGGGATTGAATATCAACACACTTTTGCCATAGTAGACTTTGGAAAGAAACTCAATTATGAAATGACACTGGGAAGACCTTTCATACGACAGGTACAACTCATCCAAGATTGGAGAAACAACGATCTGTACTTGAAGCAAGTGGGATCTATAACAAGGGTGAATATAAAAGATCCCACTTATACAGATGTCATGAAAACTCCCATACAAGAGTTTGATTCAGTCTTTTCGGCTGAAACTAAGCTTCTATCCTGGTTAAACAAAGACACTCCTATTTGGATGTGGGGAGCTTCAGAAAATGGAAGTTTAAAAAGAGAAGAATGTATTTTAGAAAGGGATTGCACATATGAAGCCTATGTACATGAACCCTTTCCAGAGCATTTGTTTGAGCCGTTTGAGTGGACTCAAATTTTAGCGACAATGGCATTAGGAAGAGAATGGGGTCTAGGAGGGCCTCTTTATTTGGAGATTTAAGGAAGTCAAACCTTTAGTATTAAGAAAGTAATCAAAGGACAGCTTTTGAATTCAAACAAGCAAAACCGCTAGTTTATTTGAATTCAAAGTTCCCTCCCAAAATGGAATTTAAAATCTACCGGGTAAAACCATATCATGTAGCATATCTATGAGAAGAGCTCGACGTGTAGATTGTTGATCTATGATCTCCGCTCAAATCGGAGATCATATGTGAGAGTTATGGAAGGCCGATAATCATAAAATTTTCCATCTCCTTTTTGGAGGGAAAAGTGCATCCTTTGACCACTCCTTACACATCTCTCACACACCCACCATTCTTGCACACATGGTGTCCACCTCTTTGTCAAAATGTTAATCACCTCTTTAAGCTCATGGAAAATAAAGAGGCCCTCCTACACCCCATCCTCTTCCTAATGGATGTATGTGTGAATAAGTCTATACCTACTCAATTTTGCAATGAGGATGGCTACGACATAATTCCCATCCAAATGATTTCACCCTTCACATTGAAGATGAAATTGAGGAGCCCAAGGACTTGATGAAAGCTCAACAAGTCTACTACGATGCAACAGATGAGTTAGATGAACACTCAGCTACCTCAGAAGATTCGGGTTCAGAAAAAGAACATGCGAGAGCTAAGCTACTCTTCAAAGGAGGGGAGGAAAAGTTTTTTGACTTTCCTAACAAGAAATCGAGAAAAAAAAATGGTATAGAAGAAAAGAGACACAGAAATGTGAAAACAAGATCTATGCCATCAGTCTCCGTTAGAACACAATCCCGGATGCAGATAGATGCACATGATTGTGTCAAGGGTAAAATCACTGGCAGGTATGCTTCAAACAAAAATCCAAAAATGTCGAGAACATTGAGAAAAGCAAAGAAGGATACTCAAGCAAAGCCAAACAAACAGGACAAGGAGCCAACCATGACACGAATTGAGTGGAAAAAGAAAAACTCAAGAGTTGAAAAAAACTCTAAAGGAGATATATACAACGGAATGAGGTATTTTTGCTTATCGGGTTATGCCCTTTGGGTTAACTAGTGCTCCTGCCACCTTTCAAAGATTGATGAGCATGCTTTTAAAGAATATCTTAGGAAATTCTTGGAAGTGTATATGGATGATCTATGCGTATATTTGTCAATTTGAGCTGATAATTCTGAACACTTCAAAAAGGTATTCGAAAAATGTAGACTTTATAGGATTTTCTTAATTCCTAAAAAGTGCACATTCATGGGTAGACAAGGAAAAATTCTTGGATCTATAGTGTCTAAAAATGACATAGCTACTGATATTGAAAAAATTCATGTCATTGTTGATTTGCCTAGACCAACAACAGTTAAGGGGATTCAAACTTTCATGGGGCATTGTGGATATTACAGACGGTTCATTTACATGTATGCTATAATTGCAAGACCCATGTATAGCTTGATTACACACTTTGAATGGATCAAGGCATGTGAAGAATCCTTCATAAAGCTTAAGCAAGCTCTCACCTCAGCTCCAATATTGAAAGCACCAAATTGGAATAAGATATTCCACATACATGTAGATGCTTCCAATTTTGCCATAGATTGTATACTAGCTCAACTAGGAGATAGGAAAATCGATTTTCCTATTTCTTATGCTATCCAACAGTTGAACATGGCAGAAAAGAATTACACTACCACAGAAAGGAAAGGATTAGGAATGATCTATACCGTTAAAAAGTATAGACGTTACCTATTAGCCAACAAGTTTGTGTTCTTTGTGGACCACCAAGCCTTGTTGTACTTGGTCAACAAGCCATGCAGCACAGCAAGAATAGTGAGATGGTTCATCATTCTTCTGGAATTTGATTTCACTGTGGTTGTAAAAAAGGACACTATACATCAAAGAGAAGATCATTTGTCAAGGATTGTTCCAGGAGAATCACCTAAAGGGGTGGACGATGATCTATCAGATGCCTATTTGTTCTCCGTGGAAATCATACATTGATGGTCAAAAAACATGTTATCATTGATGAAAATAGCTCAATTGGATTCACAAATACCACTTCTTACTATAATCGGATTAATCGAGCAATCGGCTATGTATCAATTACTAGCTGGTAGGCTATACAAAAGAATGTTGCTCTTATGCATTAATCCTAAAGAGAAAAACTAGTACCTAAGTCAAGCACATATTACCATAGTAGGACTTCACTTTGCGGAAGACCAAACTATGACGAATTTTGAGACTTGGAGTATTTTGACCGACTATGAGGAGTGATGTTTGCTCTTTTGTAAAGCATTGTCCTCAATGTAAACAACAGACACCCATACCTCACGTAACATTGTTCCAAATGTCGCTTGTTCCTAAGTGGAGTAATTATCTAGTTACTTATCAAGCCGAACATTTCCTGTGGATATGAGTAAACGCCATCAAAGAGCAATTGAAACTGAAGCAAGCGACTATGCTCTTATTGGAGACCAATTGCATCAGAGAGGTAACGATCAACATTTGCGTCTTTGTGCAAATGAAGACACATATATTCCAATTATAGAAGAAGCACATGTTGGATTAGCTAGAGGTCACTTTCCTAGTGAGACCACGGCAAGAGCAATCTTGATGGTGGGTATATGGTGGCCAACACTTTTTGTAGATGCCAAAGAATATGTTCGAAGGTGTGATGCTTGTCAACGAGCAAAAATACCAACACGTGTAGATAGCATGCCCTTAAGACCAATGATGGAGGCTAGAGCTTTCGCAAAATGGGGTATAGATTTGTTGGGCCAATAAAGCCACCTGCTTATAGAACCCAAGCTCAGTATATCATTGTAGCTACAGACTATTTGACCAAGTGGGCCGAGGCTAAAGCAACTCAAAAGAATGATGCCAGAACCACTGCCGCATTTTTCCATTAGGAAGAGGATGGGGTCTAGAAGGGCCTCTTTATTTTCCATGAGATTATGGAGATGATTAACATTTGGACGAATCGATACATGCCATGTGTGCAAGAATGGTGGGTGTGTAAGAGAGGTGTAAGAGTGGTCAAAGGATTCACTTTTTTTCCCAAAAAGGGAGAGGACAACTTTATGATTTTTCAGCCTTCCATAACTCCTACATATGATCTTTGATTTGAGCGAAGATTATAGATCTAGAATCTACACACCGAGCTCTTTCTATAGATATGCTATATGATATACTTTTGCCCTCTAGATTTTAAATTTCATTTTGGGAAGAAAATTTGAATTCAAATAAACTAGCCGTTTTACCTGTTTGAATTCAAAATTTGTCCTTTGATTGCTTTCTTAATGTCATAAAATTTAATATCTAACCAACCCAAATGATTTTCTCATATTAAATTGATCACTTAATGTGGGAGAATAAATGGGAAGAAGGGTTAAGATATAGATGTGCTTATAGATCTATTTCAATATGGGGCCAATGATAAAGGGGCCCAAATGAGAAATGGTCTATCAAAGAGCAAGTTAACCAATGGAGCAAAGGACTTTAGGGTTGTCTTCATCAAAACCTCCAAAGGTAAGTGTTAAAAGCCTTAAGACATATTCTTTAATTTTTACTCTTTAGTCAATTAAGGTCCAAGCAGGCAAGGGGGCAGCTTTCTTAAGCTAGGGTTGTGCTTAAGCAGGGGGCCTGCCTGCTTACCAAGATCAAATATCTTGCTACAAAGAGGGGAGCGAGCCCTACAAAGAAGGAATGTGTGTAGTAAGTATGCACCTCACCAAGGACCCATACACTTATGAAAGAAAAGGGGCCACATGTCAAGTGTAGAGGCACATTGCTCAAGTAGGCAAGGGTTGTGCTTAAGCAAGGGGGGTGCTAGCTTAACCTCACGAGAGGGAAAGAAGGACACTTGTCAAGAGATTACACATCTTGCCCCAAAGGGAGCCAAGCTCTCATTGGCTAGAGGGCTACATGGCCCAATGAGCTTCAGGGGAAGCCTAGGAAAAGGGGGTCGACCTAGATCTCTCTCTCTCTCTCTCTCTCTCTCTCTCTCTCTCTCATTTTGAGCATCCCACGAGTTGTCTCACTCTCATTATTCCCTTCACACACTCTTGTGAAGCAAGGACTCCATCTCCTTCTCCAAGCTTGAGAAGTTGAGTGCCTACTACCACAAGCTCTTGGCTATGGATGCAAATCCACACAAGAGAATGCTTATGCTTGATTATCAATCTCTCTAATATCCATTAACACTATCCTAAGATATTCTACAAGAACTATGAGTGATTATGTGCAAGGGGTTATTGCTTTCTCGTAGAGCTACTTCTACTTCTCTTTTCTTCCTCACTCCCTGCCAGCTCTCCCCACCTTTCATGGTGTTTGAGGTCTTGGGATTGAGGCTAGGTATTCTTCAAGTTCATGCTAATCATGTTTTTTGTCGTTACCATGCTAATGCTGGGTATGCAAAGCTTACCATCTTCACCTCGTCAAGAAGGTCTCAAGGAACACAAACAGTTGTATTGTAAACAAGACTTCCTTCATGGAAGAATCTATAATACAAACGCCTATTGGAGGGGGGACCGGCTCCAACTAATCCGATCCTCTATTGGTGTCAATTTCTCTAAACTCTCACTCTCTTTTACAAGTATTTCTCATGCCATGTTAATGAAGTAATGTGTTAGTGTTGCTCTCTCCATCCAAGCACTTTATTTCTCCCTATACATCTACACACAAAAGAATGTTCAAGGAAATGCTCAATATGTTATTCACTTTCCGCTCCAACTCAAGTTAAAAGGCTAATTTCATTACATTGGTATCAGAGCATTTCGTTTCTCTTTTTTTGCTTAAGAAGAGAGGTCCTTAAGTAGCCTATAGATGGTTGATATTTTTAATTATATTAGGGTAAGTGGAACTGAGATCTATTATTGGTTTTTTTGAGCCCACTATGTGGGATATGGTGCACACTTCAGGAGCTTTGGACTTAATAATGGAGTCTTTTTAGACTTGCCTACGGCTTTACAATTATTGAGCCATAAGAAGTCTGAAAGAAGCTAGCCCTTGGCAACTCTGCTATGTTAGACCTACTCCTCTACTCTCTATAATTAATCCTGACTTCGAGCCGTGGGTGTAGATACGTAAGAGTCGATTTCAAAGGCTAAGAGGAGTGGCAACTAAGGTTTTGAATTGCCAAAGCATACACTAAGTATATACATAAATTTTGTTAACATGGATGACAATAATCAAGAGAGTAGAATGAACATTGATAGCTTTGACTTTGCACATGAAGGTGCTAATGATGATGCTCCCGTGTTTGTGAATTATCTAGTCACTAGGTTGCAGCAAACTATGGGCAACCCTGCTTTGCAAGCCGAAGTTACTCAACAACTTCGTGCTTATGGAATTTCTCTTCCTCTCGAAGAGGAGAGAGAGCTTAGGAGGCCTCTTGAAGAGACCCCCAAAAGAAGACTCTCTCCCATACGAGAGGAGGAATCCAAAGAGCAAGAACACAATGAAAATTTAAGTTCCTCTGAAGATGTGGCTCCACGAAGACAGCGGTCTAGACGATCGCTTACTCCTCCTATGAGGAAAAGATCAACACACATTGCTTCTCCTCGTCATTACGAAAGAGAAGAGAGGAATGGTTGATGCATCTTTCAAGGGAAAACAAGCCTCTGTTACTCCCTTGATTGGGAAGTTGAGGCTTCATGTCCAAAGCTACGTTGACAAAGAATACTTCTTCATCTCTCCTATCCAACATGAGGATGCTATCCTAGGGGCACCATGGTTTGATCGCATGGCTGCCAATATGAAGTTCCCTGAAAGGAGAATCTACTTCACCTACAGGGGAAATAATATGTATATAGATGCTAGTGAGCGTGGTCTCACTATTCCACTTGTAAATTCTCCTACCTTTGATAAATCAATGAAGAGCTCAGTTTCTGTGTATATGATTTTGTTAAAGAGTCTCTAAAAGATCCTAATGTTTCATCAAATGTAAATGGTAGGAATCAAGAAGAGTTAGACTTGTCTAATTTTCTAAAAGGATTCCAAGATGTGTTCATCGATGATATCCCTATGGACTTACCTCCAAAACGAGGGGATGATGACCATCTTCTAGAAATCTCACTGCCTAACAAGCCTCCTTATCGAGTCTCTCAAGCTCAACAAGAGGAGATCATGAGGCAAGTACAAGAATTGGTAGACAAAGGGATGGTGAGGCCTAGTTCCTCTCCCTTTTGTTCTCCAGTCCTTTTAGTGCAAAAGAAAGATGGTACATACTGTATGTGTGTGGAATATCGAGCATTAACCACATCACTATGAAAAACAAATTTCCCGTGCCTCAGGTAGAAGATATGTTGGATAAGCTACAAGGATCTACCTACTTCAGTAGGATTGACCTTAAGAGTGGCTATTGTTAAATAAGGATAGTGGATAAAGATATCCTAAAGACCGCGTTTTGCACAACGTTTGGTCTTTATGAATATCTAGTCATGCTTTTTGGTTTGATTAATACACCAGCTACATTCAATCGTTTAATGGAGAAAATTTTTAGACCGTACCGCAAATTCACTATAGTGTTCTTTGATGATATCATCATCTACTCCAAGTCGTTGGAGGAACATAAGAAGCATCTCCAAGTGGTTTTTCAAGCATTGAGGGAGAATAAGCTTTTCCTCAACCAATGAAAAGCGATTTTTTCCTTCAAGAGATTCAATACCTAGGTCATATTATCTCTCAAGATGGTATTCGTATGGATCCATTAAAGTTAGAGGTAATAAAAGCATGGCCTAACCCGAAGAATCTACATGAGCTAAGAAGCTTAATTGGTATGTGCGCATAGTATAGACGCTTCATAACAAAATTTTGTCAAGTAGCAGGACTACTACATGACTTAGCCAAGAAGAACGTTAAGTATGTATGGGCTGCTAAAGAGCAAAATGCTTTTGATAAGATCAAAGAGAAGCTTACCTCCCAACCAGTCCTCATGCTTCCGGATCTCTCAAAACCATTTGAGGTCCAATGTGATGCTTGTGGTGATTGCCTTGGAGCAGTTTTTCTTCAAGAAGGGCATGCCATAGCATATGAGAGCCGCAGGCTCAATAGCGATGAACGAATCATCTTGGGCATTTATGAGAAAGAGCTTTTAGTTGTGCTACATGCCCTAGACACATGGAGGTACTACTTATGGGGGACTCCATTCATTCTACGAACCAATCACCAAAGTCTCAAGTATTTCATGACGCAAACCAAGCTCTCCGGCAAACAATTGAGGTGGGAAAATTTTCTTTTGCAATTTAATTTTCATATTGATCACATTGCTGGTAAGCACAATCAAGTGGCTGATGCACTTTCACGACGACCAAAAGTTAATGCAATGTCTATAGCTACTCACAATGACCTATCTTCTATGATAGATGAGTATGCTACTGACCCTGATACGTTCAAAGAAAATGATTGGGTCTTACTCAAGTTCCTAAGGCTCGATTAAGGCAAACGACGGGCAAAAATCTTACGGGCCATCAAAAGTATTATGCTAAACTAGCAAAAAGATACTATTGTCCTTTCCAAATCTTGAAGCCCATTAATGAAACGGCCTATCAACTCAAGTTGCCCAACCATTGGCTCATACACAATGCTTTTCATGTGAGCCTACTCAAGCCCTACAAAGGAGAGCCACCAAGTGAACCAATTATTGAAGACCCTCCCAAAGTTGAAGAGCAAGAAGAGGTGCTACAACCCAAAGCTATCCTTCGTGATGGTATCTTATGAAATTCAAAAATTATCCTTTTGAAGGTGCTAGATGGATGCAAGGAATACAGCTTAAGGATAGTGTGAACCTTGTCAATGCTTACAATGCTACATTAGATTAAGAAAATGTACAACTTTCTTTTAAATGACTCATGTGATTGTCTTATAAGACTAATTCTCTTTTTATTGTGCACAAATTTAAATAGCATGCATGCTTAGAATCATGTTTGTGATGACGGCGTCACTTAAACACCAAGTAGAATTTGTCACGCTACTTTGGGAGAATGAAATGGAATAACGAGTAGACATGCTTGCGGCAGCTATGTCTCCCAAGCACAAAATGGATTAGTCATCCATCTTGGAAAGATGTCGTAGGGTAAAAAGGGATCATCTACCCGCTAAATAAAATTGACTAATGACTACAACTTTATCTCTTCTACCTTATAATCGAGGAAGACTATGATTTCAAGAGAGAGGTAATGTCATAAACTCTAATATCTAACCAACCCAAATGATTTTCTCATATTAAATTGATCACTTAATGTGAGAGAATAAATTGTTGAGATGTCGAGCTCTACACCTTGAGCTGGCATCCACTACGGGTCTTGGCCGCTTACGGCATTTACTCACTGGCGCGTTAGGTGACCGACACGAAGGATCTCTGCCAGTGATTCTACAGCTGGACTACACTTATAGTGCCAGCCTAGTATGCTTCTAGTGAGTTCACACTTAGTGACCGCATGTACATATGTGCTACTTTTCAGCTTTAGCACTTAGTCATTTTGTACTCTCTTTTCTGTGAAGAAGAAGAAGAAGCTTTCCATCTCTATGTGCTTTGTGCTTGTCTTGTGTATCTCTCTTGCATCCTCATTCTTTACATGGTATCAGAGCCTGGTGCAGGCAAGAGAGGCTAAGAGAGCAAGAGCATCACAATCCCTTCGTTCGCAATCCACGACCAGATCTCCAAAGTTTCTGAACAGGTCTCCAAAGTGCAGTATACAGAGATTTACTGTACAAGTACAGTGGTTGTATGTACGCTTGATTGTGAACACTCATTGAGTGTAGAAAGCGTTACATGTACCACGATAGCAGGTTTAGCAGATTTGCAGGTTTTTGCAGATTGCAGCTATTTTGTCTTAGTGCTTCAAGATGTCTGACGGTTTCAGTCAGATTGTTACTAAGAAGCTTGAGAAAAATAACTACCCTGCATGGAAGTTCAGAATAACAAATTTCCTAAAAGGAAAAGGTTATTGGGACTATGTAGAAGGAGACAATGAAAAGGAACCAGAGATTCCCGAGGCAAATGCTACAGCAGAACAAAGGAAAGCTTTGAGGGACTGGCAACAAGGCCAGAGCAAAGTGATGTATTGGCTTTCTATGAGCATCACAGATGGCATGATGGGCTATCTACAGGATGCTGAAACCCCCGCCATTGCATGGAAAAAATTAGGCAGAGTGTTCGAGGTGAACACCAAGGCCAGGAAGCTTCAACTAAAGTCAGAGCTAAATCAGGTTAAGAGGAACAACCTCTCAATCAATGATTATGCCTTGAAGATCAAGAGTATCATTGAAGCTCTTGGATCTATTAAAGTCTCAGTGGAAGACAATGACATTGTCCGTGCATGCTTGGATGGTCTAGGAGATGAGTATGTACATTTTAGGTCTTCCATGAATACAAGAGACAACATCCCCGTGTTCCAAGATTTGATTTCTATGCTTATTCTTGAGGAGAAGAACCTTGACACATCTTCTTCTCATGGCAGAAATAATTCTGAACAGGCCTTCTATTCTAACTCCAACAGAGGTAGAGGTAGAGGTCGTGGTCGAGGCCCAAGGGGTTGCAGGGGCCAATTTCTGGAAGGTCAATCAAATCAAAACAATACAGGTGGCAGGGGAAACCAGTCTCAAGGCAGGGGGAGTCAAAGAGGTCGTGGTGCAGGATCAAGCAGGCAGCAACATACTCCAGATAGCAGAGAATGTTGGACTTGTGGTGAAAGAGGTCACATGTCACGTGACTGTCCAAAGGGAAAAGCAAGTGGAAAAAGAGAACAGGGAAACTATGCATCTACTAGCAGAGATGCAGATGACATCAAAAACGAGCGCATGTTTGTTATGCAGCATGTAATGAATACAATGACTGCAGATAATTCCACCCAAGATGATGTTTGGTATGTGGATTCAGGTGCCTCTAATCACATGACGTCTCGTGGAGAGTGGTTTAGAGATATGCGCAAACCAGATGTGTCAGGCTATGTGCAGACAGGAGATGACACAGCTCACCCCATTGCTCATGTAGGGGACATACCTCTAAATACGAAGAGTGGGAAATCAAAGTACTTAGCAGATGTACTTCATGTCCCAAACATTACAAAGAATCTTGTTTCCGTTGGACAAATGGTTGAGCAGGGTTTGCAGGTTCGCTTCAATCCAAATGGCTGTTATGTAGAAGATTTCCAGAATGGCTGTAAGCTGATCACAGAGAGAAAATGTGTGGGCAGAATGTTTACGCTGAATGTAGACATGCCTGAGGTAAAAGCTGCATTATTTGCACAGGGCACAGGTGTTGTGGCTGATGTTGACATTTGGTACAAACGCACTGGCCATGTCAATGAGCAGAGATTGCGCAGCATGCAATAAAAACAAATTGTAAAAGGTTTGCCCAAATTCAAGGTGGATGGTATGCATAAAGTGTGTGCAGCATGCCAATTTGGAAAACAGTCAAAGGGCTCATTTCCACATGAGCGCAATGTATGTAAAAAGCCACTTGAGATGGTGCACATAGATGTTTGGGGTCCAACCAATACTGCAAGTATACATGGCTGCAGGTATTATGTCTCTTTCATCGATGACCATACAAGGAAAGTATGGGTCTACTTCATGCGTAACAAAAGTGAAGTGTTTGGTCACTTTCAAGACTTTAAAGTCATGATTGAGAAGGAGACAGATATGCAAATCAAGACATTGAGGTCAGATGGAGGGGGAGAGTACTTCTCCAATGATTTTTCAGATTTTCTGCGAATGCATGGTATACGCAGGCAGTTTACATGCAGATATACTCCACAACAGAATGGGGTCGCAGAAAGGAAAAATAGGCACATTGCAGAGGTTGCACGTGCATTGATGAATGAGAAGAACATGCCTCATCATTTCTGGGCTGAAGCCGTAAATACAGGTGTGTACATTATGAACAGGACACCTGCAGCTGCGGTGCATGATGTAACACCTGAGGAAAAGTTTACAGGTACAAAGCCTGATTTGGCACACTTGAAAGTGTTTGGCTGCATAGCTTACGTGCATGTACCAGATGAGTTGCGTAGGAAATTGGATCCTAAAGAAGAGAAATGTATTCTTGTGGGATATTCCCTTGAACAAAAGGGGTACAGGTGCTACAATCCTACTACACGAGCATTACGAGTGAGCAGAGATGTAGTCTTTGATGAGATGAGCAGCTGGTACAGTAATGCACATGGCACTATTGGGGCTGATGTAAAAGATGATGTGGTTGTACAAAATATGAGGCCACAGTCACAGGTTTTGAGTGGACCACAAGAGTTCTCTTCTCGTGGCTCTATTGAGAAACCATGGAATGGTAGACTACGTACGCAGGTTACTCCAACAACAGGTACAGGGAATGTATCACGAAAAGGAAAGGAAAAGGTTGATCTTATGGCTGATGCATCATCAGGTTTTTCACATGTAGACATGGATTCAAATGGTTCTGGACAATGTCTTGATGAGGAATTTGGAATTCCGGCTGTCAGGACACCTGGTGTAAGGAAAGTACAAGAAGATGCTAGAGGGCAAAGGAGTGACCCAAGACCGCGCACATCTAATAGAGTCAAAAATCCAGTTCAGAAATTGACTTATGATGGGTATCTAGCGCATCACCAAGCCTACATGGCTAAGGTGATACAGGATGTGGAGCCCACATGTTTTGAGGATGCAGTTGGAAATGTGCATTGGGATGATGCAATGAATGAAGAGATGGCTGCATTGGAAGCAAACGACACATGAGAGTTGGTGCCATTGCCAAGTGGCAAGAAAGCTATTGGCTGTAAATGGGTGTATAAAACCAAGCATAAGGCTGATGGTAACATTGAGCGTCACAAGGCAAAGCTGGTCGCAAAGGGTTATGCACAGACGTATGGCATAGACTATGAGGAGACCTTTGCTCCAGTGGTAAAGATGACGACTGTGAGAGTTGTCATAGCAGTGGCTGCATCTAGAGGATGGATTATGCATCAAATGGATGTAAAGAATGCCTTCTTGAATGGTGAGTTGCAAGAGGAAGTGTATATGGATCAACCACCTGGTTATGTCGATCCAGGTTACCCAGATTATGTATGCACGCTTCTCAAAGCTTTGTATGGTTTGAAGCAGGGCTCTAGAGCATGGTATGACAGGATTGCCAAGTATCTTGTCAGTTTTGGGTTTAGGAGAGCTCATGCAGATCATTCACTCTATGTACGTGAGAGTGATGTGGGGATTGTGGTCATTACCATATATGTAGATGACCTTATTATTGTTGGTGACAATGCTATGGAGATTGACCATGTGAAGGGTCTTCTCAAACAGGAGTTTGAAATGAAAGATTTAGGCGAGTTGCGCTACTTTCTTGGCATTGAGGTGATCAGGACTCTAGAGGGTGTATGGCTATCACAGAGACAGTATGCTTTGGACATGTTGTCAAAGTATGGTATGGCTGATTGTAAGCCGATTTCTATTCCCTTGGATGTGAATGCAAAGCTGAGTGCAGAGAAGGGTGATGTTTTTGAGGATGTCAACATGTACAGGAAGATGGTGGGTAGTCTAATCTACTTGACTATCACGAGGCCAGACTTGAGCTACACAGTAGGCTTGGAGAGTCAGTTCATGCAGCTTCCGAGGAAGCCACATTTGGATGGAGTACGACGCACACTTAGGTATGTGCAAGGTACTCTTGACTACGCATTGTTCTATGCAGCAGATGCACCATTAGCATTGTATGGGTATACAGATGCAGATTGGGCAGGTAGCATTGTTGATAGGAGATCTACGAGTGGCTTCATGTTCTCTTTTGGGAGTGCTGCTGTTACTTGGAGCAGCAAAAAGCAGCCTACGTTTGCTTTATCGAGCACAGAGGCCGAGTACAGAGGTGCAGCAGTTGCGGCGTGCAAGGTAGCTTGGCTACGCACATTACTTGAGGACTTGGGAGTGCAGGTGGACCAACAGATTGTCATTCATTGTGACAACCTCAGCAGCATGCAGTTGGCTAGGACCCCAGTGTTCCATGCTAGGACCAAACACATAGAGGTCCATTACCACTACGTTCGAGAGCGAGTGTTGGCGGGCGACATCGACTTGGTCTACGTCAGCACAGAGGAGCAGATAGCGGATATCTTTACCAAGGCCCTCGGAGCTGAGAAGCTTCGACGTTTCCGGACTATGCTTGGACTCTGCGACATGCAGAGCTCGAGGGGGAGTGTTGAGATGTCGAGCTCTACACCTTGAGCTGGCATCCACTACGGGTCTTGGCTGCTTACGGCATTTACTCACTAGCGCGTTAGGTGACTGACATGAAGGATCTCTTCCAGTGATTCTACAGCTGGACTACACTTATAGTGCCAGCCTAGTACGCTTCTAGCGAGTTCACACTTAGTGACCGCATGTACATATGTGCTACTTTTCAGCTTTAGCACTTAGTCATTTTGTACTCTCTTTTCTGTGAAGAAGAAGAAGAAGCTTTCCATCTCTGTGTGCTTTGTGCTTGTCTTGTGTATCTCTCTTGCATCCTCATTCTTTACATAAATGGGAACAAGGGTTAAGATATAGATGTGCTTATAGATCTAGTTCAATAGGGGGCAATGGTAAAGGGGCCCAAAAAGAGAAATGGTCTATCAAGGAGCAAGGTTAAGCAATGGAGGAAAAGACCTTAGGGTTGTCTTCATTAAAGCCTCCAGAGGTAAGTGTTAAAAGCCTCAAGACATAGCCTTTAATTTTTACTCTTTAGTCAATTAAGGTCCAAGCAGGCAAGGGGGCATCTTGCTTAAGCTAGGGCTGTGCTTAAGTAGGGGGCCTGCCTGGTCAGCGCCTTTTAAGGCTGGGGTTGCGTGTGTGTGGGTGTCGTGTTGCGAGGTCAAAAGCGACGCATCAGAAGTAGCCAGCTATGTGTGTGTGAGAGAGTTTAATGCGCCAATCCATATTCGACAGCCAAAAATGAGTGTGTGTGTGTGTGTGTGTAGCTTTTTGATTAATTTCAAAAATATCCTCTTGGAGGGTGTTTCTATGCCATGGTTGTGGCAACGGATACGACCGGAGTCACACGACCGGAGTCAATCAATGAGAGTGAGAGAGATGATGTATACAGAAAAAGAATTTATAACTTGTGTAAAATTCCTTTCAATTTTTCCAATTTCCACATTTGATTTCACACATCTCTTGCGAGAGAAACATTCAAAATTAGATCAATTTCTTATTAAGTTAATGACTTATCAATTTCTATCACTTCCTTGAGCTTGTTTGTTCAACCATTCAACTTGGCATACACACTTGATTCAAAAAATGCCTCAAAATATGCAAATTATTATGAAAACTTCATCAAGTAGACAAAATCTCATGGATACTCATGTAATGGCTCAATTTAGTATTGCATATCAGATTAACACTCTTCGATCGACAAGGCATGTATGCACATTAATGACCATATTTTCTCAGTGAAGACTACCCAACTCATTAGGTAACAATCATTGCAAAATATTGCTCATTTTCAATATCAAAACCATCGATTAAACCTAATTAGGTGTTTCATTGCATTGCTACACGCTTTTGATTATGTCACTTACAAATGCAACATGTAATGAAATTTTTTACCATATCCAATCGAATTGGCATTTGCATCACAATGGCAATGTAAATAAATCATTTTCAATTGGATATCAATTGAATCATCCAAAGGCAATCAATCAAATATACACCAACTTTTCAGGTCTTTTAATCATCATGACTAGTGATCAACACCAATCATTCATTCCAAATTGGATATCAAGAACCATTGCATAGGCACACACATTATTGCATTTTTTCCATGTTCATCAAATTGATTCATCATTAGCATGGAAATACACTAAAAATCTACACAATTGAGTACCAATTGAGTGATCTATCCCAATTGCCCAAGCCAATTGTGACACAAATTTCAACAATTTGGCCAAATTAATCATCATAATTAGTAAAAAATACCAGTTATTCATTCAAGCACCGGATTGCACATGCCATTGAGTAGGCACACACACCCAAATTTAGACCATATTTTTATGCAAAAATTACATCAATTCCACGTTGCAATGCTCAAAATGCAAACTCAATCAAGCATAAGTGAATGCATGCATGCTTAATTTCTAAAAAATTAGCACTATTTTTATCCAATCAAGCAATGCACACACTGAAAAATTAAGCCACAAAAGTTCAAATTTGGCTCAATTGCCAATGCATTTAGGCTTACACCTAATGATTGCACATACTTTTCATGAACATTTCACAATCAAAAACCATTTAGGTGTCCCAATTGACCATCAATCATTGAAAATCAAGTAGTCATGGATGGGCACCCACACTCAATTTTTGCACAAATTTTTGGCAATTAGGCTTATCTAATGTTTGAATTAGCCTAGCATACACATCAATTACATGTTCGCATAATCATAAATCATCAATTCCATCAATTTTTATGTATGCACACATTCAAGATTAGGTGCACACACTTGAAATTTTTGACATTTTTTTCCCTCTTTGGTGCATGCACACACACAATGATTTTTATGGACACACATGAATTCTTGATGAAAATTAATCCTTATCTTGATACACACAAAGTTCATTAGTCACAATTTGACTATCAATTTTACTCCAAGTGAATCAAATTAGGTGCAAAGTGTAGGTCAATTTGTGTTACACACCTAATTTTAGTAAATAATTAAAAACATGGAACCTCATTAATCAATCAAGAATTGACATAACAAGTGAGTGCACTTACATCGTAATTACACTCCAAGCTATTCCTTTGCTCCACGCGAAGACGCATCATTGCACACACAAACCATCAAATCGCCTCTGAAATTGACCATTTGTAGGTCAAAATCAAATACTCAAATCATCAAATTAGGAATAAATTAGCACAATTAACTTTATTAGAGTGAGGATTCCACCTCTTACAAGGGGATTTCACATACTTTATACTTTAAATGTTAGTGGTTAGGTTAGCAAGGTTAGTCAAATTAGTAGAAATTAGCATGAAATTAGTACAATTACCATGGAAATGAAGCGAAATTAGTAAGTACTATGAAATTAGTGAAATTGGGGGTTTGGGGTATTCATAACTGAACATTAGCATCAATTTCTTGCACAAACATCATCAAATCACACCAAAATTGAGTTACACACACATCAATGTAGAGTGTTGTGGTTACGAACAAAGTGGGTGGATGTTGTGCGTGCAAATGAATGAGACTGAGAGAAGGAGAGAGAAGAGATACGACACCGAGAGGTTTGTAAAACCCTTCTCAGAAGGCCCCACTCTCGTCGGCAAGAGTGGTCTACTTGATTGCACAAATGCGTACAATGCAGATGCAATAGACTATGCCGGTGACGACGACGGTGATGACGACGGCTAAGGCTGAAATCTGTGATCTTCTAGGGCTGAATTCGGGGTTGTCTTCGTGGCTGAAAATGACTGTTTTCTTGCGGTTTCATGGCTGAAAATGACTGGTTAATTCGTGGCTGATGTGCTGAGGAAAAATGCTGGTGTGACTGCTCTTTAGGTTGCGTTTTGGGACTGATTATCTTGGCTGAAAAACGCTGGTACAGCAGATGGGTTCTTACTGAAAATTGCAGCCTTTCTAGCGTTAGTATTCCTTGTCAAAGCTGTGGTTGATCTGCTACAATTGCTCATGAAAACGCTGACCCTGCTGATGTCTTCTTGGTGTTAGTAATGGCTGAAAACGCTGAAGTGGGTCACGAAACGCTAGGTTCAAAAGTGGGTCAGGAGAAAACGCTAAGTTCAAAAGCTTGCTGGTGATGCCTGCTTCGGATGAAAACGCCAGGCAATGGTAGTTGATGGCGATGGGTTGGATCTGGGAAAAACGCCAATGGAAGGTGGAGGTATGGCAAGGCTAAGTGCTGAGGGAGGGGTACTGCTGAGAAGTTGCCTGTTGAGCGGGAAGCTCCTGCTGCCTCTTCTGCCAGAAAGTGCTAACTTGGGTTTGCTTATATATTAACTTAGCAAAATTTCCCTACCTACTTTTGTAGGAAAGTCACTTAAAATAATAAGTGAAAATCCCAATAAATAGAAAAACATGCTAAATGCACTGGAAAATTCCCCTAACTGATGCTAATGGATTCTGATGGGAATTCCGATGATCATGTTGTGTGCAACCAGAGGATATGCATCTATGCTAAGTGACTGGACATGCACGATCTACGAATAGACTCACAAAGTGCTAGATCACTGCTAATCTAATCTGACTGAATCCTGCTATGGTGTAGATTATCCACGGACACATAGGGTTGGGATGTGTCACGTGACAGTTTGGCCCAGGATTTTCAGCTCCTTCTTATCATACGATACAAAATGTTTTCTTGGACAAATGTTACATCAAAGTCAAAGAGCGTGTTCGCAAAATAATACTTGGAAATATTTCGCTTTTAGGATGCACAATTGTGAGTGATGGCTGGTCAAATGTTCAAAGGAGACCGCTGATCAATGTGATGCTGGTTTGCCCAAGGGGAGAAACGTGTATAAAGGCGATTGATAGTTCTGGTCATAATTAATGTAATTAAAGAAATTGGTGTTGAACATGTCGTTCAAGTAGTCATGGACAATGCAAAGAATTGTAAAAACGCAAGTAAATTAATAAAGAAGTGCTTTCCACACATTTTTGCCAATGGTTGTAATATGCACAAATTAAACTTGGAGCTGAAGGATTGGTACACTAGCGAAGAAACCACATGGTTTGACAAAATAATTGACACAGCACGTCAGGTTGTGAAATTTATCTTGAAATGACCAAGAGTGCTCGATTTAATGCGCATGTCAGTGATATTGAAACTTCCTGCTGAAACTCAATTTTGCACACACTTTTATACATTAGAATCACTTCTCCACAATAAGTGCGATGTGATTGACACATTCAATTGCACAACCTTTTATGAATGGCAGCTTGAGCAGAAAGAAAAAGTGAAAGATAAAATGACATGGACCAACGTGGCAACGTAAACAAGGCTGCTTGGTGGAGGAGTGTAATGGATCTATACCATGTAAGGATGCCTATTATGTTCACAATTTTCAACCTTGATCAGAGGGCACAAAATTTGAGCAAAGTGTGGATGACATGGTGGTAACTCCAACAAAGCCATGAAAATCCCGAAGAGCTGAAAGAGTCTTTAGTAGAGAAGGAGTGGTGACTACCATTCTCTAGCAAATAGCATGAATAACTTTTTTATGCAAGGTGGAAGAGCGCTCATAGTCCACTCCATCGTGTTGCTTACATGCTCGATCCGGAGTATTGAAATTTAGATCTGATGTCCAATACAGAGGTGGTCAGCGATTTCTATCACGTGGTCAACATGTTCTACTCCAACGTTCAGGACCGAATTGATTGCATCAAAGAAATGAGTGCATTTACATTAAAAGAAGGCCCTTTTGCGAATGATTTTGTACAGGTAAAGGCAAAAGAGCAACTTGCATGGAAGTGGTGGATGATAAATGGTGGAGAGCATTACACTACCTTACGTCCACTTGTGTTGGCGGATACGCCGCGACGGATGCCAGCACAACAATAACTCACCTAACAAGATTTGTCATCTAAGGATGAAGCTCGACCCCTAGGCGCGTGGAAGCAAGCATAGGGTGTCAACCTACACTCGACCCACTATTGACTACTTCCTACAGAGGTCTCTACCCAATGTCTAAGTTACAGCCTTCAAGAGTACAGAAGAGGAGATTTCCTACAACGCTTTTAAGATCCAAATACTCATCAAACGTTCGCGAAATGCTACGGAACTTGAGGGAAACCCTATTAACACCAATAGGTCGCTCTCCCTAAGGTCCGTGACCCAAAACTCCAACCCTAAACACCCGGTGCAGAATCCCATAGGATGTCTGGTTGAAATTTACAGGTCGACGTTTTTTGAAACTAACATGTCTAATGCGTAGCTCTACTCATTGCGAACGCGTGGATATGCTGAAATGCAAAAACAGACATCATATGCTCACTGAATCACCAGAAATAGCTTGCAGGTCAATCTCGCGAATCCGGGCCGTACACGTGCAATGTAGGTGTTGACGCATAGCTCTCTCCGGGGGCAACACGCTGCAATTCTCCGCACTCGATTCCAACCACTAGTGTGCATGTAGCGTCAAGATAAACTCTCACTCTCTCTCGTACATAGAGTACGCTCAACTCACACAGACAAACTTATGAAAATGACAAAAGGTTTTTTGCATTTAGGTCAAAAGTGGTATAAATACCTTACAATCTCAAACCCTAATGTTCCAATTTAACCATTTACTAAGTCTAAATGTCAAAAATGGGATACAATTTGGAAGCTTCTGCAAGCCCCACTATTTACAAAGGTGAAATGACGGTTTCTTCTCAATTAAGGAATGATTACAAAGGAAATTAGTATCCCACCGGGCAATCATCCTCCGTTGAGTGTGTCCAGCCGCTAACACTCCCCCCCTCCTAGATCATGTCGTCCCCAAGATGATAGTAGAACTGCTTCTTCAGTGGAGACTTTCGCGCATCTTTAGAATAGACTCATACCGTGCATGCTGGGCCAGTAATGTAGGGCCAAATATATCTGTATCGATGGTGAAGAAACCGGTGTAGAAGGCTTCTTCAAAGGCCTGGAGATGGTACGAGGGCAAAAACATCATTCGCTGGTAGGGGGCAATGTATCACCTCATGGGAAGGTTGAGCAGACAGTTCATACGCACATCTATATGTATCTTGGAAGAAGAATATGTTGTATGTTGCCTGTCCAGGTTTAAAGATCTCAAAAAATGCTAGAAGGGTTTTACATATCTTCCTGAGCATAATGCAAGAGAGGTCAGGCGAGCCAGTGAACAATTTAATGGCACCCGTTAGGGTTTTCACCATGTATTGCTCACTCATTCTCTCCCCTGCCTTCAAGCCTAGCAGCTTTAGGTAGTTGAGCCAAGTGGGGTGGATTTTCCTCAGCAGTTCTTGTTCTTTCCAGGTTCGCATCCTTGGTAGAGGGAAAAAGCTAAGGTTGTCTCTGATTATTTTAGGCGCCTCTTACTAAATACTGTGGGTATTTAGTTAGCCATGCCTTCCTCCATTTTGGTTGAGATTCCACAATAAGCTTAACACCTTCTGGTTTGGTGATATCTTCTTCGTATAGTGGCACTATCGGCTCCTCTTTAATCCTCTTGTCTAGTGTAGCAGCTTCATACTTGAGAAGAGAATATGGGAGAGAGGGTTGTAGCCATTCATGTCGAATGACATTTGCATCTAATTTCTGAATGGTCATAGACTTCAATATCCTCTGCTCCCACTGCATTGCTTCTTTGGTGGTGTCTTTTATGGCCGCTTCTATTGCCTTTTGTAGATTGTCTTCTTCTTCTTGTGTCAGATCCCGGGGCTCTTGGGATGGTCCCACAAGGATGTCCTCTTGCATTTTTCTGTCCACTGGATCTGACACATTGTCTATATCAAATCCTTCCATAGATGCTGTCCCTGTGCTCAATTGTGTCTCTTCAGTCTGCTGTTGGCCTTTTAGCTCATCAATATTCTTTTGATATGCTTTCTTTTCTTGTTCAGCTTGATCCCCCATGGTCACTAAAAGGTCGTTCAATTCAGCATTTGCTTTCTCAGCCTCTTCTAGCTTCTTCTTGGTGTCTTCATTTTCAGTTTGCATCTTCTTGAGATCCTCATCCATCTTCTTTTTCAAGGCTGCTAGCTCATCTTTCATGGCCTTGTTCTCATCCTCCAAACGGCTTTGCATCACTAGGGAGCCCTCGACCAACATCAATCTTTTTCTCTTCTCTACTGTCAACTTCTTTTGGAGTTCCTTCATCTGTTCTTCATACATATCCTTCTCTGAAGCAGTGCTAGTTGAGGCCGCGGCTCTGACTCCGCCCAGAGATGCCCTTAGCCTCTGGATTGTCTGATCTTTCACTTTTATTTGATCTTTCAGCTCTATAACTTCGTCCTGGCTGGCCTCATGTTCTAGCTTAGCTTTTTCCTTAGCATTCCTCAAAGTCTCCACTTCTTTGGACTCATCGGTAAGCTAGAGTGTCAAGTTGTCCCTTTCTTTCTCCGCATCCGTCAGTGATTTGTTGATTTTCTTATACTCCTCATCTGCTCTTTGAAGCTTTTGGTCTGCTGCTTGACTCTGACTTTCCAGCTCTTGGCATCTTTTTAGTGCCGCGTCCAGATCAGCTTGCAGCTTGGCTTGCTTCTGTGTGTTCTCTTGGTTCTGCTTTTGCAGCGAGTCCACCTCGGCTTTGATTTGAACTTCATTTACTTTGAGATTATCACACTCAATCTCAATGGCCATAGACCTTGCTCTGAGCCCAGTGAGTCTTTGCATCACCTCATCTCAATCATTGGCTTGTGGCTGTAAATCCATTGTATCTGTGGCCATTTCCTTCAACTCCACCAATCAAGGGCTCAACATATATTCTTTGGGCCTAGTGCTAGACAACTGAAAAGCTGCATGAGCTGCCTCTTCTCGAGAGTATCCAACACCTAGTAGATCAAGGAATATTCTATAGTTTTTTGCTTCTGGATCTGGCTTCTCAGCTTTTGGTTCAATTTCTGCCTTCTGCTCTTTCTCTTTGTCCTCCTCTTCCTTGGAGTCTTGTTGCGTATCAGATTTGTTCAACTCCTCAGTTTGTCGAGGTTGAGGAGGACTACGAGGAGGTGGTGATGGTGGAGGACTTGACTCTCGGCTTGATGGAGGGGTTGATGGTTTCTTTTTGAAATGCAGGTCAGCTTTTGTTTTCCTCTCTCTTTCTTCCCCTTCCTAATCTTCTAGCAGCTGCCACCTCACATCATCAACTTCTTCTTGGGTAAAAGGTATGTTTGGGATATTCTCAGGTGTAGCATCTAAGATCTCGAAATTCTTTATATAATCTTCAAAGCGATCCCTTTTAGTCCTTTGAGAAGATCCAGACATAGCCTCAAGTGAGGGCTTCCATAATTTGCTCAGATCCCCTTTTAGCATCCTCTCAGCTATGAAACTCTCCATTAGTCTTTCTAGCCTTGCTGCTTTATGTGACTTTGTTTCCTTACTGGCACCTGTAGAGTTGCTTTCTTCCCCTTCTTGGGCTGTGGTGGCTCTTTTGGAACTGTCTCTAAACGGCACTTCAACCTTGTGGCTACCCTTGGAGCCTTAGGAGGCTCTTCTTCTTTGTCTTCCTTCAGCTTGAGCCAATCATTTTGGGAGGGAGGTAGGGGCCAATTTCCCTTGGCATCCAATGCTTTATAGATGACTTTGGTTATCAACTCAGCAAGAACAATATAAGTGGGATTTTTTGTCCCCATTCTCACAAGGTTGTAGTGAATGTAAGCGGCACAATTTATCTCCCTCGGGCGGCTCTTCTGCATCGCCCAAGTGAAAGTGGTGGCAATAGCTCCAGGTGGCATCCTATATTTCTGTGGCCGATTGGTGCACATGTGGAAGTATTGATTGTATAATTGGCTCATGATGGCCACCTTCGGGTTTGCAATATCTTCAAATGTATAGTTATTTTCTTCTCTGAGTAGACCTTAATGTCATCCCGCCTCTTAGTCACACTGTCTCCTTTGTTAGAGAGGTTAAGTGCTTCTGCCACCACCTTCTCTATGATGACAATCATCTTATTAGGCTTGCCTTGCAGATCTGTAACTCTGGCTATGCCGTCCTCTTTGATTGTGGTGACAAATTCCCACACTCTTTTAACATCAATCCCTGCTGGCAAGGCTTCAAAGTAATTGTGTAGATCCAGTTTCTCCAAGTAGTCCCCCATCTTGCTCCTGACAAGTTCATTGAGCTCTTGAGGGATCATGGGTAGCTCCACTGCATTTCCCTCTGGATCTTTAAACACTCCTTGGTAGATTCTCAGATCATTGGCTTCTAGTAGGTCATCTTGAATCCAAGTGCTTGTGGGCTGCAGAGTTCCCTCTGTGATAAAAAAAGGCTCCACTTCTTCTAAGTAGTCCTTGATAGCCATCCTCTTCTTCTTTGCAGGCGACTTTGTGGCTGCCATGGATCTTGTTGCACTTAGTAGTCCAAAGCTAGCGTTTTTTTCACAGATTTGCTGGTAAACTGAGTTCTAACTACCTTAATGACTTGAAAATTGAAATAAGAACTCGAAAGGGACTAGGGAAGCCATGCATGTGCCCACAGTAGGTTTTTGGCTAAAAAATAAGCATGTAGACATCCTACGCGTAGTATGTCTACTTCGTCTGATTTTGATGAAACTTGACATGCTTGTGGCCCTTGACCTGTGCAACATGGCTATGTACTTGGAATTTGGTTTGGACATCAAAAAAGTGCAATTTTGAGCAGATTTAGGCTTTTGGCTCACAAAATGGGTAGGATGTCCTATATGGATGCAAAAATGATATCCAATTGGATTGAAATTTGATATATAGGCTTCTTACACCATGTAAAAGACTCCCATGATGTCAATTTCTGCACAGAAGGTCAATATGACCCTGGAGATATCCTACGCGTAGGATGTCTCTTATCTCAGAATGACTTGATTTTGGTTCTGTGGGTAGCCCTTAGCATGTAGAACATGGCCCTGTTCTTAGATTTTGATTTGGATAAGTATTGGTGTTGTTAGGAGCATGTTTAGTGTTTTTAGGCTCAGAAAGTGCATCTTTGAGGTTTTGGGGGCCAAATGTGATGGTTCTAGCTTGAAATTTGATATATGAGCTTGTGAAGATGTTATAAAGATATGTGGAACTCAAAAACACCAGCTGGCGGTCAAATAGGGCATTTAGACATCCTACACGTAGGATGTCTATTTCACTATTTTTCGTATCTGACTCCACAGTTAGCTTGGCAATGTGATAATGAGTATATTGTGCAGGTTTCATGTGATTTGGACTAGTTTTGGTAGGTCTATGACCCTTTATTGCCTCTATGCTCTGACTTTCCGTTTTTTTGATGCATATGAGGTCAACTCTTGTCCAAATGTGATGAAATTTGATGGCTAGCATGTATAAGCTATGTGGAAGCTATGTATGAGGTGAGATATTGAGTTGGGTGCCCAAACATGGGCTTGAGACATCCTACGCGTAGGATGTCTCCTAAGGAATTCTTTTGGAAGAAGCGTTACTAGTATATGCCCTTAGCCCCCCTGAGTCCCCTTTAAGCCTTATTTCAATAAAAAAGGTCAAAAACAAAGATAGAAACTACCTGTTTGGCTTTCAGAGCCTCTGAGTCATTTTCTGACTTGGAGTGATTTTCGGCGAGCGATTAAATTTTTTGATGTTAGTGTCCATAGCCTCATGGTTCCTTGGGGAACCTTGCCATATGGTTTTTGTTGGCTTTGGTTTCGCCGGAGCTCTGTTTGGAGATTTGTCGCTCTAGAAGCACCCGTGGTTGCGTTTGCATTCTGTCGATGAGTTGTGGTGGTCTACCACCATACAACTTGGTTGTTGATGGTCTAGGCAAGCCGCTCGTGAAGTTTGGTGGCAAACGGACATCCGGTTTGGCCGTGAGAGCCAGTTGACGCTTCGTGTGTTCGATGCCGTTTCTAAAGCTTAGTCCTGCTTCGGGTTGCCTTATGGCCATGTGGGCTATATAGCCTTGTAGAGCATGTCGAGATGCTCCTACCCATGAGTTTTGGTAGCATTTGGGCGACTTTCCACCGATTTACCACTTGGTGGCCTCTTGCAGGGCTTGTGGTGCTAGGGTTTTTCTCAATGGTTTTTTTCCGCCTTTGTGCATTCAAGAGTGGTCTCCTATGCTAGGGTGAACCCCCTATGAAGCCTTATTGCTATTGGATTAGCCGTTAGGTGGCTACCTCTACCTGTAGGTCTCTACTGCTCGTTCCCCGTGTGAACCCTACACTAGTTTTCGCGATAAAACATCAAACATACGCGAAAAGCTCAAGGTGATGAGCCTACCTGTCATATCAGAGAAGCAGCTGGAAGTCCGGTTCGTTCTAGGTGGCTAGAGCTCTCTCTCAAGAAGGAAATAGTAGAAATGAGCTCTAAGTGTAGTGAAAAAAGCTTATAATGGGGGTCCCCGGACCACTTTCTATGAAATTTGTCATGTGCTCCTAACTTCTTGCGAGATGCGGTTCAGGCTCGAAAAGTTCCTGATTTGGACTTCGTTTGCCAGTTTCCAAGAAATTTGACGTTTCGGTCAAAATCTGGCCAAAACACGCCTCCCGCTCCATTCACATAATTGCACCCCCATTTTACCATAGGTTGTCCTATAGTCACTTATTATCCCCATATTTTTTGTTTTTCATTATGACCATATTTCATCTGCTTTTTGTATTTTTGAAGTTTTTCTCCCGATAATTAATAAAATTAAAAAGAAAATAGCAAAATAAACCCAAAAAATCCCCAAAAATCACAATAACTCAAAAAAATCATCGAAAAATACTATGTACACTCACATGCAATTTTTATGGCCGGATTTCTCCGTTTTACCAATATTTTATCCGAAAAATGGCTATTTTTACATATATACACAAACCTAGAGGCCTAATTTGGCGTTTGGCCCCATATACTTGTAGATTCGTGCTGTATAAGGGCATATGTACTTAGGTAAGTCCACACAATCAAATGAAAACCCTTCAAAATAGTCGAAAAACATGCCCTCTTTTGCTCTTTTCACCTTCATTGGGTCCGCATTGAGAATGCCTGCCCCCCTCCTAGTCGGAGTCCTCCCAGACGACAAGGTATCGCCTCGGGGTATGTGCAGTGCATGGGTTAAAAATTGTGCTAATGCGCGGCCTTGTAATGTGGCCCTATCTGATGCATACTCAATCAATGCATGGAAAAATTAATGTTGTGCGAGAGGAGGGAATAAGCAAGATGCTTATTGGCATTCGACATCGAGGTTTCCTATTTGTTGTTGATTTGGTTGGCGGATTTTCTTTGCAAGTAAAATTTGTAACTCTACAGCTCTTTGTTTGATCGTCTTTTTTGCAAAATTTGCTTGGGTTGCCGCTACTGTCGATATGGCCGTGGTTGTTTCCGTGGATGGAAGTGCCATTTTCGTTGTAGCTATAATCTTGTTCTTTGTTAATTGCCTTTGGAGTTTTGTTGTGGAGGCAACATGAACTCCCTTCAGTACAAGAAACACCAGCAGCCAGACACTAACTACATATGAAATCGGCAAACCGATCTATGTGGGTGCCGATCAGCAGAACAGCAATGACGACCAAGGACGAGGCAATAAACCTACAAAAGCCTCCACAACAAAACTCCAAAGGCAATTAAGTTAATTGTTGCTGGTGTTTCTTGTACTGAAGGGAGTTTTGTCCAAATGCGTGTCGCATTTAAGTGGTTACTGAGCATTCTCTTCGAGATCCATATCTTTTTTATTCCCTTGGGTGTTGGTTTAACTGTGTTCTTCTGTTGACTTATGATGTTGTATTGTGGTTTGTATGCTAGGTCGCCTCTATCCTTCCGTACCCATACTTGTTTTTCGCGTGTTGCTAACCTTGATCTATTCATTGTGGTCTGTGTTGTCTTATTTTTGTACTGAACATGGTTGACAGTTCCTTGGTTGTTCTCCATGGGTATCGTGTTATGCTTTATTGGCACCCATTCCTTTTTGTTCTTTATCCAGTGATGGTGGTGCTATTATCTGGTTCTTCCGGGTTGTCTGAGCAAAGGCTACCACTTTTTGTTCTTGTGCATGTTGAATTTTGACTGTATCCGAATTCCAATCTACCTGCACATTATACTCTTTCTGCCAAAGTTGTCCCAACTACATGGGGTGTAGTGTGCTCGCATCCTCAACCACATAAAACTTGTGAGGGTAAACATATTGTGTATTTGTACATGCAATATTGTCCAGCCCAATGTTCCTAGCGAATGTGATGTACTACTTAACAACACTTGTTGAGTAGGATGTAGTTGATCTTCGAGCTTGAGCTGTTTTATATAATTTGTAAGAGATCATATTTGCTTGAGCTCTGGAATCAAGCAATGCCGTCGATTCAACTTGATTGCTACCCACTTTGACTGCAATTATTGGTTCCCCTGTGTCTTCACCAAAATTTGTTAATCGAATAGCATTTATTCGTAATGGTGATCCACTTTGTTGTTGTTGTCGTAGAAGCCTTCTTTTTGCAATGCGTTCTTTTGCTTCTGCTTGTGCTTCTTCTTCTACCATCTGTTTCTCCTTCATCCGTTGTTTTTCTTGATGGATTTGTTGAAGCATATCCTGTGTTAGTGGTAAATGATACTTTTTAAACCGGCACCCACTAATCCAATTTGGCATTTCTTCTCCTGCCAATGTAGCAAGTTTGACAGCTCCACTTTGTGTTAAATCACTAATCACAAAGGGTCCCATTCCTCGTTTTTTAAGTTTCTTGGCATGTTGCTTCAAAGTATAAACAAGTACATAATCACCTGTTTTGAACTCTTTCGTACACACATGCTTGTCAAAAAACTCTTTTTGTCTTCTCTTTTTAGCATAGATCGAAGCTAGAGCTCTCAATCGAAGTTCATCTAGCTTTTCAAGATTATCTATTCTTGAAGAGAGCTCATGGCCTGTCCATTTTAAGCGTTTCTCTACTCGTAGAGTTGGAACTAAAAACTCTATGGGTAATATAGTGTTTAGACCAAACACCATGTTGTATGGTGTGGTTCCGATTGATGTTTTATAACCTACCTTGTATGCCCATAGTGTTGAGTGTAATTGTTGATCCCAATCTATCCTTGACTCTGATATAATTTTAGTCAAAAAAATGCATAGGGTTTTATTTGTGGCCTCAACTTGTCCATTTGCCTGTGGATGATATGGAGAAGATTTCTTATGTATGACCATGAATTCCTCTACCAGATATTCAATGACTTCATTAAGAAAATGTGTTCCTCGATCACTGACAATTTCTATTGGTAATCCGTATCGTACAAAGACATTCTCCTACAAAAAATGTGTAGTGGTTCTTGCGTCTGCTTTTTGTGCTGCTTTGGCTTCAGCCCATTTTGTGAGATAGTCCGTAGCCACAATGATATATTGGGTATGGGTGCGATATGCAGGGAGTGAAATAGGCCCCACAAAACCAATTTCCCATTTTGGAAATGCCCATGCTCCCATCATTGGCCATAGTGGCATCTCATCTCTCTTTATCGGCACCTTAGTGCACTGACATGCATCACAACGCTTTACAAACTCCTCAGCATCCATGTGCAATGTAGGCCACCATATTCCTGCGGTTAAGAAAATGTTTGCCGTCTTATCGCTTGAAAAATGATCTCCAATTATTCCTCCATGTGCGTGTTCTAGAATCAACAGGTATTCACTTTCACTTGCACAAATTCTAAGTTGATTGTCCTTTCCTCTCTTGTAGAGTTGATTTCCAATTAAATTAAAGTCTCAAGCCTCCAACTCTATAGCCTTTTTTCACGCTTTTGTTATGCTTTCAAGAAATGTCCTTGTTGTTAAGACATCAATGATATATTCACTCCATGCAGGTGCAATGGTTACCTGAAACAATGTCGCGTGATCCACCGATCGTTTGACACTACATATAGTACAATTGTTAACATAAGCATGTGTGTCAGCATACATAGTTGGCCAATAAACTCCTAAGTGTTTCAATCTTTGGTGTGTTTTCATTGTTGAACAATGAAATGCACAATCTTGGATGTGTGCTTCTTCAAGATAACACTCGAATTCCTCTGGATTTATACATAATCGCAGAATTTGGTCCGAGCCTAGATGGTACAATCGTCCTGCAATCAACTGAAAATTTTTTGTTTGTCAAAATGTTTGTTGTTTGGATTTGTCTTCCTTGTTATCAAATCTACCTCCAAAGGAAAGAATGCTAACAATTTCCTGAGACCATTTGGGTATCATTTCAATATTGAAAAGATAAGCATCAGGTATGTCATCATCTACTTCTTCAGGAGCTTCCCCGTTTTGTAGCCTTGAAAGATGATCCGCCCGTAGATGAGTTTTACCTTTTTTTACTACCACTGTGAAGTCAAACTCTAACAATATAATAAACCACCGTACAATTCTCCCAACATTGCATGGTTTATTTACTAGATACAAAAGAGCTTGATGATCTTTGAAGAACACAAATTTGTTTGCGAGCAAGTAATGCCGAAATTTCTTTATAGCATAAATCATTCCTAATCCCTCTCTTTCAGTGGTGGTGTAGTTCTTTTCTGTACTATTTAGCTATCGGCTCGCATAACAAACTGAAAAATACATTGTTCCATCTCCAGGTTGAGCCAGAATACTCCCAATTGCGTATGCAGAGGCATCAATGTGAACATGGAATATCTTTTCCCAATCTGGTGCTTTAAGTATAGGTGTTGATACAAGGTTTTCCTTAAGCTTTAGGAATGAAGTTTCACACTCCTCAGTCCAGTCGAAACTGACTAATAAGTGATATAGTGGCTGTGCAATGACCACATATATATATATGAATCTTCGATAATATTCGCAGTGTCCCATGAAGGATTGTACTTGTTTGGCATTAGTAGGCATGGGCAAGTCAGCTATGAATCTAATTTTGTCTAGGTCAGTGGTTATGCCATTTCTTGAGACAATATATCATAAGATACGGCCTTGCCTTACCATAAAAATACACTTTTCTGGGTTGAAACAGATTCGATATGTTTTGCACTTCTCAAATACCTTTTGTAAATGGTCAATATGTTCTTCTCAAATAAGAGAGTGAACATAGAGATCATCCATATATATTTCTAAGAATATTCTCAGGTATTCTTTGAATGCATGAGTCATTAACCTTTGGAAGGTGGCTGGGGCATTGGTTAGACCAAAGGACATAACTCTATATGCATATATTCCCCACTCTGTGGAAAATGCTGTTTTGTGTTGATCCTCTATTGCAATTGCCAATTGGTTATACCCCGAAAACCCATCTAAAAACAAATAGGCCCGTTTTCTTGCCACCCTCTCAAGCACATGTTCTGTGATTGGCAAGGGATAATTATCCCTTATTGTGGCTGTGTTCACTTTTTTGAGGTTCACACACATACACACACACACACACACACACACACACACACACGGAGTTTTCCATTATTTTTGGGGACAACCACAATGGGTGACACCCAATTTGTATGCTCGATTTCATAGATGAATTCAGCATCCATCAGCTTATCAATCTCTTCTTTCATTTGTTTAGCGAATGTGTCATTATATGTGTAAGGACGTTGTTTGCTTGGTTTGGCATCTGATTTTATAGGAATTGTATGTTGGCATATCGAGGGATCAACTTCTTTGAGGTCTTTATAGGACCATGCAAACACAACTTTATACTTCTTGAGAAGTTGTGTTAGCCTTTCTTCTTCTTCAGGCTCTAAATCAGTTGCTATATAGACAGGCTGAGGCTCTTCGCTTGGTGCAGCGAGGTCTATTCGTTTTTCATTTACCGGCCCATCGTAAGATTCCTGGTTTATTCTTTCCCTTATTGGTGGTGTCATTATGATTTTTCTGTCCTGGATGGTGAATTTTCGATAGTGGGATGGTACATTCATGTTTCCTTTTTCTGAATCCTCCTTACCGTCACTTTCTTCCTCAGTAGTCCATCCCTCTCGTAACAACCGTTTTAGTTCTTGGTATTTCTTTTTACGCTCCACTTTGGTCCACTCTAGATCTTTTGTCTTTTCCTGTTTTGATTGTTGAGATTTTCTTGATTTTGTTTTTGTTTTAGTCTTCCGTGCTTGTTTTATTTCCTCATGTGTCCTTTTCCTTCGAACTCTTGAGAATCTTCCTGATATTTGGTCTTTTACATAATCCTCTACCTTGACAAGCATTAGATAGTGAGTTTTATATTTTATCATGGGCATCAGGTTCTCTCTAATTTTGTTTTCTGTTCTTTTTTTTTTAATAGCGTTCCTGGCGTTTAGGGTGTTGATTTGCAAAATCATAAAACTTGATATTCGCGGTTGTCTCCCCACGCTCGCTTGAGCTGTCTGAACACTTCTTATCTGCATCGTTACTTAATTCCAAATGCTCAGAGGAGTCATAAAACTCTTCTTGTTATGGTGAGTCTACATACTCATCTCTTGCTGGTATAAGGTTTACCATGTAATGGGGTAGCACATCATAGCCATCCTTATCGCAAAATTTTGTCGTTGGGTTATCTGTAATAGTACAGACATCCAATGTTGCTAGTATGTGTTCCCATTCTAGAGGTTCTAAGCCATCTTCGGGAATAGGTTTTGGAATGTAATCCTTGTCCTCAATAGATCTTTCTAAGATGCATCCTCTCTTTTTAAGCTCCCACAATGTGAAGCTCCGCACATCCATAGCTCTTTTTTCTGCCCTAACCATGCTGGGAGTTCGGACCCTGCTAATGTAGCTGAATCAAACTCTTCCATTGGTGTCTGGTTCACATCCTTGTATCTATGGTCTTTTAGGTATATTTTGGTTGTAGTCTCCCCACGTCTGAGGTATATGTGGTCGTAACCCCAATCCTGGACCATCTTTAATTGTCTCATGAATAGTCTTCCCAAGATGATCTCATAATTGTTCTTTTTGTCGAAATCAACTATTGCAAATGTATGCTCATACTCGATTCCGCAAGAGGTGACGATTACTTTTTCTAAAAGTCCTAGAGGCTTTTCCATGAACCCATCTGCCAGTTGCAATTTCATTCTGGTAGCTCTCAAAGCCGGTTTTCCCCATTTTTTTAAGATTTCTTTGGTGGCGATAGCGACTCCCGCTCCACTGTCAAGAATAGCTTTGGATACTGCTCCTTGAAATTCTACTGGTAGTGTGGTATTTCCATCTTCTCCCTCGCAATATTCTCCAACCTTGTCTAAAGGTACTGGCCTAGTGTTTAGTTGAGGCTTGTCCAATTCTCTAATCCCTTCTTGAAGCTTCAAGGTAGGGTCTTTTACTCCAAATTTTTCTAAGCATTTGCCTACGGTGGTCCACATGTTTGGTCGTAACCTCAGGAGTTTGGATAAGGTGATTGTGCATGCCACAGGGGTGGATAATAACTCAATCAACCCTTGTGAATCCATCACTCTGTTGGAAGAAAGTCTTTGAGATGGGATTGCTCTCACCTCAGACTTAGCTTCATACTCCCCTAGCTAATGTTGGGGTATAAATCCCAATGTGGTCGCCCAGGTAAGTGGGCGGGCCGCCAGGTATGTACACATATTCTTTTGTAAAAACCTAATAAGAACTCACTATGCTCTACACATTATAGTATCTATCGAGTTCACCATATCGTCGTGCTCTTCTTCTCTCACTCTCTCTCGCGTCCCACTTCCGCCCGTACTCCTTCAACTGGTATTAGAGCTCAGATCGAGGCTCGGGGAAACATTTGCAGGTAGCCAAAGTCACCTGCTCAGATTGGAGTGAGATTCGACAGGCGAAGACACGGACCCAATTCCTTTGGGATAGCCTGAAGGTCTTGGTGTTCTCAGAATTTCATTCTGAGGTCATCTCGGCCACCGTTCGGCTTCGACAAAGATCTACGCAGGCCATTTTTTACTACGTGGTCTCGGCGGGTGCAGATCCGACTCTGCAATTTTGGGGTTTCGGCCTACGACTGCAAGTGCTGAGGATATCTACACTTCCAGAGTGCTGATTTGTGCCTGTCTACACAATGAAGGACGGCTCACAGTTCTTGGAGGCGTGTCACATACGACACGGACGCATCTACACACAGATTGTAGGCGACATCCACTAGTTCATCAGGTAGCTTGTGTTTGCTGCTTGATATTCCAGATTTCATCCTGACATTGCAGGTACTTCCACATGGGATGTATTGTTAGAGATGATGTATGTCTGTTGAGGGTTTGCTGGCTGTGAGTCACGCAGCAAACAACCGCCGCAGCGGTCACAGCATACAGTGGAAAATTTGTGGATGTATGACTTTTTGGGAAGTCTATGTACTATCAGATTTACTGCAGCCTTTGTTGAGGGTCGAGTGAGGTTTTATTGAGCTGAGGGATTCTCGAATGTTGAGATCCTTTCGGTGATACTGGTCTTGGAGCGATCCCTCGAGCACCCTTAGATAGGCAGCTAGGATGTATTGACTGTGAGTTAGACAGTTGGGATTGCATCTTTGCTTTACTGCCGTTGAGGCATTGTCGCAGTCTATGCTTACAGGACAGTGAGAGACAGTACAGGTGCAGGACAGGTTTACCCACAGCTTACAGTGTTAGAGAGACAGTGGTTTTTTGAGCTGTTTTTGGTCCGTTTTTTAGTACACCAGAGCCATTTTACAAAGGAGACTCTGCCGAAATTTCTGCAGAATCTGAAGCTTTCTTGGTTCATTTGACAGGTTGATATTGGTTCAGAGGTCAGTTTACAAGGGAAACTCTGCCGAATTTTTCCCAGGAAAGTAAACTACTGTGAAGCGTAGCTATGGCTGGATCACAGGATACTGCTCTTTACAATATCAAGAAGCTGGATGGAACCAATTTTCCATTGTGGAAGAAGTAGATTTGACACGTGTTGGTACAAAAGAAGTATATAAAACCTATAAAGCTCAAGGGGATAAAACCACAAGATATGGACGAAGATGAATGGAGCGAAATGGATGAATTGGCACTTTCTACCATTATGCTGACTTTGGCAGAAAGCATTTACTTCAATGTAGCAGACGAGATGTCGACTTATCAAGCATGGACAAAGCTGAGTGATCTTTATGAGAAGCAGAGTGCAGCTTCATAGGTATACTGGCTTAAGAAGCTTGTTGACTTGAAGATGAAAGAAGGGACACCTATGTCCAATCATCTGAATGAATTCAACACCATCTACAGTCAGTTGTCAGCTCAAGGTGTCAAGTTTGATGAACCTGTTAGAGCTATGTTCCTGTTGATCACATTGGCGGAAAGTTGGGACACTTTTCGCACAGCTTTGAGTAATTCTGCACCTCCAGATGGTTTGACCATAGCAGGTGTAGAAGGCAGTCTGCTTACTGAAGAAACCAACAGAAAGACAATGGACAAAGGAAAAGGAACAGCTTTAGTTGCTAGGGGAAGGACCAAAGAGAAGTACAAAGGTGGAAAGAGGGATCAGTCTCGTAGCAAGTCCCGCAATGCTAAAGGCAAGAGTGACATAGAATGCTACCATTGTGGCAAGAAGGGTCACATGAAAAGAGACTGCAGAGAATGGAAAGCAGAAAAAGGCAAAGAGAAAGCTGAAGACCATGGTGAGAAGAACAAGTCCTCAGTGAAGATTCAAGAAATATATGTGACAAACATTGTTGCAGAGGATGACAGTACGTTTAGTGTCAGTAGACATCTACTTCTTGAAGAATACAATGGACTCAGCTCTTCTTACAGCATCTGATGGAAATGCACTGAGTGACTGGATTATAGACTTAGGGGCATCACTTCATGTGTCTCCAAACAAGGAGTGGTTTACCTCTTATGTGACCACTAAAGATCATGTTCGGCTAGGCAATGGGCAGACATGTGAGATCTTAGGTGTTGGAGATGTTCAATTGAAGTTTCAGAATGGCTCTTCTTTCATGCTGAAGAATGTGAGACATGTTCCCGCAATTACAAAGAGCTTGATCAACACAGGTTTACTTGATGATGCTGGCTACATCACCAATTTTGGACAACATGTGGAAGATATCCAAGGGTTCTATGACTGTAGCACATGGAGTAAAGTCTGGAGGACTTTACATGATTTATGTATTAAATGTCTCTAACAATGTAATCAATGTAACCGAGCAGCCGAACGTTTGTTTGTGGCATAGCCTGTTAGGACATATGTCCAAGAAGGGAATGGAAATCTTGTCTCGTTCTGGTTATTTGCCTGGCTTGTCATTTAATGATTTTGAATTCTGTGAACATTGTATGTATGGTAAGCAAACACAACAGCCACATAAGCATAGAAGCAGTAGAAGAGATACACAGTTGGCACTTGTTCATAGTGATTTGTGTGGACCTATGCCTAACCTATCTCTAGGGGGAGCTTCTTACTTTATGACATTTATAGATGATTACTCGAGGAAAGTATGGGTTTACTTTCTCAAGCACAAGGATGAAGCGTTTAGTGTTTTCAAAACGTTTGTGACACTTGTGGAGAATCAGAGTGGCAAGAAGCTTAAATGCTTACGCACTGACAATGGTGGAGAGTATGTTTCAAAGGCCTTTCAGGACTTTTGTGAGTCAAAAGGTATAAAACGTGAACTTACTGCTCCTTACAATCCTCCTCAAAATGGTGTTGCTAAGAGGATGAATAGGACCATACAAGAGAAGGTCAGAAGTATGTTGTCTAATGCACAGCTGCCAAATGGGTTTTGGGCTGAAGCTGTATCAACAAATGTTCATCTTATAAATAGATCTCCTAGCAAGGTTTTGCAGAAGGATTTAGTGGCAGAGATGGTATGGTCAGGCAAGGTGCCCTCATACAAGCATCTCAGAGTCTTTGGCTGTGAGGCATATACTCACGTTGCAAAGGAATTTAGGAACAAACTTGAGCCAAAGAGTAGAAAGTGCATCTTTCTAGGCTATGGTAATTCTGGTGAGATGAGGTACAGACTTTGGGATCCCGAATCCAGAAAGGTTATCCGCAACAATGATGTTTGTTCACTTTAATGAAGCCAAATATCATTCTAAACCAGAGAGGGTTGAGGAGATTAGAAGAGTTGTCTTCCAAGAAGATGGACCTGCACGTGCAAGACAAAATGTCAGGGCTCAAGAGGAGCAAGGACAGGATAGATTGGAACCACAGTTTGTGGCTGAGCCTGAGCCACCTATTTTATGTAGATCTGGACGTATCACGCGACCTCCTGATCGGTTTGTTCCATCTATGAACTATGTAATGTTGACTGATTGCAATGAGCCTTCATGTTACAAGGAAGCAGTGCAAATGAAGGACTCCGAGAATTGGCAATTGGCCATGCAGTCAGAGATGACAGCTCTGCATAAAAACCAGACATGGAAGCTAGTTAAATTACCACAGGGCAAAAAGGCTCTACCTTGTAAATGGGTTTACAGGTATAAGATCACCGCTCATGATAGTCAACCAAAGTACAAAGCAAGGCTTGTTGCCAAGGGCTTTAAGCAAGAACAAGGCATTGACTTTGATGAAGTCTTCTCTCCGGTGGTCAAGATGACTACATTGAGATGATTTCTTGCATTGGTTGCCATATTTGATTTGGTGTTGCACCAAATGGATGTCAAGACAGCGTTCTTGCATGGGGATTTAGATGTGGAAATTTACATGCAGCAGCCCGAAGGGTTTGTTGAGAAAGGCAAGGAAGATTGGGTATGCCAGTTAATAAAGAGTCTTTATGGCTTAAAACAATCACCGAGGGCATGGTATCATAAATTCCACAAGTTTATGCTTTCTCAAGGCTACAAACGTAGTGAGTTCGATCACTGTCTATATACAAAGAAGGCTAAGGATGGCAGTTGGTTGATCCTTATTTTGTATGTGGATGACATGTTGATTGCTGGCAAGCACTTGGAAGAAATTTCAGCTTTGAAGTCAAAGTTGTCAAAATCGTTTGACATTAAAGACATGGGTGAGGAAAGTCATATACTTGGTATGCGCATTGAGAGAGACAAATCAAAGAACTTGATTTGGTTATCTCAAACAGAGTATATGGACAAGATTTTGCAACATTTAAATATGAAGAAGGGAAAGGCATTGAGTGTTCCATTGCCACCATATGTGAAACTTAGCAAACAAGATTGTCCTGTGTCTGAGGAAGAACAGGCTGAAATGGATAAGATTCCATATGCGTCTGCAGTGGGTAGTTTGATGTATGCAATGATTGCTACTCGCCCAGACATTGCATTTGCAGTGGGAGTAGTAAGTCGATACATGTCAAACCCACGCAAGAAACATTGGGAGGCAGTGAAAGGAATATTGAGATACCTGAAAGCTACAAAGAGTATGCGTATATGCTATGGGAGTCAAGAGCCAAGTGTAAAGGGTTTTACAGACTCAGATTATGCAGGTGACTTAGACAACAGAAGGTCTACGTCAGGGTATGTCTTTACATTGGCTGGTGGAGCAGTATCATGGCATTCTAGATTACAAGATTGTGTTACTCAGTCTACTACGGAGGCTGAATATGTTGCAGCATCAGAGGCATGCAAAGAATCAATTTGGCTTAATCAGTTAGTAACAGATTTGGGAATCAAAGAAGAGATGACTGTGTTATATTGTGATAGTCAAAGTGCTATACAATTGGCTCGCAATCCAGTTTATCACTCAAAGACAAAGCATGTGGATGTGAAGTATCATTTCATCAGGGAAATGCTCGAGGATAAGCAACTTCAGCTTGTCAAAGTTCACATCACAGAAAATCCTGTTAATTTACTTATGAAAGGACTTCCCTCAGAGAGCTTTGCGCATTTTCGCAAGCAGTTAGGTGTAGGGTAGTACATCACTTCTCTACATCTCTTGTATATTAGCTTGTATAGTAGCTTCTCTAACACTTAAAGTACCACATTGGACTTTAAGTGGGAGGTTGTTGGGGTATAAATCCCAATGTGGTCGCCCACGTAAGTGGGTGGGCCGCCAGGTATGTACACATATTCTTTTGTAAAAACCTAATAAGAACTCACTATGCTCTACACATTACAGTAGATTTAGTTCACCATATCGTCGTGCTCTTCTTCTCACACTCTCTCTCGCGTCGCACTTCTGCTCGTACTCCTTCAGGTAAGAGGGTAGAGTTTTTAGCGAGTCTGGTTGGCTGTGCCCTAAACTAATTGAACCCTAGTCTCCCTGGTCTCCCCCTTGTGAATGCATATCAAAGTTCATTTGTGATCTTGTCTCAAACTCTTCAATGGGAGGTAAGATCTCATTTTTCTCCTTTCTCATGCTATTTATTTGGTGGTTCACCCTGTTAGCTTCATTTGCTTCCACATGTCATCTAGACTGTTACATTCCTTACCCATTTCTACCAATGTTTTAGGCTAGAAACCATCAATTGTCTTATCTGTTGTATTTGACACTATGATAGGTTTTCTCCTAGACTCAGAGACAGTCGTGAGTCTCTTCTTCGTGTCTTCTTCTTTCTCTAGAGTTGGTTTGATAGGGGTTGGAGCTGGTACCTCGTGCCAACTTGCAGGTTTACCAAGCGGATTTTCTATCAAGGATTGGGCTGTTTCAATCATCTTTCGACACATTTCCAACCTCTGTTTTTCTATTTCTGCATATGGATAAGTCATGCATCTTTGCTCTTGGTTTTGGTTTTTTTTGAGTCTGGCTTCGTATGCTTTTAAAAGTGCATCCAGTTGCTCATTTACTTTTTCTACCAGCACTGATCCTCCTGATCCTGCACTTTTGGGTTCTAATCTTTCCTTGGCTCCTTTGGTTGTAGCAGCGTGTGAACTTAAACTAGTTAGATCCTCTAACTGCTCCAATCTATCCTTTGTGTGTTTTAACTCCTCGGATAGAGCCGTTTTCTCTCGTTCTCTCCTGGCTTTCATACGCGCCTTTCTAGCTTTCCAAGTGCTTCTCTGGTTTTTCATTTCTACACTTGGGGCATCGGTCTTTGGCTGTTCAATTATAGGTTTGTTTGTCATTCTTTGAGCTTGTGCTCGTGTCACTGCCTGAATAGGTATTACTGTCTCGTTTTCTGACCCTCCACTAGAAGGCACTGCTTCCAGCATGTTCAAAGTAGTTTTTGCTCCTTTGCTCAGGTTCTAGGGCAATCAGGAATCAAGTGAGTAATTCCACACTCGGTGCAATACGCATTGACTCTAATGATTTCATCATGACGAGAGTCTCTTAGCCAGTGGTCTCTGCCACACTTGTAGCAAGGTCCTTTGGCTGTTGAGGTGCTCCTTGAGCTCTTCTTTGTTGGTATGCATGCCTCTGCCCGCGCATGCCTCCGTTGGCTATGAACAACAGTGTTCGTTCATCCAAGCTATATCTTCCTTCTCCTACTACCTGTGCAGTTGTTGGTGGTCTTGTACTTCCAATCATGCTCCAAGGTTCTGGCGTTGGGGGTTCTTCCGTTGGATAATAGATAGGATTTTCTGCATATCATTGGAATCTTCGTAATATGCATGCATAGGTACCAAAGCCTTCTCTTCTGGTTTGTTTACCATTGGTGTGTATCTTATGCCGACCGGTCGTAATCCTGGTAGGGGTGGTTGTTGCCCTAATACTGGTTGTGGTCTTTCAACACCTACAGGTCCTGGTAGGTTGCTTGCTTGATACCTAGGCATCGGTGGAAGGTTAGGAGATGCTACCTGAGCTTGGGGAGCATAAGGTCGCTCTTTAACATATCCCTTGTTATAATAACATTACTCCGTTACATGGTTTGTCCATTTTTGTTCAATAGCACACCACTTCGGCTGCTTAGCCTGAGGCTTGGCATACATATTAATTTTTTTTAGCACTTCCCCTAAAACCAGCTCCTGGTTACAGCTACTTCTCCTTTCAGTGTTATCTTAGCGGACTTGCTTCCACTTTGTTGTGAGGATGAATCGTCATCAAGATCCTTGAATTCACCCTCCTTGTAGACCACACAATTGTCTACAAGGTAAAGAGCCTCCTTAGTTAACTCATTTAATGTCGTGCTCCTCTTCATATGTAAGTCCTTCTGGAGGTCTGGGTACCTTAGTCCTTGAATAAATATAAAGCATAAGTCTGGACTGAGTTGGCAGTTCTTCCATAGGACAGAACTTCACATATCTTTTTAGTCGTAGGGCTGCCTTTCGCACAGATTCCCCTTGTTTCTGTTTGAATTTATGGATTTATGAGACTGCATTATGAGCTATCTCCCTTTGTGAGAATTCCTCAATAAACTCATCAAAAACCTCCTCCTAGACTCGAAATCTCTACACTCCACAGAGTCAAACCAAGTAGAAACATCCTCTTCTAGGGTAATCCCAAACCCTACAAAATTGAGTAGGGAATCCAACACTTCCTCGGCTCTAATTACACGCACAAAGGCTGCTACATGATCCCTAGGATCTTTGTTTCACGTGTATTTCTTGTTTACCCATTTTTGCACCTGAGAAGGTCGCATTCTACGATGGTCTACAAATCTCATCATTGGTTCTCCTCGTCCTACTCGATATACCTCCTCTGGACTTCGGTAGTGGGACGGTTCCTCTCCCAGAGGTGTCCCTAAGCCATAATTTCTGATGGTTCTTGCAAGAGGTGGTTCATCTCTTCTAACTCATTCTATGGGTTGTCTTCCGGGCTCTGTCGACTCTTGAGTTTTTGGCTTCCTCTCGCCTTGATACTGTGAATAGAGTGGTGGTTCTTGTAAATCTCTTAGCCCTCTTGCGGCTGGATAACCATCTCTATTTCGGTCTTGTTCTAATGTCGCACTTTGTTGAAGCCATGCCTGCAATGATGGTTGGGTTGCTTGTTGGTTCTGATAGTTGAACGTCTGTTGTTGGTTAGAATGTGATGTTGCGTCGTACTCTTCTGAAAATGGATTTGTTGACTTGCTAGGGGTATAGGTGGACCTTGGTACTTCTTCGGGGGCATATGTTGATGTTTTTGGAATTGTTGCCTTTTCTACCTCCTCTGGGAGAATTCGTTTGTATTCTCGCCCGTACCTGTCAACAAAAATGATATCCTTCCCCATAGCAATTTCATAAGAGAACAAGTAAAGAACCTTGTCTTTGCTTAATTTCATTTAGGTAGGGTTCTTTGCATAAAAAATAAGAGACTATTCCCTCGCTCTCATTCTTGTAAATTCCCACATTCTCATTATAGGTAGAGACCCTGGTTGTTTTTTTATCATACATAAAAAGAGCTCCATGTCGATCAATTTTTGGAGGCGGCTCTTGAGCCTCTGAGGCTATTCTTCCTTTTGCCACATTATCTCCATATTTGTTGTAATCCTCAGGGTTACTAACTATCAGATAGTGGTTCCCCTTTTCGTCTCGGAATCTATCTCCATCATCATAGACTCGAATTATCTCGAGTCTCTGAGAAGGTCTTTCCTCTATACAAATACACTTGCATCCCCGATAGTCAGAATAAACTAGGGCTCCCCTAGAGTTTGTTCCTTCTAAGAAGATTATAGTGAACTTGGCATTGTTCAAAGGGTTTTGGGAGGTACTTCCTCCTAGCAGTGGTCCTTCACCGAAGAAATCTCCTGGCTGTTGACTACCCATCATGAAGAAGGACTTATCTGATAAAGTGTCGGTATCACTACCCTCCTCAATGATCGGTGCTAATGGATCTACCCTTGCCTGAGTTACATTCTCCTCAGTGGACACTAAGCTACCCTGATCACCTGCCACTTTTTGGTCTCTAGGAATATAATGTGTCTTCTTGATCTTAAATTCATCGAACTTAGCAATACAATTTATCACAAATCCAACCACTCACCTGGAAAGGGATCAGTTTCCGCACAACTTCTTGCCTTGCCGCCGCTGAATATACCTATACACAAGCGTTTAATTTCGGCAGTCGAATCAAAGAATTTAACCGCTAGAGGTGGTCTTAGTAATGATTGGTATAACTGGAGAGTTAACCTCAACCACTACTGTACTCTATACACATCGGATGTTCTTGATTAGGTTTGCTAATCTGGAACTGTACTTTACCCGAGTGTTTGTCAGTCTAGAGGTAAAGTATTAATTCCGTCTTTGCTCCGTCAAAAGGTCAAACAAGGTCCAATTTCACTTCTGAAAGAAGTTCTGGAACTCTTAAGTCAATTGGAACATCACTCTATGTCCACAGTCAGATTTTGACTTCAATATCATGCCTTAGACATACTACACGTAGCATGTCTAATTGCTCAAAATTACTCCAAATCAAACCACAGACTCCTCTTAAGGTGCTGATCGCTGTGGTATGCTCACAGTTGGATTTGGAGTGCTAAATCATTGTGAACACATCCTACGCGTAGGATGTCTAAGTGCTCTGTTTGACTCCAAACTTGAGCCACAGCTTCCCCTTGATGTCAACAACCCAATGCTATGCTTAGATTTTAGTTTGGATTTCAAAAGACACCAAATTTAGCTATTCTAGGCTTTTTCAGTAAAAAATGCTAAAGTCTGCTTAAAACCCAATTTTCTCACCCAACTGAGATGAAACCTTTCCCATGCACTCAATATATCTTGTAGATCATGCTCATAAACACATCCTATGGTTTTGGTCTTAAAATAATTCCTTGACACAATTTGGGTAAGATGTCTAGCAATTTTTGTCTTTTGGCCTTATCCTGTCAAGATATGGTCAAGTTCCCCTTTCCAAGTGAATATAGGGTAATTGCTACCTTCTAAACACACTGGTCAACTCAGATTTTGAAAATTCTCACCAGAACACCCTGTAGACATCCTACATGTGTCATAAAATCTAATATCTAATATCTAACCAACCCAAATGATTTTCTCATATTAAATTGATCACTTAATGTGGGAGAATAAACGGGAACAAGTGTTAAGATATAGACATGTGCTTATAGATCTATCTCAACCGGGGCCAATGGTAAAGGGGCCCAAATGAGAGATGGTCTATCAAAGAGCAAGGCTAACAAATGGAGCATAAGACCTTAGGGTTAGATTCATTGAAGACCTCCAATAATGTGTGTAAAAGGTCTTTGACCTAGGTAAGCTAGGGTTGAGCTTCAGGCGCGGGAACCCGACCCAGCTCGAGGTGCTTGTCATGCTTGATGACTAAGGTGCTTGAGGTGCTTGATGATTGAGGTGCTTGAGATGCTTCAGGTGCTTAAATATTGAGATGCTTGAGGTGCTTGACATGCTTGAGATGCTAGGGTTGCACTTGAGGTGAGAACCCAGCCAACCTTAAAGTGCTTATGAGCCAAGCTTGTGGTGGGAACTGGGCCTATGCATGAGGGGCTTGAGGTGTCAAAAAGTCAAAGATTCAATCCCTACAAGGAGGGGGCGAGCCCTACATGAGGGGGGATGAGAGAGAACACCCACACACCCACACAAGGCATGCATGGTACAAAAAAAGCAAAAGGGACACTTGTCAAGTTCCTCCTCATGTTGCCCTCATGGTGTGCTTGAAGTCTATTGGTTGGCCACCCAAGAGGTCCAATAATAATTTAGGAGATTTAATTAATTGATTTAGCATTTATCTAGCCCTCTCTCTCAAAGGGGAAAGGGGGACACTTGTCTCAAGGCTACCCGTGCTGCTTGTAATGCCTCCTACTTGTGATTGGCTAGGCCTGGAGGGGTCCAATGAGCTTTAAGCATGAGCTACAAGGGGGGGTCGACCCAAGCAAGCTAGGGGGTTTCTTAGGGGGTATACTCACCCACACACACTCACAAACACTCTCATTGTGTGCTATGCAAAGTGCAAGAGCTCCCTCTCCTTCTCCAAGCAAGTAGAGGTTGAGAGCCTACACCAACACTCTTGGATATCGAGTGCAAATCCAACCAAGAGCCATGCTTCAATGCTTAATCTTTCCATCTCCTTCTTCTTCATTACTATGCTATTATGTATGCTAGCAACAAGAGTTATGCTAAGTGAGGAACTAAGTCTTTCTCCTATGAAATGTTTCTTCTTCCTCTTCCCTACCCTCATTCCCTGATAGCTCTCTCCACCTTCGAAGGTGTTTGAGGTCTTGGGACTGAGGCTTGGGATAGTTAAATCTTTCTTCAAGTTTATGTTATGTTTGTGATGCATGAAGCTTTCCATCTTCATTGCATCACCTAGGTCACAAGGAACACAAAGATTGTATTGTAACAAGTCTCTCTTAATGGGACAAATCATAATACAAATGCCTATTGGAGGGGGGACCGGCTCCACATAAATCCGGTCCTCAACTGTTATCATGTTCTCTAAATTCTCTCTCTTGCAAAAGTATTGTTCATGCCAAGTTAACTTATTGCTACGATTATGTTGCTATCTTCAATTATGTTCATCCGCTATGCTCACAAAGTCATTTCTCAAAAGTACTCTCATTAATTTCCGCTACTCTCAAATTAAATAGCCCAATTTCATTACATTGGTATCAGAGCATTTGGTTTCTCTTTTCTTGCTTAAGAAGAGAGGTCCTTAAGTAGCCTATAAATGGTTCAGGTTGTTATTTATATCAGGGTAAGTGGAACTGGGATCTATTATCGGTTTTGTTGAGCCCACTATGTGGGGGATGGTGCACACCTCGGGAGATTTGGACTTAATAATGGAGTCTTTTTAGACTTGCCTACGGCTTTACCATTATTGAGCCATAACAAGTCCGAAAGGAGCTAGCCCTTGGCAACTCTGCTATGTTAGACCTACTCCTCTACTCTCTATAATTAACCACTTCGAGCCGTGGGTGTAGATACTTAAGAGCCGATTTTCAAAGGCTAAGAGGCGTGGCAACTAAGGTTTTGAATTGCCAAAGCATACACTAAGTACATACATAAATTTTGTTAACATGGTTGACAATAATCAAGAGAGTAGAATGAACATTGATAGCTTTGATTTTGCACATGAAGGTGCTAATGATGATGCTCCCATGTTTGTGAATTATCTCGTCACTAGGTTGAAGCAAGCTATGGGCAACCTTGCTTTGCAAGCCGAAGTTACTCAACAACTTCGTGCTTATGGAATTTCCCTTCCTCTCCAAGAGGAGAGAGAGCTTAGGAGGCCTCTTGAAGAGACCCCCAAAAGAAGACTCTCTCCCATTCGAGAGGAGGAATCCAAAGAGCAAGAAAGCAATGAAAGTTTAAGTTCCTCTGAAGATGTGGCTCCACGAAGACGGCGGTCTAGACGATCGCCCACTCCTCCCAAGAGGAAAAGATCAACACATAGTCCTTCTCCTCATCAATCTGAAAGGCAAGAGAGGAAACAAAGGAAGAAAAGGGCTAGGAAGAGGTCACCCTCTTCTCCTTCTTCTTCACCTTCCTCCTCTTCTGACGAAAGTTATGGTTATTCTCCTAGAGAATACAAGAGGGGAGGAAATCACAAATCATTTCCTGCATGGCGAAGGTCACAAAAGCTAAAGAAGTTCAAGGTGGGAGGAAAGAGTATCTCTTTTCTCACCTATGATGGCACATTCGGTGCTACCGACAAAGTGTTGGCCTTCATCCATCAATTTGATGCGGACTTTGGAGATGAGGGCTTCATAGAGTCCTCTAAGCTACGCCATGTAGCTATGCACTTCTAAAAATCAGCTCGTCAATGGTGGGCTAGCCTTCATGGAAATGGTGAAGCCCCAAAGACATGGAAAACTCTACGAGTTTCCATCATGAAGAAACTCCTTGCAAGCAATGCAAAGGAAAAAGTGCTTACCGAATGGCGCAGCTTGAAGCTCCTCTCCCATGAGTCTATCCACAAATATGTAGACAAGTTTTGGGATTTACATCTCAAGGCTACTGTCTTTCAAAAGATAGACTTTGTCGAGCAAAGGCAGCAATTCTGTGCGGGATTACCTGAAGAGATGGCCGAATACATCAACTCTCAACGGCTTGGTACTATTAGCGAAGCAATCCATCACACCATGGTTGCTTCACGCATCAATTTACATCAAGGGGCTAGACGTAATGTCAAGCCCATGGAAAACAAAGACAAAAATGATGCAAAGGGGAAAACCAATGTTCAAAATACTTCCCAAGTCAATTCCAGCAACAACAACAATCGGTCCAAGGAGAAGGGAGTTTACAAAGGTTAAAACAAACTCTCTCCTGAAGAGCTTGAAGCTTTTCGCAAGGACCATAAGTGTTTCAAGTGTGGGGAGCAAGGACATGGCTATCATTCTTGCCCCAAGAAGAATACTCCCAATGAGACTCCTAGGGCTTCCACCATCGAAGCTCCAAAAGAGGATGCTCATTGCAAAGGATCATCACTTTCCTATGCTTGGGGAAAGGTAAGAGAGCATGATGCCTTCATTTGGTTTGACCCTGGCTCTACTCTTAACTTCATATCAATGGAGTTGGCCACCAAGTTGGGCATTCAAGCTTTTGAGATGGGAGATATAGTAGTGGCTGATGCAGCTTTCAAGGGACAACAAGCCTCCGTTACTCCCTTGATTGGGAAGTTGAGGCTTCATGTCCAAAGCTATGTCGACAAGAAAGACTTCTTCATCTCTCCTCTCCAACATGAGGATGTTATCCTAGGGGCACCATGGTTTGATCGCATGGCAACATGAAGTTCCCTGAAAGGGGAATCTACTTCACCTACTACAGGGGAAAGAACATGTATATAGATGCTAGTGAGCGTGGTCGCACTATTCCACTTGTAAATCCTCTTGCTTTTGATAAGTCAATGAAGAGCTCAGTTTCTACGTACATGATTTTTGTCAAAGAGTCTCTAAAAGATACTAATGTTTCATCAAATGTAAATGGTAGGAATCAAGAAGAGTTAGACTTGTCTAATTTTCTAAAAGGATTCCAAGATGTGTTCATCGATGATATCCCTATGGACTTACCTCCAAAACGAGGGGATGATGACCATCGTATTGAGCTCCTTCTTGGAAGCTCACCACCTAACAAGCCTCCTTATCGAGTCTCACAAGCTCAACAAGAGGAGATCATGAGGCAAGTACAAGAGCTGGTAGACAAAGGGATGGTGAGGCCTAGTTCCTCTCCCTTTTGTTCTCCAATCCTTTTAGTGCAAAAGAAATATGGTACATACCATATGTGTGTGGACTATCGAGCACTAAACCATATCGCTATCAAAAACAGATTTCCCGTACCTCGGGTACAAGATCTGTTTGAAAAGCTACAAGGCTCGACCTACTTCAGTAGGATTGACCTTAAGAGTGGCTATCATCAAATAAGGATAGTGGATGACGATATCTTAAAGACCGTGTTTCGCACAACGTTTGGTCTTTATGAATATCTAGTCATGCCTTTTGGCTTGACTAATGCACCAGCTACGTTCAATCGTTTGATGGAGAAAATTTTTAGACCATACCGCAAATTCACTGGAGTGTTCTTTGATGATATCATCATCTACTCCAAGTATTTGGAGAAACATAAGCAACATCTCCAAGTGATTTTTCAAGCATTGAGGGAGAACAAGGTTTTTCTCAACCAAAAGAAAAGCGAATTCTTCCTTCAAGAGATTCAATACCTAGGTCATATTATCTCTGAAGATGGTATCCAAATGGATTCATCAAAGTTAGAGGTAATAAAAGCATGGCCTAACCCAAGAAATCTACATGAGCTAAAAAGCTTTGTTGGTATGTGCGCATACTATAGACGCTTCATAGCAAAATTCTCTCAAGTAGCAGGACCACTACACGACTTAACTAAGAAGAACGTTAAGTTTGTATGGACTGCTAAGGAGCAAAATGATTTTGAAAATCTCAAAGAGAAGCTTACTTCCCAACCAGTCCTTGTGCTTCTAGATCTCTCAAAGCCATTTGAGGTCCAATGTGATGCTTGTGGTGATTGCCTTGGAGCAGTTTTGCTTCAAGAAAGGCATGCCATAGCATATGAGAGCCGAAGGCTCAATATTGATGAACGAGTCTTGGGCATTTATGAGAAAGAGCTTTTAGTTGTTCTACATGTCCTAGACACATGGAAGCACTACCTATTAGGGACTCCATTTATCCTACGAACCGACCATCAAAGTCTCAAGTATTTCATGACGCAAACCAAGATTTCCGACAAACAAATGAGGTGGGCAAATTTTCTTTCACAATTTAAATTCCATATTGCTCACATAGCTGGTAAGCACAATCAAGTGGCCGATGCACTTTCACGATTATCCAAAGTTAATGCGGTGTCTATAGCTACTCACAACGATCTATCCTTATGATAGATGAGTATGCTACTGACCCTGACTTTAGAGACATAATGTCCGCCCTTGCTTTGGGGAAGAAAGAGAGACCATTCACTTTGCAGGATGGTTATCTTCTCCACGGCAATAGGCTATGTGTTACCCATTCCCTTTGTGAGAAAGTTATGTATGAATCCCATGCTCCTCCATATGCGGGGCATAGAGGTATTCAACCTACTCTCTGAGGAGTAGAGACGTACTTCTATTGGCCTACCATGAAAGTGGACATACAAGAGTATGTTTCAAAATGTGTAGTATGCCAAAAGACCAAGTATGATAGAGGGAAGCAACCTGGATTACTCCAGCCATTGCCTATCCCAAATTCACCATGGGAGAGTATATCCATGGATTACCCAAGTCTATCCATGGGAATATAGGAATATGGACAATAGTTGACAGGTTTAGCAAGCAAGCACATTTTATTCCTGTCAAAAGACTATTAAGGCACATCAAATGGAAACTCTCTTCATATCTCAGATTTTCAAGCACCATGGATTACCCACATCCATCGTGTCAGATAGAGATCCTAGAATGACCAGTAATTTTTGGAAAGGTCTCTTTGAAAATCTAGGAACAAGATTGAATTTCTCTTCAGCCTATCACTCACAAACGGATGGCCAAAGTGAAATAGCCAATCTTACGATACTCGATCTACTCAAGACTTATGTTACCGAAGTAGATCAACGCTCACAATGGGAAAAGTACTTACCTCTTGTAGAGTATGCCTACAATAACACTGTACATACTTCTACGGGAAAAGCACCTTTTGAGATCATTGAGGTAAGGACTAAAAGTCCATTGCTACTCAAAGTTCATGGGAAGATCTTCGCCGCCGCCGATGAGTATAGCCGTGACCTACAAGAATCTTTTCAAAAGATTATGGAGGCTATATCCATCTCTCAACAAAGACAAAAATCTGCTGCTGATAAGCACAGAAGAGCCTTAATGTTCAAAGAAAATGATTGCGTCTTACTCAAGTTTCCTAAGGCTCGATTAAGGCAAACGACGGGCAAAAATCCTACGGGCCATCAAAAGTATTATGCTAAACTAGCAAAAAGATACTATGGTCCTTTCCAAATCTTGAAGCCCATCAATGAGACGGCTTATCAACTCAATTTTCCCAACCATTGGCTCATACACAATGGCTTTCATGTAAGCCTACTTAAGCCCTACAAAGGAGAGCCACCAACTGAACCAATTATTGAAGACCCTCCCGAAGTTGAAGACCAAGAAGAGGTGCTACAACCCGAAGCTGTTCTTCGGCATGAAGACAAGGTACTACCACATGGTAAGATTATTCGACGATATCTTATTAAGTTCAAAAATTATCCTTTTGAAGATGCTAGATGGATGCAAGGAATACAGCTTAAGGATAGTATGAACCTTATCAATGCTTACAATGCTACATTAGAGTAAGCAAATGTACAAATTTCTTTTAAATGACTCATGTTTTTGTCTTATAAGACTAGTCCTCTTTTTAATTGTGCACAAATTTAACTAGTATGCATGCTTAGAATCATGTTTGTGATGACGACGTCTCTCAAACACCAAGTAGAATTTGTCACTCTACTTTGGGAGAATGAAATGGACTAAAGAGCAGACATGCTTGCGGCAGCTATGTCTCCCAAGCACCAAATGGATTAGTCATCCATCTTGGAAAGATGTCGTAGGGTAAAAAGGGATCCTCTACCCGCTAAGTAAAATTGACTAATGACTAAGGCTTTATCTCTTCTACCTCATAGTCGAGGACGACTATGATTTCAAGAGAGAGGTAATGTCATAAAATCTAATATCTAATATCTAACCAACCCAAATGATTTTCTCATATTAAATTGATCAATTAATGTGGGAGAATAAACGGGAACAAGTGTTAAGATATAGACATGTGCTTATAGATCTATCTCAACACGGGGCCAATGGTAAAGGGGCCCAAATGAGAGATGGTCTGTCCTGAGGCTTACCAAAAAGAAAAATGAAAAAGAGCATGTCTAAAATTCTCTCTATATTTAGATCACACCTAGTAAAATTTTACCACTTTCTTCATGAAGGAGGAGGTATCACAAAAAATAAGATGTCCTTCATTGACCACCTAGGATTAGGAGAGATGGAGGTCGCGAGAAAGTATATCTAGAATTAACAACATCAACAACGTGATTCTAGTTCCTTTATAAGGATAAGAAGGTGCTTGGGTAGCAACATATATAGATAAGGCAGTTGCCTCGTTGAGAGGCGATAAAGTCACCACCCATGTTCAATGCTTGTCACCTGGCTCTAAGTTTTTCACTTTGGGAATATGTGGAGTATGAGTATGAGATGTAAATATGGAATTTGGGAGAATTGACTGCTCGATTTTTTAGCGCTATGAATTGGCCTGCATTGCTGAGAATTGGGTTGCCCTACCAGTGCAGTATGTGAATTTGTCTGCTCTACCACTGCAGTATCCAGCTTGATACCTCCCACTGAGTTGAAGACACCATCTAGTTTTGTTGCAGTTGCGTCCTTCTTGTGCTGCCTGACCGCAGTAGGGGAGACATTTGTTGCAGTAGGGTGTCGAATAAGAGAAGTGAAAGGAGCCATCTAATTCGAGGAGAGGAGGCTACAGGGGCTGTCCCTTGTCTTTCACGCTTCAAATTTGTGCGAGCAAGTAAACATGTGTACGATCTATTCTTTCTATTGGTTGTGAATGGTTCCTGCATACATAGTGATACTGTTAATGCATGTCGTAGTCAAGTGCATTGTGTCTTTAGGTTTGTTTTGAAATGGCAAAGATGAAGCATCTTGCCAGGTCATCAGATGTTAATGCATGTCGTAGTCAAGTGCGTTGTGTCTTTAGGGTTGTTTTGAAATGGCAAGGATGAAGCATCTTGCCACGTCAGCAGATGTTGCTCCCTCTAATTTGAAGAGACCCCGAGGGAGGCCTAGTCTCTCGAAACATGAGATAATCGCTCGTACAAAAGGCAAAAAGCCCAAAAAGATGCTTGAGCTAAGCATAACACTGTCTACAGGCGGTAGCGATGTGGATGTTGCTTTGTTTCCAAGGTTGAAAGCCTTTGTGGAGGAGGAAGTGGTCACCGAGATGTGCTCGATCAAGTGTGGTGGCACCGTCTTCCACCTCCACTTCTAGACGGCCGTTCGAATCATGGTGACGTCCATTGTTGCAGTGAACAAGAAAATAAAGTAGTACATAAGGTGGGATGTTGATAGTCCCGTTGGAGCGAGCATTCTCTGTCGTGCCCTCAAGTAGAAGAATATGCATACCTTTCACGTCATGCTGGGGTATTGCATGAAAGACATGGACTAACCACATTATGAGAACTTCTCCCACAATGTGACAACAAACGATATCAACAAGGGAATCAAACTGTACACATAGTACGGGGTGGATGAGCTAAAAAATAGGGTTTGCCTAACGCATGCAAATATTTTGGATCATGCACTCATGTACTAGAAATTCCACTTGAAGCACCCAATTGGTAACAACTTGTTATGAACATTGCACCAAATGCTAAAGTCTGGCAAGTACTACCCGTCCTCCTCGTGGATAACACCTTTTCAGGGGCGTGGGATGCCGCTAAAGAAGATCAAAGCGTGGTGGCAGAGCATGATTTTCCCTTCCTCTACCACACATCAGGATGTCGTCAATATTTTTGTTCTTGATGAGGCTTACACTAATGCACAACCGCGCATTGATTGGTTCCTCAGAAGGTGGCAAGAAACCCACAGGTACATTCATTTCTTTCCCTCATCGTTACTTGGGTTGCATTTGTAGATTTCACTACTAACCTTCATCATTTTTACCAACTTATTGACAGCGACCATGGGAATTGGCTAACATCTCAGCAGCTCAATCCTATGGGGGTTGCACTTGTAGAAGAACACGCAGTTGCCCCTCCAACAGATGCTCATGAGGGCTTCATCAGCAACCCTTCAAGTTTTAAAGGCAAAGAAAAAGTTGTTGTGCTCGACAATGAAGATGAAGAGGATGCACCCCTTGGCATAGAATTCATTGGGTCAAAGCATGGTTTGGTGGTACAAAAAGTAGTGTCCTTGATACAACATATGCTTGGTGATTCTTGTGTGTAAAAACCATGGGCATTTTTTTGGAATTGGGGAGGGCAAATAAACTTCTTTTTTAAGTGGACGTTTTTTTTAACTTTAGAAGCATGCAATCCTAAGAAGAGGTGGGGGGTGACGGCGGGGCCGGGGGGTGGGGTTACGGTTGGGAGCTTTCACTCCAGCACCTCTCTCTCCCTCCCTCCCTCCCTCCCTCGCACGTCCCTCTCCCTGTGTGTCTCTCTCAATTTTGAACCTTCTCGCCTTCCTTGCCGCCTCCATAGCCACCGAGCTGCTGTGTTCTCTCTCTCTCTCTCTCTCTCTCTCTCTCTCTCTCTCTCTCTCTCTCTCTCTCTCTCTCTCTCTCTCTCTCTCTCTCTCTCTCTCTCTCTCTCTCTCTCTCTATTTGCAAATGGATAGTAGCGCAGGAGATTACTGGCTTGGTGATGCTCAGGACCTTTCTTTCGATGAGATAGAAGGTGATTCTCAGGACCTCTCTTTCAACGAGGTAGAAGGTGATGCACAGCTCCTCTCTTTCGACGAGATGGAAGGTGATGCACAGTTCCTCTCTTTTGACGAGGTACAAGGTGGCCCAAGCAATGTTCAGCATATGCACATCAATTCCATTAGCACTAGTATTCCAGCTGCATGTACCGGTAATCACGCTTTTCTTCGTGATTATTGGGCCGCAAAGAAATGCGCACAGAGAAGCAAGGAAAGACATCCTACGCCTGCTCTTGGATTACGGGAAGCCAGGTCAAGAAAGAACATTTGTGCAGCGGTGGCTCGATGTTGGCGCAAGCAAACAATAGGGATTGCAAAGAATGAGCAGAAGGAAATATTCCGGCAACTCCTCGACCACCAAACATTTTCCTTGCTGCAACCATCAAATTTCAGCAAAGTCGAAGACACTGTTGTATCCGGTGTGCGCAACACTTTGACTCAAATCAAGGTCCCTCATTCACCAAGTGAACTTTTTGTAAAGAGAAGCTCTTTGGCAATGATTTTGAACAATAGTACAAACTCACAATCAGTAAATCAATCCAGAATGGTTAGTATGCTGGGGATCCATCGAAGGAATATAGCTGTAGCAAGCTCACGGGTAGAGAATAAAGATGAAGATGAAGTGTTGCCATTGAGTGCTTGTGAGAGACAATTGCCACAAGGAACCGTTATTACCAATGAAACAAGAGATTTAGTATATGCCTTTTGGACATCAGAGAGCAGAGTTTCACCCAACAAGAAAGACATATGCAAGATGAGAATTGGAAGGAAAAGTGTCGTCAAACATCCTATACATCTACTCGACGAATCTCAGGTACCAACAACTTCTAGTAAATGTACATCTTGTTTGGTGCTACTTAAGGCTTATTTGGTCCAGACAGTACCAAATTTGGTAGTCTGCTATATGGTAGAGGGTGTTTACAGTACCAAAGAATATCTATAAAGTACCAAATCCTAGCTATCGAGTTCCAAAGCCTCTCTATAGAGTTTCAAACCCTCTCGATAGAGTACCAATACCTATTTATCCAGTACCAATTCCTATGTATAGAGAACCAAAAACTATTTACAAGTACCAAACTCATCCGATACCACCAAAGACTATCTGTAGAGTACCAAATATTCTTTGTAGAGTACCAAATCCTATCTGTAGAGTACCAAAGCCTATCACTATAGGACCAAAGTCTATTTACAGGGTACCGCACACTTCTGATAGAACCAAAGCCTATATGTAGAGTACCAAATACTGTCTATCGAGTACCAAAGGCTATCTATGAAGTACCAAAGCACATATGTAGAGTACCAAATCCAGTATATCAAGTACCAAAGCCTATCTATGGAGTACCAACTCAGATCTGTAGAGTACCAAATCCGGTATATCGAGTACAAAATCCTAGCGATCGAGTGCCAAAGCCTATCCATAGAGTTTCAAACCTTCTCGACAGAGTACCAAAACCTAATTATCCAGTACCAATGCCTATGTATAGAGAACCAAAGTCTATTTACAGAGTACCAAACTCATTGGATACCACCAAGACTATCTGTAGAGTACCAAATCCTCTCTGAAGAGTACTAGATCCTATCTGTAGAGTACCAAATCCTACCACTATAGGACCAAAGTCTATTTACAGGGTACCCCACACTTTTGATAGTACCAAAGCCTATATGTAGAGTACCAAACTCATCGGATACCACCAAAGACTATCTGTAGAGTACCAAATCCTCTCTCAAGAGTACTAGATCCTATCTGTAGAGTACCAAACCCTACCACTATAGGACCAAAGTCTATTTACAAGGTACCCCACACTTCTGATAGTACCAAATCCTATATGTAGAGTACCAAATAACATCTATAGAGTACCAAAGCCTACTGACAGTACCAAATCTACGGTACCATATTTGGAACTTTTTGGTACTGTTGAACTTGGGTGCACGTCTGTCCACTATTAGAGTACCAAATTTGGTACTTTTTGGTACTGTTGAACTTGGGTGCACGTCTGTCCACTATTATTGTACCAAATTTGGTACTTTTTGGTATTGTTGAACTTGGGTGCACGTCTGTCCACTATTACAGTACCATATTTGTAACTGTCTAAAGCCAGTTTTGGCACTACTGCAGTAGTGGAATTTTACCAGTACCATGAAGTTGGTTTTTTTTTAATCGTTTTTTTTTTGTGCCATAGGTTGAGCTATACCAAAGATTCAAGAAGGCTCACCCAACAATGGTAGTGTCTCTTAGATGCTTCGAGGCATTGAAGCCATACTTTGTACGGAAGTTGAAGGACAAAAATACTTGTTGTTGTGTGGTTCATGTGCAGATGCTCTATTTCAAAGAGGCCCTTAATCAAATGCGGTAGAACAAGTTTGGGCACCACGGGAAAGGTCACCTTTGCACTTCTCCGTTTGTTGCAGAGGTGATGAGAGAGGAACGTGTTTTGCAAACCAAGCAATGTGTCAGCACATCACCGTTATGTGGGAATCCATCATGTGCCCAAAGCCTCCAAATTGTGAATACCATGCAAAGAAATGCTAAATGGGGAACTGCTCACAATGTGGAGTACGGAGGTTGACATTTTGTCCCGATGAGATAGCAGAGGATAGCAAGGAGGTGTCTGTGAAGGTTTTCATGGAGGTTGGAACAGGACAGGTTCACGAAGGTGGGAGTGAGAAGAAGAGAAAGGACTTGATTGTGCAACGGATGAAAAGTGGGACTTTTCTTAGCCTATTTTCAGCCCATCTGACAGGCTTCATCAGGCACAAATTTGTCTTCCGCTGGCAAGCCCAACAATTCAAGGACTGTTTGTAGAATTTTCCTAGCAACGTTGTAGTATCTGTTATTGACTTTGCGGAGAATTATTCCTTTAAAGTTCAGAATGAAATTCAGTCAATGCATTCGTGGTCTACCCAAGTCACAATACTTGTGCACATCACTTATTTAAGAAATGCAGCAGGTGGTACACAGAAGACGCTACACTTCTACATATCGGATGACAAGCAGCATGACACATTGTTTGTACAACATTGTTTCTTGCTGCATGACAAGTGGCTGAAAGAAAGAGGACATTCTCTGCAACAACATTGGGTTTGGTCAGATGGTGCTACTTCACAATTCAAGGCCCGTAGACCTTAGTATTTTGTGGCCAGGTACTATCAAATGACAGGCTTGCACATGATGCATAACTTCTTTGCATCCGGCCATGGAAAAGGTGAGCATGATGGGGCAAGAGCAGTCATCAAGAGAACTTTGACGCATGAGGAATTGAAACCAGATGGCTGGCGTATGAAGTGTGCAGTCGATGTTGTCAACTTTTTGAAAGCAACTTTTCAACCAAGAGAACAGTCTCAGAGGTGTAATACGCAAAGAGTCTTTTGGCTTATTGGCGCAGATGAAGTGCAGCGCAATCTGCAATGGGATTGTGAGCACATCGTTGGCTCCCGCTCATTTCATTGTGCTGATGGCTATTCACAGGACAACCGCACCGCCATACGCTTTCGATCACTTTCATGCTTTTGTGATCCGTGTATGCGTGGGTTGTGGAGAAGATGCACGAATAGAATGCACATTGAAGAATGGAAATATGTTTGCATCAAACCATTGCCAGAGTCTAGGGATACAATTAGGGATGACGAATCAGATGACGAGGAGGAGGGTGGAGATTCAACATCGATTCCGATGAGCCAAGTGTCCAACCTGCCACTATATGAAGGATGCCCTGAAATGTTAAGTGGCATGCTGTCCATAGGGGATAATTTTACAATGAAAGCAATTGAGGCAAACGAAGACTTCTACATTATCAAATGCACAAAAGTGTTGTACCAAACGGTGAAAGCACAAAAGGATAAGTGGCATAACAAAATTGTTAGAGGAGGGAAGGTTGTTGAAGGCTTTTTTTATGGCCAAATTGAAGGAAAAGCTGATACATACCGGCTATTGGATCACACATCTCCGGTAATGATCTACTCACATCTTGTTAGGGCCATACGTTTTCTGATGGAGCCTATTGCAGGATCCCTAGGTCAAATTTTACAATACAAGTTGTCTACTGAAGTATATGAGAGGATATACAATAGCATGCCATATCATGATGATGAGAGCGACGAAGGTGCATCCATGTTACTTGAGGGCGATGAGAAGCCCTGATTGAACAACTGAATCGGGTAGTCAATAGTACCAAATATGGTAGTCAACAATACCAAGTGTATTCCGCACTATGTGCTTTTTAGTGCCTTTTTAGTGCTTTTTAGTGACTGAGTCAACTTGATGTTTTCGCCCTGAGATTTATCTGTTCTCTCTATCTAGTTTTGTGTTGGTATGTTACCTTTCATTACATTACTGTTTCAGTTGTCCTCACTATATGTGCATTAAAGTACCATATTTGGTACTTTTTGGTACTGTTGAACTTGGGTGCTTCTCTGTCCACTATTACAGTACCAAATTTGGTACTTTTTGGTACTGTTGAACTTGGGTGCATGTCTGTCCACTATTACAGTACCAAATTTGGTACTTTTTGGTACTGTTGAACTTGGGTGCACGTTTGTCCACTATTACAGTACCAATTTGGAACTGCTTGAACTTGTTGTATCACTTATGTTTACTTTATTGCTCTATCTGGTTCTGTGTTGGTATGTTACCTTTCATTACATTATTGTTTCAGTTGTCCTCACGATATCTCTACTTTTTGGTACTGTTGAACTTGGGTGCACGTCTGTCCACTATTACAGTACCAAATTTGGTACTTTTTGGTACTGTGTTGAACTTGGGTGCATGACTGTCCACTATTACAGTACCAAATTTGGTACATTTTGGTACTGTTGAACTTGGGTGCACGTCTGTCCACTATTACAGAACCAATTTGGTACTGCTTGAACGTGCTGTATCACTTATGGTTTACTTTATTTCTTGGTAATTCTCAATTTGTCTATTCGTATTTGATACGACCACCTTGAGCAATGTCTAGAACTACGTTGATAACATGAAAGGTATGTCAAACATAGATGGTATCTGCCTCAAAAATTAAAATGTTGGGCAACCTGGTTAGCTCCAAGAGGTTTCAACAGAATTAGTCAGAGTTTCAACAGTAGAGATCAAGATACCAAGACAATCTGAACAAGAAAAGTGGTTTTCCATTATGTATAGTATCGGGTTACTTCCACTATTTACATGATTATGGCAATCTCCTACCTCGAGGGATCAAATTTATAGGAGTACCCCTCCATGTGTATGAAGTAATCAGTAATGTACCCACAAATATCGTCTTCAGTGTCAAAGACTGGGTTTTTGCGAGTGTACGCTGTTGGGTACCGATCCCTTATCCACCCGAGCAACCAAGGCAAAACAAAATCCAGCAAGTAAAATGGGTAATCGGTTCCTACTACCATGGGATCGTATGATCGGATTTCCATACAGTTTTTATAGTTATTTTTGAAAGACTTGTATCTACAATCATCTACAAGAATAGTGCTGCTCGCATCGTACTTCGGGTGCCTTGCCCACAGCGTCCGTAGCTTCTTCAGAAAAACGGGCTTATCGCCCATGTGTTTGGGCACAACCGGCACCTCCGACATACGGGGCCGCCATATTTCACAGTCCTCTTGGGAGAGAATATCTGCTAATGCCAAAAAACAAGGTTAGAGGTATGCGTAACTTATGTCCTGCAACATTCAAAGCGGGCATGCTTTACCTGCAAAATATTTTTGCCTTCTATGGTTGGGGAAGCACACGTTCACCATGTGTAACAGTTTTTCCCTTCTACAGCAGGACCACAACACTAGGCTGGCTTTCTGTTTAATCCGTAGGATGAACTGCTCCGCATCCGGCCTTACAAGACAAATTATATCCTTTTGGAGATAGACTACCCGTGGCGTGTGCTCCTTTGGCAGGCACTCAAGTTCCTCAGGGATTTTGTTGCAGCTGGTTAGTAGCACGCCATTAAGATCAAGCACAATCATTCGCTTGCGTCTAGCAGCCACATCAGGCTACAGCAATGTGCTTGTCGGTGTCTCATCTAGCCACCAACTTACTACAGCACCAACAGACATAATGAGTGCAGACAAATACACAGTGCAAACATCATATCTAAAACAGAAAACTTGTCCAAAAACTACCAAATTTGGTACGGTATTGCACAAGTGATAAGGACTATCCGAAATAGCAAGTTCAAGAAGTACCAAATTGGTACTGTAATAGTGGACAGACGTGCACCCAAGTTCAACAATACCAAATTTGGTACTGTAATGCACATATAGTGAGGACAACTGAAACAGTAATGTAACAAAAGGTAACATACCAACACAGAACCAGATAGAGAGAACAGATAAAGCTCAGGGCCAAAAAATCAAGTTGACTCGGCCACTAAAAAGCACATAGTGCGGAATACAACAGATTCTCATTGACTATAGTTTGCATGCACGGGATAATTGATCACGGGCGCGATTATGCTTCTTTCTCTGCAAACAGAAAAGTTCCTGCAGGGTCACGGAATCAGGGGAATCACCTCTCCGCTTCAAAACAGCATCGGCATCAGGAGAGTCAACGCCCCCGTCGGTGCTATCCACAACAGTATCGTTCGCAAGTACTTCTTCCTGCTCATCCTTGGCCTCCCCCCGATCTTTGTTGCCTTTTGACCCCTCTTTGGCCTCCCCTTCACTCCCCTTTGTGGTTTCCACCCCCTCCCCAACACCCCCCTTCGTGGCTTCTTCCTCCATCCCTTTGGGTTCTTCCTCTCCATTCTTGGCCGTTGCATCATCGAGCTTTGTGTTGGCAGCATCCTGGCTTTCCTCCGCATCGCATCCAACTCTACAACAACAGGGACTTTACCTTCCTCCTTGTCCTTAGTCTTTTTACCATCTCTGGCCTCCTCCTCACTTTTACTTTCGTTGTCACCTGTCTTTTTATCATCTCTGGCCTCCTCCTCACTTTTACTTTCGCTGTCACCTGTTGCCTCACATCTTTGCCCCGTCACATTGTCTTTCCCTACAGAATTACCTTGCTTCAGATCATGGAGAACATATGTTATCTCCCTTGTCACCTCATCCACGTCCCATATTCGACTTGCAGTCGACTTTGTGGCATGCTGGTCAGCAACTGCAGCATCCTGCTCCTTTGCAAACACAAAGAAAGACAGCACATACTAACTTGTATGAAAACCTCACTGAGTTGCAAGTGCGCATATGTTTTCAAAAATGCACACATACTTACTCTTGACAACTTGAAGCCCACTGGCCCAGGACTTTGCCAAATCAGAGATTACCATATTACAACCCGGCTTGACACATTGATCCCTGCTTTGTAACAGAGCACTGAAGCACAAGGGATGATACTGGTGTCGGCACTCTAGCATGAAGGTTCCGACTACATGTGCGCACTCCAAGGGCTCACCGCATGCAACAAACATACCAAACACCGGGATCACATTTATCGAATCATTAACCTGGGGCCTAGGATATAGCAGGAACCTCTTCCCAAGCCTGATATCAGACAACATCTCCTTCACAAATAGGGTATATGCTCTTGACCTTCCTTCCATTTTTTCTCCATAGTGTCATACTCAGCCTGTTGACAACCAGCGGTCCCAATTAGTTTAAAAAACTACCAAGAAGTCATACCGAGACTGGTACTTCTAAGTACTGTACTACCAAACAGAACCCAAACTACCAAAACTACCAAACTCGGGAATCATATAGTACCAAAAACATATAAATACCCTCAATGCAAACCTTATCAAAACTACCAAAAGCCACTTTTTGCAGCACTTTCAAATAGTACCTAAAAGTACCAAACTACCAAAAGCCACTTTTTGCAACACTTTCAAATAGTACCTAAAAGTACTAAAACTACCAAAATCAAACTACCAAACAAGCTTTTTGCAGCACTTTCAAATAGTACCTAAAAGTACCAAAACTACCAAAATCAAACTACCAAAGCCACTTTTTGCAGCACTTTCAAATAGTACCTAAAAGTACTAAACAAATCAAATTACAGAAGCCACTTTTTGCAGCACTTTCAAATAGTACCTAAAAGTACCAAAACTACCAAAATCAAAGTACCAAAACCACTTTTTGCAGCACTTTCAAATAGTACCAAAAGTACTAAAACTCCCAAAACGACCAAAATCAAACTTTCAAATAGTACCAAAACAACAAAAACTACCAAGACTACCAAAGAAACACTTTTTGCAGCACTTTCAAAAACTACCTTCAAGTACCAAAACTACCAAAATTACCAAAATCAAACTACCAATTACACTTTTGCAGCACTTTCAAATAGTACCTAAAGTACCAAAACTAGCGAAACTACCAAAGCTATCAGAATAAAACTACCATAACACCTTTTGCAGCATTTTCAAAAAGTACCTTAAAGTACCAAAACTTCTTCATAGTACCAGAAATACCAAACCATAAGACAGAAGGAAACCATAAACTACCTAGAATAAAAATAGTTCTACCATAAGTATCTAACACTACCAATCCCACCAAACCAAGCATAAATAGTTCTATCAAAGGTACCTAGCACTACCAATCCCACCAAAACAATCATAAACAGTTCTACCAAAGGTACCTAACACTATCAATCCCACCAAACCAAGCATAAACAGTTATACCAAAAACTCCCAAAACTACCAGCACCTGTTGCTCTAGAATCTCCTTGTCGAGCAATGACATATCTTCACTGATTCCGTATCGACATAGCATCCTTCGACTAGCAGCCAAATCAGCTTCGATCACATTAATTTCTGCGTCATCGCTAGTGTTGGCCTCTCTCAATGTTTCCAGCTGGGTCTCATATTCCTTGATGACGTCCATAATCTGTCCTCAAGAGTGTTTCCTTCTTCTACTTCAGAGACATTGTCAGCTCTTTCAGCCTATCGGCTACCCCCACACATGTCCGAGGGACTCTCCCAACTATAGCTTCAAGGTCCGCAATATAATCAGGTGTCTTCTCCTCATGACGATGTGGGGGGACTTTCTGTGTAGGGGGCATACTACCGATTGGTGTAAGTCAGGGCTTCTTGGTATTTGACGGGTGGCCTCCTTGGGACGCACCGTTTGCCTTTCGCCAATCCTCAACCTTCTTTTCCAAGCCTCCTGGTCGGGAGGAACACATGTTGAGTACACTCTCACCAAACCTGGCCCATGCAACCCTGTGGCCCGCAGGGTCCTTTGTGGCTGCATGACACTTCTCATATGCAAAACAGCGGGCAAATTTTGTAGTGATCTCCCCACATGATGGTGGGGCTTGGTACACCTTATGGAACAGGAACCTACATTCATCTTGAAGCCGTGGCTGCACGTGATTTAGGTAAATTTTTGTCTTCTTGTGGCTGGAATGACTGAATACAGTGAGCCACTGGTCATCGGGGATGTCATCTTCCGTAAGATCCTTTGGCAGCACCCCCTCCATGCTCAATCCATACTCATCATGAAGCTCTTGTGATGTATAGCAGAACTTTGTCAAGATAGGGTACTCCTCCATCTTGTTTTTTCCTATGATGTGAAAACAACACGCAAGTAAAGGCATGCCCTCATTCCAGCAATCCAAATACCTGATTATTCACCCTATATGTCTCATTTCAGTTGTGCAAAACAAAACACACGGAATAAAATGAATGTATCTCATTCAGGTGACAATTGCAAAATTCAGTTATGTACAGAGCCAAATTTGGTAGTGGTTAGTATCAAATTTGGTACTAACCAAATTTGGTTATGCTGACAGCCCTACTAAGCTTCAACTTTGTGCTATGCTCATGCACAACATATACTGATTTTTGCACTTGCATGCATGCAAGTTAGCAATCTAAAGAGCAGCTTATCCATGTAACTTTGTAACTTTCCTAAACCTTGAATTCCTAAGAAAATCCCATGCATGCACATGTACTTGCTGCATGCAAAAAAAGCAAATGCACACCTCATCAGATAAAAGACATGCAGAAGCTTGCATGCATGGAGAAGAAAATGATAAATCACCAGAAAACGCAGAGCTCTCATAGCACCTACCTTTAGATGTTGTAGATGACCGTGGAGTCTCATCATCGGCAAAAAGAGGCCCAGGCTTAAATGAAGTCTCCACGGACACAGCAGGTTTCTCCCTCTCCACAAAGGAAGCCCCCTTGCTAGCCCTCGTATTTGGGGTGTCGATGTTTCGAGAGGATTTTGCATCCATTGTCCTCTTCTTCTTCTTCCCATTGCCTGGTGACGCTTTGGCTGCTGATTTCCTCGCTGGCGTCCTCATCTTCCAGATTGTGAGTAGCCGGGAAGCTTGTTACCTGCAACTGTAGTGGTTCGCAGAAGGCGCTGTAGTAAGAGAGCAAGGCGGAAGCTGGAAAATGTGTTGAGCAACTGCGCCACTCACAAACGCAGTCTATGATGGGACTTTTGGCACAGTTTCAAAACACCACTCGCATTACTTATTGGCCCACCCACGTTTTCTTTCACAGAAAGTTTAAATCATACAAATTTCCCTCCTACCATTCTTTAACATAGATGAAAAAAAAGGTTCCCTCCAAAGTGTGGACATATGTAGAAGTACCAACCAGGTAGAAGAAAAATAAATCCTTTTTTTGTACCACCAAACCATGCTTTCACCCCATTACACTCTTCGCTAGAAGAGGGGTCACTACTATTGCTAGTTAAAACGATGTATATAATATGCTACAACGAACTCCTTGGCATCTAGCATTCTCGCATCCTTCTCTGAAATCCTATGTGATTTTTTGCAGGTTTGATGGAGCAATCTAGCCCTTGGGATAGTGTCGAGACACAACCTCCGGAAGCGCATGTGTTGGAGGAGGATGCAACTCTGGACAGACTGCATGACATACTCGTTCAGATGTGGTGCCAATTGCATGGAAACACCCTTGAGGACTCGATGACTCTCCGCACTTTCATTCATAACTCTATAGACAATATAGAAAATATGATTAGTGAATACGAAGTCAATGTAACAGACGTACAAATCACCCAGCTGCTGCAGGAATAGATACAGTGTTTGCGCATCGAGATCACATCGTTGAAGGTGCAATTGAATAGGCAAAATGCAATTGTAATCAGACTCAATAATATTAGCTCAAAGTCTTGTTACTAATACTCTTTGCAACTCCCTTCTTTAAAACCTATGACCTCCTCTTTTTACGTAGAACAAAGAGGTTTTAGAGCTTTCTCTCACACGTGGGTTGCCATGCGATTTCGATATATTTCTATCTCTTTGTCCATGCGAAGTTTGTAAAGATCATTCCCTCTCTCCCTATCTCTCCATGTAATATCTATAGGACATATATTCGTTGACGAGGCAATAGGTGTTAGGCAGGCTGGAAGGAGGGAAGGATGGGGAGAGGAGCAACAAAACAGGGCCTGCACGTGAATGTGCTCTATCCTTCTTGTGAGAGGCCTTGTGTATTCTCTCTATCTACTGTCCCACGGTAGTAGTCGTTGAGATCTCTCTCTTTCTCTCTCAGAGTCGCATGCGTTGGTCCTTGCTTGTGCTCACAATGACCTAAGCTTGTGTATGTTGTTGTTGAATCATCTAAGTAAACATGCTGCATCTAACAGAACTTTCCAATAGAAAGTGACAAGTAGAAGACGGACAGGTGCATGCAAGCCTCCCATCCCCATGGAAAATCCATTAGACACAGAGAGAATGGGTGGGGAGACTCGTGCATACAAGCTATACCTGAGAGGGTGGATTGTCTGTTAACCAGGGGAAAACCAAGGTAATGGTGTTTAACACCACACCACAGTGGGTCAGGAGGTCAACACCTACTTTTACATATGGCCAAGAGATGGTGGAGTAGATAGATGCATACACATATCTTGGGACAGTAGACTGGAATTCTCATTGAGGAGAGCAATACATACTAGATTGACGAGAGCTTATGCAGCCTTGGGAGGTTTGAAGAAGATGTATTCACAGCTTCAGTTCCATGAACCTCGAACAAAGCTGCGGCTTTTTGACACTCTAGTCGCTTGAGCTATGCTCTATGGGGTTCAGATTTTGGGGGCCCTTAGTGGATCCCCATGGCAAAATTTGGTAGCACTAATGGAAGGAGATATCATGTATGGAGAGGCCTCTCGTCTCTATGATCTCTCGGATGATTTGGGCTAAGGCCTCAGTGCCTAGCTTCCCCCCGCCCCCTAGTCGAGGCCCTTACTAGATCAGTTTCCTTTATGCATGGTTTATGGGACCTTCCGAGAGACATATATGCTCGGCTAGCACTTGAGTCATCCCAACAGCTAGCACTACAAGAGGACACAACATGTTGGTATGGGCATATGACTTCATGATTTCAGTCACATGTATGGCTTCAGCGTGGATAGATTGCCTCCATTCTAGTACTCCTTGGATCCACCCTCCCCTTCTCTCACATGGATAAATACCACTAGACTTGTACGTCATGATTTGATTCAACTAGATACTAGAAGCACATTAAGATTTAATTAAACAGGTGTGGATGATGATTTTAGTATGACTTTTTAGTCTTTTGTTTTTACCCTTTCACTTGACTTCATTTCATTTTTTTTTGTACCCAGACATTGGATTAGATCCACATGGATTGTATCAATTTGGTCTCATAGGTCATTTTGGCTTTTTGAAGCCCTTTAATATAACATCTCTCTCTCTCTCTCTCTCTCTCTCTCTCTCTCTCACAGACGGTAAACGAGGTCAGAGGCGGTAGGGGAAGTGTGTATGTGGTTTTTTTTTTTTTTTTTTTTGGGGGGGGGGGGGGGGGGGGTGTGTGTGTGTGCTACAATGTTAAAAGTTATATTAATACTAATGCTTAATTCACAAGGCAAAAAACCCTACCTTATCTTCTCTCACGTCCTCTTCTTGCACAGCAGCCCGTCGTAGTCTTGCAGCGGCGCGTCCAAACAGAAATAGTAGCAGCAGCGTCGTCCTCTTGCAGCAGCAGCAGCGCGTCATCGTCCAAATAGCAGTAGTGTGTTCTCGTCCGGGAGCAGAGGCAACAAAGGCAGCGCTTTGTTGTCCGGAAGCACAGGCAGCGCTTTGTCGTCCGGAAGCAGCGTCATCCTCTTGCAGAGGCAACAGCGTGTGCGAGTCGTCCATCACGTCCGAACAGCAGAGGGAGCACTTCGTTGTCGTCCGCAGTAGAGAATCTTGATTTTGTGAAGGTGTGTGTGTGTGTGTGTGTGTGTGAGAGAGAGAGAGAGAGAGAGGAGATCAAAGGAACACAAACACACACACACACACACACACAGAGATGCACCTATTGTGCAAAAAAATCAATCCTTCCGTGGAGGATTGGCTTTTTTTTGCACAATAGATGCATCTCCTTTTTTATTGCTAAATATAGAATTGATGTGGCATTGAAGCTAGGTAAAAGACACAACACTATACAAGAAATATTTTTAATGCTTCAAAATGACCTATGAGACCAAACTGATACAATCCATGTGGATCTAATCCAATCACTGGGTACAAAAATAAAATGAAATGAAGTAAAGTGAAAAAGTAAAACTAGATGATTAAAAAATGATACTGAAAATCATCATCTCATCATCATCCATGCCTATTTAATCAAATCCTAGTAGGTGCTACGATTTTTCAAAAAGAAACCCAAAGGTAAACCTTTCTAGATGCAACGCGCAAAGTACGGGGAAAAAGGAAAATAGAGATAGATCCGTCTCATGCAGAGTGATCGAGGTGAGGTGGCAATCGACGCGCAGGGAAGTGAAAGTCTCTCTCTCTCTCTCTCTCTCTCTCTCTCTCTCTCTCTCTCTCTCTCTCTATACGTGACATGTGTGTCAGAAAGTAGGGATTGGTGGGTTGAATCAGAACCTACTCTCTTTGAGGAAGGCTTTGAGAAAGAGCAGGTCGAACTTCGTGCGCAACTTGTTATGTTAGGAGAGAGAGAGAGAGAGAGAGAGAGAGAGAGAGAGGACATTTCAGCATGAATATAACATGCAATTACCATAGGATGTGTAAATTTGCGTCCTTATCTTTGACATTTCTTTTATGTGAAATTTTTTAATTTGAATGAGAAAACCAAATTGTTTATATAAAAAGGATGTATGGTACAACTAGCAAGGAGTAAATAAATAAATATATATATATATATATATATATATATATTTGGTTTGAACCCTTTAATATTGGCTAAGAAGAAAGAATAAATATCTTTATTTTTTGTGTGGCAGACCATGGCAATGCCAGAAAACCAAGACGATATTTCCAAAGCGAAGTCCTCAAGTATATACGATGATTTGTAAGAGCCTGAGAAAAAGAAAACTAAAAAAGGTAACTTTGTACTATTAAAATGGCTAACAAAGAAAAAAAAATGTGCATATGAATCTTGTATTGGTTTTTGTGACAGAAATAGAGGAACCAAAGAGTTTGCTTATAGAGCTAACCTATGATAGCAAAGCCCTTGAAGATTATGATCTCTACTACAAAATGTTTAATACTCCTGTTGATATCACAAAAGTATTATCCTTTCATTCATCTTTCCCAGAGGAGAAAGCGTTAGATTATGAGCATCTGGTGAAGGCAAGAGAGGTAACCTACCTTACAGATGTTTATGTCCATGCAATAGATCTTATAAAAGATTTCCCATCAGCAAATTCAAGGCTTGGCAAAAAATATGCGGCAAGAGAATAGCAAACTTATTCTCCCTCATTGTCCAAAGTGCAAGCATAAGTGTCGACTCCTTAAGAGGAATGAGGGCTTCTTAGTGTATTTGTTTTTAATTCGAGACGATGAAGGGGAACTTGAGGACGAAGAGATTAATAGTGCTATCATTGGAGAGGTCAATGAGGATGTGGAATTTGAAGAAGAGCTCAACATGTTATCAAAGGAACACGAATCTGAAAAGCTTCATCTTGTAATTATTAGATTAGACACCCAGATCTTTGACAGCCTAAGTAAGCCTATGGAACACTTACCTGTACCTATTCTTCCGACCTTCCCTCTCAATGAATGTGAGTATGTTCTATTGACCAATGTTCAAAGAGCTTTTAATTTGAGAGAAGATGAAATGCTTGCTATTCCTACTCAAAAATGGAATTTCAATGTGGGTACTGATGATGAGCCAATGAACACTACAAGAGGTTGTGTGCTCTTGTGACGCTGTTAGCGACGGAAATACATTGGGTTTTTATAACCCCCGGCGTCGCTAAAACCGTCGCTACGAGCGTCGCTACGAGAGCGTCGCTATATGCGTCGCTATGAGCGTCGCCATATAGCGACGCTCATAGCGACGCATATAGCGACGCTCATAGCGACGCATATAGCGATGCCTATAGCGACGTTTACACAGAAGACTATAGCGACGCTCATAGCGACGCTACAGAGCCATAAATAGCGACGCTTATAACGACGTCCGAGAGAATTTTTTTTTGGTGGCAGGGCATTGAATGCCCTACCACCCATCAACCATATTGTACTTGATTCACTTTTTAAAAAAAGTGCAAAGGTAGATAATAGACCCAAAATAGTCACCCACAAGACGCATTGTTTGCAAAATTGACAATTGTACACATCATAGGCAAAATGAATTGATTGGCAAATGTAATAATGACAATTGTACAACATCATAGGCATAAAGAATTGATTGGCAAAAGGAACTGCGGTGACAAATGTAATAATATACATGGTTCAAAAAGACGTATAAAATCCGTCTCATGATACATAAGCTATGAGAAACCCTAAACTAATGCTATCTAGCTACGGCTAAACTGACGTCGTCTAGACAGACGTCTCATCGCGTCCAAGCGGCGTATCTGTCGGATTCTGCAAAAAAAGACAATAAGACAGCTTTCAGTAATATAAACATATAACGACATTTATAAAACAATACAAAAAATAAAAAAGAGTAAACCCTAATACTAACCATGCCGCCGCGAGAACTGAGAATGTCCATTAGGGCGTTTAAGCCCTTCCTGCCTGCGTACTCGCGCTCGTACGGTGTGGGATCACGTCCTGTCATCGACCACTGTCAAAACATACAAAGATTTCATTATGTTAGAACTAAAAAACTCATAAACCCTAAACTATCGAACATGCATAAAGAGCAATGTGAAAACACTTACAAAATCGGCCTCAAATGTGCCCATCCACCGCTCCCCAAGTGGTGCGAGCTCCCTGCCTCTACTCGCGCTCTGGCTGCATCCTTTTGTTGCTTCCACTTGTCGGGATTCTCGCGCGCTGCTTTCTTCGCATTCTTCCAATCTTCTTTGGCCAGCCAATCTGGCTTGTTCCACCCATTCTTGATTGCTTTTTGCACTTCAGAACGCTTGTGTTTGCAGTATTCGCGCATTCGAATCTTCATCAGGTCTTCATTGAAGCGCTGATCCCGTGTTGGAACGGGAAACTCATCATGAAGTATGCTGATGACTCTGTTTTTTAAATCACTTGGTACTTCAGTCCATTTGTTTAGTATGTAGTGTCTAAACAGCTGAGAGCAAAGACCACGCATGCGCGAGATCACCTTCTTGCCGTCATCATCCATGATGATGCCGCCGCTGATGTCGACAGAGTAAGGCAAGCCCTCTGGCCGGTGACGCGTGAACCTAGGTGTCCCGGCAGGGGTCTCTAGCGGCGTGTCGATGGGGGTACGGACGTCAGGTGTCTCCACCGGCGTCTGGGCCCCGAAGCGAGGAGTGTCGAGTGGGGTGGCTCCTGGCGGAGTAGGTAGAGGTGTGTAGCTTCTAGGAACAGTCAGCCGTGCAAAACCTGGCATAGATGGCGATGTTGTGGCTGGTGTGGGGGCGGGCAAAGAAGGGGAGGGTAAAGAGCCTCGTCGAACACGAGGCGGTGTGGAGGCATCGGTGGCGGAATCCCCACAACAACCACCACAGCCACCACTAGAGCGCCGGTGTCTAGACGAGTGTGAAGCTCGTCTCGTCGACGCCGAAGCTTCGGAGCGCGCTGAATGCTCCGAAAGAGAGGGAGATGCGGATGGAGTAGGAACGCGCGATGATGCGCCAGAGCGATGACGCTCCACGTACCACTGTCTCTGCTGCAGTGACAAAGAAGAAAGAAACTCCTCATCATCCATACCTGCATTAAACACACCAATATTTAAACTTAATATTCAATGAATAGAGTAGACAATGACGCAAAGACCATTAAATACAATGACGCAATGAATCGAGTGATAGAAGAGGCAAGTCGAAAACTCAGAATTTTCAATCAAAAGATGTGAGCGCGAGTAGAAAAGAGCGTTATACACCATGGAAGGTACTTAAAGAGCCAGAGCTTTTACAACACGGAGCAAAATTGTTCAAATACAATATTTGTGGCTTTAAGAGATCTCTCTCTCATCCTCGCATAACTCAGCATAACTTCCTATATCTATATAGAGCTCTCCGTTTAAACACATATCCTCTGTTTCATTTTGTAGCTCCTCTGCATGCACCCCATATAGAGTAGTAGCATCTTGATGCTCGTCTGGCACCACCGCAGCGGCTTCTGATTGAGCATCTTCTCTGATCTCCTCCATTGATGTCGTTGTGATTGGCACATGGTAGCCTTCATACGTCCTTGCACTACGAGGGGCTACCTCTATGACGTACCACCAGTTTGATGTAGACTTTATTTGTAGGATGAAATATTACCTGCCAGAGCCACATAACTTACATGAGAGCTTTCAAGCACATAACTTGTAAAAGGGGGATGTTAACTATTTACATACTTACTTGTTCACAATGCTCGGGTAGTACGAAAGTGTCTCTTAGGTCAGTCCATTTCTTAGCAGAATCCACCTCAAGAAAACCAGACTCTCCTCTACGCACAGTAGCGTTGCGACCCTCCATGATTATCTTGAACCATTGCACGTCGAACAAGTCGACAAAAAATCCTCTGTAATCGATCCTCAAAATCTCTTGTAGCGTGCCGAAGTAAGTGAGTTCCGCCACCACAGGATCTGCATCAGAGGAACGTCGTCGACTAGACTGTTCAAATTTTGCCATGATTCCACAATCTTGAGTAAAACGCTTTTTGTCGATTCGTTCCACCCTAAAATGTCGACCTTTACACCATGCTGCTGTGTATGACTTATACTACAATGAACAAAGGTTATGAGTGGCCGTTCAAACGTTTATAAATAAAGTCACTTGCTAGTCGTACATTGCAAACTTACCTTGGTCGCGCAACCCCTAGAGTACTCCCACTCTTCTTCAGTCACTTCGTCACCGCATTGTTGTGCGCTTTTCAATTGGTTGTGCAACCATCTTAAGCTCATGAAGGTTGGTAGGCTCTCCAGAACCGGTGGATAGTGCATCGGTGGTCGTCTTCCCCGTCTCCACTCGATTCGTGCCCTTTGTCGCTCTTGCTTTGCATCCTCATATTGTGAAATCCACTTTTGCATCACTGGATTGTGAAGCATGCAAAATCGGTTGATTTTAGCCTCTAGATCTTCCGTCATCTTCTTCTCAACACCGAGATTGCACATGACAATCCCAGATATGCGCTCATCATCTATGGTTCGCCATAGCGTGTCCCGAGATTTATCAAATCCGTCTAGCCACTCTCCAATGTACACTAGGGACTCTGATACCAACCAACCTTCTGCCATGCTACCCTCCGGACGTGCCTTTTGACGCACATATCCCTTAAGCGTTTTCATGAAACGCTCTAAGAAGAACATCCATCTGGAATGAACTGTGCCAGCTATTTCCACCTCATCAACTATGTGAACAAGAAGATGCACCTGAATGGTTAGCATTGTAGTAGGAAAATGTTTCTCAAACATGCACACAAGCTCCGCAGCATTTAGTTTCGCGAATGGTATGGAGTCTACGTTGATCTCCTTTTGTGAGATCCATTGCACCAGCTTTGCAAGTTTGTAGATTGTGTTACGGATGTCAAGAGACAAACATCCCTCAATGGCAACCGGTAAAATAAACTGTAAAGTATGTGCAGCAATGATATTAAAGTCCACATTTTATGCAATGATATTAAAGTCCACTATGAACGTACCTGACACATTTTATGCCAATCGTGTGACTTCAAACCGGTAAGCTTTCCTTCTTTAGTAAAACACGTTCGGAGCGAGTGCATTACGCCAGTGGGGGTCCGCAAAGATCGAATGGTCTCTTTTACTTTGCGTTCTTGGGCTCTTGTGAAAATCCATGGTGCTTTAGGGAGTTTTATCGATCCATCAGACGCTGTTTGCGGCCAATATTGCTCCATACGATCCACATTTCTAAGGTCAACTCTGGCTCCCAAAGTATCTTTCTTGCCGGTCAAATGGTCCCATAGTAGATTACCCACATTCTTGAATATGTGCATTGGATCGAGCAAGTGATTGATCATGAGTCGGGGCCAGTATGGTAACTCGTACCATAGAGATAGTCTCTTCATCCCTGGAGGCAATCCGTCATCGCACATCTCCTTCTGCTCTAACCATGCTTATGCAGACATCCTTGGTGGCTCTCTTCCCAAAAAGCCGTCGCGTAACACATGATTCTCTGGAAGATACGCTTGATGACCTTCGTAGATTTGCTTCTTCAGTGAGGGTGCCCTACGTGCATTCAGTCTAGGTCCACATGTGACACATGCTCTGTATCCGCTTGTTTGAAGCCCTGCATGTATACACATGATAATAGATCAACTATGGGAAAAAACAAGATTTACAGTGTCTGAGTGAGGAGTGTCAATAGATCACCTGAGCATTCTGTTAGCCCGGGATAGTCATGCATGGTCCACATTAGAATGCCTCTGATCAAAGCATTCCGTCGTCCTGTGTGTCGGCTCATATCCACCACCTCTATGCCAATCCACAATTGTTGTAGCTCTTCCAATAGTGGACGAAGATACACATCCATATTCCCCACTTTATATCGCCCTGGCACAATCAAGCTTAGCCATAGGTGCCCCTTCTTCGTAGTCAACCACGGAGGAATGTTGTAGTTGACGATGACAACGGGCCATACACTGTAAGATGTTGATCTTTGACCAAATGGATTTACGCCATCCATAGCCAGGCCTAAGCGCAAATTTCGAGCTTCCCTGGCAAAATCCGACCATGTTCCATCTATATGTTTCCACGCTACGCAATCTGCAGGAATTCGTAGCACACCATCCGAAGATTTATTCTCCTCATGCCCTGATGCTAGGGCGGCCATGGACTTACATTCGAAGAAATGCTTGATGCGAGGAAGCAGAGGGAAATATCGCAAAACCTTTTGTGGAATTTTTGTCCCGTGGAGATCTACTCGATATCTTTCGGAATCACATTTCGGACACTTCTCCATGTCTATGTATTCCCCTCTGAAAAGAATGCAGTCATTAGGACAAGCGTGGATAGAATTGTAATCCATCCCCAAGTTTCGCAAAATCTTTCTTGCTTCATCTCGGGAATCTGGCATCACATTGTCAGCTGATAGTATGTGCTCTTTCAGCAATCTACACAACATAAAAATATGATACAGTCCTGTAAAAATCTATCAGCTCATTATACATTTAGAGTTCTATTAAAGTAAACTAATTGTAATAGATCACCTGAAAAGCGCTGTGACGCTAGTGTCACTCCATCCAAACTTTGCCTGCATGTTGAGAAGAACCAGGAGTGCTTTCAATCTAGACATACGTGCTCCATTATACAATGGCGTATCGGCTTCACTTTTCATATCATCATAGATAAGCCTTTCTGAATCCATGATCGTCTCGATCATTTCATCAATCTCGGGCTCAAACATTGCCTCGTTGGGAATGTGCTCTGCATGATCATCCCCCGAGCTGTCAGAGGCTACATCTTGTGGCCTCACATATGCTGCTTGACCAAAGCGCCTGCGAACACGTCTATTGGGTTGCAAGATTGCTGCTTGTTGGCCAGCGTCAGAGTCCGACGAGTTATATCGCTACTCATAATGAGGATAAAAAACTTATAACCTGGACAACAAATTTAATATTCTATTGGCATTCTTCGTCTTATCTCTCTCTCTCTCTCTCTCTCTCTCTCTCTCTCTCTCTCTCTCTCTCTCTCTCTCTCTTTCTTTACCTCACATTCTCTAGTCATGTCCAATCCCCGCACACCTCGGTCTAGAGGTGCACGGAGATCAGAACCACCGGGTTATAATCTCGTCTTTATTGGTCAATACCTATATTTGTGGGTACAAGAAATCTACACACCCACGTCTACATGATACTGCATGTAGTGGACAAAACCCCTTTGCCTCTTCTCTAGCTGTAGCACTTCACTTCATCTTAACATCTTTTCACAGTAGATCTTTTCACTGTTCGTCTAACTCTAAACCCTAAACCGTAAGTAATTCTTGCGTGGACTTGATCTAACGTAAATAAACGTAAATCTAACTAAAAAATAAAGCTAAATCTAATTTAACGTAAGTCTAATGACTAGAGGTTGTCTAGATGGTCATTGTGTCGGGGATGTAGTGACTCTTGCAGCCCTAAAGATCCACCTTCTTCCCTATCTTCTGAAGACATTTCACCAGTACTTTTGGATCGACGGAGCCCACCATGAGTGAAGGCAGCAATACCCTATATTCCATTGAGGGCTTTCTTCACCCGCTTCATGCAGGCATCGCAGTCTATGGAGACCTAAATCTAATCTAATATAACGTAAATCTAAATCTAGCTTAAATAAACGTAAATCTAGTTAAAAATAAACCTAAATCTAATTTAATGTAAGTCTACATATAACCTAATCTTTAACGTCTTTTAAGATAGTTTCCTACGACGTTATAACTCTCTTCTTCTTGTGTGTGTGCGCGTGTGTGGATGTGTGTGCCAATAAAAAGAGATAAATGGTATAACCTTTCTATCACCCATGCCAAGTATGATAGATTGATTATGCCATTTCCCTCTTGAATAATAGGTCTTGAGTTCAACTCCTCATCGGCTAGATCTTTAGGTCTTTTAATTTTAATTAGTTTCCTACGACGTTAAATTAGTTTCTCTCTCTTTCTCTCTCAATGTGTGTGCGTTTTTTTGGATCGTATGCATGTTTTCTCTCTCTTTTCCTCTCTCAATGTGTGCGTTTTTTGTTTATGCATGTTCTCTCTCTCTTTTCCTCTCTCAATGCGTGCATTGTTTGTTTATGCATGCTCTCTCTCTCTTTTTCTCTCTCAATGTGTGTGTGCATTCTTTGTTTATGTATGTGTGTGTGCGTTTTTGTTTTTGTTTGTACTCTCTCTCTCTCTCTCTCTCTCTCTCTCTCTCTCTCTCTCTCAAAAACACTATGTGTGTGTGTGTATGTGTGTGTGTGAGAGAGAGAGAGAGAGGGAGAGAGAAAGAGGGGAAGGGAACATGAGAATGAGGAGAGGGAAGGAGCATACCTGGCTCTCCTTCCTCTCCTCGTGTGTGTGTGTGTGTGTGTGTGGAGAAGAAAAAGAGAGAGAGAGAGAGAGAGAGAGTGAGGGAGAGCGTTACCTGCTCCTTGCTTGAGGGCACCGAAAAACTCAGATCTGAGATCTGAGTTTTTGGGCGCGCTCGGTTATTTTTTTACCCCAGCCAGCGTCGCAAATTTACAAAGAAATTTGCGACGCTCATAGCGATGCCGGGATTTTTTTTTTTTAGCGTCGCTGTGTGAGCGTCGCTAATATGAAGAGCCTCTTGTAGTGGAAATATATAAAGACTTTGTGGAGCAAGAATCTACATTCCAAACACTTGAAACATGTTTTGACTCGGCAAAAGCTCTTAGAATATGTTTCAATAAAGCTTTGGAATATTGTGAACCTACTAAATAGGAGTTTCTCTTGGCACAACAAACTATTAAGGATCCCCACTCTCCAAATGAAAAAGATAATGATGCAGAGTCAAGAGGATCTCAAGTTATCATTCCAATCGTAGAAGACCCACAAAACCAGGAGAAGATTGAGGGATTGATCAACATTTGGAATGAAAAACAACTAGTCTATGATGAAAACATTAGCGTAAGTCTTCTTCACTTATTTTTGTATATCTCTTTAAGCTATTTGTTATCACGAATTAATCTATTTTTCTTTGATTTGAAGGTACAAGCACACGAGGATGACTTTTCGAAGAGACCAGGAGGACCAAGAGAACCTGACTTTAGTAGACATTCCGCTTTCAAGTTTTATATAGGAAAAATAGCGAGTCCACATCTTATCATATTCCATTCAAAGTATTTCATTAATGCATACATATCAATTTTTGCTTTGAAAACATTGTCAAGGTATCTTTGTGGCTATAAAGTTCCTGCAAATAGCAACAAAGTCAATCTGCTTGAAAGAAATACTACAATCAAATTTTTTGGCTATGCGCATGGTCTCCAAGGATCTTTAGTTGTAAGTTATCTAACTTACATAGGATATGTGCTTTCCATTGGAGAAAAAGATCCAAAAAGGTTGACACCTGGTGGAGAAAGACATTTGCTACGACATTGTGAGTTTGAAAGGTTTCAAGACCAAGAAAATACATCAAAAGGAGCTTTGGAAAAAGAGGAATACATGAAGTACTCGAGAAATTTATGTACAAAATATCAAGTGAAAGTGTGTAGCTCATGTACCTGCTTACACTTTAATTCTTTGTTGGGTGATTATTAAGAACCCAAACTTTACTATCTCTGGTTCTATTGAGTCTCCATGAATCTAACCTTTGTTGTGAGGTAGAATTCTTCCAGTGTAGTCGTCTTTGAATTTGCTGCAATATTTTGATTGCTTGTGCTTGTCGTATTTCTTTTGAGAGATCATTTTTTTGTTTCTGAAGAATAATCCTTCTATAAAACCAAAAGAAAACCTCTTTGTAAATGTTGGCTCTAGTAGCTTCACCCGCATGTTGTGTATGGCGAAAATAAGCTCCTCGTGCTTGATAATGTGACTTTTCCATTCCTTGTGTGCTCCATATTGAAGGACATCCATATGTTTTTGTAAACCATGGAATATGCAGTGTGTAAAATATGTTGTAAACTAGTAGTACATTAGAGTTATACACATGAATAAAATCAATGTTTACATAATAGCATGTGGTTTGTATATTTCTCTCTAAATAAAGCTATAAAAAAACAATTCATGTATAAGAGAAAAATAAACATACCATGTAATGTGTTAAGTTTTGAGATGACCAAGCTTCTTGCATGCTTTTGCTAAAAGCTTGAAGTGCAAGTCTTAACTAAATGTTGTCCTCTTGGGTCCATGTTTTTTTGTCAAATATAGGAACTAAACATATCCATACCTCTGCTTTACGATTCCTTGTCTCACCCGTGTCTACATGATCTTTTACTGCATTATGTAATATCTTCCACAAGTTAAATATAATCGTTGAGTTTGAGACCTTTCCATGGTTTGATAGAAACCTTCTTGCTTTAACACCACCAATTGATGGTTTTGTCAGAACTTCATGCAATGCTATTGACCTTTTAGAGCATTTTGTGATTTTGACATAACCTCCATGAAGTCCAATGCTAGAAAGGACTTCTTCGATTTTTTGAATACCCTCTTTTGATGCCTTTTCAGGTTTGATCTTCCACGCAAATTGGATATACAAGTAAATTATTTTCTCTATAAATCTGCACAATGCATGTAATGTATAGACATGTACATGTGATAGTGGAATATTTAGAACAGATTTGAAGTTTGAATCTTCAAGATCCCTTGTAGGTTTTTGTAATTGGCTTTGCTGATTTAAATAATCTGCTGATTGCATGTAGTATAAACAAGGAGAGCATTTCACATTCATAGAGCTTGATCACAAAAATAAGTTTGTTGTTTACTTCTTCAGGAGTAATTCGATAAAAATGGACCATTTGTTGTTGAAGGTTCTCCAAATCAAAAAATATATTGTTGAACTTGTTGAAATCCACCACTCTATTGTTTGTAGGAATGTCTCCTTCGATGTGTAGAGGAGGACCCAAAAAGTCTGTAACTTTTGAGTTGAGCATTCTTCTATATGTTTTCATACTAGCAAGGGTAGGCAATACAGATGAAGAGATTTTCTTATCTTTCAATCTATATTTCACCTCTTTAAAGATTTGTAAGTAGGCCATTCTACTTATACCACTGTCATCAATGACCTTTTGTATGTTTGAAGTACTCACTTCTGCTTCATTAATAAACTCATTAATAATATTTTGTTTCACCTTCTTGAATCTGGAAGAATCAATAAGCTCCCGAGCAATAGATGATGAGATCAAAGAAGAATAATATTTATGTGCCATGATTGGATCAATATTTTCTTTTTTAGGATGCATCATGTCCCTACAAAGTCAAACAATGCAAACGAAGCATGATATGTAAGAAAAACAAGAAAACTAACTAAACATTTTGTTAAAGCTTGCAAAACAAACAAAATATAATGAGCTACTTACTTTATGGCTCTAATTCTTCTCTGAAGTCCACCACCTCCAACTTTCAATGTTTCAATATTAAAAATTGTTCGACATCTTTGTCTCAATCCCAAAGCAGTATTCTTTATATGAGATTTTTTAAAATTTCTCTCCAGCTCAGATATAGTCTAGGTGAGAGAATTGACTTTTTGATTGCTAAAGTGATGAATTTGAATTAAAACAGCATTTTCTTCAATCAATTTTTGATTCAAAGCAATTACCTGCTTTGATGCCTTCGACAAATAGCAACAGTAACCATAAAGACCTTTTGCTCCATCTCCAGCAAATTGTAAAAGAGATGTTGGATTTCGAAAACTAGGAGTTGAGAATAAGCAAGGATCAACTGGATGTATGCTCACATCACACCATAGATATATATTTTGATGACCTTAACATCTCAACTGGTGTTTTTGATCCTCAACTGGTGTTTTTGATCAGATGTAAGATTACGAGTTTTGTTTTTTTTTTTTAAAGGCTCGGATTCTTCCCCTATATCAATATGATGATTATATTTACGTTCGCGTTGAGAAGTAGAGGAAGCATCTTAAACAAAGTTCTCCATTGCAAGAATACAGAAGGAAGAAGATGTTTCATAAGGAAAACACTATTAAAGCCTACATTTAACTTTTGATTTCCCTCCATTTTTATTTTTTGCAGCATAAAATTCATTTTACTGCCATGAAGCTTGAAATAATCATGACAAGGTATAGATATTGATTACTTTTTCAAGAATAAAGAAGGAAAAAAATGTTTCGTAAGGAAAACACTATCAAAGCTAATGTTTAACTTTTGATTTCCCGTCACTTTTATCTTTTGCCGTAAAATTCATTTTATTGCCATAAAGCTTGAAATAATCATGACAAGATGTAGATTTTGATTACTTCTGCACAAAATATCACAAAGATATACATACTAAGATATAACTTCATTTACATGTGTTTTTATACTTAATTAGAAGTTATACCAAAATATTTATAAAAAAGCACTTTTATTAAAGTGCTCGAGTGAGTTGGATATTCTTAGAGGGCCAAAAGAGATCCCAAAAATCCCCTAATGTATAGCACTTCTGGATGATGTGCATTGTATAGTTAGCATTTTCACTATGTGATGCTTCATTACAAAACAAAATTTTTTACTATTCACATTGTTTTATGTAGTGTGACACAAACATTGTCCTCTAGCTTGCACAATTGGATAACACCCATACACAATTATAAATCGGTATTGTAATGTAATTTTTATTGTGTCTTGATGCTTTCTGTAATTTTTGAGTTTGCCAATGCTTTCTTAAGTTTAGTTTAGATACATGTTTTTCTCACTAGTACATGCTCAATTTCAATCATCCTATCTATAAACCAAATAAACACACTTCTTTCCTCATAGTTGAAAAATTCAACTCATGGACTATAGTACTCAATGCACTTTGCACATGTTTAATTTATTCTTAGGTGGTTGATGTCAATCGATGTATGCCCTTGTTTGGCAATGCATCTTATATATTGTAGCCCAACGTTCTCCTTTGCATAACCATTTTGTAGCACGCGGATAACCCTTTATCATAGCGTTTTTGTCCTTCATTCATGACTCTCATTCACTTTGAATGATACATGTTTTTTCCAAAGCACAACGACCTACTTACTTGAGCACTTCTGATTCATTAGTTTTGGTACCCTTGTGGCTTGACAATACATCTTCTGGCCACAAGACATTGCTACACTTTTGCAGAGGGCAAAGGAGAGGTCCTGCCCATGCACCTCCAAGCTTACCCGGCTTCAACCCACCAACCTCTGATATCTTGTAGCCTTCCTTGTACGTAACGGGCTTATAGAGTTGGTAGGCAAGTGGACGCACTCTATTAGCAGCAGTCGCCTCATCGTCACGATGGGTGTTGTGCATAGATGAAACCATGGCAGGACAATCAGGAATTATTCTCTTCTTCACACTTGCAAGCGAGCATGGAGGCATCCACTTCACTGCTAATCCATGAAGTTTCAGAAGATTATGCAAAAGTGTGCTGAGCCAAGAGGGCTGTTTTGGGTACCCCAATGCCTCTCTCAATCTGTCATCCATGAACGCATACATGAGCATTCGCGCAAGGGGCCGCAAGCACGGAGGGAATTCATTCAAGAAGACCTTGATGTTAAATTCGGCAATTTCATGGTTGGAATCTGCATAGACCATATGCTTGGCCTCATAGTCATCCCTGTATTTAAATGCGGCATCAGTGGAAGATGGGATGTTGCGGATGCCCATGCGCGTGCCGATGCTGTGCCAGATTTTGTAATGGCTAGATTTCTCGAGGTCGGTCCACTCTCTGTAGGCATACCTAGAGTAGAGACTACATTGAATCAATCAACATGCAAATATACATATACAAAAGTGCCCTTGAATTTACAGAGAAAATCATTACATGGACGCCCATTCCGGAGGTAGTGTAAGGAAGATGCAGAGAACATAGAGGTAATCTGCATTGGAGATGGCATAGTTTGAGTGCAGAAAATTCAATCGCCTGAGAGCCAGCGACCCACGGGTGCTGTCAATGTGATGCAAAGTAATCTCGCGAAGGATAATTTCGGTGTCGTCGTATCGCTTGGATGTGTTGCGGCTGTACTCGCCGCTCTTGAGCAGGGTGCGGGAGATGGAAGGGATGGCGAAGGTACGGAGGGTGCCCATCTCCAGGGAACGCTGAGTGAGGAAGGCGAACTCTGCACAGGTGGCGAAGACATTGACTTGAAGGAAGGGATCGAGGTGGGGAGGGTTTATGGATAAGAGAGAGTGAGCTCGTCGCCTCCTCAAGTGGGCGCACAGCAGCCTCCATGCCCACATGAGGGGTATCATCAGAGCCAGGCAGATATTCAGCCATGAGAGCTCCATCAAGCAGGCGCTCTCTCTCTCTCTCTCTCTCCGCGGAGAGATCAACGTTGGTCCCTTGGAATGTCCCTCGTCTCTCTTATAATTTAACGAAGCCTGCATTGTTGCAATGTACTCTGTGTGAGCGGCTTTGGACGGCAAGAAGCCGGTCACACCATGATAATTCATAAAGTCTATGTATGTTACCATGGGACTGACCCGATCACTAAGGCCCCTTCACACTGGAACAAATGCCAAGCGATCTCCATTTTCAAAGTGTGGCCTGCCATTTCGTGTCACAATAGAATATGGGGCTTCAGTTGCACATTTCCTTCACTACTCGGGTGATAGCGAGGCAAAAGAGCGTCCACATCACATGTTGAGGGCCAATGTTTGAATCAAGTGTCCCCTCTTCCGCGTACACTTTTATAGTTGGCCTCCTTCTCCAAAAGGTGGGCAGAGCAACTGAGGCCGCCCCTCTAGCATGCGTTCATGGCCAACTACCAATTTATGCCATGGAAAATACCTTGCTGCCACTTTAGGTTGGCCCTCAGTCACCCGTCGTTTCAAGTTAGGGTCTTTACACACAACTATGTTTCATTTCCTTGCCCAACTAGACCATGGCGCTCCACCTTCGCATGGCAGGCAAGCTCCTGCAAGGCTGCAAGGAATGCACACACAAAGCTCAAAGAAGAAAGATAAGTTCAAGGACACACATCCTAGGAAGTACTACTTATAATGCAAGTATAAAGGCCCAGTTAACCTTATAATGATGTGCATATATGCAACACACAAGGAAAAAAAATGTTGAGCAAAGGAAAAAGGTTAAACATACAAAAACAAGACATAAACATGTAGATGCACATAAATGTACATGCTCACATACATAGTAGTAGATTTGCACACATCATCACACATAATGTCGCATACACATTGTTGCATGCATTTTGGACACTCCGTTTTTTTTAAAAAAATTGTACATACGGACATGATGCCATGCGTCAAATGAGTGTGTGGTATTTCTTTTTACAGGTTTTTTAGCTTGCTTTAGCAAGCACATGCACATGCAATGCAAGTCATTATTGTAGTACTAGTTGTTGAGTAACTGTAAGTGTCTGTTAGTGAGTTTTTTGAAGTATCACTTGTATATAACTAAAATTCCTATACAAACATAAAATAGTTTAGTCAAACAGAAAAAAATTGGCAGGTCTTGGGTTGTTGTGGCTTCTTTGTACTTTTTGATGGAGTCTTTTGTCCTTGACTAGCCTTTCCTATGTGTAGTCATGCCATGGTAACTTGCTATTCCTGCCAATTTTTCACATAGTGGTGCATAGATTCAAAATTTGGTGTCTTCAAAATATTTGTTTCAAAAATTTTAGAGATTTTTTTAGGCTTGAAATCGTTCATTTTGGAGTTTTGTATTGGGAGATACAATTTGTTCCAATAGGGTACATGATATGGCAACCCACATGCAGTTTTGTGTAGGGTAAGTTGTTAAGGCTTACATGTTTTGTGGCATATGCACACTTTCAAATTGCGGTTTTGAAGAATCATTTGGTGAAGAGGGAAGCTTTTTTCCTCAAGAGCATTGGTTAAAGAGTGTTGTAATTCCATGCTTTTAAGGCGCCTCTTAGTTTCCATGGTGGTCTTTTGGGTGGGCGCATGCTTGTAAATTCCCAAGGGATCACTTACCTTTTAGTTGTGATGTTGTGGGCTTTTGATATATTTTTTGGTGCTAAATTTTTGTCTTGAGTGCTTGCTATAGAGATGCCCCTTGCTCTTGTTTTTCCAGCAGTGCCTTGGCGTCCGGCACTAAGGAATTGCTTCAAGCTACCTTCAATTTGTAGGTTGTGGGATACACGATGCTTAATTTTCTAGAGTTTCATGAAAAGAAAAATGAAATTTCCAAAGGATTCATTAAGAAAATGAAGTTTTCTTTCCTTCTTGTTGACAACAAGTAGGACTTAGTGATGGTGTTACAAATCTTCTACTTTTGTTTGAAGGGATATGCTAGAGAATGGTTGGAAAAGCTACAAAAAGGAGCTACAATCAGCCAAACCTTCTCAATTTATGACTTGTGAAATGGTGATACATGCTTTTACTACACACACTTAACATGTTGAAGACCCACAAAAGGTATGGTAGTCCATTCAAAGTTCGGTACAGGGTGAAGGCTAGACCATGGAAGACTTTGTGAAGGCATTCAATGCATGATGGACAAAGTGGTGTACATCTTTGGGGCCTGAATTAAATTACTCCAACAATGTTAAGAAGGAGAGATCTTTCAAGCTTGTGAAGAGGCCTATGTTTGAAGGTGGAGCTCAAGAAATCAAAGATCTTTGAAGAGACAGTTGAAATTGCAAAGAATAAAGAGCGGAGAGCAAAGCGCTTTAGTCGACTTGGAAACATTGTGGATCCAAAGGTTGAAGTGTAAGTTTAGAGTAGGTAGGTCTTTTAAAGAATCTCAATGTACACATATGATGGGAGATGGAAGAGGTCAAAGTTATGGATATGATCGGGGATATGGAAGCAATGGGAGGTTTGCAGGTGGTGGAGGAAGAGGCATGGCTGGAAAAGGGGATATATATGTTCTAATGTTATAATTTGTAGTGAATGGGGTGATTAAAGCCCTCAATGTGAGAAGCCAAAGAGGATGGGTGGTATTATGTTTCCTCTTCCTTCACAGACTCCTTAAGTTGCATTTATACACCCGTATCACAAAAGTGATGCATATAAAATGCCAATATATATTGTAGTCTTGAATAATATTCGAATACTTTGCATAATTCTTTTGATCAAAATTTGTACTTATATATTATTGTCATCGGTGCGATCCACCAGTAGTTTCAGCTATCGAGCAACCAACACCAACGAGAAAAGTACTTAGGTATTATCTCTTGCCCAAGTTTATTGAATACTAACACTTTTTGTGTGTTATGTTAGACTCATGTAGTGTAGTAGTTTCTCTCTCACCACAGAGTTGGCTTGCAAGCCATAGGCCACTTCATGGTGTGAAACCTATTGCTCACTCCAAAAGTTTGTAGAACTTAGTACCTCGTACCGCGGTGTGCAACCATATGGCCCACTCAAGGGAAGGCTTAGGAAAAACCTAGATTCTCACGTGTGTGGTGTAGTAGTTTATCTCTCAGCATTGAGTTAGAACTTAGTGGTCGACTTGTGGAGTGTAGTAGGCATGATGCTACACCTCTCACTTCAGAGTGGCCTATAGGGTTCGCAACTTTACATTATGTCACACTATGATTAGTACTACATAGAAATACGAGGGTTAAAACTTTTCAACCTAGGAGTGGAGAGATGCATACTACATGCCCTCTTCATCCTAGTGTGACATACCCATTACACTTCTGCTTCGTATTCCATAGATACACCATTGTTCATCACGAAGTCGTCAGTAGGATGAATTGGTGTTGTCTTGGACGTAGATACATGAGATGGTTGACCTACATATGAGATTGCTAAGTTGTCCGTTGGTGGTTGTGTTGTGAGTTCCACACACTTCATGAAGGATTAGATTGATCAAAACTATCTATCAACATTATAACATCGTATGGGACTTGTGCTAAGAGTACCTCACACAAGCTAGGTTGTTCACGTGTACGTTCGTGTGGCCCTTTAGGTGTACTTTCTATCACTATACATTCCTCACTACAGGAATAATAGGGCTAATTCTTATATGGAGAGTATCTCACACCCTTGGCTTGCCCACTTGGCAGGGGGTTTGGGGGGGGGGGGGGGGAGCAGGGTGTTCACTATGTATAAATTGTGTATATTGAGTGCATTCAAGGACTATTTTTAAAACTCCTTATCTGTGAATTTTTGAAAAATAAAATACACTCTTTTTCTATTCAATCTATAAGTTTTTTTTCCCAATTTCACTTTACAATACCCTTTTGTATGTGAAAATGTGAGGAAATACCAAAAATAAATAACCCCTTCTGTTCCACTCACGTGACAGTAACATAATTATCAAGAGACCTCCCCAAGCTTGTTCACCCCCCCCCCCCCTCTCTCTCTCTCTCTCTCTCTCTCTCTCTCTCTATCTCTCTTTGTGTGTGCTTTGTTTATTTTTATATGCTTAGTCATTCAGTTGCTAAGCCTCACCATATATGGTTTTTGTCAACCGGCTGCTAAGCCTCACCATATCGATGCTAGCAAAGCAAGAGCTCCATACATAAAATGTCAATCTATGGGATGTAGCTGACCCGACTAGTGCATGGAGACTATGAGAGATAGCTAATCTCTTAGAAAACCCAAGCTAGTGTGTTCTCACCTAGATCGATCTCAAGTATGTGTCAAACACTAAAAGATAATCTACTTATTGCAAGCCTAATATGATGATTTTGTATAGCTATAGTGCTCCCAATTCGTAGAAACTTGCTACCTAGAATGTGCAAAGTATCCTCACCATCCTCATATGCTCAAAAGTCATTTTTGACAATTGGATGAATCGTGTAATATATAAATAACCTATTTTAGGTAGGGTGGTTTTGGCCTCCGAAGCACTCTATAGCTTCCTTAGGACATGCTCTATCTACTCTTATGGTCAAAAACCTGTTTTGATGAGTGTATGGAGTGTAAGGAATGAAAAGATATTGTAGATGGCACTACTAAAAACACAATTTCATCGCAAGAGACTTACATAGAAAGGAAGAGCTTTCACCTGCAGTGTTGGTATGCTCACAACTCCAATGCAACTTCACATGAGGGAGACATGAAGGATTGAAACAGGAGAGAATTCATTGAATTGTACGGTAGCATACAGTCACTTTCATTATCCAAAAAACTTAGGTCTAAAGTTACAAAAATTGTCTTTTATACCTTAGCCAAGGTTTAAGAAATAAAATCCTAACTAATTGGCTCTATAATAAGGCTAGGAACTGTCGAATCTGGAAGCCCTTGGCCCATTTACACTCTTTGGAAAAAAATTGTGATACAACAAGTTAGGACTTTACGCGATTTCAAATTAATAAATGAGGCTTTGGTACAATAAGTGGGAATAAAAGATGATAGTGATGTTCTTGTTAGCTGAGCAACTAACATTCCCCCCTCCTTGCTCGTGTCGTCCATGACACAGCTCACCTACTTAAGGTGCTAAGTATTGGTCGGGCTTGCATGCTTCAACTCCGCTTCAAGTGCTACTCCAATACTTGCTAGTACTTTAGCCTCAATTCTTTAGCTCTTGTAGACATTAACTACATGGTAATTTTGTTCTTGTTCTCAATGGTTGAGTAGACAATAAATTTAGCTCTTAAGTTGGTGATGATTGGGATGAGATCTTGCTTTTGCAAGTGAAAAATCCCGTATAAAATGCCTCCTCAAAGGTCTACATGTAGTAGCAGTGTAAGAACATTACCTCACATAAAAACCGTAGAGCACCTCCTCTAATGGTTTACAAGCCTTGATTTCCTTCAAGAAATGACATCCATGCTGCATTTACCTTATCAACTCGATGGAATGTTTGTAAACATGTGAGAAGTATCTTGGAGATTTTGACTAGCATGATGTAGGCCAAGTCTAACATCCCATGGAAGAGCTGTATCGTGGATGAGAGATTCTTTGCCAAATAATCTTCAGTTGGTTTGCCATTCGGTGGTGGTGGGAATCGCGGGTAGTTGAGCCAAGTTGGTTGCTTTTTCTTGATGATAGAGTGTTTCTACCATTTTCAAACCTCTGGGACTGGGCACTACGCCGGATTTTTCATGAGTTCCACGGGGGCATTGGTATACAAAACGAGAGACTTTGGGTTTTGGTTCAGCAAAATGTTGGGCCACTTAGGATGTACCATTGTTGGATTGGCAACAACCTCCATGAGTAGCCTCTTTTTTATTTGCAACACTTCAAACTGGATTAGAGGGATGGGGAGTGCTTGTGCTATTCTTCATTGATATTATTTGTGGTAAGAAGATTGACATTGATGGAATGAAGAATCCTCTCCTCCCACTACATGGCATCCTTCCATGCTTGCTTAGATTCATCTTTTACTTCGTTTTTATGCAAGGTCTCATCTTTTGTAGTCAAAATTGTTGGAGGTACAAAGGGGATTTCTTCCTCTTGTGTAACCACAATCTCGAGGAGACTTTCTTTCGTGGTTGGTGTATCTTCAAAACTCATTAATTGTAAAGTGTCTATGTCTCCCATTGCCGTTTTTGGTTGGTCCTCCCTTCAGGTTTTTGGCCTCTTCAGCTTTTCTAAGCTCTTCTTTAAGATGTTGTATCTCCTTTTGATAGCCTTCTTCTCTTTGCATAAATTCAATGGAGAGTGCTTGGCATAGCATTTGCCCAACATTGACTTCCGTGTCTAGTTCTTTAGTCTTTTGCTCAAGGGCTTTATAGGCTTCAACAATATCTAAATGCAATGTAGCCACGATGGGGTTTGTTCGCAATTGATTGAGTAGCTAACTTTTCTCTTGGCATCGAGACTCCAATTGTGCTAATTGAGCATTGGCTACATCCAATTCGACCTGTAATTTTTGAGCAAATGGGCTTGTGTTTTGCAATGCCATGGATACCTCTTTCAAATGTTGCTCTTGTTGTTGCATTCTTAGCCTTAAGGCCACTATTTCTGCTTCAAATCTAGCAGTCATTTCTTCCATCTTCTTGTTGGATGTCTGTATCGCCTTGGTAAATGCTTCTTTGAAATATTTTTCTATTCCAAGTCTCGCCATTGTGAAATTATCTGTTGCTGGAGGAGATGGATCTTCTGATGGCGAGCATAAACTTCATCTTACATTCTACCCACAGCCTCATGTTTATATCTAGCATATTCATCTATTTTCTCCAAGTCCTCAACTTGTTGAGAAGGTTGGCTTTGTGTTGGTGTGATGGTCCAACCATCTCTTCTTGTGGTAGCTCCTCATGTAGTTGATACACTAGTGTCTGTTCAGTTTATATGGGAGCATCCGCAACCTCTAGCACATCTGTTTGAACTTCAAGAATTTTCTCAATGTGAGTGCTTGGATCTTCTTGTGGAGGATGCTCCTCGGGCATTGTAGGAGTGGCGATGGTTGTGGTTTCCTTATTTTCTTCAAGCACTTTTTATGACATCACTTCCTTTTTGTGTTGTTTCAATGGTTTGTGCCTTGGCTTGCTCTCTTTGATTCTCTTCTTCCTCATAGAGTGTATCCAACCCAGTCCAGAGGGTCGTCGTGTTGGTGGTACATGGGGCTTTTAGAGAGAATTTTAATTCTCTTTGGTTGGGTTGCCATTTTTTTTGTAAAATCCCCATTTAGCCCTCATTCAATCTCAAAGGCTAGCACTTACTTTCTATTCTAGCAGCTCTTTGTGTCCGCTCATCGATGTGCATTGTGGGGCGTGGCCGTTTTTTGCTAACTGTCTCTTCCACCTTGGCCTTTTTTCTTCTCCTTTGCTCTTTTCTCTAGATGATCCTCCTCTTCACTTTTTGGTCTTTTCCGTTCTCTAGTGCCACATATGCAGTTGCCGTTTCCTTCTCTGATTCCTCTTTGGAGACTATGACAATTTTGCACCTTAATCTTGTAGAAATAGGCGAAGCCCTAGGTGGTACCTCTTCTTCCTCCTACTCCATTCTGCTAGCCAACCATAGATTTTGCTCAAGGGTTGGAGGTAAATATTCCTCTTGGCCTATAGCATGATATGCTATTCTAGTAAGTATCTCTAGAGCCCCCAAGAGAGATGTTTTATATGGCTTCTTGACATGTGTTAAAGTGGTATGGATGTATTGGGCGTGATTGACATTGGTCGACCCCTCCTTCTTCCATGCCTGGGTAAAAGTAGATGCAGTTGCGTGATTAGGGAAATTATAGCAAGGTGGCCTCTTTGCAGTGAAATGGAAGTGTTGTTGATAGAGTCAAAGTGCCCGCTCTACTTATCTTTGTCAAAGATCAGTGAAAGATGTTGATCTGTATGTGACAATAGTCGTAGTTTCTAGTTGGTGGTCTCTCATTGCCTTTCCACCCTCTGGAAGCTTCAAGGAATTAGCTATTTGCTACTCTGTGATGTGCAGTTTCACTAGGGTGTTGTTAATATCAAATATTGTGGCTCGATCTTCTTCATTGATACTGTGAAACAGCTCATATGCTCTTTGGTAGTTGATGTTGCATGGTTCTAGCTGGATATAGTCCTAAAGGCCTAGATTTTCCCACATTGGTTGACTATATCTTCTTTTTCTAGGTTGTTGGCTTTTTTTGGCAACATTTTGTACTTCCATCTTTGATTCTTGAGCACTTTTGAGAGTCCCATGGCATACAGTGACATGTTGGTTCTCTAACTGGTCTTTAGCCAAACAAGTAACAAATTTATCTTCCTTAAGTGGTTGCTCCTCGAGTTGGTATGGTGGTAATTTTACCAACTTGGCTTTCATGCTTTTATTCCCCAAGGATGATGAGAAAGATCTTGTCATGAGAGTATAAGAAAGTGCCAGTCAGACTTGTTCCCACCTTTACTAACAAGTAGAAATGCCATAACAACAGTTGAAGTGCAAAAAGCCCAAAATCTAGCAAGGTTTATCTTTGGCACGCCTAAGACGCAGGTATGTGATTATGATTGAAAATTGGTGCCAAAGTGAATGTACAATATGTGTATACGTTGTAGTTGATATGCAAGAAGTTGGATGGCTTTTAGGACTTCGTGGTGAGAGTTACATGCAAATCTTTGTTCGCTTTTTCAAAATTAGAGCTTGTGCTTATTTTTAGGAGTTAAGCTTGGTGAAACTTGGTATGGAGCTTCATATAGACCATGTAAACACATTAATGATGAAATTTGATGAGAAAAAGTGCAATATGCCATGGGTCTATCTTCAGCGTGTGTTGAATATAATCTTGTATTGAATTGGACCCTTTTTGGCTTGACGTCTCTTGGGTAACTCCAATAGGTGCTAACTAGGCTCTGTGGAAAGTTTGAGCTTCAATTGTGTCCAAATATACTTTGTGTGCACCCTATTGCGTAACTTTGGTAGAAAAGTGTAACATACTGAAGTGCATGCATGATGTGAGGGTGCCACACTTATAAAAGGTGTGTGAAGGCTTTGGGGACCATGCTTGTGCAAAAAGAGCTCTATGTGAGAGAGACTATCTTAGGCATGTCAAAGATAACTTTTGACTAAATTAGCATTTTTTTCCCCCAATTTTCCATGTGTAGCTTCTACGAGTTCAGTTAAGGTTAAATGTGGCCCTCGTCCTATGTTTGGTACTTGGCGTTGGTTCCCTTGAAGCTTTTAGCCCCTGCCTGAGTAGAGTTGGACTTTAGGCTACTAATTTATGATTGTTGACCCCCAAGAGGTTAGTGTGGTTTAGATATAAGTGTTAAGAGTGGTTTGGAGTCAATTGGGTCAATATTTTTCACGGAAGTCTAAAATGTTGCTTTGCAACAAAGATATGGTCAAGTTTGCATAACTTAATGAGGAGACCTCTAATACACCCCCAATTCTCTATCAGCCTTCTACATGATGTCAACTTCATGTGGGTTAAATATGGTCCCAATTGGAGCCCTTTATCTTCGGCACGCCGAAGATGCTAGGTCAAGAAATTTGCTTGCATTTTCACTTTTGACTCCACCTATGTGTTCATTTAATTGAGGTGAGCCCATGGTTCAAGTATTGTGTGTATGCCCGGTGTGACTAGTGCAAGTGTTCTTCTTTCGAGAAACTCTCAAATTAACCTGTATTGTTGTGCCTCCTATGACCTTGGTGGTGGACAAATTGGTAATAAAAATGCTTCATGTTACAGTTGGGAACTTACCCCTCATGGCTGGAGTGAGTAAGAGCTGACAAAACATGCGTAGAAGCTTGCAAAAGATCATTGAAATTCACTAGCTAGAGCTTCTCACAAAGGACTACAATGCAAAATGAGGGTAGAAATGGCCTAGTGGACAATACATACATGGATCGTTCGGCCACCCCCCATTTTTTACCTAACCATTGAGTCTAGTACCCCTTAGAATGTATCCCCGGATTGAAATTTTTTGAAAGCTAACATCTGGAGACTTGAGCTTCAAGATTTGATGTTTCAAGTTGAATTACAAATTTGACATTCTTGCTTATTATTTATTTATGTTAGACTTTTATTAGCTTTTATTAACAAAATTGATCAAAATTATCCAAGATTAATTAGAAAAATTCCATTCCAAACCCAAAAATACAAAAATACACATAATTTTTGTGCTTGGCCATATCTTTGTGGATTGCTTCATTTTTATCACTTTTTTGGCCAACAAACACATAAAAAGAGTGAAAATTGTAATATTTTGGCTTTCTTGGCGGTTTTACACTATATGCACACACCTAGGGTTATCATATTTCATATTCTCCATTCTGCTTACTCATAAGGACATTTTATTTTTAAGTTAAAAATATTTATATGTTAACATTTAAGCACTTCAAAACATTGCCCTTTTCTAATCTGCCTCACATATTTGGGTCTGCATTTAGAATGCCTGCCCTCCTCCTTGCTTGAGTCCCCCCGGGTAGTAGAGAGCCCAATTTGTGTTGTGCATGGGCAAAGAAGTCGTGTCTATACATAGACATGGTTGGCTCTACCATGCTATTGAAGGCAATGAAAGTTGAGACACTATGATGTGCAAGATGTGGGTCTTGAGCAGTATACTCAAAGGTTTTCGATGGCGATGTATCATGTTGGGTAACTCTCTCAAAGAGTAGATCATGAAGTAGTTGTGCTCGTTCCTAGGAATCTTTGATACACATTTTAGAGTTGTGCTTCTAGAAATGGGTTGCACTGTAGTGGATGGCGTTCCTAATAATGGTGTAATATTTGGTACTCATTTATACATATCTTCTCGTGGATTTCCCTTGAATTTTCGTTTGCCAGAAGTCTTTGGTTCAGGCTTGGCTTCACGCTTTCACTTAGTTTTCCATACCCATTGAGCTAGCTATGACTTTGGTGTCTATTAGTGCGGTTGGTAGGGTGGTGTAATTGATGACTTCTTCTTAGTGTTCAAGGGTTGTTTAGGTACCCAAATCTTCTTAAGATTGTTGGTGAGCTAACAAAATTTCCTGGTTCCTTGCATGCCTATATTATGAGAATAGACTCAGTGTCGAACAATAGGCATCAAAGTTGAGTTATTCTTGTTGTTTGGTAGCATCGGATTTTTGAGAGCGGCTTTCTACTTATCACACCTATGAGAAAATGGTACTCTTAACTATCCACCCTTGAGTATTAACGCTAAAACTTATCATCCTAATCTTGGACATCTTTAGAGGTTCACATCCATGGCACTCCTAGCACCATATATTTCTTCATATGCTCACGTGAATGCAAATAAAGGTACGTGGGCACAAAAATCCATGCGTAAAGTTGTTGAGATTAATCAACCCTAATGTTGGTGTGATTTTTTTATGACAACCCTTGACTTTAGCTCTACAATATTATGACCACCAAAAGCAGAGCCATGTTTTTAGAAGAGTTCCTCAGCTATTTCTAGCAGAAGAGATGGGGCTACCCGCTGGCTTGGGTAACACTCTAGCTTGGCATAGTGCCTATAAATTGGCATGTAGTGCTCACCTTTTAGTGTCGTCAGTTGCATCTACTACCGTATAGCAATACATATCTATTATATGGAGTGTTGCAAAATCTCCATCACCATCTCCATAAGATCTTCTCTCTCATTCATAGAATGAAGAAGAAGAAGAAGAACACTCTCTCTCTATTTGCTTACTATCTTCTCTCTCTTTTCATGATGTGCACACTTTCGATGACTTTGTGGTGAAAACCTCTACATAGCTCTCATCATTGATCTCTTGCAACAAAGAAAGAATCCTTTACATAGCCTATAATCAATTCTAAATCACAATAAGAATCTCTAAACTCCATAGTCATCATCTCTTTCTCTCTCTACATTGTTTTCTAAGTAGCTACCCTCTCGGTGGTTGCTTTTTTGTGTGCGAGTGTATGTACTTGATGTATTTCCCAAAGAACTTTCATAGTTACCACCCAAGCGTGAAGTTGATCATGCAATAGAGCTTATCCCAAGAGCTTAACTAATTACTCATAGACCATACAAGATGTTGGTGCTTGAATCTACAAAATTGAAAGAGCAACTTACTCAACTTCTTGAACAAGGCTTCATTCGACCCAGTTATGGTTTACTCAAAGAACAAAGAAGAACATGAACAACAAGTGCAACAAGTACTTGAACTTCTATATCAGAATCATCTTTATGCTAGTAAATGCATCTTCTTCATTGACAAAGTGACTACTTGGGATTTATTGTATCCAACAATGGTGTTTCAATTGATCTAAGGAGGAGTTTCAAACTCCGAGCGAGACTTTCCGAGCAAAACCTAAACCGAGCAAGAGTCAACAAAAATGAAGACCACAATCTAAACCACAAAAGGTATTGTTTAAAATTACTCTTAAAATTAGTATGTATATGTGTCTTTTTCTCTCGCATACTTTTTGACTCTCTCTCTCTCCCTCTCCCCCTCTCTCTCTCTCTCTCTCTCTCTCACTCACTCACACACACACACACACACACACAATTAAATGCCTCTTGATTAATCAAGAAATTATGAGAACTATAGCCATGTTCTGGATGAACATGATATATGGGTGCGAAGAGCGCAAAAAAGGACCCTACAATATGGACACCAACCACTTCATGTTGTCATCAACAACTCCCATTTTTTTTTCTTGGTTGCACTTGAGGAAGCTTCAAAAATGTGAGACTTCCAATTTCTGTGAAGCTTAAGCTTTTGTAGACCCTTGGGTAGATGGTTAAAATGGAGACTTAGTTATGAGTAGGTCTTGCCCATCTTTTTTATTTATTTTGAGGGGCTAATTAAGAAGAATCTCCAAAGATGTGTATAGGGTAAATGGGTGAAAAGAAAGGAGGAGGCATAGGCATGAGTCACGAGCAAAGCTTTTTTTTATGGTACGGACAATGGTTGCGTATTGGACTTCAATTTGAATGGAACACTCTCTCTCTCTCTCTCTCTCTCTCTCTCTCTCTCTCACACACACACACATAGATATTTTCCTCTCGCGCTCTATTTGTGAAGACTCTTGTAGAGCCAATGTGGGTGTGCCAGGAGGCAGTGCAGGGTATAGACAGAGAGTCATCTAGGAGGATCTATCGTAGACTTGGTGGTCTAGAGCGCGAGGGGAGGGGTTCCAACGAGCTTTAATTGCAACGATGTATAAGATCGATCTGGGAGATTGTTTATTTTGTTTTGTTGCCCTTGTGTGGCGATGGTGTAGTTGTATGTATTGCTCTGTTGCGACAGTTGGAATCCTTGGTGAATGTAGAAGTGAAGGGAAGGAAGGGTGACTGGTGTCAGGCGTAGGGAGGGCTCTACAGGAAGGGTTGAAGGTGGAGTATATGTGCTCAAGGTAGGAAGACCTAGAGCAAAGGGTTTAGCTCTAGAGCTTGAGAGTCAAGTCACGAGCTTAGGTAGAAGGCATGCATAGCAAGCGAAGGGAAAGGGGGACAAACTAGGGACGAGGGGGGATGTTCTGCAGATTTATCTAGCATTTGAATGACAAATTAATTTTGACAGTTTTGAATTCTCTCTCATTCCTCTGTAGGGGAGGTGCCAGGTCCAAGACAAGTAACGAGAGAGCCTCGTGAGATGCATTTGTTTTCTCTATCTCATTTGTCTGCATGCTTCGAGAGTGGACCTTGGTAGGCGAAGGGCATGAATCTTGGCTCAAGAGGAGAGAAGCGTATTTGCTGGGAGGGCAAGCATCGGTTGTCATCGCAAATAGAAAGAGACAGGAACAAACAAACATAGAGATCTATGCAATGTCTAGTGGCGAAGGTATAGAGAGAGAGGGAGACTACATGTTGTGTGTGTGTGTGTGTGTGTGTGTGTGTGTGTGTGTGTGTGTGAGAGAGAGAGAGAGAGAGAGAGGTCGCACCTGTGATACCGAACACTTGTGCAGAGGCGAGGGGGAGGGAGATGATGGTGACAGGTTGGAAGCAAATAGGATAGATTTTAACTCTTAGAACTTGAAGTTCAAACGTTGGACTCCAAAGTATTATACTTTAGAGCTCCAAGCTTTTAAAAGTTTGAATTTCTTTTAATGCCAAGTCACTTACTTGTCTTTTTTTCAAAGGAGAAAATAAAAACAAAACTCCCTAAAGCACCACGCCAGACTAAAGCACCACGCTCTGGCGTGGTGCTTGAGAGAGTTTTGTTTTTATTTAGATACATTTAAACCTTATTCCTCTCCCTTTTTTCAACTTGGGAGAAGAAGCTTTACTTTTGCGTGCGTGCGTGCACGTGTGTGTGTGTGTGTGTGTGTGTGTGTGTGTGTGTGTGTGAGAGAGAGAGAGAGAGAGAGAGAGAGTGTGTGTGTGTGTGTGTGTGTGTGTGTGCATGCACGTGTGTGTGTGTGTGTGTGTGTGTGAGAGAGAGAGAGAGAGAGTAAGGGAAAGAGGCCAATTAAAAGTTGCCTCCCTTTACAAGGACGCGGGACCCCCAAAATTAAGATTATTATTACCTAGTTGTAGGACACTGAGCGACGAGCACTAGGCTGGTTACATGAGTTGGTCGAAGGATCTGGTCCACACAATTTGTGCTCAATCCCTGTTGGTAGTATTGGCACTTAATACCCCCCTGAGATGGCTTGCTTCTCACGACCAGATTTGTTACACAGGAACTGTTTGATGTCGTTGTGTATCGCCTGTGAATCTCCATCAACACTAATGTTTTTACAGATTGTGTGCTCAGCAAAATGAGCTATCGATTGCATTCTTCCAAGTGAAAATCGGATAAGCTTGTTGCCAGATAATTGTACGCCTCCTTAGGTGGCCTTGTATCGACCCCTTTACCCTACATGTGCATGAAAATTTTTTATGTATGTATTTTTTAGGGGGAGGGAGAGAGGGAGAGAGAGTGAGAGAGAGAAAGTATATGTGCATACAAATTTTTTATGTATGTATATTTTAGGGGGAGAGAGAGAGAGAGAGAGAGGCACAAAGAGACTAAGAGCCAGTTATAAAACACTCCATAGGGAGAGAGAGAGAGAGTGTGTGTTTGAGAGAGAGAGAGAGAGAGAGAGTTTGTATTCCACAAACTATGAGACATAGAGAGAGATAGAAAGGGAGAGAAAATGTGCATGATATGGTTTACAAATTCCAAAAAAGAAGAGACAGAGTATGAATATATGTGCAACAAGAGAGAGATAGAGATAGTGTGTGTGTGTGTGTGTGGTATTTAATGCTCTACTATGATCAAAGAGAGAGAGAGAGAGAGAGAGAGAGAGAGAGATTAAATTTGTGTGTGTAGCTAGGGTGGGTGGGGGGGGGGGGGGGGGGGGGGGGGGGGGGGGGGGGGGGGGGGGTTAATTGTATAACATTTCTCCAAAAATGTTATAAGAACTCGCTCGCTTTTTGGCTTGCTCGGTGTTTGGTAAGACTCGATCTAAGTAAGATAAAGACTGTCGTGGCTTGGCCTACACCTAAATCTTTCATAGAAGTACATGGGTTTCTTGGCTTAATATGATGGTATTGTACTTTTTACTAAGATTCCATCTCCATTGACTAATACCCTTAAGAAGACTAAAGTGTTTACTTGGAATGAACGTGCTCAAGTTAATTTTGAGAAACTCAAAGAAGCTTTGGTGAAATGCTCCAATATTACAACTTCCAGACTTCTCAAAGGTATTCATTGTGCTCACGGATGCAAGTGGACAAGAAATCGGTGTCGTCCTATCTCAAGAAGGAAGGCCAATAGCTTATGAATTTTGTAAGTTACATACTCATGAGTTGAATTACCCTATGCATAATTTGGAGCTATTTCCCGTTGTTCATGCTCTTAAAGTATGGCGGCATTATTGTCTTGGAAGGAGATTTAAATTACATACAAATCTTAAAAGCCTCAAATGGATTTACACTAAGTTGATCTTACTATGCGACTATGGAGATGGATAAAGTTATTATGTGAAATGATTTTGGAATTGAATATAAACATGAAAAGGAAAACCTTGTGGCCGATGCTTTAAGTACAAAGAGTATTGTAGCGCGTATTATAACCTGTACTACTTCTTTAATTGATCTTATTCATGAAGCAAAAAGGACCTTATCCATATTATACAAAGAATTTGTATTTAATGAACTTGAATAATTGCATAGAGAAGCAAAAAGGAAACTCAAAGGCTTCCATGTTGAAGACAATGACCTTTATTTCAACAATCGTATTTGTAACCCAAATCATGGTCGGATCAAACTTCAAATAATACAAGAAGCTCACGTTATACCAATTGCGGGACATCCAGGATATAATAAGACTTACACTACCATAAGAAAGAGGCCAAGATTAAAGTGTGATGTGTTGAGCTATGTGTCATAAAATCTAATATCTAATATCTAACCAACCCAAATGATTTTCTCATATTAAATTGATCACTTAATGTGGGAGAATAAACGGGAACAAGTGTTAAGATATAGACATGTGCTTATAGATCTATCTCACACAGGGCCAATGGTAAAGGGGCCCAAATGAGAGATGGTCTATCAAAGATCAAGGCTAAAAAATGGAGCATAAGACCTTAGGGTTAGCTTCATTGAAGACCTCCAATAATGTGTGTAAAAGGCCTTTGACCTTAGGTAATAAGCTAGGGCTGAGCTTGAGGCGTGGGAACCCGACCTAGCTCGAGGTGCTTGTTCTGCTTGTCATGCTTGATGACTAAGGTGCTTGAGGTGCTTGATGATTGAGGTGCTTGAGATGATTGAGGTGCTTGACATGCTTGAGATGCTAGGGTTGCACTTGAGGTGAGAACCCAGCCCAAGCTTAAAGTCCTTATGAGCCAAGCTTGTGGTGGGAACTGGGCCTATGCATGAGGGGCTTGAGGTGTCAAAAAGTCAAAGTCTCAATCCCTACAAGGAGGGGGCGAGCCCTACATGAGGGGGGATGAGAGAGAGCACCCACACACTCACACAAGGCATGCATGGTACAAAGAAAGCAAAAGGGACACTTGTCAAGTTCCTCCCCATGTTGCCCTCATGGTGTGCCTGAAGCCTATTGGTTGGTCACCCAAGGGGTCCAATAATAATTTAGGAGATTTAATTAATTGATTTAGCATTTATCTAGCCCTCTGTCTCAAAGGGGAAAGGGGGACACTTGTCTCAAGGCTACCCTTGCTTCTTGTAATGCCTCCTGCTTGTGATTGGCTAGGCCTGGAGGGGTCCAATGAGCTTCAAGCATCAGCTACAAGGGGGGGTCGACCCAAGAAATCTAGGGGGTTGCTTAGGGGGTATACTCACCCACACACACTCACAAACACTCTCATTGTGTGCTATGCAAAGTGCAAGAACTCACTCTCCTTCTCCAAGCAAGTAGAGGTTGAGAGCCTACACCAACACTCTTGGATATGGAGTGCAAATCCAACCAAGAGCCATGCTTCAATGCTTAAGCTTTCCATCTTCTTCTTCTTCATTACTATGCTATTATATATGCTAGCAACAAGAGTTATGATAACTGAGGAACTAATTCTTTCTCCTACGAAATGTTTCTCTTCCCTACCCTCATTCCCTGCTAGTTCTCTCCACCTTCGAAGGTGTTTGAGGTCTTGGGACTGAGGCTTGGGATAGTTAAAGCTTTTCTTCAAGTTTATGTTATGTTTGTGATGCATGAAGCTTTCCATATTCATTGCATCACCTAGGTCACAAGGAACACAAAGATTGTATTGTAACAAGTCTCTCTTAATGGGAGAAATCATAATACAAATGCCTATTGGAGGGGGGACCGACTGCACATAAATTCGGTCCTCAACTGTTGTCATGTTCTCTAAATTCTCTCTCTTGCAAAACTATTGTTCATGCCAAGTTAACTAATTGCTATGATTATGTTGCTATCTTCAATTATGTTCACCCGCTATGCTCACAAAGTCATTTCTCAAAAGTACTCTCATTAATTTCTGCTACTCTCAAATTAAATAGGCCAATTCCATTACACTATGTTACAAGATGTTTAACATGTTAACGTATAAAAGTTGAACAAGTTCAATATCCTGGTAAGCTTCAATCTATTCATGCACCACAGATGAAATGGGAATGCATATCCATGGACTTCATGACATGACTTCCTACATCTCTGGGATATGACTCTATTCTTGTGGTTGTTGATACGCTTACGAAAATAATTACCTAGAATTCATATTGAGGTGAGGACACCTAGAACTTTTTAAGTGTGGGAGGATGTAACATCTCCAAATTTTGGGTCTCTTTTAATAGTTTTCAATATCTGTCAAATTTTGTTTTCGAATACTTTTTTGGTAGTGTTGTGAGGTTCTAAAGTGAAAAGCAAGGTCATTTTCATGTTCCGGTAGGTCAAACGGAGGTTTAGTTCAATTTTGGAAAATTCAATTTTTTAAGATTTTTTCATGATTTTTGTGCTTTTGGGTATGTTTTTGCAAAAAGCAAGATCAAATCCTTAATCTATAATTCAATTTTATAAAAAACCGTTTTTTGACGCTTTTCACGCTAAAAGCGAGCCCGGTTTCTTGTTTCGGTGGACAAGGGAAGCCCGTGGTTCAATTTTAGATTTTTTTTTTAATGCTATATTTAGTTTTTCGTACTTTTTTAGATGACCTAAGTATAAAAATATTATTTTTAGTCACCGTCGGATTTAAAAATGAAAACCTGGTGAAAAAACAAAATTCAACGAGATTTTTACGGGGATTATTTTTATAAAAAACAACATCGTAAATACACGTCGGTGGTATGGGAAAGACATAACAATGTCGAGGTGTCACGATGCAGCATAGTCTAGTCACGCTCACATTAGTTACCAGGATACTAACCAATTATTCAAATTTTTATTGTAAAATTTGAATGGTAAGTGGGAGCGTTGACCACCAAAAGCAAAGCCATGTTTTTAGAAAAGTTTCTAAAAGCTTGCAGCTATTTCTAGCAAAAGAGGGGGTGCTACCTGCTGGCTTGGGAAACTCTTCAGCTTGGCACAGTGCCTATAAATTGGCATGTAGTGCTCAGTTTTTAGTGTCGACAGTTGCGTCTACTATCGTACAACAATACGTATCTTTTATACGGAGTGGTGCAATCTCTCCATCACCATCTCCATAAGATCTTCGTTCTCATTTGTGAGAAGAAGAAGAAGGACACTCTCTCTCTGCTTGCTTACTATCTCCTCTCTCTTTTCACGATATGCATGCTCTCTGCCAGCTTTGTAGTGAAAACCTCTACATAGCTCTCATCATCGCTCTCTTGCGGCAAAGCAAGAAGCCTTTCCACAAACCGTAATCAATTCTAAAGCAGGATAAGAATCTCTAAACTCCACCCATTATCTCTTTCTCTCTCTATACTGTTTTCTGAGTAGGAACCCTCTCGGTGGTTTCTTTTTTGTATACGAGCGCATGTATAGTCTTGTCGGGTGTGTATGAAGTTACTCCATGTTTATTTCATCATGTTTAGCACATTAATTTATAGACACGATGTCTTTAGGGTCACGTGTGTACATAAAAAAGTGCTTTTCGTCTCATATACGTAGACTGTAGAAACATTGTTTTGGTTATACTCACAAATTGCTATTAATCATGTCAAACCCTTTAAAACAGAGATACAAAACAATGTTTAGAACAATTTCTCTCTGGGTGTCATGTGAAAATTCCGCATGAGCTAAGAGTTTGGTCCAAAAATAGCATGTTATCTACTACACGATCGAAATTTTGGACCCCCAAGCTCCTTAAAGAACTAGTATATAGATTCACCGAATGAGTGATCCCACTTAGCCAAATCAAAACCTTGATTAAACTTGATGATGAATGTATTTAGTGAGAGCACTTCATGAGTGTGAGTTAATAATAGCTTTATGTATGGATTTACATACGCGTGTAGGTGTGCTACCAAGAGGGAGTACCGTATGGCATCGTGAGTTGGACAAGTTGTTCATATACGATTTATGATTTGTTTTGGTGACTTGATTTCAAGTGTTTGGTGTCCATAAACTTATATGTCTAGTTAACCGAATAAAGTGGCTTTCTTTTCGTGAACTATGGTTTGTTGCATGAGTCTCATATGGGCAAAGTGATGTGATAAAGTGTAAGTATATATTATGGAGTTGTGCTTGATGCATTGATTTGAGGTCAAATACTTTCATTTGAGTGTTATGTATACACCCAAAAATGGCAAAAAGTTGTTTTTTGCATATATGTGATGTTATGGTTTATGGTTGATCAAAGTGATGGGACTGTTTTGCATCATGTTTATGTTGATGGAATGATGTCATATGATGTGTGGAACCTTCTCGATGGATGTGGATTCCTCATGTACATGTGTATGCTGCTTTCTACCTTTCTAGGTCTAAACTAGCTCTATGTGCTGGCTCGGGAGGGTCACTTAATAATTATGTGACTATCACGTGAGTGTAGCAGAAGGGGTTATTAAATTTAAATTTTTCTCATATTTTCACATACAGAAGGATATCATAAACTAGAATTGGAAAAAAATTTATAGATTGAATAGGAAAAGGGTGTATTTTATTTGTCAAAAATTCACAGATAAGGAGGTTTAGAAATAGTCCTTGAACGCACACAATATACATAATTTATACATAGTGGCGCCTTCGAGTGTGCTGGGGGGTTGAGGTGCAATCATAGTGCGTCACTTATGCATGATTGGGTATTATCAAATTGGATTTTGATATCATGTTTTTCTGGTCCAACATATTTTATGCATAAAAAGTTCATGTATTAAGGGCCATGTATGTGGGCCCAGTTTGATGGCAATGGATATGTTAAACCTTTAGTGTGGGAGTCAGTTCAATTTGAAATATGGTTTATGGTCAAGGGCTAAGATCCCTCATGGATTATGATTGTGATTTTGATTGTGGAAGCCGGTGTGGCTCTTGGATCCTTTTTTGGGATATGATGATGCTGCCAAATTTTTTGCAGCCATGTTAAGTGCTAAAGTGGTTTTGCATGATTGAATGTGCATCACCCTAAGTTGAGTGGAGTGCTCACCCATATGATGTGATTGGATTATGGTTTATGGTTTTTGGATTAGATCATGAACTGGTTTTTTATGGTTCAAAGTGGACATGTAAGGGGAGAGACCCTTTATAGTGTAACTTCTTGGAAAAGATTATTTGTGCATATGGAAGATGCTATTGTGATTGGACTCATGTGTTATGTTTCTCATGGAAACATTGCCACTACAAGACTAGGATCACCTAAATTATCGCTTAGCCTTACACAAAAGGATTGATGACCTGGGGCTTTGTTAGATCGGGGGTGTTTCCTAGGTCCTCCTTTTTGTTAGCCTCATCTACATGGTGCGTCAAGGATTAAATGACGTACACAGCTAACACATCGGGGATCTTAGCTTAGCTTTGCCTAAACACCCAATGTTGGGCATCGAGGAGGCATGACGCCTAAACTGGTATGGTTGGTGTTGATACCCTATCACCTACTAGTATTTGGGATCCTTTCATAGCTCGGGTCCATAGAGAGAGGTGAAGCGGCCTTAGAATATGTCTCCTTGTCCTAGCAAAGTAAAATTCTCTATGTCCATAGTACAGCGGAAGTAGATGGGTGGACTAGTCGATCCCTACACAGGGTCTGGTGCTCTGCTAGTCATTTTATATTTTTGATATCATGGTATACTCAGATTTTTTTATTCCATTAATACGTGATTGCCTATTTCATTTAGATGGGGCATTTCAAGAATTTTCCTATGTCTCTGTGCACTCTATTTCACTCTCTACTATTCTCTCTCTCTCTCTCTCTCTCTCTCTCTCTCTCTCTCTCTCTCTCTCTCTCTCTCTCTGTGTGTGTGTGTGTGTGTGTGTGTGTGTGTGTGTGTGTGTGTGTGTGTGTGTGCAATGTGGTGTACACATATATTCACCCTCCACAATGTTATTTTTCTTGAGTATACTTTCATTCATATCACCCATTCAGAGGTAGCACTAGTCGCTAGGTACCTTTGGATACAATCTGGCTCATGGTCTAAACTCCATGCTAGGTCGGGCGCTCCTATGAAAAATCTTCCGCAAATTTGATGTATATTGAATTTGTGTATTGAAATTGTATAAAAGTGTAAATTGTGTAATTTTTGCATAGACCCTTGTGGAGAGTGTCTCTTAAATGAACTCCTGTAAGACTAACGTGCGCTTGTTCCAAGATAGGAAGGTATTCATCTTCATTGGTACATAGTCTGACATATTGGTCCTTTCCTCGTCGAGTTGACGTCCAATCAACACATAGTTGAATGCTTTTGTCTCAATTTCTCTCTATCTTTGCTTACTCGTACCTTTAGGGAATGGCCTATTGGTACAATATTCTATTAGATATCTAATCCATTATGGTGTCACAGAGAAATTTTGGAATAATGTGGCATGGGGTTTGACGGCCTTTTCCTTACACTGAGAACAACTGTTTACATAATCATGAACGTCTTTTCTCATAGTAGGCCAATAGACCCCTAACAAGGTTAATTGTCGTAAGATTTGTTCTTTCGCAAAGTGGAGTCCTTCAACTGTCATATGAGCTTGACTCAAATAGTTTGCATGTTCCTAAAATTCAATGCACAAAAATGGAATCTCATCCTTGTTTTTCCGATACAGCCTTCTAGCCAGTAATTGATACAAGGAAAATTGCTCTATCAATTGTGGTGTGATGGGAAGTGGTATCTGTGAATCTAGTTGGGCTATGGTCATTAAAGATACAAGGTCCTCCAACCATCTAGGAACCATTTCTATGGAGAGCAGATAAGCATCTGGAAAATCATTATCGACCCCTTTTGGTGCTTCCCAAGGAGTGATCCTTGATATGTGATCTACTCTTTGGTAAACCACCTTACTATTCTTCTAGTATTGCATGGCTTGTTCACTAAATAGAGTAAGGTTGTACCTAGGTGCTATCCTTCCCAGTTAATTCTTAGTCTCAAGGACCCTTCACCCAATCCTACCAACCAATCTAATGCTACCAAGGTTTTCAGTGAGGATCCCTACTCTCAAGAAACTTTTAGCAGTGATAAGGTCAAAAGGTGTTTTACTCTAGTTGAACCTGGAGGAAGTAATGTAATTTTTAGTGAATGCTTTGGGTTTTTCTCTAGTGTAGGTTGGCTTGTCACTAGAAATGGTGCCAAAATGTCGCCAACTACTAAGCCTCACCATATCATTGCTAGTAAAGCGAGAACCACAGACGTAAAATTTCAATATGTGGAAAATAGCTGATCCGACTAGTGCATGGAGGCTACAAGAGATAAATAATCTCTTGAAAACCCCAAGTCTAGTGTGCTCTCACCTAGATCGGTCTCAAGTGTAGGTTGGCTTGTCACTAGAAATGGTGCCAAAATGTCGGCCAACTACTAAGCCTCACCATATCAATGCTAGTAAAGCGAGAACCACATACGTAAAATTTCAATCTGTGGAAAATAGCTGATCCGACTAGTGCATGGAGGCTACAAAAGATAAAGAATCTCTTGAAAACCCCAAGTCTAGTGTGCTCTCACCTAGATCGGTCTCAAGTGTGTGTCAAACACCAAAAGCTAGTCTTGTTATTGCGGCTTTAATACGATGATTTTGTATAGCTATAGGGTTCCACGTGCAACAAAACCTGCTACCTAGAATTCGCAGAGTCAACGTTATGTTGATCGGACATAGTTGTCCGCTTTGGGCTATTCACTTAATTAGGGTTAGCCCCTTAAGACTAACCGTTTAGGTAATAAGTCGTTTCACCACTTAGGACTGGTTTTTATTCAGACCGATGAAGGATAGCTGCTTAGAGCTAGCTACTTAGGTATGCAATCATTTAGTTGAGCTTGCTTACTCTTACCCATGGCTCGGCTAGCTTCGTTATTTAGCCACTTAGCCGCTTAGGGCTAGTCATGTAGCTCTAATCGATATTCAAACGGTTTATTGGGCTTGCCACTTAAAGCTAGCCGCTTGGATATTTAGTCGCTTAACCGCTCAGGACTAGTCCATATTTAGGCATTGAAGGCTACACGTGTAGGGCTAGTCATGTAGGTCTAATCGATAATCATACGGTTTATTGGGCTTGCCACTTAAAGCTAGCCGCTTAGGTATTTAGTCACTTAACCGCTCAGGACTACTCTGTATTTAGGCCGTTGAAGGCTACACGCGTAGGGCTAGTTGCTTAGAGTTAGCCGCCTTTGACTAGCCAATTAGGGCTAGTCGCTTAGGTATTTAGTCGGTTAGCCACGCCGCTTAGTCCTACTCCCTTCTTTATTTATCCTCTTAGCCGCTTAGGACTAGTTGCATAGGCCAATTGATATTCACACTGCTTAATTAGGACTGGTCGCTTAAGGCCAGTTGCTTAGGTATTTAGTCGCTTCCCTACGCGGCTTAGGCCCACCCGCCTCGTTAATTAGCCGTTTAGCCGCTTAACTAAGGCTAATCGCTTAGGACGAATCGGTACTTAGACCTCTTGTTGATACTTATCTCTTAGAGCTTGCCACTTAGGCTAACAGCCTCTTTGCCAAAAAAAATTAGGCCTACCCGCTTTGTTGCTTAAGTAGGGCTAGTCACTTATGTGTTTGACTGTAGGAAAATGCTCAAGGTTTATTTGCTAGGATATGTCTGTGTTTTGATGGTTTAGGGTAGAAAAAATACAAACAGACTTCGAAAACGCAAACGAACTTCAAAAACAGCTAGTGTACTTTAAAAAAAGCACAAACAGACTTAATTTTAATAATGCTAACGGACTTCTAAAATAGCTTGTGTACTTCAAAAAATGCAAACGCACTTCTACCAAACCGGTTTTTGTAGTTCAAAAAATGCAAACGAACTTTCAAAACGGCTTGTGTACTTCAAAAATGAAGTAAAATAATGCAAACGGAATTCAAAATGCAAATAGACTTCAGAAACACAAACTGATTCAAAAAACGCAAATGATTTTGAGTGAAAATTTGCAAACGAACTTAAAAAATACAACGGCCTTCAAAAATGACTTGTGTACTTCAGAAACCCAAATAGACTTTGAAAAACAAAGTAAAATAATGCAAACAAACTTCAATAAATGATGTAAAATAATGCAAACAGACTTCAGTAGCGCACATAGACTTCACAAACGCAAACAAATTCCAAAGCGCACATAGATTTCAAAAACGCAAACAGATTCCAAAAAATGCAAATGATCTTTAGAAATGGCAATCTATTAAGGATCGGTCCGTATTAGATCGATCCATTTAAGCAAAGCACATGTACAAGATTAGGGTTTGTACTGGATCTACATATATGCATTTTCATGTAGTTATGGATGTGTACTACGATTGGCACAAATTTTTACAGTTTATCTTACCAAATTCCATAAAGGATTGTCTAATAGATGACATTAAAAGAATAATTTATAAAATCAGTGAGTTGGTACGTTGGATCAGTTCAAACGAGAAGAGAAAATATAGCATAGATGCAACTTGCTTAAATGCTATCAAAGCAGTGTGTATGGTGGAGAAGTACTTCCCAACAAACATTTTTACCATCCAAATGCATCTACTTGTGCATGTGGTCGATGAAGTTGAAATTGATGGGGTAGTCCATAGCAGATGGATGTTCTTCTCGGAGAGATTCATGAATCTTTAAAGGCATTCATTTGTCAAAGGGCTCGCCCCAAGGGTAGCATGGCCGAAGGATGGCTTGTGCAAGAGTCTCTTGTTCTCATCAATAAATTTTGGGGCTCAATTGATCCAGAGATGCCCCGAATGTGGACTACTAAGGTCAACGTCAAGGTGATAGGGTACCATCCACAAAGACAAAGCATCATTGGAAAGATGGATATCACAATGCGAGAAAAGGTTATGAGATTTTGTCTTCTCAACTCATAAGTCATGCAAAAGTGGCTAGAGAGGTACGAAGGAGAATCGTGCCACTAAAAAACTTCCTTTTCTAGATCATCTTCAAAAATTATATGACTTTTTTGCTCGGCGATGGCTAGATGCGACAATCTCGGGGGCAAAGAGGAACGAAGTGTTGATTACTGAAGAAGAGGAGGAGATGTCAAGGAGATGCGATTGGAATGTAAATATCTTCACAACTTCCTGTTGTAGATCCATATGATCACATTACTTTAGTAACTATAAGTTTGTTTCATTTTTGTGGTTGCAATATCACAAATATGGACCTTTGTGGTCGCATGGGAGACACTTTAGAGTGCAACAGATAGACGAACAAAGGGTCACCTTTGACAATGGGGTTAGTTCAAGCTTCATCCAAGAAAGTAGGAGTAGTGCCAGGGATGAGAACACAGAGACTAGCCAGCTTGAATACTTTGGCTACATCCAAGATACCTTGAAGATTAGCTTTAGGAAGTTTGATATTTTTATCTTTGATATCAAGCGGTTCAGATTTATTACCAGTGTGTAAAGATAAGAGTGGACTGATTCAAGTGAACTCTAGGCAGGTGTGGACAGATGCACGAGATACATTCGTACTTCCGTAGAATTGTGAACAAGTTGTGTTCACAATAGATTTACACAATAGATCCAAAATGAAAAAAGATCTTTCTAAACTGCATTGGCTCTATGTTGTTCCAGGTTCTCCATGGAGAAAGCAAGTGCGTGAAGGATTGGAAGTTGAGATTGAAGAGCTTCATGAGCAAAGTGCACGGCTGACAGATGATGTAAGTGAGGATTTTTAGCTGGAGGCCAATGGTGAGCAGATACTTGAACCTAGAAATGAGCTTTCAAATACGCAAGTTGATGCGAAGAGCGACAAAGAAGTGGATTTTGATGACAAAGATGCAGAAGTACAAATTGAGATAGACATCTTTGGTGCATCAGCTCTCATAGAAGATGAGAGATTAATTACTGTTTTTTGCTAGGAACTCTTTTGTAAAACTCTTTTAATTAGTCTACAATACTGGATAGATATAATGAGTTGTGTTGTAGCTTCATTTTTTTGTTATTTGCATTGCTAAAGCTTTTATTTTGTGAACTAACGTATTGTATATGTGTTATTTGTGTAGCTGTAGCCATGGAAGATGATGACGATACATACTCTCCTGGGTTTAGTTTTCCTATCAGTCTGGTCGGCATGTCACCTGAGTAGATGGGCTCCATTTTTTCACAATTCACACTAGAGTGGGTTGCTGATGCACAGAATCAGGAGCTAGTTCCTCAAGACCTAATATGGTCGTCCCTACGCATAGGACTAGTGTGTCAATTACACCGATGGCTAGTTCTTCTTTGAGACAAGGTACGTAGGTGTTGTTCTAGAGGTGGTGGTTGTTGTGATAGTGGTTCTAGCATCCACACCATTGAGAGAGCGTCCACCACACTCTTCAGTAGATAGTTGACCGACTGGCACACCACGTACACCTTGGGGATCACACGAGCATGATCCTAGCAAGGTGTACAAGACCAAGGATGCGGATGTTGTGGCAAATAGTGTTAGAAAAGCCATGCAATAGAGGATTCGACATCTTTGTACAGTTCAATTTTGCGACTCTGCGATAGAGACTTGGGATGATGAAGATGTTGAAAGAAATAATTACATCATCAAGGCCATTCATAGAGAGTACATGCCGGCAGAGAGGTACGATCTAGTCTCGAATGACTAGATCTTGAGCGTTTTGATTGTCACAATGTCACACCGCCAATCAGAGGTGAGAGACAGGTACATGGCCGGTAATCAAAAGCCTGCATGGTTGAATGCAGAGGAGTGGACAGGGATTGCACGAGAGACACATGACAATCCTCAGCGGTTTCAGCAGTAGAGAGAAGCAACCAGAGCACATTTGGAGTTTGCTAGTGTGTCACATCTTAGTTTGAGTATTATACATATGCTTTTGAATTGTGGAATATGTATATGTTATTTGAATATTTATCTTATGGGTTAATATTTTATTTTGCAGGAAGTTGTCATGAAGTGCGCCGAGGAGAAGTATGGGTACAAACATGGACTTGTGGCCCTTTTGACCCAGTTGCAGGAGGAGGGAGAGGTCGTCGACTAGGAGGCATTACCATGAGGGTGACATCCTCCATATATGTTTTTTTTTAGGTCTGGTCTTGTTGATACAATTGTGCTCATCATTGTATACATATACAGTTTGATGTTTATGTTTATGGTTTTGCATTTCGTTTATGATCATGATTATGGTACGGCAATCATGTTATGGCCATGGTTTTGCAATTATGGTATGGCAATCATGTTATGGTTATGGTATGGAAAGCGGGTTATGGTTATGGTTATGATTTGGCAATCAGGTTATGGTTATGGTTATGGTTATGGTTATGGTTATGGTTATGGTTATGGTTATGGTTTGTAATGATGGTATGGAAATCATGTTATGAATATGGTATGACAAGCAAGTTATGGTTATGGTTATGGTTTTGCAAAGATGGTATGGCAATCATGTTATGGTTATGGTATGACAAGCAAGTTATGGTTATGGTTTTGCAAATATGGTTTGATGGTCACGTTATGGTTATGGCATGGAAATCATATTATCGTTATGGTATGGCAAGTAGGTTATGTTTATGGTTTTGCAAATATGGTTTGGCAATCACGTTATGGTTATACTTGCGGTTTTCAACTCATGCTTTTCATGTTGTTGTGCCTATGGTTTGGGAGTCCACATTATGGTTATGCTTTTTGAAATTGTTGGGTTTCACACCTCGTGGCTGGGGTGTGGCCGTGTGCCCACCCATTACCTATTCTTTGGTTATATAGCTAATAAGCAGTAGAGAGACTCACTCTCTAATGCTGCACCAAACACACTATCTTCTCTCCATCCCCTTCCCCTTCTCCTTCCCTCTCTTGCACACTCCACAATTGTGCATCTATCAAGTCCAGGATAAGAGCCTAGGATCACGGCTCCCGAGCCCTGGCTAACCGCGTGTGCAACGACTCCGAGCCTGGAATCCATGAGAGCTTGGAAGATCTGCAAGTCACGGGCTAAATCGAGGTGCAAGCAAGAGAATCGAACTTAGAAAAGGCACTCGGAGGCAATGGGAGGTGGGGGATCTTGAGCATCTCGTAAAGGAGTTGAAGAGCAAGGAAGCCAAGCTTTTGTAGCAAGCCAAGGGGAAGCATCAAAATCAACACTCAGCAGGGGCAATAGCTTGTAATTGTCTGCATGCCAAGAAAATCGAGATGAGGGAATTTGGGAGCAAGGCTAGGAAAATTGAGGCAGCTCGTAGGAGCTTCGCCTCATGAGGCATTCAAAGTAGCAAGGCTTGGTCGGCAAAAGAGGGCAGTATTGGCGAGCACGAGTAGCAAGACGAGCAAGGCAACACAATTTGGGCAATAGCAGGAGGCTCTATAATCCATGAGCAGGATCGACCACACACACCCGACTTTTCTGCAGCTCGTCCTTTTTCACAACTCGTCAGACTTGGCAACATTAGACATGCGATTAAAATAGTTTTTTTATTATTTTTAGAGCCTTTGTGTGTGCAAGTATTCGTTCCCACAAAGCCCTTGACTACCCCCCCCCCCCCCACCCCGCCCCGACTCTCCGACTCCTCAATCCTCACACATCCCGAGTTGCTCAAGAGATAGAGAGAAAGAGCAAGCCTGATGGCAAAGCTGAGAGAGTTGTGAGAGAGAGATATTTTCTTGAAAAAGAGAGCGAGCAAGAGAGTGAGAGAGCCAATTTGTGAGAGAAAGCGAGAGAGAGAGAGAGAGAGAGAGAGAGAGAGAGAGAGAGAGAGAGAGAGAGAGAGAGAGAGAGAGAGAGCAAGATACTCAACATCGGCGACACCATTCCAAGGCTTTGTCTTCGAGATTAGGAAACTCCCATCCGACGACAGGAGACGGCTTTGACATTGTCAATTAGCCATTTTGATATCGACACCACATCTTTGACATCTGTGAGAGCGGCCTCAACATCGGAAACTTGCTGCTCCACACTGACACATCGGTTTCGCCAACAATTCTAGCGATTTGACATTGGCTCAACACCGCCTCTCATTATGGCAAATTTCCAGCATCCAACCCCAACACCGAGCGTTCCCATAGACGAGCGCTTTCTTGCCAATGGTCATGCTTGCCACACGCATGGGTGAGGTGCCTCTACAACAAAGGAGTGACACCCAGCATCGGCATGGAGCACACCGATCATGCTCTACGGCATCGTTTTGACTCCGAGCACTTTTGACAGCTATTCAATTAGCACATTTCTACCCAGCGGCGGGCAAAAATTGGCACATATCTATACTGACACACAGGTTATAGGTTACAAGGGGATTTTGAGCCCATTCACACGCAGTTTCTGAATGTTTCTAGAAACTTACAAGCACAAGGCACTCACAAGCATTTTAGTAGTCATTTTGATAGCAGTTTCTTTGCGGACAGATGCGTTGACAAATGCATTTTTTGTGTGAGCACACTTAGTGCTATTGAGCTCTTTTGAGAGTAGATATCCCTGCAAGGATCATTTTTACTGCATACAGCAGTTCTTGGCGCCTGTTTGAGCACAGTCGCTCATGTATGTTGAGTTGAGGACATTGGCTATTGTACTACGTGTGGAGCCAGCTAGGGTATTCTCAAATGTTGAGATATCTTTGTTGATACAGGTAGTTGGAGTTCCCTCTTACGATACCCTTGCGATAGGACATGTATCTGAACGGTTTTTTGTGCTTTTGACACCGAGTTGGCGGTCACAGCTTTTGATACCGAGTTGGCAGTCACACAACATTGATTTTTGAGCAACTGATGCCAGTGGCTCTTTTGAACAGTTTATGCATTTTTTGAGTTCAGTTTTAAATTCTCATACAAAGGAAACTCTATCGGATTTTTCTTGAGAGTCCATTTTATGGGGTCTTGGCACACTTCTAGCTATTTTTACACAGTGATTTTACTATTATTTGGTTAAGTTTTTGCTCCTGTTATAGCAGAGACTCTACCGAAATTATCCCAGGCAATTCACCATAAAGTTATTGGCTACATTCTCTTAATCATGGCTACAAGTTGTGCTTCCGAAAGAGAAGAGTACTATATCAAAAAGTTTGATTGCTCAAACTTTGTCATTTGGCAGCAGCGTATGCAAGATGTTTTGATCAACAAAGGCTTGATAGCACCCTTGCATGCAAGAAGAGAGAATGCCTACACTAATGATGAGAGGGATAACTTGAATGAGTGTGCTATGGCGACCATTTGCTTACACCTTGGTGAATCCATTTACTTTACCATAATGGATAAGACCAATGCCAAAGATTTATGGAATGCTCTATGTCAGGCTTGGGATGGCAACAACGCCTCGAGCAAGGTTTTCTTGATGAAGAAATTGATGCGCATGAACATGAAAGAAGGTAGTAATGCTACTTCTCACTTGAACAAGTTCAACAATGTGTTTTCACAGCTTACTTCAGAAATTCTCTATTTTGATGATCAAATGAAGGCCATTTTCTTGCTATGTTCACTACCATAGTCATGGGATACCTTCAACACAACCATAAGAAATTTTGCACCAATGGTAAGCTAAAACAAATTGGGCAAAGAGGGTTGGTAACTGATGTTGCATGTACTACAGCAGGAAGAAGCCCTCTCTTCCAAAAGGAAGAGTGCAAAAGCAACCGCACTCCACCTTCCAATTTGTATATGTTTCACTTTTGGCACTTTGATTTCCAGATTTGATATTCATTTTATAGAGTATATCATCTGTAATCCTTGTGGTGTAATAAGTTGTCTCAAGCATAAAATAATGGAAAATCCATTGTACATTTGGTTCTGCCAGTACACATCCATAGCAGGGTTTGATGCATCAACATGCACATGAAAAATCTCGTCCCAATGTGTGGAAATCTTAGTATAGAAGTTGATACCAATGTGTCTTTCAATTATTGAAATGAATATTTATTTGTACTTGCTAAACCTGGTGTAGAGATCATCTTGAGATTTAAACCTGGTGAAGAAGTTAGAACCCATAAACAAGGGAACACATATATGAATCCAAAAGGGACTAGATATGTGTTTCACATAAAGAATCCCAATAATGTGGACAAGTAGAAGCACCTTAGGTTCCAATAGAAGATATCATTGAACAACCTCTTCCATCAGGACTTGAGTTGATCCTCGTATGACAAGCCTATTTTGGAGAGGCTTGCATGAAAAAATGGGCACTACGCTCAAGTTTTCCTCCTCATTTCATCCACAAACTGATGGAAAATCACAAGAGGCTAATTCTATTGTCTTGGATCTATTGAAATGTTATGTGTGAGATAGGAAGGGAAAGTGGGAACAACGTCTACATATGCTTGAGTATGCATACAACAATACAGTGCATTCGTCAACAGGAAATGCGCCTTTTGAGATTGTTGAGGGTAGTAAAAATGTTCCTCCCATTTTGCACACAAAGGACAATTTTTTTGAAGCAGATCGTTATGTTGAGAATATGGATGAAATGTATAAGAAGATCAATCTTTCCTTAGAGAAGACTCAGGCAAAGCAGAAAGGGCTGCTAATCGTCATCGACGTGAATTTTTGTTTTCACATGGTGATTGGGTACTTCTATGGTTTGAAAAGGCAAGGTTCAAGAAGATGAAGGGCAAGGAAAAGCTGAGCTTGTGTTACTATGGGCCTTTTCAAGTACTTGAGAAGATCAGTGATGTTGCTCTCAACTTTGTTACTATGGGGCCTTTTCACGTACTTGAGAAGATCAGTGATGTTGCTTATTGGCTGAAATTGCTTGATACTTTGAAGATTGGTAATGTGTTTCACATCATTCTTCTAAGACCCTTTGTGGGAGATGTGCCAGAAGATATGCCAGATGAGGATCAACTAGACGTTGAGAAAGTTGATGAGATCTTGGTACCTAAGCACGTTTTGGCACATAAGGAAAGAAAAGTTAAGGGAAACAGTTGCACGAGGTATTTGGTGAAGTGCAAGAACTATCCACCTCTAGATGCAAAGTGGATGGAAGAGTGTAAACTGTTAAGTATGGAGCCTGATTTACCCTTGTAATTTTCTGTGGTAAAAGCGCACATTTGTAAGGCCCCCATTATGAGGAGAAGCCATCGTGTGTGAAGGAAAATCACTCACCGGAAACCAAAATTTTCACGGACAAGAATCAGGGGCATGGACAGGTAAACCGGTGAATTATACATTTCTCAAAGTGTTTGGGTGTGAGGCTTTCATGCACATAGATAGAAGCCTAAGATCAAAGCTAGATGCAAAGTCCAAAAAGTGTTTCTTCATTGGCTATGGAGAAGGAGACTTTGGGTATCGCCTATGGAATCCTGAAGATGGTAAAATCTTAAGGAGTAGGGATGTAATTTTTAACGAACAAAATATGTACAAAGATTACTTGGAAAGAAAACAAACAAAAGAAACAGGTGATGAGTACATGGAGCTTGAGGACGGTGAAGACTCAAGGACTGCAAACGGTGACAATGTGCAACAACGTCAACCAAATGAGGAGCCTCAACCTATTCCCCGAAGATCTACAAGAGCAAGTAGACCTCCAGAAAGGTTTGTTCCTTCCTTCAACCATCTCTTGATCTCAGATTCTGGAGAGCCAGAATCATACGAAGAAGCTATGCAACATGAATCCAAAGAAGAATGGACGAAGAGCATGCAAGTGGAGATGGACTCACTACATCGCAACCAAACATGGGAGTTGGTTGAGTTGCCTAAAGGTAAGCGGGCACTTCAAAACAAATGGGTGTACAAGTTGAAGGAAGAAGAAGGTGGGAAGAAAAGGTACAAGTCTAGGCTTGTGGTAAAAGTTTTTTCACAAAAGAAAGGTATTGACTTCAATGAAATATTTTCTCCTGTTGTAAAAATGAACTCAATTAGGCTTGTCTTAAGCCTTGTGGCTTCTCATGATCTAAATCTCGAGCAAATGGATGTAAATACGGCATTCCCTCACGGTGACTTAGAGGAGGAAATCTACATGCTTCAACCAAAGGGGTATGAAGTAAAAGGTAAGGAGAAAATGGTTTGCAGATTAAAGAAGAGCTTGTATGGTTTAAAGCAAGCATCAAGACAATGGTACTTGAAGTTTGATCGATGGATGTTGGATCATGGATTCACAAGATGCAACTCGTATCACTGCGTCTACACGAAGAATTTGGGAGATGGGAAATTCATCATCCTAATGTTGTATGTTGATGACATGTTGATTGCAAGTGCTAACATGAAGGACATCAGAGACCTAAAAGAGGAGCTGTCCAAATCTTTTTCAATGAAAGATTTAGGTGTTGCAAAGAGGATACTTGGTATGAAAATATCAAGGGACAGGACGAAGAAGACAATAAAGCTATCTCAAGAAGATTACATCAAGAAGGTACTAGAAAGGTTTGCAATGCAAAATGCAAAACCAGTTTCTACACCTTTGGCTGGTCATTTTAAACTAACGAAGGATATGTGTCCAAAGACACAAGAGGAGATAGCCTATATGTCTAAAGTTCCATATGCTGCAGCGATAGGTTCTCTAATGTATGCTATGGTCTGGACAAGGCCAGACATTGCACATGCAGTGGGAGTTGTGAGTAGGTTCATGGACAACCCACGTAAAGAGCATTGGCAAGCTGTGAAGTGGATACTTAGGTATCTAAAAGGGACAACAACAAATGCTTTGTATTTTGGAGGAACTGATATTTTTCTAGAAGGGTATGTTGATGCAGATATGGCAGGTGACAAAGATACTCGAAGGAGCACTACTGGCTATGTGTTCACGGTTGGAGGCACAGCAGTAAGCTGGGCTTCAAAGCTGCAGAAAGTGGTTTCACTTTCTACCACGGAAGCAGAGTATGTAGCAATGACGGAGGCAAGCAAAGAAATTATGTGGCTTCACAGATTCTTAGAAGAGCTTGGATTCAAACAAGACAATTGTGTCTTGTACAGTGATAGCCAAAGCGCTATCCATCTTGCGAAGAACTCAGCCTTTCATTCAAGGACAAAGCACATTGAGGTGAAATATCACTTCATACGCACTCTTTTGGAAGAGGGACAACTAAAGCTAGGAAAGGTGCATACAAGTGAAAATCCCGCAGACATGTTTACAAAGGTGGTCAACAAGGAGAAGTTGAGCTTTTGCTCATCTTCAATTGGCATTCAAGGATAAGAAGCCAGAATGGAAAGCAGTCACAGGTTTGGTTTGGAGATCAGTCTCCAAGTGGGAGATTGTTAAGTATGGAGCCTGATTTACCCTTGTAATTTTCTGTTGTAAAAGTGCACATTTGTAAGGCCCCCATTATGATGAGAAGCGATCGTGCGTGAAGGAAAATCACTCACCGGAAACCAAAATTTTCACGGACAAGAATCAAGGGCAACTTTAAAGGCCTCGGGGACGGAGGCCCCCGAGACTTTTCTTTTTCGCTAGAATATTATGGCCGGACGGCGGCCGGAAAGTGGTCGGAAAACAACCGATCGGTTGGCTGGTGGCCGGTAGTCAATGGCCGATGGCCGGTGGTCGGTGGTCGGAAGTCAATGGCCGGTGGCCGGTGGCCGAATTCAAAAGCGGACTTGTCTTCTCAAGGGCGGCCACACATGGGCGGATTGGAGGGTTCGATTTGGACTTATTCGCACAAGGGCGGCTACACATGGCTGTCTCTCATAAGAGAGGGCAACCCTTTTGGCATATAAAAGGAGGCCATTTCTACACACATTCATAGTGTGAAGTTGATGCAACAAGGTGAGTGTGAGGTGGTGAGAGTGAAGCAAGGCGGGAGCTCCATTAAGGGTATAATCCCTTTGTAAACTACTTCTTGTTTTGAAGTACTAAAGCCATTGAGTGGCTCCTTTCCCGTGGACGTAGCCCACATTGGATGAACCACGTATATCGTGTGTACTCTCTCTCTCTCTCTCTCTCTCTCTCTCTCTCTCTCTCTCTCTTTCTACTCTATAATCTCGTGTATATAAATCTGTCTCTCTCCATTAAGTAATCTACTCAATTATCTATTTAGCTACGTCTTATTTCCTAACATAAACTACTAGAGTCATGGAATGTATTGCAGCTTTTCCGTGAGGCCTTTGGGTTACAACCTACATATGTCCCAACCCAATGTGTTCTAACGAGGGGTAATGATGGAGCTAGCACATCAAATGTACATAAGGATTCAGTGCAATAGAAGTGGACATTCTGCTTCAAATGCTAAAGGTATTATGCTCATTTCTATCGTAGATGAAATGACAAAATTATGGTCTTATTAAGTGTGATAATTTAATGTGATGATAAAAGGGTGCTAATCACACTAAATCATCTATGGCATGTATATTTGGCATGCAATCAAGGATGTATGCAATTTCAAGAGGAGGGTATGTCAGGAGGCTATGGCAACCACTAACCTTAGTTGTTGGTTTCTCTCCCTTGATTTTTATTTGATTTTTGGGCCCCCTCTTTTGGAAGTCACAAATGGCCAGTGGCTAGTGTGAAGCGGTCGACGGCCAAGAGTTTCACCCGCAGTCGAGAAGGGTAAGTCACCACGAGATGGTCGGGCCAGTCGGCACTGGCATCGGAGCAGTAAAAGGGTGTCTAGGCTCAGTTCAAAGTCGTTTAGGCCCCTCGCAACGATAGTTATAAGTTGGTGGGTACTAGAAATTTAACTCAAAAGAGGCAAAGTCAACACTTTTGGATCGTGGTGGTTAATCTGCAACAAGTACACCTCCGATAGGGGTGCCCAAATTTGAGAGTGGAGGCTGATTTTGGCTTCATTAAGTGTCTACACTGTGTGTGTGAGTAGTGGCTGCAGGTGATCACAGCTTTAATGGAAAGCATGCCTTCTCCCTTGCTCTATGTAGCATGATGATTCCACTCTCATGCATCTCTCTCCCCCTTTGAATACCGAAACGTGATGCCCCGCTTGAGGGCTTTTCATCTGTATGTACAGTGGTGTTGGTTAATTTGCAATTGCCAAGGCAAGAGCCTCTTGCACATGTACTGGATTATCTAGCTACTAATCCCCGTAGTACAGGTGAATTCGAAGAGATTTCACACGAGAAATATCGTCCGATTCAAAGGGCAAGTAGCCCTACAGGTGCAAAAGCTCAAGGGCTTGCTACAAATGCGATCGGCACACAAAACGGAGCCCAAAACAGTAAAATACAGCATGTTGTGTATTTTTGTAGGTTTAGGGTTTCGACCCTAATTGATCCCTAATACCCCTAGGAGCTTTTGGGGAAGTGATGAGATCACTGCACAGGTGATGTGGTGCATTTTTAGTGCAAAAAACAGAGAATTCATCGTGCTTCAGATTCTTGTCAGGTTTGGGAAAGTGTCCGTATGCACCGAGAAAGTCACTTTTGCCATGAGGATTTTGTCTGTGAAGCCTCCTTTTGCGGTTAAGTTGCCAAAATCGGGCTAGAGTAGGCCATTTTCAGCCCGGCAAAAGCGGGACAGCTCGTAGGAACTTGCAGGTTTTCTCCCAAGTTTTATAAGAATAAAGAAATACCAAAAGGGGTGTCAGTCTTTGGAGCCAAAAGGTGTCGCTCACTGCTTGGAAGCACTCTAGCTGCCAGGCCGTGCTTTGTTTGAAGCGTTAATTCCAATCACAGGTTTATTCGTGAAGTTTTCCTCTATGTCATAAAGTCAAGTTAAGTTTTTCAGGTAAAGATTCGGGTGAAAGCTAAAGTCTACCGCCCTATAGGCCAGTTTTAAGACCCACCTCCGGATGCACCACTGCCTTCTTTCCCAAGAGAAGACTTGTTGGTTGCACAGTTCACTCAATATGATCCAGCAATGCAAGATAGTACTACCACCAACCCTTCTATAATACCACCACCTGGGTCTTTTCAAGAAATTTTAGTAGAAGCTCAAAAGGAGATAGTGACTCAAACGGTGAAGTGGAAGCCACTTCTAGGAAAATCCTACATCTACCGAGGAGGACTCTCATCTTAAAGACATTAAGGAAGGGGATGAAGATATTACTCAAGGACATTCGCAAATAGGCACATTTGCAACCACTTTACATGAGCCAAGACATAGTTCTCAGGCTAATGCTCAAAAAGCATAAGAAATAAGCGAACCTGTGGTAATGGGAGCAATTAACATCCACACAAGACAAAGGCTTTGAAGCCAAAAAAACCATCTTCCAACATCATCAAAAGGCTGAAAGAGAACTCAAGGATACCACTACACCCATGGATGTTGACAACTAGAGTTGGTGAGACTAGCCTTGCCTATTTAAAGCATATCCTTCAATCATTGCATCAATGGAGATGATGTTGCTAGAAGGAAGCTTGCCTAAGACACTTCTTGACTGGAAAATATCACCATACTTGGCATGCATGTCCACAAGAGCACCATCTAGAAGAACATGTTGTTTCAACAACCCCTGAGTCAAAATCTCAGCATCGATTTGCTTTCCTTGGTCAGTAGCTCCAATCACAGAGCAAGCTTTGATAACGTAGGAGTGATGCCCTTGCATTGCGTCTGTTTAAGAGCTTGTTGGCCTTTCTTGTTTTGAGCATATCCTATAATCAAATCATTCCAAGAGACAATGTGACAAGTAGGAAGCCTGTGTAAGGACACTTCAAGGCTGATGAAGAGCACTACACTTAGCATAAATATCTACAACAGCACAACCCAGCACTATATCATGATGAAGCAACCCCTGTCTTGAAATTTGCTATCCTTTGTCGGTGACTTCAATCACAACACAAGCACGTCACTAATTCATTTGGAAGCTTGCCATCATGATGTGGCACTTGCATGGATTTCTTGAAGATCAAACCAAACCGCACCCAAGAAAACACCTTTCTTCGTAATGTCTTGATCTTAGAGTGTTATGTTGAGGAGAGGGCCACGCAGAAAATCCTTGCCAAACGTTAACCAAGTTCCATTTTGGATTGAGACACTTTGGAACAATGGGTGTGAGAGTGCATAAGGCTGCATGCCAGGGAGACAGAGATTGATTTAAAATTTTCTTTTAGACGATCAAGGTAATAGAATCCTAAACTAGAGCTACATGTGCTCCACTGTCTATCGATCTACCTTTCCCTACCATGCATGCACCCATTAGCAGCCCCTGGTGCACTGCCTCCTCCCCACAGTCACTTCACCTGGTTGTCATTGATGCCATCAGGTTTGGTTGTTGCCCATACTAAACGGAGCTGATATAGCAACACCCACTGACAGGAGCAAAGCGAACCCCGAACCCCCGACGGCCTCTAAAACACTGGGGACCGAATGGAGCGCCTCGAGCCTGTCATGGTAAAGCAAACAGGGGCACCACCTAGCTTCAGCGGCTAGGACGCAAACAACACACCACCATAACAAAGTTTTCATCCAAGAGAGATGGATGCTTGGGAGTAATGATGAAGAGGAAAGGGAATGAGATCAAGTGAGAGAGAGAGAGAGAGAGAGAGAGAGTGTGTGAGGGAGCTTAGTACTTAGGCACCACAAAAGGATGGCGAATCCGCACACCCTTCACACATACACAAGCTCACTCCAAACACAAGATTAGGTGGCGATTACGCACACCTCACATGGGAAAAACATTGCAAGAAAACATACTCACAAAATCTCAAGCTTTATTTAGAGAATAAGGCGATGAAATGGGGAGCATAGGGTAGGGGAATGAGAAGGGAGAGAGTGGTAGAGCACATGGCGGATAGGTGGGAGTTGATGGTGAAAACTCGCACGAGGGTTATGGCCATCATCCTTCATTTAGTTGCCCTTCATCTTCCATAGCCAAGGGTGTAGAGGTCATGCTCAAGACAAGCATGGTGATTGCCGTGATGGTGATGGTGTGTGTGTGTGTGTGTGTGTGTGCACTAGGCACACACAGTGCATAGTGTGTTCTTTGGTGATGTTGTGTGTGTATTTAGTGTGATGGTGACCCCTCTTTATCTAGGGGAGGAAGGGGGAGGAATTGTAGAATTTAGAAATGAAGAAATCATTATCTACATAGGCCATGTGACTGTGGGCCCCACTTGTCTGGCTGTGTGTATATGTGCCAGAACAGCACTCTCATGAGAGAGAGACTAAGAGAGAGAGAGATGGGTTGATGAAAAAAAGTGAGAGGTGACATGGAGAATAAAGTAATTACAAGAGGGGAGAGAGGGGAGTGTGTTCAGAGGTGAATCTGTGTGTGAACACAAGAAAAATCAGGTAACCACTGGGTGGGGATGGGTCTGTGGGCACCTTTTTCAGTGAAACTCAGTGTGTGTGAGTGTGGGGAAGGTTATTTAGCTACAAGACAAGAGATATGGCGCCCTTTAGAGAGAGAGGGGGGTATTTGGGTCATGGGATATGATAGGAGAGAGAAAGAGGGGGTGGGGTATACTATTTTGGAAGATAGGGTAAGTTGCATGTGAGTTAGGGTGCATTATTGGTGAGTTATAATGCATTATTGGTGAGAGGTGGGGTAGATTGAGGGGAGAGAGAAAGGAGAAAGGACAAGGGGAAGAGAGAGGGGGTTGACCTTTTGAGTGGTGGAGAGGAAAAGGGACACATGGCGGGGCAACAGTGAAGAAAAAAGGAGGCAAGGTGGGTATGGGCTACCCCGCAGGCATGAGGTGGCCTATTTTACCTTTCTTATATATTTACATAATCATACTTTATTTTTTTCTTACTTTTTCCAATGCCTTTTATCACTATCTCCCTAAGAGGGGGTTTTCATGGGGTGGGGACGAGAGAAGAGGGGTATGGGAGCTTGGCTTGTGAAAAGCCCCCATCATTAGCCCTCCCCTTTTGGCTAGAGGCATTCATGTCTCTAGCTCATCTGTTCGATCATTATCGTCGGAGGTCGCGGCTGATGGTGTGTCCTCATCTGGAATGTCAATTGGTGGAGCCTGGTCAAATCGAAAAAAATAAGGTTTAAGTCACCAACTGTTTACCCTGGTTTTATGAAGTTTTCCATCAGCCTCCATAAGCTGGTAGCTTCCATTGGCATACTTTTTCCTGACGATGAAAGGACCTTCCCATCGGAGTAGGAGTTTCTTATCCTTGCGCGTGTCGAAGCGATTGTCGTAGCGGAGCACCAACATTCCCTTCTTCAATTTTTTTTTCCGGAGATGCTCGTTAAAGCTAAGCCGTCTATGCTCTGCTTGTGCTGCATAATAATTTATTGCTTCTTCTCTGTCCAACTACAGTCTTTCCAAGTTGATGATGTGATCTCTCAAATGCATGTTGGGCTGTTGAAGCTGGCTTGCCATTACTCTGAGACTTTGTAGTTGCACTTCAATGGGCAAGATTGCTTCCTTACCAAATACTAGATGATACGGTGTGAATCCCAAGGATGTACGAAATGAAGTTCTGTAGGCCCATAAAGCTGGTAGTAGATACTTATCCCAGTCTCCAGGATGATTGTTTACCTGCTTGGTAATAATTTTAGAAACCATTCCATTTACCTTTTCAACTAGGCCATTACATTGAGGGTAATATGGTGAAGAGTGCCTCCTTGTAATGCCCAGTTTCTGCATTAATTCTCCTACCAAGTCTGCTCTGAAACCTAGCCCTCTATCAGAGATGATCTCTAAATGTGTGCCAAAACTACAGCATATGTGCTCGTAGATAAATTTAGCTACCTCTACCGCTGTGATTCTAGTGGTGGCTGTAGCCTCTGCCCATCTAGTCATGTAGTCGACCCCCATGATAATGTAGAATTTTCCTGAGTTGGCCCTAGGTAATGGCCCAATGGCATCGATACCCCATTTTTCAAATGGGCCATATGAGAGAATAGGTGTCTGTGGTTCAGGCATAAGTGACCTAGTGCCGGCCTTTTGACACAACTTACACGTTTTGCACCAGTGGTGTACATCACGGTTGAGGCTAGGCCATATGAAGCCTGCCTGCAATATTTTCCTACTTGTTATGTCTAGGGCAAAGTGACCACCACAAACCCCGTCGTGACAACTAGCAATTACTCCCGTGATTTCCTGAGAGAGAGGGACCTTCCTGAGTATTTGGTCCTTACCCTTACAGTACAAACCGTCATTGATGAGTCGATACCTTGTGGCCTTCCGCGTCAGCCATTGCTTCTGTCCCTTTGTTAAATCTGATGGGCATTCCCCTGTTTCCAAAAAATGCATGATGTCAGGCAAGGCATCACTTCCTTGAAATAGAGGGAGCTTTAGTTTTATTGCTCCAACCACCACTTCCTGTAGTCTTTCACTTGCGAGGGCATCTGCTTCTTGGTTTTGAGCCCTTGGGATATGGTGTATTTGAACTTCTTCAAACTTACCCAACAAAGTTTTTACACCACTTAAGTGAGTCCTTAAACTAGGATTCTTGCATGTCCATGCTCCATTTACTTGCCTTACCAGAAGTAGAGCATCCCCAAATACATTAAGGTGTTGTACACCTTGCGAGACACACCATTGTAGACCCTTGGTTAGTGCTGCATACTCAGCTTCATTGTTAGAATGTGAATCTAACAATTGGCCTAACGAAAATACCTTTGTCCCTTTGTCATCAAAGACCACTATGCCTGCAGCTGCTTTGTCGGACGCTCGCTTGTAGGCTCCATCAAAGTAGAGAGAGTATGCTCCTTCTACCATCGGTGGTACTGGAGGTAATCGGACTTCTCCTTCCTTAGATTGCTTCTCCTTCCCTTCAAAGACTTGGTAGGTCATGAGTCCCCCCAAACTTGCCCTTGTCGTGCTTTCTACCTGTAACGTGTAGTCAAACTCTTGCAGACGAACTAGCCATTTAGTAATTCTAGCAGACACATCCATGTGTTGTACAACATAGGGAAATATTTCATCCATGGTTAGAATCACAAATTGCTTAGGCAGCAAATATGACCTAAACTTTGTAGTTGCAAATCTAAGAGCTAGGACTAAGTGTTCCACATGGGTGAAACCTTTCTCTCCTGCTGTCATCATTCGACTAGAGAAGTAGATTGGCCTCATGAAAGATGTCGTCGTATCCTTTTGGAGTAGCACACCCCCCAATGAGTCATCACCAACACTTGAGGTGACATAGAATTTTGCATCCCACTTAGGTGGTGAGATAGTTGGCAGAGTGGCTAAGACCTCCTTTACCTTGTTGTAGTGATGTTCGCTTTCCTCGTCCCGAGTGAAAGTTGATCTTTGAGTGAGTTGTTGCAGTGGTAGAACAAGTTGTGATAGTAGATGTATGAATCTACTTAAGTACCTCACCTTCTGTAGAAAAGAGACCAGTTGATGTGCGGTCGTTGGTGAAGGTAGGGCTATGAGTGCGGACACCTTACTTGGGTCGGCGTTGATACCTCTTGCTGAAATTTCATGGCCTAGTAGAATGACTTTACTCTCCCCAATGTGACATTTATCCACATTAAGTTGCCCACCTAGGCTCTACAACCTGGCCAAACCTTCAGTTACCTTTTCTAAATGTGAAATACGGGAGCTATATATACAAAAATCATTAATGAACACTCTTATGGATGTTCCAAAGAACGGTTGAAAAACATATGTGACATATCTTTGGAATGTGGCAGGTGCATTTGTGAGACCAAATGGCATAACCCTATATGCAAAACAACCCCATGGCGTGATAAAAGTGGTTTTTAGCTGATCTTCCAAGGCTATGCGTATTTGAAAGTATCCTGAATAACCATCACAGACGGTATAGCATTCAAAACCCGCTACTTCATTCAGAATTTCATCCAAGAAAGGGAGAGGAAAGTGGTCTCTCTTTGTAGCTGCATTTAGTGGTTTGTAGTCAACACAGACCCTCCACTTACCATTCTTTTTAGGCGTCACCGCTACGGGTGACACCCATTCTGAGTTTTCTACAGGATAGATGAATCCCGGCTCCAACAGTTTCCTTACCTCGGCCAAGAGTGCCTTTTCTTGTATGACCCCCAGTCGTCGTAGCTTTTGCACAATTGGTTTTACCCCTTCCTTCAGCTTAATATGATGTTCCACCACTGTAATGCCTGTGATTCTTTCATAGTTGTCAATGAACACGTTAGGAAATCCCATCAACATTTGCAAAAAACTATCTTTCTCCTCAAGTGTTAATTCCGTAGACAACATACCCTTCAACCTACTTCCTCCTAGGCCAGGTGATTTTCTCTCCTCTTCATTGGCTTTCCCTTTTGGTGATGGATCACCAGTTATGCTTACCCTTTGTGGATCCTTCATAATGATACCCATCACATCAATGGAAGTGTCACTTTCGTCGGTGGATGTGGTCTCCTCCTCAAAACTGGAAGATTCGCTAGTGGTTTCATCTACCGATGTTTCCAGATTCATTTGCTTCTGCTTGCCAATCCTCATGTCGTAGTAGATTGTCTCCCCTTTCTTACCGGTCATGCGTAGAAGGCCAGTACCCCAGTCCTATTTTGCCTTCATGGCCATCAACCATGGCCTTCCCAAAATTAGTGGATAGCCCTCCCCCTTAGTAGGCATTACAAAAACATCTACCTCTACCTCAGTGTTGAAAGCTTTGATTTTCACGGCACTTACCACACCCACACACTTTACTTTTGCGTTGTTTGCCATCTTTGCCTTGCATGGAGAAGGCTTGTCAACCTCGAGCCCTAATCGAAGCATCATAGCTTCGCTCATTACAGAGATTTGTGCACCTCCATCAATGTAGGTGTTTCCAACCCTCTTTCCTTTTATGTTTACGTCGACAATTGGAAGGATGTCATCCATGTTGCATCTCGAAATTGCTCCGGCTACCTTTGTTTTGGAGCATCTTGTACTTACCATTTTAGACCATTGTCGCCTTACTTTAGGTACAAGATGTAGCAACTGTGGCCATGTAATCTTCGATCCTTGCTCTGCCACATCCAATGTTAGATCATAGGGCTTACAACTTTCCCCTAGCTGGAAGTCGGTGATGCCCAATTTTCATCGTGGCCTGGATGGCCTCTTGCTAGTTTCTCCTCTCATGCTTCTCTCATCATCTGATTGTGTAGCTTTCTCCCTCCTAGCTCTTTTCACAGTCATGGCTTCAAGTGGTTCTAAAAAGGTTACCTTCTCCTTACCCTTTTCCCTCTCCTTTGCTCTGGGTGGATCCACTACTACGGCTTTTCCTTTCTCTTCTAGCCTTATGATGTTTACAGGGCGATCAGGTGGTGGGGTTGGTGGAAGAGGTGGGATGGATGCTTGTAGTGGTGTCTGGGGTGGACGTAGAATTTGTGTTGGTGGGGGTGGTTCTCGGGGTGGGGGTGTTCTTTCTCTAGGGGGTGACAATTGGTTCCTCCTACCTCCTCTATTATAGTTTTGTCGTGGTTTGGGACAGTAGTACATACCGTGACCGTCTTCTCCGCAGTTGTAGCAATGATACTCCCTGTTTTGTCGTTGTGCTCTTCCAAGGTCTTGATCTCTTTCTTGACTCCTCCCTTGCTGTATTAAGTGGACAGACAAATTCTGCAGTTGGTCAGTAATATGGGCCAACATATCTTGTTGGTCATCTCTTACCCCAAGAGCCAGTGGTGGTGGTATGGTGGTTGTTGTAGTTGTTGGTCGACGCGATGTTCTTGCTTCTGTTGACTCGGTTTCTTTGGCTTTCATTCGCAGCTTCTTGTCCTTAAGGCGAGCAATCTCAATGGCTAACTCGTACGTAGCCGGGAATCTACCTTTCACCTTCTCCTTGAGAAGCGGCCATAAGCCATGCGTGAACCGATCTTTTTTTAGGAAATCGGGTGCGGCTTCCCTGCTTGCCAGTGACTCAACCCACCGTTCCCACAAATCCACAAATTTGGACTCATAGGTGGCATATTCTAAAAGACCCTCCTGCTTCAAGTCTCTCAACTTGTCCCACAACTTTTCTGAAGTGGTACCTCCCCCAAAGCGCCTCTTAAAAGCGGTTTTTAAGGGTTCCCAGTCATCCTTGGTTGCTTGTGGAAGTGCATTGTACCATGATCTAGCTTCTAGCTTCATGAGATGCTTAAAGATTCTAACCCGGGATTCATCCGTATCTTTGTTCTCACTACACATGCTACTTCAAAGTCATCTAGGAAGTCTGTTACCAAATCCTCCCCCTTATTTCCTTTAAATGTTGGAAATGCTACACTTGCCATGATTACTGAGAGAGAGCTAGAAAGACACACTGCTTAACTTGCAAAAGTTTTTTTCTTCTTTACAAGGAGGCGTGTATACCCTCTTATACTAGGACATAGATTAAAACTTCAAATGGTACATTGCCTTGTACCAAAGGTAGGACAAATGGTTGATCTGATGCCAAAACCTCAAAAAATCGCTCCCCACCCAGCATGGTGTCAATGATGTGCTGGTAGTGAGCCTTCAAATCCAGTATCACCTTGATTGAGCGTACACGTGTTGGTATGTGTGATCTGTCTTGAGGTAGGTTGTACTGATTCATGTGAAGCTTAGAGGTGCTTAGTCACTGTCCAAGCTTGTGGGAGAGGGTGGTGTTCTTTCCTGAAACAAACTCAGTAGATCCCTAGTTTCTCTAGTGAGAGTGTGTGTATATGTGTCAGAACACCAGTCTCATGAGAGAGAGACTAAGAGAGAGAGAGATGGGTTGATGAAAAAAAAAGTGAGAGGTGACATGGAGAATAAAGTAATTACAAGAGGGGAGAGAGGGGAGTGTGTTCAGAGGTGAATCTGTGTACAGATGTGTGTGAACACAAGAAAAATCAGGTAACCACTGGGTGGGGATGGGTCTGTGGGCACCTTTTTCAGTGAAACTGAGTGTGTGTGAGTGTGGGGAAAGTTATTTAGCTACAAGACAAGAGATATGGCGCCCTTTAGAGAGAGAGGGGGATATTTGGGTCATGTGATATGATAGGAGAGAGAAAGAGGGGGTGGGGTATACTATTTTAGAAGATAGGGTAAGTTGCATGTGAGTTAGGGTGCATTATTGGTGAGTTATAATGCATTATTGGTGAGAGGTGGGGTAGCTTGAGGGGAGAGAGAAAGGAGAAAGGAAGGGGAAGAGAGAGAGAGGGTTGACCTTTTGAGTGGTGGAGAGGAAAAGGGACACACGGCGGGGCAACAGTGAAGAAAAAAGGAGGCAAGGTGGGTATGGGCTACCCCGCAGGCATGAGGTGGCCTATTTTACCTTTCTTATATATTTACATAATCATACTTTATTTTTTTCTTACTTTTTCCAATGCCTTTTATCACTCCCTCCCTAAGAGGGGGTTTTCATGGGGTGGGGACGAGAGAAGAGGGGTATGGGAGCTTGGCTTGTGAAAAGCCCCCATCACCACCATTTGCGAGCTTTTGGCCCCACAAGTAGTTGCCCCAATAGGAAACCACTTGTCCTAACCATCATCTTAGACCCCTTGCTCTGCAGTCTCTATAGTAAGTGACTTTGCCCCTGCTGCCTGCCTGACACCAGATGAGCTAGCTAATCCGCAATCAGCACGAGCGCATTTTCTGCAGATCATGCTCCAACTCAACCACTCTGACTGCTGGCGAGTTGTTACCTTGATTATCTACGATCGATCAATGAAAGGAGCAAGGATATCTATGCCATGTAGCCACATGTGATTGATCTGCTGAATGAGGACGCAGAGAGAGAGAGAGAGAGAGAGAGAGAGAGAGAGAGAGAGAGCCCTAGCACAACGTGCCGGGCAGCTAGTCTCCAGCCACAATAGGATTCTTAGGAATCTTCCCCTACTGGCTTCCATTCTTGAGAACAACTGCTCAAGCCAGCCCTCCAAAAGTGCTTATTTGTGAAGAGCTTCATTGTGATTGGATGGGAGGCAAACGCTGGCTATGGCTGGAATAGGTGGGGTGTGGGCTACACCGGCCAGCCAACCAGCTCCCGGCCAAAAAGGGAGAGGCACACATAGACTCTCGCCTCTGAAGGATTCGTTTTGGCTGGCTGGCTACACTCGTTGTGCTCATGCTGAGAGAGAGAGAGAGAGAGAGAAGAAAGCAATGGCTTTTAAAAAAAGAGATCAAAAAAGAAGAAGCAAACGTAGCACCTTATAGCAGCATTGTTATACTCCTCGCCTAGCGCAGAGAGAGAGAGAGAGAGAGAGAGAGAGAGAGAGAGAGAGAGAGAGAGAGAGAGAGAGAGAGAGAGAGAGAGAGAGAGAGAGAGAGAGAGAGAGAGAGAGAGAGAGAGAGCAATGATGCAACACTTGAGCACTTGCAGAGCAGAGCAGAGGTAATTATTTTTCCATGCTTTGCATACATGCTAATCCGCTATCATCTCCCTTCTTTCCACCCTTGGTATACACTACCTCCTTAAGGTAGTGGGGGATTTGAATTGTCTTTCCTGGAGCTGTCTCTCCACAAAGACAAGGACTTGATGATAAAATCAATCTGGTATGCATAACTCGGCCAAGAAGAGGCGGTGCAAGTTAATTGGGAGGAGCAAACAGAGACATCTTGGGTTTGGTTCTTTGTACGCTATTGTGCGTTTTTTGCCAAGTTCTCTTTCCTCCATCCTTTTCGGCTTTGTTGTTGTCAGAAGGAAACTGCCAAAGGCGAGATATTGTCAAGTTGGGGTGTGTGTGTGTGTGTGTGTGTGTGTGTGTGTGTGTGTGTGTGTGTGTGTGTGTGTGAGAGAGAGAGAGAGAGAGAGAGAGTACATGGGGTGTGTGTGTGTGTGTGTGTGTGTGTGTGTGTGTGTGTGTGTGTGAGAGAGAGAGAGAGAGAGAGAGAGAGAGAGAGAGTACATGGGCAATCCTCAAGACTATATGGCACGGGCATTTCCTTGGTGTGCTTCTTGAGGAGACTACAGTTTCAAAGGTGACAGCCCAAGCATCTCTTTTGGTGAGAAAGTCTGAGTTGAGGTTGAAAATCTTTTTAATTGTTGTTTGAATAGAAGTTGTGCGCTACTTTCCGCTTTTTTTTCACCACAGGCCAGAGAGAGAGAAACAAAGAGAAGGGGGGGGGGGGGGGGGGGGAGAGAGAGAGAGAGAGAGAGAGAGAGAGAGAGAGAGTCCACGGACACATACGGTTGTGTGTGTCACGTGACATATGAAGAAGACCTTTTGCAACCGCAGTTGCTCTTTTTGTGATGTTGATTGTGACATCGATGATGCTAAGGAGATGCACAATTAGTTAATTTGTGTTTAGGATGGCTTGTATGTAGTCGGGCTACAAGATGACAACACTACTTGTTCTTGGACTTTTTAGGCAGGCAGGACAACAAGTCCAATTCACTTTGAGATTATGCATTGCAGTTGTTTACAATAAGGTTGCGTTTGCTAACTTCGTGCGGGTGGTGTTAAGACCATTGTTATGGATATCTTTTTGTGATAGATTGCAAACGCCACAGCTTCCACATATGGAGATATTGTGAGTTGTGACATTGCATTCCTCTTGTCAAGCCTCATAAATATGTTTCACACTAAACCATGAAGAAGCAATAGGACAGAGTAGTACTTTTCGTCTACTCATAGCTTGAAAAGTGGCGTGTTCCCGGCTGCAATTGCCATTGGGAGGGCCTACACTTAAACGCAATTGTGAATACAACAGATACAAATTAGTCTTATTGAAATTAGATGGGATTAATATAATGGAATTGGATGACAAATCAGTGTTCAAAAAACTATTGCAAACCATAGTAGAACCTTTAGCTAATACCAAGGAAGGGCATGCCAATGTTGGAGTAAAGTTGGAAGAAAACGATAGAATCTCTATAAATAAAAAGAGCTTGGAAGCTACGATGAATTTTCTAGGCACAGTGGAAGAAAGAAATACACATTTCAAAGATGGGATACAAGCATTGTTCGGGGTGCATATCTAGATGTTCCAATTCTCGATCTAATTCAGCGAGTATCTTTCTTTCAGACGGATTCTTGAGAAGGTAGGCTTTGTTGATTATGTTATGTATGGCATGAACCTTGATAGCAGCCCTTGTTTGCATCAAGTCAATCTTGTAATAGACACAAAATTGGTTGCAAAAAATACCAAGCTGATTGATGACACATGCAAGTGCATACACATCAGTTGATTTGCTCCAAGGGTACGTAGATCTGGTATTCAGGAGTTCAACTGCTCGTCACGACCTTATGGAATGCTCTTTCAGCTTTAGAATATTTGTTGGTCTTCTCTCATACGGTGGTTGAAGGACAAGACCCCAATCTATAATTCCTACTCTTGGTATTCCCTCTCTAGTAAAGCCAAGCATAATGTTCCAAGGGTAAAGGTCATTGTGAATAACACCATGGTCATGTGCAAATGCCAAATCTTTTACTAGTGCATGAATCAAAGATGAAGCATGATTGATCATGAGCTTGCACTACTGCAACTCCACTTCAGTTGGTTTTTTGTGTTTTTAATCACCCATGGAAAGTACAATTTCACTGATGCTTCTAGAAGGTGCAGGCACACACTCCATGAAATCGCCAAGGGAAGGTCCATTGAAATAAGGAAATATAAGTACCCATGGTGATTGACAAGTATGTGCAAGAGCATGCACAATACCTCGGTGGTTGAGATCAACATTGCTCTCGATTGAGATTTGAATTGTTGTTTTGCTTGACCTTTGAACTTCTTACAGCAGTCCACATTGTTGGATAGAAGGAAAAAAATCCCTTCAATTTTGCATTCATAAGCGTCTCCATATGACCCAGATCCTAGTTTCCTTCCTCGTTTTATAGCCTCAAATGGAATGCCCAAGGTGACATAGAAAAATGAGTTCAACACAGTTTTTTAAATATGCAAACTGGACATGGATCCTCTGCTATCTCGAAGGGTCTCCTTCCGCAATTTCTTGCTGAAGGTGTTCTGTGTGTCAATATTCCTTGCACGAGTGGCTTTTTCCTTTTCAATCTTCCAGTGGTTCTACAAATATTATAATTTCTCCATTTGTATGTCCTTTGGTAAGTCACCTCACAAGTCGACATCACATTTTGGCATGTCTCCAACAATACTAAAGAGAAGGTGTTGTATATCACTAATATTGGCACCTTCAAACTTTGAGGCTGTTGAGTGAACCACTTCAGAGAGAAAGGCCTTCAAGCGCCACTCATCTCGCAAGGATGTTGTTATCTCGTCCAACGTGAGGGCATCCACTACCCGCACTAATTGTGTGCGTAATCGCCTTTTCAATTGCATTGCTTGTTCGGGAAGCATTTTACCTACAAGCAGTAATATGATGTTATGATTTATTGGCGAGAGAATTTATCACTTTATAGCTCAAAAGGGAAGCTAGATTTTCTACAGCAATGACAAGCACTGTATTGACAAGGAGGAGGGAATGAAATTCAACAAATTAGTGTCTATATTTAATTTCTTCAGTGACATCAAATATTTGATAAAGCAGTGCAATATGTTTGGTCAAGATCCATGCTCGTAAGCTGATAGGGGCCCTCCACATACAAGCTAACAGGAAGTGCAATTGTTTCACATCGGATGGCATGTTAAATGTAACAACTAATGGGAATTGTGCTCCTACAATGGTGCCTAACAGAAAGTGGCTCGGTTAAGCACAACGACATGGGGGACCAAATTAATAGCCAATGTTGCAGTATGCGACACGACCTTTGTAGTGGGTAGGTTACACCATGGAATTGTATAAATAAATTCCGCTTTACAATTTAAAACGGGGTTGTGTACAAAGGAGACTATGATCATAGTGTGTCTGAATGGGAGAGAATGACATTTGCAATCGAGAGGACGATTGGTGTCGAAGTAATCAGGCTTTTGAGTCTCATATAAGTCTCTATATCTACTCTACAACAGAAATAAATTCAATTTTACAGTTTAAGACGGGGTCGTATACAAATGAGACGATGACCATAGTGTGTGAATGGGAGATGACAACCTTCGCAATCGAGAGGACGATTGATGTCAAAGTGATCAGGTTTTTGGAGAGTCATACAGTCCTTCACATCTACCCAACAACAACATTTGCATTAGAGAGGACGATTGGCTCGAAGTAATCAGGCTTTTGGAGTCTCATACAGGTCTCTATATCTACTCTACAATAGAAATAAATTCAAATTTACAGTTTAAGACGGGGACGTATACAAATGAGACGATGACCACAGTGTGTGAATGGGAGATGATGACATTTGCAATCGAGAGGACAATTGATGTCGAAGTGATCAGGTTTTTTGAGAGTTATACAGTCCTTCACATTTACCCAACAACAGAAGTAAAATTCAGTTTTCTTCTTAATACCCTTAATTGACATGTACACAACAACGATCTCTAATCTTGCAACGACAAATTCACAATACTGAACAATATACTAGCAATCAATTGATCTCTGGATTTGCAAGAACAACGTCATGGTATTGCAAAATAGATGAGCAACCTTGATCACCACATAATGACAGAGTTTTAAGGAAATATGTCTTGTCAATAAAATACAATGCAAAAGTTATGCAAGATGGAATTATTTGTTGCAGTATATTGTGCAACAAAGAAACATGCATGTGCAAAATGCTAGTGTTTTTTATGCAAACATCGTGCACAGAATGTTGGTGTGTTGTGAAGAAAAAAACCATACATAAGTATGGTGTGGATTTGGCACAATTCTCCACATTGTTTATAATAACGTAAGGAATGTGCCCTTCCCCCACTACTTTTATCCTCTCCAGTGTTGAAGGGGGACTTATGCTTTTTTTCTAGTGTTAGAGGGGCTAGTTTTTTTGTTTTGTAAAATAGAAACAATGACGACAGTCTGTTACCTTTGCTTTCCTACATTTGATTCAAGGACACTAGCAGTTGGCATGAGTGCAATGTTCAGATTCTTCACATAGAGAGCAAGTACGCATGCAGTACTATCGATATGCAGAATAGCAAAATTTGAAATAAAATGGCTAGCTTTGAAATCGTCGGGGATTCAAGACAAAGGGACTTCAAAAAACATGGCGAAGTTTTGACAAATGTCGAACATTCATAGTGTAGTGCACCTCTCTCTCTCTCTCTATCTCCCTCTCTCTCTGTCTCCACCACATACACATGCACAAAAATATTGCTCATCACAGTGAGAGCCAATGAGCTCAAAAGAGCTAGACACTCACGTCTTCCATGGCGACTGCGAAGATTAATATGGCCCATGAATTAATATATTGAAACAAAATATTAATATGCGCGAAAAATTGGCTAGTGGTCATTATATTGATGTTCGAGCAAACATAGAGTCTTCATATTTACAACGTAAAAACCTCACATCTATTGCAATTAGGGTCTCCACCCGATACGACTATTTACAAAAGCAAACATTGGCAAAGCTCTTTGACGACATTAGATTAGATCCACAAAGGGTTGTATTACTTAGGTCTCACAAGCCTCTTCAAGATGTTTAATAAATCTCCCTCCCTCTCCCTTTCTCTTAACCACTTGCTGAAAATGCCACGCATCATAGAGCTGTAAGCTCTCTCTCTCTCTCTCTCTCTCTCTCTCTCTCTCTCTCTCTCTCTCTCTCTCTCTCTCTCTCTCTCTCTCTCTCTCTCTCTCTCTCTCTCTCTCTCTCTCTCTCTCCCCCCCCCCTTTTTGCACCTACTGAAAATGGCGCAAAGCTTCTTGTCTGTTGTCGATCGTGGATTCTCCCCCTCACTTCTATGCGTCCTTGTCTACTGTCGATCACGAAAATCCCCCTCACTTCTGAGCCTCTTCTTCTTCCTCTTAGTTTCCTTTTGTGTTTTGGTTTAGTGCTTTACTTTACTTCTTTTTTTTTAACCCAGACATTGGCTTAGACAAGATCACATTGGCTTAAAGAAGATCATAGGTCAATTTAACCTTTTGAATTCGTTTACTAACTACCAGTTCTCTCTCTCTCTCTCTCTCTCTCTCTCTCTCTCTCTCTCTCTCTCTCTCTCTCTCTCTCTCTCTCTCTCTCTCTCTCTCTCTCTCTGTGACCACACACACATAGAGATCCAAACTTACAGCTAATTACCAGCATGATCAGGGTTCAGTTCAATCAAGTCAATCTAGAATAGGTAGTGATCTGGCACTTTTGTGAGTCTGTTTGCAAAACGTGCATGTCCAGACACTTAGATTAGATGCATATCTTCCGGTTGCACACAACATGATCATTAGATTATAGTCAGAACCCATCAGGAGCATTTTTACAGTGCATAGATCTATTTTTCCTATTTTTGACATTTTTCACTTGTTATTTTTAGGTGACTTTTGTCAGAAACTAGGTAGGGCAATTTTGCTATGTTTGTATATATAGAAACCTAGCGCTAGCACTTTCTGGCAGAAGAGGCAGCAGGAACTTCGCGTTCAACAGGCACCTTCTCAGCAAGACCCCCTAAGAACCCTTGAGCATAGTTCGGAGCAGTCATCTTAAGCAAAGTTCAACAATCAATTCCGTTGCACCTTACATTGGTATCAGAGCTTTGGCAGTGTTCCGTATCACTCAAAGAAAGAGCCACAAGAACGACATAATGTTTTTTGCTTGTTGCGACCGCACATAAACCCAAGTCCTCTTGGGCTTGTTGATTCCTAAATGTGTTTTTTAAGAGTGGCAAGAAACCCAAGAAAGAAGGGCTTGTCCAGCCTCCCTTTTCACTCATTGAGAGTGTACCATGCACTTAGCGGCCGGCCAATTGACGTGAGGTGGGAAAAAGCAACCTTGGTGTGAGCGCAAGGCCGCCAAGGGGTGCGCCCACGGAAAAGAGCAGAACTCGGGTGAAGAGAAGATTCTTATCTAATACAAATTGCAAGCTAAAGAAGAACTTCAAGACCCTCAACAACCTCAAGAACTGCAAGACCTCAAGCACCATAAGAACGCAAGAACCTCAAGAACCCAAGAACCCAAGACCCACAAGAACCCAAGTTCCATGTGAACTTAAGAACCCAAGACTTCAGTGGATGTTCATCACCTGAAGCGGAATGGATACTTCGCATGGAGGTGGTGAGCATGGGAGTGGCAAAGAAGAGTTTTCACCACCATGAGGTTTTTTTTACCCTCCCCCTTCCCCATCTACGCCAAGGATTGCACTAACACCTATGGAGGCTTTCGATAAGATGATTATGGACAGAAGGGTAGAACGAGAAGCGCAATGCATTGCCTTGGAGCGCGAGCGCAAAGCAAGAACAACAGAAAGAAGGGTAGCCATAGACCGTGAATACGAAGAAAGGATGGCAGCCATAGCGCGTGAGCACGAAGAAAGAAAAGCGAAAATGGATCGTGAGAACAAAGCAAGAAAAGCAATGAACGACCGACACATGAAAGAGATGTTGCGACTATTTTCTCAAGTGCAGGCACACAGATGCAAGAGATTTGGAAAAAGGAGACTCTCTCCGTCTCTTCTTCTCCCAAGCATGACACACATGATTTGCATGATTATGATAAGCATGATGATTTGAATGACAAGCATGATGATTTTCATGAAGATGATGTGATTGTTCACAAGAATGATGGTTTAGTTGATACTTTCTCTAGTGAAGCTAACCTCGTTGCAGATACGATCAATCACGAAGAACCAACCTTGGCTCTCCAGCCTAGGTCCAAAGAACCCCCTCAGGAAGAATTCCCTCAGAAAGAACCCACTCAGAAAGGACCCCCTCAGGAAGAACCGATGTTGGCTCTCGAGCCTAGGTCCAAAGAACCTTCACAGGAAGTATTATGTGTTCGCATGATAAGTCAGGACGCATTGACCGAGTGTTCATTCGTGATCGTTTCTTGTATTTTAATCAGCGTCTTTATGTGATCCCTTTTCCTAGGCATGACATATTGTACGTTGAGCACGTTTAACTCATGAATGAACACGGATGTATGTAGATTATTCATGAAAAGCTCAAAAGTATGCATTCAAGGAAGTCACATTCCTGGTCTCTTCCTTGGCATGACATAGTTGTAGAAAGAGCACAAGAAAGTATGAGCACCAAGCATGGGCATTTCCATTGTAAATTGCCACAGTTGATTGATTTAGATCAGAAAGTCAAGATTCCATCTCAGTGTTTGCGTGTGTTTGATGAACGGTTTGGCACTCCGTCTCTATGTTCATATACATTGCATGCACAGCCTTTAGAAAAGACAAGAGTTTTTCTAGTCACTTTACATGGAATAGGTATGTTCATGTTTTTGTGTTGGAAGTGGTTTTAGGAATTTTTAGCCTTGGAGATTCTTGAAGAAGGTGGACCTACGTCCATAGACAAAGTTGAAGCATTGAAGGAGCTACATAAGCCTTTGTTTTGCTTTCGGTGCAGCCCAAAGAAGCAAGCAATGCAGATCTTTATGAAGTTCAAGTACCGCATGACCCATGAACCCGAGTGGGCCGGCGAAGAGTCCTTTCCAGGATTCCAGACGCTGTTGGTGATCTCCCTCGACAACATACAGTTTGGTACCAGTACCTCACTTTGAAAAGGAGGGGATGTCATGTAACACACCCAACCCTATGTGTATGTGGACAAGCTACAGCATGATCAGGGTTCAGTTCAGTCAAGTGAGTCTAGAATAGGAAGTGATTTGACACTTTTGTGAGTTTGTTCGCAGACCATGCATGTCCAGACACTTAGATTAGATGCATATCCTCTGGTTGCACACAGCATGATCATCAGATTAAAGTCAGAACCCATTAGGAGTATTTTTACAGTCCAGAGACCTATTTTCCCTATTTTTGATATTTTTCACTACTTATTTTCAAGTGACTTTTATCGGAAACTAGCTAGGGAATTTTGCTAAGTTTGTATATATAGAAACCTAGCGCTAGCACTTTCTGACAGAAGAGGCAACAGAAACTTCGCTTTTCAAAAGGCACCTTCTCAACAAGACCCCCCAAGACCAACCTAGCATTTTTGCCCAACAACAGAGCCTAGCGTTTTTCATCTACAAAAGAAGCTAGCGTTTTTGCATTGCAGCAGCCTGGTGGCAAAAACACATCAGATCAGCCCTAGCGTTAGCATATTTCCATTGCAAGTCAGCTTCAGCCCTAGCGTTTTTGCTTCAGCCTGACACCCTCAGCGTTTTGGCAGACCTTCGCAAGAGATTCAACCCTAGACTCAGCGTTCTCATTTAAGCAGTCGGTTTCCATAGTAGAACCCACAAAACTTGCAGATCTCACCTTCCCGCAGCAGTTCCTCGCCGCACGGTGGGATCCATCGAAGTTTGCATTTTCAGCCCAGAAAACGCAGATTTCAGCATCTGTGTTTTTAGTGTGTCGTCGTTGCATCGTCGACATCGGCATCGTCACCGACATAGAGTCAAAATTCAGCAGATAAAGATTTTCTAACTTCAGCCATTAGTGTTTTCAGATTTTAGCCCATCTCGTTGGCGTCCTCATCGTCGTTGACATCGTCGGCAAGTCCAACCATTGTAGAGATTTGTGCAATCATAAGTAGACTACTCTCGCCATAGAGAGTGTGGCCTTCGGAGGAGGGTTTGATAACATTTTGGCGTTGTATTCTTCTCTCTCTATCTCTCAGTCTCAGCACCTTCATTCACAGTGTTTATCCACTTTGTTTGTGATCATTTGCACTCTCTCAAGGAACGAAAGGCTCTCCCTTCCGTAAGTAAAAGGAACCCTTGAGCATAATTCAGAGCACTCATCTTGAGTAAAGTTCAACATTCACTTCCATTGCACCTTACATGGTAGAAGGCCGTTACTCGACAATCCACTACTCTGTTGGTCGGCGAAGCAAAACATGTGTCGGCCAACTTCGCTACTTGAAAACACACCACTAGCAGCAGTGCTAACATACAACATAAAGAATAATTCAATTCTCAAGAGGTACAGGTGCATCGTCGAGCAGCCAAACAAAAGGATATCTATTTGTATTCTATCAGCATCAACTATACTAAATATCATAAGGGACCACTCGGAGAACGATCCATTTGAACTAATGCAGGAAGTAGAAGCATAATGTGAAATTAGCATATTGCAAAATTTGTTCACTAAAGAGAACTGCATTTACTACAAAAGAAAAACACGAGTTTAGTTCCATACAAATACGCGATACAACTCATCTAAGCGAGCGGACAATCAGCTTTCAATACAATGGACTTCCGACCAATGAATCTGAAGTGCAGGATATTCCCTTTCCTTTTTTCCATTTATTGAATACATGAGAATGAGGATCGGAACTTTCTTCTCTGTGTACACATTATACAAGCCATATTTTCTCATGATGTACCAATTGAAACAAGCTATCATGATTGCAAACTCCACAAATAGTACATTTTTGCAAAGGGATATTGACAGCTACAAACAAACACACACCGTTGCATCTACGCATGATGCAATAAAGCATATTAATCGATACAATCTCCCAGCCACAATGCCAGGTACTCCATCATGGCATCGACGAAACTTGAGAGACCTCATAACAATGGTCGACACATGGGGACTACCACATATGTTCTTGACATTCACTGTTGATGAGGTTTCCCAAACAAGATGGCAAGAACTCATCACAATTGAGAAACTTGCTCAAGGCTATAACCGAGACTTCAAGCGGAACGATTGCCCTGTGCAACGCTATTTCACCATCGCTTGCACACTTTTCTAAATAAATACATCATCAATGGAAGCAACATACTTGGCCATGTAGAGCATCACATGGTGCGCTATGAAGGGAAGAATCGAGGCTCATTGCATGCAAATATCATAATATGGATCTCTAATGAAGATTTGTACCGGGTTACGAACGAGATTGTTGCATACATACCAGCAGAATCTCATACTTGGCCATGTAGGGCATCACATGGTGCGCTACGTAGCACAGAATCGAGGCTCATTGCATGCAAATATCATAATATGGATCTCTAACAAAGATTTGTGCCGAGTTACGAACAAGATTGTTGCATATATATCAGCAGAATCGCAAGACATCTTCACCACCGAGCTGCGGAATCTCGTTATCACAAAACAAATACATAGATACGGAGACTCTTGCAGAGTCATGGGATCAGCTAGAATGTGTAAATATGGCTTCCCGTTCGAACCACAATGTAACACCACTTCAACTATGGATGCTTGCACTGCTAGATGGCTTTACTACCGTCCTGGGTATAACCATCGAAATGTTGTCCCGTACCATCCCACTATCTTGCTCCTATTGAAGCACATGAATATTCAAAGAGTCACAAATTCATCTATATCACATTACCTTCTCAAGTATGCAATGAAACCGGAACCCCTTGGGAAAGTGAACCTCTCCACAGATGATGCAGCAAGGCTTGGACTTCATGGATTAGATAAAGTAAAACTTCAACTAATTGCAATCTCTGTATTATCAAAGCCAATATCTACAACAAAAGCAGCGATCAACTGGATGAAGATACCAATCATCACAAGGAGTGAATGGGTTGATACATCGACTCCTCTCCACCATCACTTCGGCAAGGTTGTTATCTCGCAGCCAGACTATAGTCATGCACCCAATTGAATTATATTGTGCAAGGCCATTTCTTCTTGAAAATATTACATTATATGACTACCACAGAAGATACGAAATTCTTAAGCCACACGAACATACTCCTGTAGTGAGTTTTGGTGATGCGTACAACAGCAGCATCACAAAGAAATAACGTCTCGTCAGATTCATAGAATATGATCCTGGACATCAAACAGAGGGATTCTTCTTCAACGTCTTATTGCAAAAACTTTCCTTTAGGAATGAGATGGAGCTACTATCACCAACCAACACACCCTCTTCTTACTTTTTGGAGTGTAAAATCCGTGGGATGATTCTTAATGATGAAGATTTGGAGGTGTATATAAATGAGCACACCCAACACAATATGCTCGTCTCTGAAAATACAGGATACACTTTAAACCTCATAAAACAAAAGTTCATCCTCAATCGTAAAAATCCACTCACTTGTATGGTGAATGACACAATCGATCCAAAAAATCTTTGATCGTATATCAGGCCTAAGTAATGGCTTCCATGCCATTACAGGCGTTCCAGGATGTGGAAAAAAATTCCTCACATAAAATTCTTCACCTCAAGCTTCATAAAAGATAATAAGATCATTATCCTCACTGCATCAACTAGAGCAGCGGCTACCCACCTCAGCAGCTTGGCAACTACACTCCACTACCAATTCAGTATTCCTTGTTTGAAACAATATTTTCCGCTAGCATTTCATCCAACATACGAAATACTAATCGACATACATGGTGCCAACGTCATTATCATAGACGAGATATTGATGCTAATAAGTACAATATTCATCATGATCGTTCGCCAAATAGTTAACATCAGTAATGGAACACATCTCGATCCATTCAATCAAAAGCTCATCTTGCTTTTTGGGGATTTTGTGCAACTTCCTCCAGTGTGCCATCACCAAGAGCCATTATGCCATGTTTGCAACATACAAAACTCAACATACATCATTGCAGTCAGGACCCACAAAATGACCTTCTCAGTTCTCCATGCCGCAGACCTTGCTTATGCCCAATTCTTGGATACGATCGTGTCAAGCAACGGACAGATCAATAGATAGCAGAGACTCTATCGCAATGTGTAATTAACAAAACTGAACTCCTAAGAGTAATTGACGACTCAACTACACTGATATGCACTCATAGGGAGGATGTATATAAGTACAGCAACTTGATTCTACAAAAGTCTTTCTTGCCATCCGATATAGTTGCCATTCCACTGAAGACCAATGCTCTTGACGAGCCATTACTACAGGAATGGCTCCAAGACAAGTCTTTCCATTAGATGGACAATACTGAAATTGGGGCTAGATGTATGATTACAGAGAACATTAACTTGCCTATAGGTGTAGCAAACTGCTCTACTTGTCGTACACTTTCTTATTGATACGACTGCACAGGTCAAATTGCTGTTATAAGTAATGTGACTTTCCATTGGCACCACCACAACAATACGAAGGACTAAGCACGCTACCATGGCAATCAACTGCAAATGGTTCCACAAAATCACATTCCCTTTGTCACTCGCATACATAATCACTGGGCACAAATCTCAAGGAGCGACGATATCAAAGAACGCTATCCTCATTATAAAAAAATCTTTCGTCCCATGCTTGGCATACGTCATGTTCTCTCGTGTGACAGAAAGACACCATCTCAAAATACTGAACATTCCAACCCCAAGGATGTTTTGACCGGCCAGTAAAATACTCCCCCAATGGTTAGACATTTCCTCCCTCCTTTTGACAAACAAGTGTTCTACTTATTTGGGTCTTTCATCTCATTCGGTACGTAAACTATACAATTAATTATCTAATGATGATTTTCTTGAATGTAGATTTTCTTCATAGGAAGCAACATCCTCTAACATCTCCTCATGGACACCGATCAGGTAACCATTCCTTGCATTAATCTATTTCGTAGCTACATTTTATGCCATTCAATACTTAGAAGACTCAGCCATGATATATCTTCATCATTCAAATATTTGATAGGTTCATCAATATTGCAACTACCTCAAAACCAAAAAACATTTCTTCCATATACCCAACTTCAAATCAAATGCGACTAGCAAATATGGCCGGTGAGGCCTCAGGTGCATTCATTGAAGGGTTTCGCACGATTCAGCTCCTCCACTTATACATCAATAAATGTAGCAACCGAAACAAAGAATATAGAAATAGCGAGCTACAGTTGGCAACATGTACTTCGAACTCTTCATATTCTTGTATTACAGACACTAAACATTAACAAATTTGGTTGCTCCTACAACCTCTATCTGTTTTTGCAGGGTTACAAAAAGAAATACTTCTATCCTTGGGTATTGATTTGAGGAGTCAAACAAACTACTGCTAGACACAGAAGCACAAGAAATACTGAACACAAAGACTGCTAGAATCACCACCTACGCAATCGAGATGCTTCACTACGATTACAAAATCGCCCTTGATAAATTGGTCGTCCTCGACAACAATATAGCAAGCCACGCACTTTCAAACATGGTCAAAGATTTTGGAGACGAATTCAAAGGGAACGAGAGAGCAATCTTAGCTGATGAGAAATTCACATGGCATTTTGATGCCCGGTTTGGGGAGACGACTGATCCATTTCGAAAACTTGAACCGCTATATGGTGAGCTTTCGTACCCCTTCAAGAATATAATTATGTAATTAAATACTAAATGAATGCACCACTGCAGTACAGGACAACGACATCATACCAACAAAGAGCTCCGCTCCCCAATAATATAACAACTTCACAAGAGGAAGCAGTCCGTTCCAACGTCGCTCCAACTCCAAAAGACAACGACAGACAAAGAGAGCTACATAGTATACTCTATTAGATACAAAATCAATAACCATGTTTGTATAGGCATGACATCCGATTGAGAGAGAGAGAGAGAGAGAGAGAGAGAGAGAGAGAGAGAGAGAGAGAGATGAAGAGGCGTTGAAGGTGGGTGCGAGTTGGCACTGCGGTGGAGAGACAGACAGTGAGTATGATGCGGGTCTGGGCCTGCTGTCAGCGAAGCAGAGGGGAGCGAAAGGAAAAAAGACAAAAGTAAAGATGTTGTTCGTGCGTGGGCAGAGAGAGAGAGAGAGAGAGAGAGAGAGAGAGAGAGAGAGAGAGAGAGAGAGAGAGAGAGAGAGAAGAGAGGACAGATAGCACACGAGAGAAGGGGAAGAGAGAGAGGGAGAGTTAGTGAGAGAACATAAATAATCACGATTAGTTGTGGGGGGAGGAGAGAGAGAGAGAGAGAGAGAGGGTGTGGGGTGGGTTCACACGGAGCCCAAAGAAGAAGAAGAGAATTTTAATGTCGACGGAAACTATCTCTACAGACCGTAAAGATCTATTCACGAGGAGGAAATTTTATGCGCCGCAAGGCACCGACATTGAAGTCGAAACCGGTTTTTTTATTCCCGAACGTGCAAAAATGCCAAAAATAGGCTGAAAATTAATTGAAAACGCTACAATTCACCCAAAAATCGCAAAAGAAATTCAAATTTTTTTTGGAAAATTCTAGAAATCATAGAAGATCATCTGCAATCACAATCGAGCACTTTCGACATGCAAAAACACACAAAAATAAGCAGTTTTTATCGAAAATGTCAAATTCGACAAAATCGTCGACTAGACCGCCATAAATAGTAAAACGCTCAAAATTTGACAAATAAAAGCCCAAATGTGCTCATAATCAATCCGTAAACACACATTCAAAGCAGCTTGTAAAGATCAAATTTTTTACTAAATTAACAAAAAATTAATGCAAAAATTAGCAAAAAATTATCAAAAATTTGTAAAAATTATGCCAAAAATACCCAAACATTTTCTGAAAAGTATCCACACATAGGGGGATAGTGCAACCAAATAAAATTACAAGAAACACATCAATTAAATTGCCAATTAATTTGATCAATAAAATCCAGACTAGGCAATTAAACCAACAAAATTAGGTCAAAATTTGATGCAATCGAACTGTGTAAATCCTTGTTTTGAGCTAAAAAATGCAGCAATAAACCATTACACCCATCCAATATGCAATCAAAAATTGAATCAATCATGCAAATTAAACACTTTTTAGGCACACACAATAATAAAATTGGCACTTTTTACCAATCTTTAGGTGCGCACACAAAATGGTTAATCTGGTCCAAATTGCAATGTGACTTCACAAATCATTAGTTGGGCATGACCACAACACAAATCAATCATCACAATTGAAAGATCATTAAGCACACATTGATTTTTATGTGCAAAAATATGGACAAAATAATGCACACACACCTAAAATTAGGCATACACACACTCAATTAGAATGCACACACACTTGCAATTGACCATCCAAGCATGCAATTAACTCAATTAGGCACCCAGTTAGCAATACACATTCACCAATTAGAAATTGAAACTTGTCAAATTCATACGCCACCAAATCTTAAAAATTTCGGCATTACGACGGCATGAAAATGAACAATCGAAAAATTTTCAATCTAACATAGCATCAACATTGCATTGCATCAACATTACATTGCATCATGGTGGGATCTCTACACAATTCTACACATCTTTAGATTCTAGGGAGGTTGAGAATACCACCTTGATTACCTTTCCCATGAAGATCAATTGAACGGTTGAAAGCTCAAATCCTTCAGAGCAAATTAGTAAGTTAGCAAACATTAGTGAAATTAGCAAGGGGTTAGTGTGAAAGTGTGTAAATACACAATTGGCAAGATACGGTGAAAAATTAGGAAATTATGAACACATTGCTTCATGCACACACATCCAAAATCCACAAAAATATAAACACACAAGTGAAATTAGTGAGGAAACACATCCGATTATGCCACAATTACACTAGCGTAGGCCATCGTCCCCGGCAGCGGCGCCAAATGTTGGGGGTCCCATCGTTGCATAGCTACAACGACCAACAAAATTATCAATCCGGAGGGATGAGCTACCCGACTAGGGCATGAAAACACTCACATGATTAGTGAACTAATCATGGCAACATGAATGGTTAACTCGATGAGGTGAGCTTCTCAGCCTATGGAGGAGCTAAGCCACAATGAAGGGCAATCTCCACATCCACTTCTCTTCACCTCTAATCAACCCGATCACACACACTAACAATTGCAAGACGCACACAATACCAATCCTATCATGCAACACACTAATAGCAAGCACACACACATAGATCTATCGAGCACCACACTCCAATCAAACCTACATGCACACACAAGCAAAAGAGGGCAATCACACAAGGTTAGAGCGGGATTAATCACTAATTATTTAAGATCTAGCTAATCTAAGCATCATAGGAAATCATAAGAAGCATGAGAGAGGCATATTGAAAGAGAATGAATCATTGATTAGTGTTAGTCAAGTCACATGAGCAAGGAGATGCTCAAGGACTCCATAGCCACACACCACAAGAGCTCTCACCAAAGAGCGCTCTCAACAAATGAGCTTGAGAACCCTAATTTTGTTTACACACTGTTTTATACACCTAGGGTAGAAATATGCAATGTCCGGGCGCCCAAAGCCTTTAGGACTCCACCACTTACTGAATCTGCTACCTAAGCACACTAACTGACCTGTTCTTTACAGCTTGGAACTCCCATTGAGCCCGTAATACATTAAAATATTACAATGGCTTGAAATAAATCGAGAATTTACAATACGTGACCATTTTGCAAAAATGTGAAAAATGTGTAACTCCTATCTTCACTGCTTCTTTGTATTATCCTTGATATGCATCCGTTCGTCTTCGGTCTTTAGCAGCTTCTGTTAACTGACGTTGACTCATTTAACAAGTGCCAACACTATCTACACTAACAGTTAGAGCGCATTGGAAGTTGCGAGGAACCCGGTTTTTCATGCTCGCACAAAAGCACATTGAGGTGCATTACCACTATGTTAGTGAGAGGCTCTCATCAGGAGAGATCAGCTTGACTTATGTACCAACACAGGACAACCTTGCAGATCTTTTCATAAAGGCATTGTCTCATGAGAAGTTTGAAGCTTTCCGCAAAGCTTTGGGCTTACTCCCCTTCGTGGACTGATCATGTCCTCAGGGCATGGCACTTCCCTTTACTCATGTGCTAGCTCTCGTTCACCACATCACTCCAAGAGGGATGTGTTACCATATACATGTGGTAGTGATGTGTGTGAGCACACTTAGGACCGCCAGGGCATTTTTTCCCTCTTTAAGAGGTTTTTTCCCCCGTGCATTGTATATATGCCCATTCATTCTAGGGCTATCTATCTTTTCATTTCACACTAAGTTACACACTCTCTATTGTGTGCCTTGAGCTTCCTTCGTCTTCTCCAAGCTATGTGTGTTTTCCTGCAACCCTAATTCCAACATTTTTCTGAGTCACGACCAGTTAATATTGCTTAAATTCGTTCTATCTTTAGTGTGCTTTCTGCCCTATCAACTATATTTGTGCTGGCTAAATTATTTCTATCTAATGCTTTATAATAGTGCTAGGCTTCCTTATGGATGAGTCTACCCTGCATCTTAGGAGCAATGAGAGAGTCAATTCACAAAGCTTCATATGAGCATATGCTTATATGTGCGGGTGTGGGAGGTGTGTGTTTGGGAGCAAATATGTTAGGAAATAAGACGTAGCTAAATAGATATTTGAGTAGATTACTTAATGGAGAGAGATAGATTTCACACACAAGACATTATAGAGGAGAGAGAGAGAGAGAGAGAGAGACTACACATGATATACATGGTTCACCCAATGTGGGCTACGTCCATAGGAAACCAGCCACTCAATGACTTTAGTACTTCAAAACAAGAAGTAGTTTACAAAGGTATTATACCCTTAATAGAGTTCCCGCCTTGCTTCACTCTCACCACCTCACACTCACCAACTTCACACTATGAAATGTGTGTAGAAATGGCCTCCTTTTATAGGCCAAAAGGGCTGCCCTCTCTCATGAGAGGCAACCATGTGTAGCCGCCCTTGTGTAGATAAGTCCAAATCGGACCCTCCAATCTGCCCATGTGTGGCCGCTCTTGAGAAGACAAGTCCGCTTTTGAATTCGGCCACCGGCCATTGACTTTCAACCATGGCCATTGACTACCGACCGGTCGTTTTCCGACTACTTTCCGCCAGCCATAATATTCCGGCAAAGCCAATCTTGAGCTTGCCTGAGATTGGCCGTGAAAATTTTGGTTTCCAGCGAGTGATTTTATTTTCCCGCGAGTTATTTTTCTTCACACACGGTGGCTTCTCCTCATAATGGGGGCCTTACAAATGTGCGTTTTTACCACATAAAATTACAAGGGGTAAATCAGGCTCCATACTCATTAGGAAAATTTTAAACTCATTTTTGGGCCTTTTAAGAGTGCCACATCATCAAAGTTGTACAAAAGAAAGCAACCCGGTAGACCCCTCTAAATATTGCTTATAACCCCATGATATGACCTATCATTGGAAAGTTCTTAAAAAATGGATTCTAAAGAGCCAAGGTCTGAAAATTTTGGATGACTTCGATAAAATTTATGCCATTTATTTTCAATCAGCCAGGTTTTGTTACCGTTACGGTAATCTAAAATCATCTTTTTCTAGATCTACATGAAGGCAATGTCCGATACATGCATGCTATATATCAATAGATAGCATTTGAAGAGTAGATTCTAAATATCCAACCTCCAACAAGTTTGGATCTTATTTGCAAAAAAATTACCGATCCCCACTTTTTGAAAGTTATGCCACGTCAACAATTCTTACAAGGCCCATTTCTGAGTCTGTTAACCCTCACGGCTCATGGACACCCTATCACCTACGACGGACGTGTATTATGTATTATTTAGAGTCAGGTACCGGGCTTGTCGGACCAATAGGGAAAGGTAGAGTGATCGCCGATGAGAGGCGCACTTTAACTTGAACATGCTAGGGTTAGTTGGCTAAGCATGGGCGCCCAAGTGTGAATGGAGTGAGCTCCTATAAAAGCCAACTAAACCTAATTTTTACTCATTCTCTCATTTGTGCAATTGAAGAGTGCTCTTGCTCCATCTCCATCTTCTTCTTCTTCACCTCCTTGTGTGTGTGTGTGTGAGAGAGAGAGAGAGGGAGAGTGTGTGTGCGATCGAGCATTACGAAGGCACGACGGCGGCGAAGCGGTTGAGCGCGGCACGACTGCAGCTTCTTCTTCATCGCGGCGAGGAATCCACCACGAAGGCGAGCGTAGAGCGGTGAGTGACACACCCTTTGTTTTCTTGAGCTTGCTAGTTTAGGCTTGTTGTGTGCTTGGAGCCGTTTGTGGCTCGCATACGGTGTATTGGCAAGTCCCTTGCTTCGACAGTGCGGCAAGGAGCGCACATTTTTGGCGCCGCTGCCGGGGATATGCCCTACACTAAGCTCGGTTAGCACTTTACGCTTCCTTGTGGTGCAATTTCTATCATAGGAAAGGCAGGGAAGGAGTGTGTGGAGATTTCTGTTTTTTGCGTTTGTTGCAATTGCTGTCAAGTTTCAATTTCTGCTATTGTCTGCGTTTTTTCAATTTCCGTAATTTCTGCATTTTCAAGTTCGGCGTTTTCAATTTCTGCAATTTTCTGTATTTCTGCGTTTTTTTTAATTTTCTGCAATTTCTGCGTTTTCCTGCAATTTCTGCATTTCTGCGTTTTTCAAATTTCTGCATATCTGCGTTTTCTGCATTTTTTTGCATACCTGCGTTTTCAATTTCTGTATTTTCTGCACCAAAAAAAAAAAAAAAGTTTTTTATTTTTTCTCCCAAAAAAAAAATTTCTTGAAAAAAAAAAAGAAAAAAAAATTCGGAAATAAAAAACGCGAGTGAGCGGGCGGCGAAATTCTTCGAAAATAAAAAACGTGACTCTTAAAACGGGCGGGTTGGTTTGTATAAAGACAGATCGGGATCGGGATCATTTTCCCAAGCCCAAGCCCAAGCCCAAGCCCAAGCCCAAGCCCAGGCCTCAGTCTTATGATATATACTAGACTCACTCTTATATATATACCCTACTCCCTCAAGAGAGAATGAGAGCATGTGGGACAAGTCCTCCACTCTCCTCCTTTCTCTTCCCACTTGCACCCTTAGACTTTCTAGTTTGAGCCTAGTTCCCTACTGGAAATTGACAGTTTTAGGGATTCCGAGGGCATAGAGTGACCAAACGGAGGGCTGTAAAGCACGGCACGACCCTCTGACCGATACACTCGTTTCAAGCTATCACATGGCCCATTCCACGACACGCTCTAAAAAATCTAGCAAAAAAACAAACAAAAAACACGCTAAAAACTAGTCACAAGGCCTCCTAGAGCAGCTTTTTGACACCTTAGGGTATCAGAAGCACATGCACTTACGCTCTGGGCGGGTGCTAGAACACGAGCATATTGAGAGTGCCTCTGTTCATACGGACACCCATTACCCATCCACGATAAGCTCTAGACCCTCAGCGGGAACACAAGGTAGCACCACCCAAGACCCTAAAATAGCCGCTAGTGATTCCTCCTCCGACTCAAAAATCATGGAAGCATACCCTAACCAAAACACTGAGAGAGAAGGCCATGCACCTCCCGAAGCTCCACAGCCTAGTACTAGTATGTTTAGCCGTTTCATGGAAACATTAGGTAGAGCTACTCGCTCGGAACTTGATGCAAATGAAGCACACGAAGGGGGTGGGGAAGTGGAATCTCCTTTCACATTGCACGGGGACCCCACACCCCCAAAGAGTGTCCATGTGGATATCCTGCCAACTTCTTACCAAGAAGGCCCTGTTGAGCTGCCTCCTTCAGAAGTTCCCTCTAGAGTACCGTTGGTGACAAGTAAAACCACGGGGAGCAACATTGCTTCTACCTCACAAGAAACCGTTAACACGTCGACTCTAGAAGGATTGTTCATTAATGATCATTGGACATACGACCTCCACACTGAGGTGTTGACGGATCTACACTCTGGCCACGCCTACCATGTAGGATGGATAGATATTGTACAATCCACCTCTAGTGCCACGAGCATCGAAGATCAACAGAAAATGATCTGTAATGTTATCCATGGCATTATTCAATCAGAAAGGCAAAACCGAGGGGTAAATATACTCTCAACTGGCCCCATGAGATTTCTGGATACGAGCAAGGCTCAACAGCCTACTCTATCACAAATGGAGACTCCTCTAATGAGCCCCATGGACCCATCTTACGTCATTTCACCTGGGGTCTCTATGCAATCTGAGCCTCCGAGCGAAAACTTTAGCTTCCCTAACTTGGCTCAACCCTCTATTAAGGAAAACACAGTGCTCACTCCAGGGATAAGCCTGACAGAGAATGTACCGATGACATCTACGTTAGCGCAGTGCCACTACCTAGTGTTGTAGTACCTAATATGGGGCCTCGACCGTGTGTGCCTCTAGCCCCTTATGCACACATGGCCCCCACACCTCCAATTGTACCACTTGCTTATGCTCCTCGAGTGCCGCTCCCTAGCCCTTATCGAGTGGACCTATGCCCGGTTATGTTCCATATCCTGCATCATCCACACATATGCCAAGACCGGCACCCGTCCCTCTCCCACATATGATTCCAAGAGTACCTCCACCGGCCCTGCCTCCTCACATAGGTGACTTGGCAGCGTTTGCTCAAACCATAGGTCGATCTATCGCGGAAAATATGCGTCACGCATCTGATAGAGAGCCTAGAAGTAAGGCAGTACAAATTGCCAAACTCACGCAAAAATTCAATGGGGACGAAGATGCTAGAAAACACATTGAAGTGTTTGAACAAGTATGTGATTCCTTAGGGGAACGCAACGAACTACATAAGTGCAATGCCTTAAGCTTGACATTAAGTGGGAAGGCTGGAGATTGGTATAGGACCCTAAGGGTGGACGAGAAAACAATCTACCCTACCCTTCGAAGGTTGTTTCTAAAGGAGTACATACGAGAAGGTGTGCTTTGGGGTGTAGCATCTCAGCTACAGAAGGCCGAACGTAAGGAAGGAGAGTCAGTAAGGGACTTCATTAGTCGTCTAAAGCACTTAAACTCTCGTTGCCCTGTAAATGAGCGCTTCAACAATAACCAACTGCTTGATCGATTCATTCGAGGGTTGAGGAATGAAGGAATCTATAATGGACTAGTGATTAGAGGTATCACAACCTGGGAAGATGTCACTGCCAATGCAATCCAATTAGAGGACAACTTGATGATAGCAGGCATGAGGGTGTCTACGACACGAGATCCACTAGCTCACAAGCCATTGAGTATGAACCCATGACTGCAAAGCCCATTGCCAATGAGCCAAAGGTATTTGAGACATTCTTGACAGACCTCACCAAGGCAATCCAAGAGTCTCTTAAGGATAATCGACCCCCTCAAAATAGTCACATGTATCCAAGAAGGGAGCAACAATGGTGTTCCATTTGCTTAGGTCCACATAGCACTAGTGAGTGCCCTACGTTTAGAGTAAAATTTAATGGAACTTGCAACGCATGTGGTAGGTATGGTCACCAAGCTAAGGATTGTTTAATGATCAAACGTATGATGGCAAATAGACCACCTGTAGCCTGGACGGATGGCCTCGAGCTCCTGTATTGATGCCTACTCCACCTGTTGAGCAACTACCGCAACACATGGTCCCTAGATCTCAAAATGTTGTACAAGCTACACCGCTACCACCTCCTGTGCTAGGACCGCAGCCCCCGCATCCAAGAGTCGCCCCTATGAACCAAGTGGGTTGCGAGCCATCAAATGCTTATGCAGATGGCTGTGAGGAGGAAATAGACACTAGTATTGCCTACGGACTTGATACATTGGAAGAGTGTCCTATATACTACATGGAAGATTGTTGGGGACAAGTCAAGCCGGTTTATCAAGCTGCTGCTCTCGCACCCAGAGGTCAAAATATCAACACCCAGGCTAGGAGGCCACCTCTTCAATGCTACGAGTGTGGTGGACCACATCGAGCAGCGGAGTGCCCTATTAGGCTGCAAAAGAATGCTGCACAGATGCAAAGGAATCAAGGGAGCACGTCTGCAATGCCAATACTCACATGTAATCGTTGTGGCATAGATCACTTGATTGCCCAATGCCCCTATAACCCAAATGCGCCTAAAATCACACCCTTGAATTTGGTCAAAATTGCTAGTGTGACGTCACCAATACCACCCGTCGCACCCGCTTATGCGATTACATGGTCCATGCTTCAAGGGCCAGTCCATATCCTCGAAGAGAGAGATACCGCGTCAGTTATCCAAGCAAAGAAAAAGAAGACACGAAGGAAGAAGTCGCAGAATACGGAAAATTCAAAGCCAAGTTCCAAAACAAACATAGGAACAGGAGATGACCCCGTGTATATGAATGACCTCGAGGATGATTCAGATTCAGTCGAGACAATGGAGACTAGAACCAATACCACAAAGGGAAAGACCGACAAAGAAAACCGTAACATGGAACCAAATGAAAACCGAATAAGAGAAAATCATAAAGAGCCTCTGAAAACACCACAAGTGTTTCCAAATCTAATCCAAGACCCCCAAGATAAACCGCAGGGGCAAAAAGGGAAGAATCGTAAAAAGAAGATTGGGACGTACCCAAACCCAGTAGACGAGAGCAAGCAGGTGAAACATCTAAGAGGTTTAGTGGAGGAGACTCAAAGGAAACTAGAACCAGAACCCATGCATGTCAAAATTCATGACACAGTGTTTCCCACGCAAGTTCATCCACCCCACATGAACCATAGACCGTTAGCCATATCTAGTATCATCCAAGAAGGGAGTGAGGATAGGACATTAGAAAGTGAGCATACACCCTTCTTGTTGGAAAGGATGTTTAACGAAGGAATACCTGATCCCATTGAGGAATATGAGATTCCATCCTCACCAGTTCCTAGTCAAGGACCTACACCCTGCAAAACGCCAATGAATGTTGCCAAACTAGTGGACTTCATGTCTTCTGAGGTCCGAACCACGATCATAGCAAAGCTGTATGGAGATCCTGAGTTATTCCTTGCACTTCGAGCATTCCTTAACGGAGAGCTACGAACGGGATTACCGCAGTTTGCGCAACCAAATAGGCCTGACTCGATTATGATTGATGAGGAAAATCATGTGCAATCACTTGACTTAGATGGACACGAGTCTGTGATCGAGGTACCCATTAACGAATTAGGGCAGTATTTTGAAGGCGACGAGTCTAATGCGACCCTACCCATCACTACCAAGGGATTAACTATAAAGGGAATTCTTGATGGTGGTGCGGGAGTTAGCATCGTTACAAAAGATTGTTGGGAATCCATGGGAAAACCCCGCCTCAGTGTTACTAACATTGTGGTAAAGATGGCAAATGGTACCATAGCCAAACCTATGGGGATGCTCAAGGATCTTAAGATCAAAGTTCTAGGACACAAGGTACGACATACGTTCATTGTAATGGATTTCTCTAAACACCTTATGTCATATGAAATGATTTTAGGACGACCATTCATGAGGGAAGCACAAATGGTTCACGATTGGTCTAAAAATCATGTCTATTTGCAATTCCAAGACTCTGTCCTTAGAGTGGATTTGGTGACTGGTAAGGTACACCCCTTAGGGAGTAAAACCATTATTGATCATCGCTCTGACACCACAGTTCACTCGGCCCCACTACAATATTGTTACACTTGTAAGAAGGATACAGAAATTGGCCAAGATTCTCCTTACATGGATGTGTTACCGTGTATGACGGAATCAGACAATGTGGATTGGGTCCACCTAGCATCAACCATAGACACTTGGGGAAATAGGGGGACGACCTGGGTAACACCTGAGGGGGATGAAATGCCTATACCCTTAAATATGCTACAAGCAATGCATATCGCTTCCGACAAGACTCATCCTAATATAACGAAGAAAACATACAAGTGGGTCCCTAAAGCTTCTTTAGTGACCATATCTGATGCTAAAAAACAGAAGCCTTGTAAGAAATGTACCACTCGCTCCAAGAAAAGTAAGAAAATGTTGCGATGGATCCCTAAACGACTATTGGAAGCCCAAGGCTACTATCAAGGAAATGATCAAATCTGGGTGCCAAAACGTAGATTGTGCTCTTACCTATCACCTGACCCAAGTGAGCCCAATCCCGTAGCTCCAAAACGAATCAATGATCGTGGAAAGGAAAAAATCACAGAATGCTACACACCTAGTCCCGAGCTAGTTTGGGTACCAAAGAAAGAACGATTTGTTCCACCTAGCTCAGAAAGGGGGGAGTCCCATGAAGATTCTAGCTCATCATGTAATACATCCATAGAGGTAAAAGCTTCTACACAGCCTCCATCTATAGTAGTGGACCTCAATGAAGCTACAAAAGAATCCACACCTCCCAGTGTTCAAGAATCACCTGATGAACCACTTCAAGTTCGATCCTGGGAGAGTACCTTACCACCCTTGCAGCTTGACAAGGCACCTAGGGTAATAACAAACTACTGGCAAAAATCCTCACCTATTACCAACTGGAACAATTGGTTTCAAAGGGTGACAAGCTCATTTCAAACGGTATGATCTACCCAAGGAAGGGGGGAGTGTTTGCTGACAGTCATCATTCATTTGTTTCCCTCTCAACCTTTTTCCGTGACCTCTCAATTCCAATCTTAGGGAATGTACATATAAAGCTTTATACTCATAAAAAAAAAAAAGAGCAAGAGCAATTAGCAAACGAGTATGCACATTAAAGTCAAAACATTGACTCAGACCTACACATGTCACATCTGGTACAGTGAAACAGAAACCTATGCCATGAAACACCTTCGATCCTCATCACTTGAGTGATGGAGGGTAGGTAAGATTAGTACGATAGGAGTGTTTCTGTTTTAGAGTTGCGTGATTAGCGAAGTTCTCTTTTCCCACTGATGTTCCTCCTAGAGGTATTGTTTGTGTTTCATAGTGTGTACAGGAGCGTGTTGCTATTGATAGGATTTGGACCTTCATGGAACCTTTCTCTCGTTCACACTTCAAATCAAGCGCGACCATCAACACAAACAGGTGTTTCTTGTCCATTAGCATTGCCTTTATCTTTTTGCATCCATGTTTGTCTGCTTTGATTGTGATTGGTAGCATAATATTCAGCGCATTGGCTTAGTATCAAACATTTAATTCAATGTAATGTTTTGTCATAATCACTTGTTTAGGTGTAAAAATCAAGCAGTCCGACTAAGCTAGTTTGACCAAGCTAGGTATTAGAAATCTTCTCTTAATACCATGGGGAATGCCTTCCTAATAAGCAATGGTTACTTAAGTTCTTAATCCGATTTAGGCAGCATTGTGTGAAATGTACTAGGGCTTTCTAGTGGGCTTAACCCTAGTGACCTTTAGCTTAAGTATTATAAAGGGAGTTTACTAATGTGATGAGCCTGGGGAATGTAACAGTGTTATATGACCTCCCAAAGTTACAAAATTTCAATGTTGAAAATGAACAAGCAAAAAATCAAAGTGCCACAATGTAAAATTTTAAGCTGGAAGATAAATCTCAGCTTGAATTGGTACTTCACTCACATGTATAGCCTATGGTACTAGAGCCCTAGAGGTTCCCAATGTGGGCGCTTTTCCTTGAAAAGCAAAAAACCCAAGGCATACAAAATAAGCACACACATCATAATTGAATCACTGTGAAAAGACCTTGGGGGGTCAAAGAAAAAGTAATCAGACAGGCGATGATTTCATGAGAAATTCCTTTTATGGTAGCTTAACTACAAAGTTTTCTAGATATAGCCTCTAGTCAGCCCTCGAACATGAATACTTGGCTCTCGCGATTAAACAACTTAATTGACCACAGAAAGTTAAGAAGCTTACCCATGGTATTAATATTCGATCTCTAGTGCCTTTCGACCGTCAAATTAGCGACCCCAGACTTGTTTAATTTTCTACCTTTACATCTGTTTATGCATTTGATTACATTGCAATTTAATGTTCATTGCTAACAAATTGTTTGAAATTCTTTTACCAATCAATGTGTCTACCTAAAACTGCATATGCTTTTTAAGAGAATGCAATTACTGTGCCAATGTTGTTTGATTTTGCAGTGACTGAAGAAGGCTAAGGACATTCATCTCAAATGCTCTTCCACCTCGACGAACCAGCTTCAACTCAATAGCTTTCGAGGACGGAATCTACATCAGGAAGGGGGGCATGTTAACCCTCACGGCTCATGGACACCCTATCACCTACGACGGACGTGTATTATGTATTATTTAGAGTCAGGTACCGGGCTTGTCGGACCAATAGGGAAAGGTAGAGTGATCGCCGATGAGAGGCGCACTTTAACTTGAACATGCTAGGGTTAGTTGGCTAAGCATGGGCGCCCAAGTGTGAATGGGGTGAGCTCCTATAAAAGCCAACTAAACCTAATTTTTACTCATTCTCTCATTTGTGCAATTGAAGAGTGCTCTTGCTCCATCTCCATCTTCTTCTTCTTCACCTCCTTGTGTGTGTGTGTGTGTGAGAGAGAGAGAGGGAGAGTGTGTGTGCGATCGAGCATTACGAAGGCACGACGGCGGCGAAGCGGTTGAGCGCGGCACGACTGCAGCTTCTTCTTCATCGCGGCGAGGAATCCACCACGAAGGCGAGCGTAGAGCGGTGAGTGACACACCCTTTGTTTTCTTGAGCTTGCTAGTTTAGGCTTGCTGTGTGCTTGGAGCCGTTTGTGGCTCGCATACGGTGTATTGGCAAGTCCCTTGCTTCGACAGTGCGGCAAGGAGCGCACAGAGTCCAAACTTTTCCTAATGTAACAATCTCCCACTTGGAGACTGATCTCCAAACCAACCTTGGGACTGCTTTCCATCCTGGCTTCTTATCTTTGAATGCCGATTGAAGATGAGCAAAAGCTCAACTTCTCCTTGTTGACCACCTTTGTAAACATGTGTGCATGATTTTCACTTGTATGCACCTTTCCTAGCTTTAGTTGTCCCTCTTCCGAAAGAGTGCGTATGAAGTGATATCTCACCTCAATGTGCTTTGTCCTTGAATGAAAGGCTGAGTTCTTTGCAAGATGGATAGCGCTTTGGCTGTCATTGTACAAGACACAATTGTCTTGTTTGAATCCAAGCTCTTCTAAGAATCTATGAAGCCACACAATTTCTTTGCTTGCCTCTGTCATTGCTACATACTCTGCGTCCGTGGTAGAAAGTGAGACCACTTTCTGCAGCTTTGAAGCCCAGCTTGTTGTTGTGCCTCCAACCATGAAGACATAGCCCGTAGTGCTCCTTCGAGTATCTTTGTCACCTGCCATATCTGCATCAGCATACCCTTGAAGAAAAATATCAGTTCCTCCAAAATACAAAGCATTTGTTGTTGTCCCTTTTAGATACCTAAGTATCCACTTCACAGCTTGCTAATGCTCTTTACCTGGGTTGTCCATGAACCTACTCACAACTCCCACTGCATGTGAAATGTTTGGCCTTGTCTAGATCATAGCATACATTAGAGAACCTACCACTACAGCATATGGAACTTTAGACATATAGGCTATCTCCTCTTGTGTCTTTGGACACATATCCTTCGTTAGTTTAAAGTGATGAGCCAAAGGTGTAGAAACTGGTTTTGCATTTTGCATTGCAAACCTTTCTAGTACCTTCTTGATGTAATCCTCTTGAGATAGCTTTATTGTCTTCTTCGTCCTGTCCTTTGATATTTTCATACCAAGTATCCTCTTTGCAGCACTTAAATCTTTCATTCAAAAAGATTTAGATAGCTCCTCTTTTAGGTCTTTAATGTCTTGCATGTCATCAACATACAACATTAGGATGATGAATTTCCCATCTCCCAAATTCTTCGTGTAGACGTAGTGATCCGAGTTGCATCTTGTGAATCCATGATCCAACATCCATCGATCAAACTTCAAGTACCATTTTCTTGATGCTTGCTTTAAACCATACAAGCTCTTCTTTAATCTGCAAACCATTTTCTCCTTACCTTTTACTTCATACCCCTTTGGTTGAAGCATGTAGATTTCCTCCTCTAAGTCACCGTGAGGGAATACCGTATTTACATCCATTTGCTCGAGATTTAGATCATGAGCAGCCACAAGGCTTAAGACAAGCCTAATTGAGTTCACTTTTACAACATGAGAAAATATTTAATTGAAGTCAATACCTTTCTTTTGAGAAAACCCTTTTACCACAAGCCTAGACTTGTACCTTTTATTCCCACCTTCTTCTTCCTTCAGCTTGTACACCCATTTGTTCTGAAGTGCCCTCTTACCTTTAGGCAACTCAACCAGCTCCCATGTTTGGTTGCGATGTAGTGAGTCCATCTCCACTTGCATGCTCTTCTTCCATTCTTCTTTGGATTCATATTGCATAGCTTCTTCGTATGATTCTGGCTCTCCAGAATCTGAGACCAATAGATGGTTGAAGGAAGGAACAAACCTTTCTGGAGGTCTAATTGCTCTTGTAGATCTTCGGGGAATAGGTTGAGGCTCCTCATTTGGTTGACGTTGTTGCACATCTTTGATTGTCACCGTTTGTAGTCCTTGAGTCTTCATCGTCCTCAAGCTCCATGTACTCATCACCTGTTTCTTTTGTTTGTTTTCTTTCCAAGTAATCTTTGTACATATTTTGTTCGTTAAAAATTACATCCCTACTCCTTAAGATTTTACCATCTTCAAGATTCCATAGGCGATACCCATAGTATTCACCGGTTTACCTGTCCACGCCTCTTCTGGAACTCGCCCATCCAATGCCGTTGAGGATGATCGGTTGATTAATTACACAGACGTACTTACAGCTTCCACCCAAAGCTCAAGCGATAGGCCTCCATGTAGCCGCATGCTCCATGCTCGCTCCATGATTGTCCTGTTCATCCTTTCCGAAATCCCATTTTGTTGAGGTGTCCTTGGGGTTGTCTTTTGCCTCCGAATGCCATTGCTAGCACAAAAGCTTTCAAAAGCTTGGCTGCAATATTCACCTCCATTGTCGGATCTGAGGCATTTAACCCTGGTACCTGTTTCATTCTCCACAAAAGGCTTTCCACCTTTGAAATATGGAAAATACATCAGACTTATTCTTCATGACATAAACCCATGTTTTTCTAGTCGCATCGTCTATGAATGTTACATAGAACAATGAGCCACCAAGTGATGGTGTACTTGCAGGACCCCAAACATCAGAATGAACCAACTCAAGATTTTTATTTTTTCTTTCATTTCCTGATTTTTGAAATTTTACCCTCTTTTGTTTACCATAAACACAATCTTCACAGAACTCTAAGTCCACTTCTTTCAAACCTGGTAGAAGCTTCTTTGTTTGCAGGATTTGCATTCCTTTGGCACTCATATGCCCAAGCCGGTAGTGCCACACCGCACTGTCAACTTCTTTAGTTGTTGCACAAGCTGAAGGTTGCATGCTAGCAGTACACAAGTAAAGTGTACCGACCTTTTCTCCCTTGGCAACCACCAAAGATCCCTTTGAGATCTTCCACCGTTTGTTTCCGAATGCAGTGTTGTGACCTTCATCGTCCAATTGTCCTCTAGAGATCAAATTTTTGCAAAGAGAAGGAACATGCATAACTTCTTTAAGCTTCCATTCATTTCCGTTAGCAGTTTTGACAGAAATTGTACCTTTGCCGACAATCTCACAAGCTTCATCATCTCCCAAGTATACATACCCAAAATTACCTTTGGTGTAATCTTGTAAATGTTGCTTGTGTGGTGTCGCATGGAATGAAGCCCCGGAATCTACTATCCAGGAATTAGACATGAGAGAATTAGAGCATCTTGCTCTACTTTACCTGCCACATTGGCCTCCGATGTTGGCTTGTTGTCTTGAGACTCTGTCTCCTTCTTCTTGGACCAGCAATCCTTCTTGACGTGGCCCTTCTTGCCGCAGTTCCAACATTCAAGAATTGACTTTGTGTGTGAATTGCTCCGTCTTGAGCGATCACGACCCTTTTGGTTTTTGAACCTCTCCTTAGGCCTTCCTCTTGTTTCCACTGACAGTGCAGCACTTGATGATTCTCCTGTGCTTCTCCTTCGTATTTCCTCGCTTAGGAGAACACCCTCAACATCATCAAACTTGAGAGTATTTGTGCCATAAATAGAATTACTTACAACCATCACAAGGCTATCCCAACTATCCGGTAGAGATGATAGTATAAGGAGAGCTCGCACTTAATCATTGAAATTGATTTTCACCGATCACCCTTGACTTATGTTTGTGTTAAAGTCATTTAGGTGTTCTGCAACTGAACCATTCTCTGCCATCTTTAGATTGAACAAGCGCTTCATGAGAAATACCTTATTGGATGCCGATGGTTTCTCGTAGAAGTCGTCAAGTGACTTCATCAAGTCCTCCGTGGTCTTCATCTCCGAAACATTGAAGGCCACCGTTGACGCCAAGCTTAACCGGATTGTTCCCAGTGCCTTTCGATCAAGTACAATCCATGCTTCATCCGCCATTGTTGCGGGCTTCTTCGCAAGACCTCCTAGTGGCAAATAGAGGTCCTTCTCGTAGAGATAGTCTTCAGTCTGCATCTTCCAATGTTGGTAGTTTTTGCCGTTGAACTTCTCAATCTTGAGCTTCCCTTCCTCCGCCATAACTCCCGCTCAATTCAAGGAATCCTTTCCTTGAGATAATTTAGCTACGAGAAAACCTTGCTCTGATACCAGTTGTTAGGAAATAAGACGTAGCTAATAGATATTTGAGTAGCTAGATTACTTAATGGAGAGAGATAGATTTCACACATAAGAGATTATAGAGAGAGAGAGAGAGAGTACACACGATATATATGGTTCACCCAATGTGGACTACGTCCACGGGAAAGCAACCACTCAATGGCTTTAGTACTTCAAAACAAGAAGTAGTTTACAAAGGGATTATACCCTTAATAGAACTCCCGCCTTGCTTGACTCTCACCACCTCACACTCACCTTGTTGCATCAACTTCACACTATGAAATGTGTGCAGAAATGGCCTCCTTTTATAGGCCAAAAGGGTTGCCCTTTCTCATGAGAGGCAACCATGCGTAGCCGCTCTTGTGTAGATAAGTCCAAATCGGATCCTCCAATCCGCCCATGTGTGGCTGCTCTTGAGAAGACAAGTCCGCTTTTGAATTCGGCCACTGGCCATTGACTTCCGACCACCGGCCACCGGCCAACCGACCAACCAACCGGTCGTTTTCCGACCACTTTCCGGCGGCCGTCCGGCCATAATATTCTGGCGAAGCCAATCTCGAGATTGGCCGTGAAAATTTTGGTTTCCGACGAGTTATTTTTCTTCACGCACGATGGCTTCTCCTCAGAATGGGGGCTTTACAAATCTGCGTTTTTACCACAGAAAATTACAAGGGGTAAATTAGGCTCCATACTTAACAAGATATTCATACTTAGGTGTACACCCACTATTAGGCACTGATGACATTAGTGTGTACATTGTCATAGTATTTGGTTAATATTATGTTTGATGGAGCTAATGGCTATATAGTCTTCTGCTTGACTACCATAAGCTTATAACAACTCTTTTCTTTATAGTTGAATCTAAGCGTTTCTTGGATTTATCTAGGTATATGTTTAAGTCCTATTAGCAGACATGCAGAGTTGAATACGTGAAGTTTTCTTATGAGTTGTGACCAATTGATATTGTTTAAATTCTTTTTGTCTTTAATGTGCTTATTGCCCTATCAACTATGTTTGTGTTGGTTAAATTCTTTCTATCTAATGCTTTTCTTAAGTACTAGGCTTCATTATGGATAATTCTACCCTACATCTCCAGAGCAATGACATAAACTCAATTTGCAGAGCTTCATATGAGTATGTGCTTGTGTATGTGTGTAGGAGCATAAATTCATACCTAGTTCTACACCCACTATTGGACACTGATGCCATTAGTGGGTTGTCATAGTATTTGGTCAATACTATGCATGATGGAGTTGATGGTTATATAGTCTTGTGATTGACTACCATGAACTTATAGCTGCACTTTTCTTTACGGGTGAATCTAGGCATTTCCTAGATTTATCTAGGTATGTAATCCCATGACTAGAAACATGTATATGAATCCCTATCTAGTATTGGCTTCGATTAAGGTTCATAACACTCACTTGGTTCCTTGTGGTGGTTCCTTGGTGACTCTTGGATAGAGATTTAAACCTTATGAGATAGAGAAGAGAGTGTGTTAATGTCTTAGAGAGAGATAGAGAAAGGAGATAGACACACGGTGGGCCCCCAGTCAACCCTCTCTCAAGGGCCTCCTACTACTGTTGCAGGAGAGGAATTTGCTTCTTTATTGCATACGTGGATAGTAAAAATTTGTGAACACTGATGCAAAGTGAACACCAACCTGAAGGACAACTTTTGGGACTTGTTGATGGCTGCAAATTAAGGGTACTAAAGCCTAATTTGAGTGCTGATATGGTGCTAAAGATTGGAGGATGATACTACTAGAAACTTGGCTGAAAACTGGCTAATTGGAGGGCTCAATAGTGAATCTGATCTACTATGGTACTAGTGTTGGGATAGGGCTAAGATAGGGTATCAAACACAGTAGGTGTACCACCTAAAGGCACAAAAAAAGACATGTTACACATATGGGTATGAAATTATGATGTTTTTTAAGGACTTTACACATGTGAATTTTTTTCATATTACACACGGCCAAGGAATGGGATCTCTAGATTGGGCATGCTAATGTGTTGGGGGCTTGCACCTTCAATAGGTGAGAATGTGTGTTCTGTAGAGGAATGAAACGACATGAGAGATAGAGAGCTAGCTAACAAAGGTCATACCTACAATTAGATTATTAATTTGCGATGCCCACACAACATAGAGGATGTCCTTTTTAACAGAGTCACATTCTTGGTAGCTCCCGTATATGGCCTTAGGCTACCTCTACAAGATTAATGCTCCTCACTCTGTTTCCAAGTAGAGTAATCTCTATATAAACCGATCATTAGATATGCTAAAAAAGTGGTATATATAGTCTAGTATCTCAACTTGTAAAGATTATCTGGGTGCGATCTATTGTTGCATGGAGAGAGAGAGAGAGAGAGAGAGAGAGAGAGAGAGAGAGAGAGAGAGAGAGAGAGAGAGAGAGAGAGAGAGAGAGAGAGAGAGAGAGAGAGAGAGAGAGAGATACATAACCCTTTAACTTCCATGCATTGTGTTCCTCATGTTGTGTAAAATGAGATACAAAGGTACTTTTTAATAGGCAACGACTCACTTCCTAGGACTTTGCAACTTCCAAATCCCATGACTTCCATAACTTTCCATATCCCTAGGCTCCTAAGACCAAGTTTCCATATGAATACAATTTTGGATAGTCAGCCGCTAACATAGGCATTGCCCGATGGCTTAAAATTGTTGCAAGGCTCGGGATGCACGAGATGGATGATAACAGGACAAAGAAGAACTAGCCATCGGTGTAACTGACACACTAGATTGAGGTGTAGTGCCGGTCAGTGTAGGGGACACACTAGTCCTATCCATAGGGACGACCGTAGTAGGTCCAAAGGAACTAGCTCCCCAAAGGTTCTGTGCATAAGCAACCCACTCTGGTGTGAATTGTGAACAAAATGGAGCCCATCTACTTAGGTGACATGCCGATCGGACTGATAGGAAAACTAAACCCAGGAGAGTATGTATCGTCATCATCTTCCATGGCTACAGATACACAAATAACACAAATACAATACGTTAGTTCACAAAAGAAAAACTTAAGCAATGCAAAAAAAAAATGAAGCTGCAATACAACTCATTATATCTATCCAGTATTGTAGACTAATTAAAAGAGTTCTACAAAAGAGTTCCTAGAAAAAATCAGTAATGAATCTCTCATCTTCTATGAGAGCTGATGTACCAAAGATGTCTATCTCAATTTGTACTTATGCATCTTTGTCAACAAAATCCACTTCTTTGTCGCTCTTCACATCAACTTGCGTATTTGAAAGCTCATTTCTAGGTTCAAGCATCTGCTCACCATTGGCCTCCAACTCAAAATCCTCACTTACATCATCCATCGGTCGTGCACTTTGTTCATGAAGCTCTTCAATCTCAACCTCCAATCCTTCACGCACTTGCTTGCTCCGTGGAGCAACTTGAACAACATAGAACTAGTGCAGTTTAGACATATCTTTTTCCATAGTGGATCTATTGTGAGCACAACTTGTTCACAATTCTATGGAAGTACGAATGTATCTCGCGCATCTGTCCACACCCTCCTAGACTTCACTTGAATCACTCCACTCTTATCTTTATGCACTAGTAATAAATTTTAACCACTTGATATCAAAGATAAAAATATCAAACTTCCTAAAGCTAATCTTCAAGGTGTCTTGAATGTTGTGTCAGGCCAAGTATGCATGGGATAGATGGAGAGCTTCAACAAAAGAAAGGATGACATTGCAAGGCCACGTATGTGTGAGATGGATGTAGAGCTTGCACGCATGCACAAAGTGTGCTTGGATTACTCAGAGAGGTACACGCATCCCTACTCCTAGACTTTAAGCATGCACTCGTACTATAGAAAAGATCGTCCCTTAATGCCATTAGCCGTGTGAGTCGGTTTGGGTTCATATGTACCAATAGCGTCCTCATACATGATTGATAATGTTTCTATTTTGGTTAAGTAAGCTATGGCTCCTATGATCACAACACCCTTCATATGGAATCAAGCCTGCTCCTGCTCCCAAAAATATGTAGGTATGGGTGCTACTATCTAACATAATTCACTTAGGTATTTGTTTGAACCAACTTATTCATAAGGAATATTAAGTGTGTGCATATCATGTGTATATTATCCATGATACGTATCATCCATGACTTGAGCATGTGTGATAGACCGAGGATCTTCTTTTGACTATGAGAGAGAAGTTTATTCATCTAACAATTTGTTGCAGCTCCTGCTTGGAAGCTCTATGTTCTTTTCCCTTGGTGATTGAACGAATTTGCTAGCAGTGTTGTGACGACATTCATTCACTAGCAATGAAATCTAGAAGATTTACATGCTTGTTGGTATTGAATGATGATGAAACCGATAGAGGATTTTGAAGCTAGTTGTTCTTCTACCATTGCAAGTCTTTAAGTAGACTTGAGCACTCGGTGCTCTATTACATAAGCTAAAGTTCATGCCTACTTTATGTCCGACTAATATTAGCCGAGAGGTGAGTGCTCTATACCTAGAGAAATTTGTCATATTTGGAAGCTTGTTATTCTTCTCTAAGTTCAAGTACGTCCAAGGTTTGCTTACTTACACAAATTGTTATGGCATATGGTCATGAACGTCATTAAAGCTATAACTACATGCTATGGATATTCAAAAATATTGGATATCATCTTAACGTACTCTTCTTTAAGGCTAGCCATTCAAAATAACAGTTTACGCTTTTATCGTTGGGCATAATTTCCTTACTCCCTACCTTTGATACCATTATCATTGTAAGATCCTTAATTTTTGGGTCTCTTCTAAAAATAAGAAAATTACCTTTCAATATCTATTTTGCCAAATTTTTCATTTAAGATGCTTGATTGACAGTATTGGAAGGTTCTAAAGTAAAAAGCAAAGCCGTTTCCATGTTCCAGTAGGTTAGATGGATGTTTGGTTCAGTTTTGAAAAAATCCGCTATGTTTATCTTTTTCATGCTTTTTATGCTTTTACGTGTTTTTTTGCAAAAAGCAAGGTCGGATCCTTGATCTACATGTTCCAGGGAAGCTATGGTTCAATTTTGTAAAAATCTATTTTTTGGGTGTTTTTCACGCTATTTTTAGCTTTTCATGATTTTTAGTGCTTTCTAGTGAAAAACGAGTCCGCATTTTTATTCTAGTGGACGAGGAGAACCCGTGGTTTAATTTTAGATTTTTTTTTTGCCTTTTGCGCTATTTTTAGCTTTTCATGCTTTTCGGCGTTTTTGAAAAGCAATGTGCTTTTCATGATGATCTAAACATAAAACTATTAATTTTAGTCTCCGTCGGATTTAAAAATGATCACGCGGAGTAGAAATGGGACCAAACGGGATTTTTACGGGAATTATTTTTATAAAGAGCGGTACCGTAAATACTCCAGGGTAGTACGAGAAAGTCATAATTATGTCGGGACATTATGGTGCGGCATAATCTAGCTACAGTTTCCGTTAGTTGGCCGGATACTGTTCAATTGGCCAATTTTGCTGTAAAAATTGGATGGTAAGTGGGAAAGTTGATCACCAAAAGCAAAGGCATGTTTTTAGCAAAGTTTCCAAAAAGCTAGAGCTATTCCTGGCCCAAAAACTAGCACTAGTTTTTGCCTTGAGAGCTACTCCAGTCAGCTGCGGAGCATATAAATTCACCTGCAAGCCTCAGTTTTCAGTGCCGTCTCTTGCGTCTACTACCTCAAGGCTATACAAATCTATTATATGGAGTGGTGCAAGCTCTTCTCACCATCTCCATAAGCTCTTCTCCCTCGAGAAGGAGAAGAAGAAGGAGAAGGATACTCTCTCTCTACTTGCTTACTATCTTCTTTCTCGTTTTGCAGTGTACGCGCTCTCCGGAAGCTTTCATGGCGGATACCTCTACGTAGCTCTCTTTACCGCTCTCTTGCGGCAAAGCAAGAAGCCTTTCGATAGCCCCTAATCGATTCTATAGCACGGTGAGAAGCTCTAAACTCCATAGCCATCATCATCTCTCTCTATGTCGTTTTTCTGAGTAGTCACCCTCTCGGTGATTGTTTTTTCGTATATGCGCGCATGTATGGATTAATCGAGTACGTATAAAGTTGCCCCATGATTATTTCATCATGTTTAACACACTCATTTATGCACATGATGCGTTTATGATCACGTGCATGCATAAAAAGCGCTTTTCGTTTCACGTCATCATAGAGACGGTAGGAACACTATTTTGGTCATAACTCACAAACCATTATGAATCAAACCGAACCCTTTACACCAGAGATAAAACACATTATTTAGAACATTTTCTCTCTTTGGTGTCATATGAAAAACACGCACGAGCTAAGAGATATGGTAAAAAAACAGCTTGTTACCCACTTCATAAACAAATTTTTTGACTCCAGGCTCCTTGGAGAACCACTATATAGATTCACCGGATGGCCAAACTCATTGAAAATTTTGATAAAACTTGATGATAAATGTATTTAGGTCTCCGTTATCACCTCAAAAATGTGAGTTATTAATCGTTTCATAACCAGTTTTGCCAACACGTATAGGAGTGCTACCAAGGGGGAGTACCATATGACGTCGTGAGTTAACCTAGCTATTTATGTATGATTTATGGATTGTTTTGGTGATTTGATTTCAATTATTAGATGCCCATAAACTTATGTGAAGGTATATGGTTAGACATCCCCAACCGCATAGGCAAATATGATTAAAGTGGCTTTCTTTTGGGGTTATCGTTTGTTGTGTGAGTACCATATGGGTGAAGTGATGTGATAGAGTGCTAGTCTATATTATGGAGCTGAGCTTGATGCATTGGTTCGAGGTTAAATACTTTTATCTGAATGTTATGCACGCTCCCAAAAATGCCAAAAAGTTGTTTTTTACATATGTGTGAAGTTATGGTTTATGGTTGACCTAAAGGTCAGAGCTGTTTTGCATCACGTTTATGGTGATGGAATGTTAATATATGATTTATGAGAACTTATAATTTGGTGCGGATGCATCATATGCATGGGTATGATTGCTTTCCACCTTTCTAGGTCAAAACTAGCTCTATGTGCTAGGGAGGTGAAGTGCAAATATGATGCATCAACGTTGCATGGTTAGATGTTGTAAAAATTGGATTTTTATATCATGATTGGTTGCTGGTCGGACTCTTTTTATGCATGAAAGAATCACATCTTAAGGGTCATATCTATATGGACTCCAATTGATTGCAGGGTTATGTCAAACTCCAAGTGTGGGAGTTGGTTCAGTGTGATTATGATTGGTGGTTAAGGGCTGATATTCTCTCATGGATTGTAATTGGTGTTTTATGGTGGAAGCCGGTGTCTCATGGTTTTTTTTTTTTTGATATGATTATGCTGCCGAAATTTATGCAGCCATGTTATGTTTTAAAGTGGTTATGCAAGCTTGGTCGTGCCTCACCCAAGTTGGGTGGAGTGCTCACCCGTGTGATATGATTGGATTATGGTTTTTGGGATTGGATCATGAAGTGATCTAGATGGTTTATGGTAGACGTATAAGGGTAGAGACCCTGTAGAGTTTAACTGCTTAGAAAAGATTGTTGTGCATATAGGAAGTGCTATTGTGATTGGACTCATGTGTTATGTTTCTCATGGCAGCGTCGCTATAAGACTAGGATCACCTACATCGCTTAGCTTTAGACTAAAGGGTCGTTAACCTGGGTCTTTGCTGGATCGGGGGTGTTGCCTATGTCTTCTTCTTTTTGTTAAGCTCATCTACACGGTTAGTGTGTCGGGGGTTGAATGACCTACACAACTAACGCGTTGGAGATTTTTCCTTAACTTTGCTTAAACACCCGGTGCTGGGCATCGAAGAGGCGTGACGCCTAAACTGGTTTGGTTGGTGTTGATACCCTACCACCTACTGGTACTTGGGATCCTTTTAGTGCTCGGGTTCATGGAGGGAGGCAAAGCGGCCTCAGTCTATGTCTGGCTCAGGTAGGTTGGAGGTGTTCTGGCTCACTCTCGACGAAGTGAAATTCTCTCTGTCCGTAGTAGAGTGCATGTGCATGGGTGGACCAATCGATCCCTACATAGGGTCCGGTGCTCTGCTAGTTATTTTGTCATAAACTTTTTGATGTTATGGTATACCCAGATTTTGTCATTGCATTAATACATGGTTTCCTGTTTCATTTAGACAGGGCATTTAAAGATTCTCTCTTGTCATTTTCTCATGTCTCTGTGCACTCTATTTCCCTTGCAACACGGTGTACATATATATTAACCCTCCACAATGCTATACTTTTTCTTGAGTACGCTTTCATCCATAACACCCATTCAGGGGTAGCACTAGTTGCTAGATACCTCTAGATGCAGTCCGCCGGCTCATGGCCTAAACTTCATGCTTGGTCGGGCGTTGAGAACCCCTCCCCTATCCCAATGCTTCCGCAACTCTGATGTATATTGAAAATTGTATAAAAGTGTAAATTTTATATTTTGTGCATAGACCCCCGGGGAGGGATATCTCTCATTCCTGGTACTAATTGCCTTTTCCCCACTGCTCTCGTCTATGCAAGTAGCACAAAGAAAGTTTTTGGAAAAGCAAGACTTGAGGCTGCTGAGGTCTATAAGTAGAGATTTTGGAGACGATGAGGGTGATCAAGCTACAAGCGTGGAAAGATAAGTTTAATGCATAATTATTACTTACACACAAGCACGCATACACTATTGTAAATACATACATACATACATGTATTAGATACATTCATGCATGCATGCATGCTTGCGTGTTTGTGCGTGCATATAAATATTAATCTATGTAAGTACTGAATATGGAAAGATTGATAAATACAGGTTCGGAATGCAATCTTAAAAGAGATGCTTACCAGTCGCATGCCATTATGAGTGTGGCTTCAAACTTCTCCATTTCTCACTTTCTTCTATTCAACTAGGTAGATTGGCTTTTAGGTATTTTTTGAAATATATACACTTTTGAAATATGGTGCTCATGATAGGATGGGTACAAATATACATACGTATTGAAGCCAACACTCTTGGGCTCACTTCTACTTCGTCCCCATCAGAGAGGGTTCGAATAAACCTTGAGTCAAAGGATACACTACTTTGTTCATCTTCTAGACTATTTTTTTCATTAATTGGTTGGTGAGACCCAACAACTTACTATACCATACTTGTTCTTGATCACACACCATTTCAATTGTGTTTTGTGCATGTGCGGTCCTCTCATAGGATATGTTGGTTATGAATTGGTATGATGATCTCCTGCACACAATCCACATCTATAAGCACTCTGTGCTTGATACCTAGGAGGTTGTGGTTGATTTCCTTGAATAATCAGCTACTTGGCAAGCTTTTCAACAATCACATCAACATTTAAAGGCTTAGCAATTTTTGCTCATTTTTTACTGAAGAAGTGTCACTAGCAATGCTTTTCGACTTGGTAGATTCCTTGGAAGGATCTTCCTTTCCATAGATCTCACAATTTTCTTCCAAATCAATGGTCTTTTTGGTAAACTCTTATAAGGTTCTACAACATTTGATGCACATAAAGTTGAAGCTATTGTTGTCGCTGCTCCCGTATGCTTTGATACCAATTGTGTGAGTGCGCGGTGTAAAAGGGGGGCGATCATTTGATGCACATAAAGCTGAAGCTACTGTTGTCATAGCCAAAATAGTTGTCCTCCTTATTCTTCATTATATCCAAAGAATAGGTTAGATGGGTGTTAGTTGAACAAACCTTTAACTTTCTATTTTAAGATATTTACATATATATCACACACACAAACACAACACTCCCTCCCACTCTATCTCCTCGACAAGATTTCTCTCTCTCTCTCTCTCTCTCTCTCTCTCTCACACACACACACACACACACACACACATCCACCCACCCACCCACCAGTATCTCTCTCCCCACCCCTCCTCTTTAGTGGCAAGCTTGCCAAAGGGGGTGGTTAGAGAGAGAGAGAGAGAAAGAAAACTAACTCTAACGCCTTCTCTCACAAACAAAGTGATTTCATAGCTACAACTTTTTTTACCTTCCTCTTTCTTCATCAACGTTTTTCTCAAGCTCCAGAAGGAAGACATATTGTGATATCTTCCTAGGCTATGTTTTATGCTCAAGATCCCACAGTCACAAAGCCCGTCTACATCATCACTATAGACCGGCAATGGGTGAAGCCCATCTCCCACTTCCTCGATAGCAGAGGGCTGACCATGATCCCTGTTGTGCTCTTGGAGTCATGCTAAAGAAGGTACGCCATAAATTTTAGTCTTAAATTTTGTGCATTGAGCTATTTGGCATCAATGGTGGAGGAGGAAAATGGAGTCATGCTAAAGAAGGTACGCCATAAATTTTAGTCTTAAATTTTGTGCATTGAGCTATTTGGCATCAATGGTGGAGGAGGAAAATGTGGGGCGCACCAATCGTGGATCGTCAGATTCGACAGTTGCCCCGAATTTACTAGTCTGCCCGAATTTACAAATTTGTCCCAAATTTTCTAATCCGTCCACATTTTTTTTTTCGACACACCATAGGGCCCACAGGGGGAGGTGCTTATCCCTTCCAAATATTAGCCATGTTACATGGTCGGGCAAGGGCCGCGTACCATCGGGCAAGAGCCACGCGTAGGCATCACCATGGCCACCTAATTGATGCACCACATGCTGGGAACGATGGAGAGAACTCGTAGCAACCAGCTAGGAACCTCCTCCTCGGGTGATCCACCCCAGGAGGAGGATGCACTCGAGTGTCCAAGGGCAAGAGCCCTAGCAACGTGAACACCAGGTGAGCACAAGGTGTCCCTCTAGAGTGTGACCCAACGGGGGATTTGAACCCACAACCCATAGGTTGAGAGGCCAAAGCCTTACCGTTAGACCAACTCCTTGGGGACCTAATCCGTCCACATTTACAATATAACATACTCAAATCCCCTATATTTCAACGAACGCATGCGGGTGTAGTGGTTAGTGCACATGGCTCGCAGTGGGAAGATCGCGGGTTTAAGGCAGGGGGTGCGGACTGCCCCGAATTTACCAAATGTCCCGAATTTACAAATGTGCATCTGATGGTCCGAATCAACTCAATGGTAGATCCCATTTGAAGCCGCCCGTGCGAGGTAGATCCCATTCGAAGCCGCCTGTGCGAGATAGTGTGGAGGATTTCCTTGCCATGTTGTAGCATTGCTAATTTAACAATTCTATTCTACGATTGTAGGAAGATGCGATGCGGATGAGTTTAAGCCAGAGCACTACTACCACAGGTCTCTTTCGTTTCTAAAGAATATATGATATTGTTTTACTAATAGTTCTTTAATGTTTGGTGTTCTTGTCTAAAGCACTACTACCATAGGTCTCTTTCATTTCTAAAGAATATATGATCGAAAAAGTAAGCTTGGCTAATCCAAAAAGTAAGACTAGGTAATTTTGAATTTGAAGTTTCTTGAAGTGTATTTTGCAGGCCAGCAAGGATAGGAATCATTTGTAAGAGGCGAAAGCTTTGGGGAGTAGCAACAACAGACTTGATAACAGAGTTGATGAACCTGAATGTACCCTGAGAGGCAAGTCATGCAGGCTATAGTCCTCAATCTTGGGAAGGATGGATTTATGCAAGGTAGTAGGAGGATTAACTCAAATGTAACTTGGGAGGGGGAGGGGGAGGGAGAGGGAGTGATGTGGGGCCGAATGGAGACTCTCTAGCATGCTTTCGATACACCTGGGAAGCAAGGAAAGCATTATCCTATACTTGATTTGAAAGAGAGGCTGGAGGAAAGCAACTTGTCATCAATTGAATCAAGCAGTGACTCTGTAGCAACATTTTCTTTGAATGATGGCTTTGAATGATGCCTGACAAATTGGAAGACAAGAATTAGGAATCCATTTAGTGGTGATAACCAGGCAATTTATTTTGCCACCCTTTAAAGCCTTGGATCCAGTTTTGCATGCTTCCCACTATTTCTTTATTTTTCTTGGGAGAGCTATGACCTAATACTCTTAGATATTGAAGGGATTTGTAAGCCAACTTTGGCTATGCTTGGCAGTATGGGCATGCATGATGTAAAAAGATGGAACAAGACAAAGGACAATCTTGTGATACGAGGATCCCCATGTCATGAATCAACTAGGCTCCTCTTGAAGGGTGTATCTCTCAAAGCCATTGTACCAAAGGAGGATTGGGTAGCTATTACGGAAGAATGTCACGGACCAACAAGGGGCTCACTTGGGCAAATTGAAAACTTTGAATTATGTGGAATCTGCTTGGGCATGGCATTAAGTTGATGACGTGGCAGCTGCGACCCTAAATCAGACCCTAATCTTGTAAGATGCTAGAATGAAATTTTGATCGCGTCAAAAGGTAGCTTTTGTCGAGTTGATAAACTTGTCTTTTGCTGCATTGTCAAATTCTTAATTGATTATAAGATTGAGATTTTTAGGAATCTTTGTGGAATAGCAAAAGTGATGAAAAACAATTATAAAGCAAGGTTTTGACCAACAGCAGCAGAAGAAAAGCAAGAAATCGTGAAAGGAATTTGCAACAAAACAGGGAGAGCAGAAAATCATGCGTAGGGGCGTGGGAGGCTAGAAAAGTCATGCCTGGCAGAAAAGCAGACCCTGACATGAAATTGCGATCTCTCTTTGTGTGTGTGTGTGGATAAGAGGTACCCAGAGTGGCCCATTTGTATCATGTGATGTTCAGAGCTTGCTTCTCTAGTCTAGAGAGCAGAGCTACCATTGTACCTTGAGCAGTTGTGTGCCGGTTAAAGAAATAAAGAAATACCGCAAGGGGTGCTAGTTGTCTACAAGCACTTGGTGGTCTTGCCAAGTGTGTGTCCAAACTATCTTCTGCTATCCTGTTGCTGTTGGTTGTCTGACATACCTACTTCATTCGTTAGAGAGGCATTAGAATTTGCCAGGTATACAAGAAGGATCCTATCCTCTTATTTCAATTGACATCGTTGCAGAAGGTTGGAGGAAAGACCAATTTCGATGAGAAAATCTTAAGCGAGAAAACTATTATAGATGGATTCCATGTGAATGATGTCTTGGTGTCACAAACCGGTAACGTGGCATGGCATGCTATGGGCTACAGATACACAAACCCTCCCCGCTCCCGGAAATTACGCAATTTTGCTGACGTGGCATGCTATACGGAAACCCGTGATTTGTGGCAGAATCTGCGGCGGGAATTTCGGAACAGGCTGACGTGGCAGTATGTATCGAAGGGCTGTACGGATTCTAAGCTTTTTCTCTACGCAAAACCTACGTAAGCTTTATTTTGGAGAAGCTTTTAATAAGTTGCTTTATTTTAAGAACTTTAAAAGAAGCTTTTGATTTTGAAGCTTTTGGGGCTCTGCTTTTAGCAACCCTTGTAACCTTTATAAGAAACCCAAGGGGGCTCCCTCTGCAGAGCATCTGGACGCAGAGTCTGAGAGCGAGCACCCGCGGGAGTTGTACTTTGCTCGAAGGTTAATATAGAAAAGAAATACCGAAAGGGGTGCCAGTCTTTGGGGCCAATACCTCTTGGCACGGAACTCCGCCGGGCAGTGTCGAATCAATTGTGAACTGTTTTGAAGTGAATTTGAGTTGTGTCGCGGTAGAATCTTGACTTGGAGTGTCCAAGTCTGTTACAGCGGTATTAGAGCGCAGAAAGATTCTTCTTCTACGGAGGATCCGATCCTTTTTACAGCGCGCACAGCTTTTTGGGAAAGAATTTTCGTGCCCCGACCCTGGACTTATTAGCCACTCCCACCCTTCATACATCGCGCATCGGGCGCTCTCCCGTCTTCATCGCTCTGTCTTACAGGGCATAAAGCCATTAAAAATCCTAGATTATATATGGGTTCTGGTGAAGAATCTGACAGAGATGACACCTCTCAGTGGGAAGGCAAAGAAAAGTTCAAGATCCGGCGCGGGAATTGAAGAAAAGAATGAAGATTTGGGCAACAAAAATAAATAAATAAATTTCGGACAAGTTTGCAAGAAAGGAGTACAAATGTCAAGTGCAGATTGGCATATGTGTGAGTAGATTGATTCAGTACTCCAGGGACCCGAGATTGGTGATACACCTGAAGAACTACCCGATTGATAAGATTTACTCGAGATGGCGTGTGGCCATTGCTTCTCTTCTCAGGTAGGGAGGAAAGCCAAATAGACAGACGAGTGCAGAAAAGCAGAACCTGTACCCGCAAAAAGACATGGACAAGCGAAGCAAAAAGCAAAGCTACGGAAAGGGCAAGAAAAAGGCAAAGAAGCCTAGATTTCGCCCAGTTTATGACAGTTCTACAGAGGAGTCATCCTCAGACAGTTCGGACCTTGACGATCACTTGTTTTATGCAAAGAAGAAACATTTTTAAAGCCAACCAATATGACTTCATCGAAGGTGGACAGTCGATTTGAATCCTTTTCTGGGTTCCGTGATGCTCGAACATGGTGGTTCACTCTTCTACTGAGAAAGGAAGCTCCGGTTAAATGGTTGAAATTCAAACGGCTTTTTATTTCTTCTTGTTTGACTTGGGAGTACGAACGAGATATACGAACCGCTTGGAATCATCTTCGAATGACCAAGGGAGATTCTTTGGATGCGGATAATGAGAGATTTTGGACTCCCAGCTTCTTCATTTACGAAGGTCTTGTTTAAGGAACAGATTGAGCGGTTTTGCTACGGACTTCCTACATAGATCCGAGACTACTGCTTGGAACAAATGTCGAATTCTATTCAAGAATTTATGGGTCATGAGAAACGGGGTTTTGCCATACACTCGGGCAATTTGACTTACCCCATTGATGAGATCTTGACTCAGAGAACTCAACTGTCTTCTAATAATGAAAGTAGAAAGAGAAAGGCCCAGAACAAAGAAAAGAAAGATACATGTCCCCGACAGACTCTTAGAGCAAGGTTTATCTATCTCAAAGAGGGGAAGTGTTTTGGATGCGGGGAAGATGGGCACATCTCCGCAAAGTGCCCCAAAAAGGCACAACAAGAACAGACTGAAGACAGACCAGAGAGTTCTAGAGCAGCAGAGGAATGTGGCAGAAAAGGCATATGAAAACAGAACTGATACCACAATGCGTGGGGCCCGAACGAAATCAGATAGACGGAAGTACAAACTTTGCTGCACCTAGGGCAAAGTGAAAGAACAGGAAGCCCTCATTTTCTTTGATGAAGGAGCCAAGGCCAACTTCTTTCACTTGAATTGGCGGCTCGATTTGGAAGTACGCTCGACAGGCTGAGGCCATAGACGGAGGTTGTTCTAGTGCGGCACCCAGACGGGATGTTGCCATTACACTGATCATTGGCAAACTTTGTTTGCAATGTCATGGGTGTTTAGGACACAAGGACCTTTACGTAGTTCCCTTGGGAGGTTGTGACGTCCTCCTCAAAATCCCTTGGTACCAAAGAACAACGCCGTGGTTGACTATCGGACTGAGAAAGCGACTTTGACAAATGAAGGGCACACAGATTGTACTTGATGAAATTCAGTTTTCTTTCCTTGATTTTCTGGAGAGAACTGAATGATGATTGAAGGTCGACTATGTTTTGACCTCGAAAAAGAACGCTAAGATTTTCTCCACACTCTTGCCGATTGCTTTTTAGAGGGCCTGCCAGGCAAGTTGCCACGAGCTCCTCCTGAGGATCATACCATTGATCTGATACCTGGAAGCACACCACCGAACCGGCCACCTTACCGTGTGAGTCGAGCCTAGAATGAAGAAATTATAAACCAAGTGAAAGACCTCTTGGAAAAGGGTCTTGTCCAGCCTCGTACTTCACCGTACTGCTCTCCACTGTTGTTGGTTTTGAATAAAGACGGATCTTGGAGAATGTGCATCGATTATAGAGCTCTCAACAAAATCACCATCAAGAACAGATTTTCGATTCCTAGGATCGATGATATTCTTGACCGACTACAGGGATCCTCGTGTTTTAGCAGGATCGATTTGAAGAGCGGATATCATCAGGTCCAAATCGCGCCGGGAGATGTCTGTAAGACAGCTTTTCGGATGACTTTTGGGTTATTTGAGTTTTTGGTGATGCCTTTTGGCCTAACCAATGCTCCAGCGACATTTAACTGGATGATGGACATGATTTTTTCGAGAGTACAGACTATTTGTTGACACTTTCTTTAACGACATGATTGTTTTCTCCAAGGATGAGGCAGAACATAGAGATCTTCTGCTACAGGTCTTTCAGACATTACGAGATCACAAGTTGGCGATTAATGCAAAGAAAAGTGAAATTTTTCATGATTGGCCCGATTTGAAGAATGTCCATGACGTTAGAAGGTTCTTGGGCTTAGGTTCATACTGCAGGCGGTTCATTAGAAAGTTTGCAGAGGTTGCTTCCCCTTTGCATATGTTGACGCAGAAAGGAGTCCCTTTCTCGTGAGGATCCACAGAGGTGACTTTCAGACATTGAAAGAGAAATTGACTACAGGACCAGTTTTGACTTTGCTGGACTTGCAGAAGTCATTTGAAGTATATTGTGATGCCTGTGGTTGTAGTCTGGGTGCGGTCTTAATGCAAGAAGGCCATGTCATTGCCTATGAAAGCCGATTGTTTTCAAGGCCGGAATTGACAACACAGATTTATGAGAAAGAGCTTTTGGCGGTATCCATGCTCTTACTTAGTGGCGACATTACCTACTCGGAGCGTATTTACTGTCTTCACAGACCATCAAAGTTTACGCTACTTCTTGTCATAGAAGCAGCTACGGAAAAGTAGATGCGGTGGGCGAACATCTTGTCACAGTTTCACTTCTAGATTGTCCACGTACAGAGACAGAAGAACTTGGTGGCGGATGCTTTGTCTCGGAAGTCGTTGGTTCTGGCTATTTCCGCGATATATCATAGGATCTTTGAGGATATGGTCGATCAGTATGCCACACATACAGATTTTGTAGATATTTTCACTCAAATACGGAATGGGGAGGTAGTAACGGGATATTCCATTCGGGATGGCTACTTGATGAAGAAAACGATGTTGTGCGTTACACAGCCGTTGAGGGAAAAGGTTTTAACCGAATGCCACTGTCTCACCACGGCATTGCTACCACCTTACAAGGTGTGGAGAGATACTTCTTTTGGCCGAGACTAGAGGACGATTTTGTATGTAGTTGCTTGGTATGCCAGAAGGTCAAGCTTTGACAGGCATAAAGCATAGGGATTGTTACAGCCTTTACCCATATCCACCGCCCCTGGAAAAGTATTGCAATGAATTTCATTTTTGGTCTCCCAAAAACACAGCGTGGGCACGATTCTTTCTTTGGGCTCGTGATTTCATTCAGCTTTTCTTTCTTTGTGCTTGCGATCCAATTCTGCTTTTTTGTCTTTGTGCTCGCGCTCCAAGGCAGCGCGTTGCGCTTCTCGTTGTATCCTCATGTCCATCATCATCTTGACCAAAGCCTCCATAGGATTTGGTGCAATCGTAGATGGGGAAGGTGGAGGGTCGGAAAAACCTCGTGGTAGGGAAAATTCTTCTTCGCCACTTCCATGCTCATCACCTCCATGCGAAGTATCCATTCCGCTTCGAGTGATGACCATACACTGAAGTCGTGGGTTCTTAAGTTCACAAGGAACTTGGGTTCTTGGGTTCTTGAGTTTTTGAGTTCTTGAGGTTCTTCTTTCACTTGCAATCTGTGTTAGAGAAGGATCTTCTCTTACCTGAGCTCTACTCTTTCCTACGGGCGCACCCTTGGCGGCCTTGCGCTCACACCAGGCTGCTTTTTCCCACCTCACGGCGATTGGTTGGCCGCTAAGTGCACGGTCCGCTCTCGATGAGTGAACAGAGGCACAAGTGTAGGTTGAACAAGCCCTTCTTTCTTGGGTTTCTTGTCACTCTTTAAAAACACGATTAGAAATCGCCACGCCCAAGTGGACTTGGGTTAGATGCGACAGCAACAAGCAAAAAAAATTGTTGTGTGGTTCTTTCCTTGAGTGATACAGAACACTGCCAAAGCTCTGATACCAATGTAAGGTGCAACGGATGTGAATGTTGAACTTTGCTCAAGATGAGTGCTCCGAATTGTGCTCAAGGGTTCCTTTCTCTTACGGAAGGAGAGCCTTCCGTTCCTTTAGTGAGAGAGTGCAAATGGTCACGAACAAAGTGGAAAACACTGTGAATGAAGGTGCTGAGACGGAGAGATAGAGAGAGAAGAATATGACACTAGAATGTTGTCAAACCCTCCTCCAAAGGCCCCACTCTCTATGGCGAGAGCGGTTTACTATTGATTGCACAAATCTCTACAATGCGATGGACATGCCGACAATGTCGACGACGATGAGGACGGGGACGAGAGTGCTGAAATCTGAAAACGCTGAGGGTTGAAATCTGCAAATCTTGTATCTGTTGAATTCTGACTCTGTCGGTGACGATGCGACGACGACGCGCTGAAAATGCAGATGCTGAAATCTGCGAATAGCGGGCTGAATTTGCAAACTCTTGCTGATCTGACCGTGCGGCGAGGATCTACTGCATGAAGGTGAGATTTGTGAGGTTTGGGGGCTGCAATACGGAGTCCAAATGCTGAAATCTGAAAACGCTGATGCAGAAAAAGGGCTTGTCGCCGGGAATCTGCAAAACGCTAGGCTGTCTTGTTGATCCAAAAACGCTAGGGCTGGTCTGATGTTTGATGCAAAAACACTAGGCTGAATGCTGGGATCTGCTAACGCCAGGGCTGATCTGCAACTACAAAACGCCAGGACTGAATCTTGTAGCAAAACGCTAGGCTTGATCTGATGAAGAAAACGCTAGCTGTCTTGCCAGGGAGTCTTGCTGAGAAGGTGGATACGCATCTACTCTAAGTGCCTGGACATGCACGGTTTGTGAACAGACTCACAAAAGTGCCAGAACACTTTCTAAGCTAACTGAATTGAACCCTAGACATAAAGTAGCTTGTCCACGTACACATAGTGTTAGATGTGCACTTGACACTCGAGTGGAGTCTCTGGGGCGTCCGACCCGCAGTTTCTCGGATGGGGATTACTCTCCATCCAAGCCTGTGGAAAAGGCTTGTCATATGTCTGTAGTTTGAGCGGCCGTCTCCTCCAGTCAGACATGAGGCTTGTTTGATGGAATGTTCAAGGACTTGGAGGCACACAATAATTGAGTTATCGTGGCCATCTTCACCAGGAGTTACAAAGATGCTTAATTGGGGGCGGTATTGATATTTCGATGCTTGAGGAGCATCACATGAGCGAGAGCAGGATTTGCAGATATGGATCGATTTTGTCGGGTCGGTATGAGACTTTTTGGTCAGCAGGCTTTGGTCCCAGGAGTGGACAGGGAGGTGTATGTATGTCTATTGCGGAGCCCTGGAAGGGTTCCATTGTGGACAAAGGTATTATCGTGCCACGCCGGGCCCAATACATTACTAAATGTGCTATGTGTTTCTGTGGGGAGCACATTGGAGTGCTCAATGTTTATTTGCCTAATTAGGCAAGTGCACGGACAGAGTTTTGGTCTCAGATTGTTGATGCTTTACCTGCAGTTGATCGCTCATGTGTGGGGGGAGACTTCAACATGCTAGAGGATCCTTTTAATAGAGTTGGGGGCAGCCATAATACTCTCCATGGCAGCGAGCTCGCAGCATGGGAGAGATTATGTATATCTTTGAGGATCTTGGATGTAGGTTGTGTTTCTCCCTCTTGGACCATTGACACGGAGGGACCAATTTATCTCGGATATATCGATTCTATGCTAGAGCGCGGTGGCTCGATCAGGATTTGGTTTCGTTATCAGATTTGCACCTGTAGTGCTCTCTGTGGAGGAGTAAGCTTGTGAGGTAGGAAAGCAGTTGAGGATCCTTGAGAGAGCCTTGGCAGATGCTTGTCTAGCAACTGATGTGGAGAGGATCTGGGAGTCAGGGATGGGCATGGATGAATATGCGGTAGAGTAGTGTGCTTAGAGGATTAGAGAGCTCAGTGGTATTTTGCATGAGACTGCTCTCATGAAGTTGGGAGAGATGCGGGAGAGAGAGCGCAGGCTGTGCCGAGGCCTTATATCACTACAACATATGCAAGAGTAGCAACCAGAGTGTGCTTGGATTGAGACTCAGATGGGACATACAAGACAACAAATGTGAGAGGTAAGAGGAGCAAAGGTATGAGTTCTTATATCACAGACTGGCGTCCTAGTGGACTCAGTTGGGAGATCGAGTGATAGGGGAGTTTTTCGAGATCACAGGGCCTAGACTACTCGAGAGCTTCTGACTGCAGAAGTCCCCCTCAGAGCACCAGGCCAGTTACAGATAGAGAGTACTCATGTACAGTCATTGATAGTATGCAGGCCACCTTGGGGCAGCCTCTGATGGATTTAGAGCTGTTGGATGCATCGATAGCCCTCCCTTTTCTTTACGAAGGCCCTGGCTGAGTATGTATCTCACCGCTAAGGAGGGGGATTACGGGGTTTGCAGCTCCTAGCACGAGGGGAAGACTTGCTCGATGCAGAGTTTGCTGATGACACTGGCTTATTTTTTCATGGCCAAGAGGCCAACGTGACTAGGGTTGAGGAGGCTTTGCAGACTTTCGGAGGGGCCTCGGGAGCACTGATCAATTGGCGCAAGGAAGTTGCCTTTTGGATCAGTAAGGCTCCCACTCCTAGTTGGATGCCAAACCCTCGCTTTCGATTTTCGATGGATTCCCCCTGGTACTGCGGTTCGATACTTGGGCTGTCAGATTGGACTTGATTTTGTTATCAGAGCAGCAGATTGCTCCGCTTCTTTTGAGTATTCGAAAGAAGCTTTTGACTGGAGCTCAGCACGCCTCTTGTTGGCTAGGCGAATAGTGATGGCAAATTAGGCCTACTTGCAACTATGTGGTACATCACCTCTTGCTAGATTTTCTCGAGTTCTTGTATTAGCCAGGTCCAACTGCTGATCAGGAACTTCCTTTGGTCAGTGCAAGATGGGCAGCCAGCTTTGGCCAAAGTTGCTTGGTCCATTATCACGTTACCACCAACACGGGGCTGTCAGATTGGACTTGATTTGTCACCAGAGCAGCAGACCGCTTGTCACAAGACGGGCACCACGTGCCAATAGAAAAGAACAGACTGAGCAGACTTTTAGCACTTCATTAACAATTGAATTGAGAGAGAGAGACGACACGCGACACGGAGTGGCGGAACTCCACCCCAGAGAGTATTGGCCCCAAACCTTAGCGCCCCTTTCTGTATTTCTTTATATTGCATCAACAAAGTACAAGCCGGTACTCTAGACTCTGCACCTTCTCCAAAAAGCATGCCAGAGAATGAGCCCTTAGCACATATTTAAAGGCCCTTGGCTTGAAAAGCAGTTTACATGAAAAGCCTTCAAACTCAAAAGCTTCTGGTCCCAAAAGCAATGCCAAAAGTTGCCAGCGTAATTTACGGAAATCTGTACAGCCTGCCACGTCACCAGCCAGTGCAAAACACGGAAATCCGTACAGCATACCACGTCAACAGCCAGCGTGATTTCCTGAAATCTGCCACGTCATCAGCCAGCTTCGCGATTTCTTATTTGTGTGTGTGTGTGTGTGTGTGTGAGAGAGTCTTGCTTTATTTAATTCTTTATGTCACTTGGGGCCCCATCAGGCGGGGTCCCCATAAGTTGGTAGGACTTCTTCTTCTGTTACTTGTTCTTCTTAGGGTTTAGGCCCCTCGGCTAGCATCTGTAAGTTGGCTCCATTCTTTAGGTGTAAGGTGCAGCAGAATGAATGTTGAACTTTGCTCAAGATGAGTGCTCCGAAGTGTGCTCAAGGTTCCTTTTTTTCTTATGGAAGGGAGAGCCTTCCGTTCTTTAATGAGAGAGTGCAATGGACACAAACAAAAGTGAATGGACACTGTGCGTGATAGTGTATGAGACTGAGAGATAGAGAGAGAAGAGAGTACGACACCAGAGACGTTGTAAAACCCTCCTCCGAAGGCCCCACTCTCGATGGCGAGAGTGGTCTACTATTGATTGCACAATCTGGTACAAGTGTAGGTGGATGCTTAACTGATGCAAGTCTAATGGGCTGTGTCGCTGTTGACGGTGGTGACGACGGGACCGAGTCGATGGCTGAAAACTGTGACTGCAGAATGCTGGCCTTGCCACTGTTTTGTGGCTGAATAAAAACGCTGCTGTATGCTGTAGGAAAATGCTGCCTTATTGCTGTAAATTATCTCCCTCTGCTGCCTTGAAAAACGCTGAAGATGCTGGCCCTCTTGAACTCCAAAAACGCTGATGCTTCTGGTCTTTAAAGCGCTGCTCTGCTGCTCCTTTATCGCTGACTGTAGGGCTGAAAACCGCTAGGTTGAAGGGCTGAAAAATGCTGGCTTTAAATGCTGAAAACGCTGGACTCTCCTTGGGGAAAACACCAGGCTGAAGTAAAACGCTGAAGTGATGGTGGTTCTTGCTTGAGAGGGGGGAAGAGACGCCTGCTGCAATGCTTTGCCTGTAGCACTTTTTCCTCCTCTTCCAAAAAAGCTAGCGCTAGGTTTTCCTTATATATGATCTTACCGAAATTGCCCTACTCAGTTCCCAACAAAAGTAACTTAAAATAATAAGTGAAAAATGTCAAAAATAGGGAAAATAGGTTTAATGCATTGGAAAATGCTCCTGATGGATTCTGTTGGATTCTGATGGTAATGCTGATGATCATGCTGTGTGCAACCAGAGGATATGCATCTACTCTAAGTGCGTGGGCATGCACGGTCTGCGAACAGACTCACAAAAGTGCCAGAACACTTTCTAAGCTAGACTGACTGGATTGACTGAACCCTTGTCATACTGTAGCTTGTCCACGAACACATAGGGTTGGATGTGTCACATGACATCCCCTCCTTTTTAAAGTGAGGTACTGGTGCCGAGCTGCATGGCTTCCTTGTAGTGTGCCAACAACTCTGGATAATCCTTGAAAAACTTTTCGTCGTATTGTCTCACTTCCTTCTTCGAACCATGTCGAAACGGATGCAACAACACTTGCTTCGGCTCCATAACTTCAGCTTCATTGATGATTTTCGGTTCTTCTTCTTCCGAAATGTCTGTTGGAGACGTTCCCTGAAACACTTTCAACCAAGAAACATAAAAAACATTGTGCATTGACCATGAGTTAGGCAACTGCAATTTCATTGAAACCTCATTTATCTTTCTAATGACTGAAAATGGACCATACATTTGAAAAGATAGCTTGGGACACTTCTGTCCAACTTGCTTAAGACGTTGCTTCATGATTCTTAAATACATCCAATCCGCTTCCTTGATCGAAACATCCCGACGATGCTTATTAGCTTGCCATGAATAAGATTCCTGAGCCTTGCTTAGCCGAAGCTTTACACTCTCAGAAATCTCATGCAATGACTGACTTTCAGCATTGGCATCAGGCATTTGATTGACCGAGCAAGTCAAAAATGACTGGAACGAACGGCCAAAAGCTGCTCATACGGAGTTCGACCAATGGCAGAGGAAAAAGAGTCATTCAAAATAGCCTGAACCAATAGAAGGTAGAGCTCCCATTGAGACTGCTGATCATGCACATATGACTTTAAAACACCAAAAGCCAATTGATTGTAAATCTATGTCTGACCATCTGACTGTGGATGAAAAGCCGATGAAAAATTCAACTTAGTGCCAAAATTTTCAAAGAGTGCGCGCCAAAAATTGGACGTGAACTTAACATCCCTATCTGAAACAATTGATTTTGGCAAACCACAGAGGGGTTACCAATGCTTAAGGAACAATTGTGCAACATCTTGTGCGGTGACTGTGGCTTTACAAGGAATCAACATGCAAAACTTGCTGAAATGATCGATAATTGTCAAACATTGAGTGTTCCTTGAATACAAACTTGGTGGAAGGTTAGTCACAAAATCCATGGAAATGTCTTGAAAAGGTCCATCGGGAATAGGCAGCGGAAGCAAGAGGCCTTCCTGCTTACCCCGAGGAGCTTTTACCTTTTGACATATAGTGCACTGTGTGACATAAGGAAACACATCCTTTCGCATTTTAAGCCAATAAAAGAATCTTTCTATTTTTTCAAAGTGGTGTTCATTCCCCTGTGTCCACCCGTGAGAGAATCATGTGCATCATGCAATATGGTTGGCTTGAGAGAGAGCAACACACATAAACGTTGACGAAAATACAACAAACTATCTCGAATGAGATAGTTGCTTGGCCCTTGGGAAGCAAGAGCCTGCACCCAATGCTTACCAAACTCGGAATCCGCATACTGATTCTTCATGGTGTCAAAAGACACACCCTGAATAGACAATGTGGACCTTGACTCAAGAGCCAAAATCTGCCTTTGTGACTCAACGCATCTGCAACAGGGTTAGCTTTTCCAAGCACATACTCAATCAAACCTCCAAATTGCTCAAAAAATTGTGACCACCGTGCTTGGTGATCACTCCAATGTGCACTAGGCATAGACTGGAGCCACTTGAGGACTTGATGATTTGTGCGAACTATAAACTCTCTACCATAAAGAAAATGCCTCCAATGCTTAAGAGAGTGAATGACAGACAAAAGTTCTTTATCATAAACTGAATAATTCTTTTTTGCACTATTGAGCTTCCGGGTAAGGAAAGCTACAGGACAACCATGCTGCTGAAGCACAGCGCCTATGGCGACATTACTCGCATCCGTCCATACCTCAAAGGGATCATCCCAAGAGGCAAGGATAAGACACGGTGCTTCTGTCACCGCAACCTTGAGAGCTGCGAAAGCCTCAATGGTTGCTTTGGGCAAGTCTACGCACTGACGGCGAGTCTTGACCCCTTTCAAAACATTTGTCATAGGTGCAACAATGTGTGTAAAATTCTCTATGTGCGAACTATATGCTTGACACAAACCAAGAAAAGAACGCACATCATATGTAGTTTTGGGCAAATCCCAATTATGAACCTGTTCCACCTTCGTGGGATCTAGCTTGACGCCTTCTGCAGAAATGATATAACCTAGATAAGTGACTTCAGTAAGAAAAAATTCAGACTTCTTAGCTGCAATGTACAACTGACACTCATCCAAACGGGTTAGTACCCTTTCAACATCCCTTTCATGTTGTTCTCACGATGCAGAAACAATGAGAATATCAAGAAAGATGAACACACATACACCGACCATATCACCAAAACGGCCTACCATGAGACGATTAAAAGTACCCACGGCACCTGTCAATCCAAAAGGCATAATAATATACTCCCATTGCCCTCGCTCGGTGCGAAAAGCGGTCTTGAAGATGTCACCTTTGAGTACCCGTACCTGATGGTATCCACTCTTGAGATCGACCTTGCTGAAAACCTTTGCCCCATTGAGCCTATCAAGGATATACTCAATGTGAGGCATTGGAAACTTGTTTTTGACGGTCATCTTGTTCAAAGCCTTGTAATCAACACCACAAACAAAACGAACCATCCTTCTTGCAAACAAACAAAATAGGATAAGCAAAAGGACTTACTCTAGGACGTATGAATCCTCTGGCCACCAACTCCGTGAGTTGTCGTTCTAATTCTTCCTCCTGTGTCTACGGTAGGGAGCCTTACTAACAGGCTTTACCCCCTCCATAAGCTCGATGCGATGGTCCTCCGGCCGCTCGGGTGGGAGACGGGGTGGAAGATCATCCTGCAAAAAGAGATGCTTAATATTGGTAAACAAATCTGAATACTTAGCTGGAGCCTGAATGCTCTGGGAAACTGGAGCAGCATAGATGAATGCCGCTTGTGCTCCTCGTCGTAATGTCACAGAGTGATGACGTGGCTGAAAACCCTAATTTTTGACAACCCTAATTTTTGCCAGGAACCCTAATTGCAAAAACCCTAATCTCTGCCAGAAACCCTAAATGGATGTAGAGATGGCTGACGTGGTTGGCCGTACGCCTACTGACGTGGCAGCTCGCAGATTGTAGCGGAAATTGCGGAGGTTGAAAGATTGCGGCAGATTTACTTTTTTTTGGACAGTTTTTGGATGCTGCGTTTTCCTACGCAAAGGATGGGAGAGAGAGAGAAGCTTTTGCTTTATTCTCTATCGGCTCAAGAGAGATTTAGAGAGAAAGAGCCTTTGCTTTATTTTTAGGCTTTTGATTTTCAGCTTTTGGGGTTCTGCTTTTGGCATTCCTTGTAACTCCTTATAAGTGAAGTTGTCTCTCACTTCTCAGAGCATCTGGACGCAGAGTCTGAGAGTGAGACCCAACCGCACTCTTGTACTTTGAACTCAGATTAATACAAAAAGAAATACCGAAAGGGGTGCCAATCTTTGGGGCCAATATCTCTAGGCACGGAACTCTGCCGGGCCAGTATAAATCAATTGTAAACTAAGAACTCTTTTGAAGTGGTTATTTGGTGCTGTCGCAGTAGATTCTTGACTTGGAGTGTCCAAGTCCGTTACAGTGGTATCAAAGCACGGCCGATTTCTCTTTTACGGGAAATCCGATCCCAATTTTTTTTTTCCGCGGCACCTATGGCTTCATGCAAGGATTAGTCGACTCTCTCTGCATTCGGAGATGTGGGAAGGGATCACAATGAAGATTCCGGCAAGGATTATGGCCCGCCTCGGCCTAGTCAGGCGGAGCGACGAGAGATGGAGCGTCGTCAATTGATCGGAGATGCAACAAAGATGATGCTCATTTTTGCGAAGGACCCAAAATTTGCAAAATATATGAGCGAGACTTCTTTTCAGGAAGTGCACAAGCAATGGCAGAAAACCACAACACCACCCCCGAAACCCGCTCTCAAGAAACCTTTTGCTCACAAGAAGTATTCAGAGAAGGAATTAGAAGAGGTGGTTGATGCATGGATTGTTCAGCTTTTTGACGCGCAAAACAAAGCTAAAAAGCACGGCAAAAAGCAGAAGAAGGGCACTGACTTCCCGGGTAATTTGGGGTGTCAGTTGACATTTGAAAAGGCAAAGAAATAGAAGAAGCGTGTTCGATTAGAAGAAGTACCCAGTCCTTCTTCTTCTTCTTCTTCTGACAGTTCTTCTAGCTCATCTGACTCGAGCGAGCAAGACTGCAAAGGTAAAAAGCGAAGCTAGAAACAACGCTTCGGAAAGGGCAAGAAAAAGGCAAAGAAGTCTACATCTCGCCCAGTGAGTGACACTTCTACAGAGGACTCGTCTACAGACAGTTTAGACTCTGACGACATCAACTTTTATGCAAAGAAGAAGAATTTTTATAAAGCCAACCGGTATGACTTTCTGGAAGACAAAAGCAAGAAAGTCCGAGAGTTTAAGGAAGGTGGACAGTCAATTAAATTTTACACGTTTTCGGGATATAGAGATGCTTCGAAGGCTTTGACTTTTGTACAACAGTTTGACATCGCTTTTGCGGGAGGACGCTACTCAGAGCATTCTAAGATTCGGAGAGCTGCCTCTTACTTTAAGGGGAATGCTCGAACTTGGTGGTCTACGATTCTTTTAAACAAGACTGTGCCAGTTAAATGACTGAAATTTAAGTAGCTTTTTATTTCTTCTTGGCTGACTCAAGAGTATGAACGCGATATACGAGCTGCTTGGATCCATCTTTGAATGACCAAGAAAGATACAGTGGACGCTTATTGCGAGGGATTCTGGAGCTCTTTTCTACCCGCCTCTTCATTCAAGAAGATCTCGTTCAGAGAACAGATTGGTCAGTTCACCCTTGGGTCTACCTATAGAGATCCGAGATCACTGCTTGGAACAGAAGTTAGCTTCTATTCAGAAGTTGACGAGTCATGCGAAACGGGGTTTTGCCATTCACTCTGGCAGTCTGACCTACCCCACCGATGAGGTCATGACACAACGAGTCGAACAGACTTCAACAAATCAAAGTAGAAAGAGAAAGAGCAACCCAAAAAAGAAGGATGCACGACCCAAGCTTACTCCTCAGGAGAGAGCTCGCTTCATCAGGGAGGGGAAGTGCTTTGGATGCGGGGAACATGGGCATATCTCCGCGAAGTGCCCCAAAAAGGCACAGAAAGAACAGAATGACAAGGACGACGAAAGGCCTGAGAGTTCGAGAGCAGCTGAGGAACGTGGAAGAAAAGGCAAGATGAAAAGAGGACTAGTTCCAGATTGTGTGGGTACCGATCCTGACACATTGGACGAGAGTACAAAACTTTGCCGAGCTTGGGGCAAAGTGAAAGACCAAGAAGCCCTGATCTTCTTTGATGGAGGAGCCAAGGCCAACTTCATTTCACCAAAATTGGCGGCGCGGCTCGAGATCACTCCCGATCGGATGGGACCACTTGCGGAGGGAGTTCTAGCGGCACCCGGCAGGGACATAGCCATTACACCTGTCATTGGCAAACTTCGGTTGCATTGTCAGGGGTATTTGGGGCATGAGGACTTTTACATAATGCCTTTGGAAGGTTATGATGTTCTCTTGGGAATTCCCTGGTACCACAAGAACAACGCCGTGGTCGATTATCGAGCGAGAAAAGCGACATTGACTACTTGTACTTGACATTAAACTGAAGGGCGAGTGTGTCCCTATTGTATCGGCTTCGGCCATTTCTAAATTAATGAAATCCAGTCTGTTTGTTTACTTGATCCTTATAAAAGAGTTGAGTGACGAGGATAGGACAAATATGTCTAAACTTGATAAAGAACGCCAAGATTTTCTCCACTCTCACGCCGATTGCTTCTCAGAGGGCCTACCAGGTGAGTTACCACCTGCTCGTCGTGAAGATCATACCATTGATGTGATACTTGGAAGCACACCACCGAACCGGCCACCTTACCATGTGAGCCGAGCATAGAACGAAGAGATTATGAACCAAGTGAAAGACCTCTTGGAAAAGGGTCTTGTCTAGCCTAGTACTTCAACTCGTATTGCTCTCCAGTGTTGTTGATTTTGAAGAAAGACGGATCTTGGAGAATGTGCATCGATTATAAAGCTCTCAACAAAATCACCATCAACAACAGATTTCTGATTCCTAGGATCGATGATATACTCGACAGATTACAGGGATCCTCGTGCTTTAGCAGGATTGATTTGAAGAGTGGATATCATCAGATCAGAATCGCGACGGGAGACGTCTACAAGATAGCTTTTCGGACGACTTTTGGGTTATTTGAGTTTTTGGTGATGCCTTTTGGCTTAACCAATGCTCTTGCGACATTTAACCAGATGATGGACAGGATTGTTCGAGAGTACAGGCTATTTGTTGGCACTTTCTTTGACGATATCAATGTTTTCTCCAAGATTGAGGCAGAGTATAGAGATCATCTGCTTCAAGTCTTTCAAGCATTACGAGATCACAAGTTAGTGATTAATGCAAAGAAAAGTGAATTTTTCCTACGAGAGATACACTTTTTGGGACACATTGTGTCAGCAGCAAGAGTGCAAATGGATCCGGCCAAGATAGAGACTATCCATGATTGGCCCGATTTGAACAATGTCTATGAAATTCGAAAGTTTTAAGAGGTTGCTTCCCCTTTGCATATCTTGACACAAAAAAGAGTCCCTTTCTCGTGAGGATCCACAGAGGTGATTGCCTTTCAGACATTGAAAGAGAAATTGACTACGGGACCAGTTTTGACTTTTCCGGACTTGCAGAAGTCATTTGAAGTATATTGTGATGCTTGCGGTCGTAGTCTGGGTGCGGTCTTAATCCAAGAAGGCCATGTCATTGCTTACGAGAGCCGATTGTTCTCAAGGCCGGAAATGACAACATAGATTTATGAGAAAGAGCTTTTGGCGGTTATCCATGCTCTTACTCAGTGGCGGCATTACCTACTCGGAGCGGATTTTAGTGTCTTTACAGACCATCAGAGTTTGCGCTACTTCTTGTCACAGAAGCAGCTATCGGAAAAGCAGATGCGGTGGACGAACATCTTGTCATAGTTTCTCTTCCAGATTGCTCATGTTCAGGGACAGAAGAATGTGGTGGCAGATGCTTTGTCTCGGAAGCCGTTGGTTCTGGCTATTTGCGTGATACATCATAGGAGCTTCGTGGATATGGTCGACAAATATGCCATGGATACGGATTTTGCAGACGTTTTCAGTAGCGGGATATTCCATTCGGGATGGCTACTTGATGAGAAAAACCATGTTGTGCGTTACACAACCGTTCAGGGAAAAGGGTATGACCGAATGCCAATGTCCACCTTTTACGGGTCACCGCGGCATTGCTACCACCATGAAAGGGGTAGAGAGATACTTCTTTTGGCCGAGACTCAAAAAGGATGTGGAAGAGTTTGTGAGCAGTTGCTTGGTATGCCAGAAGGTCAAGTTTGACAGGCATAAAGCACAGGGATTGTTACAACCTTTGCCCATACCCACCCGCCCATGGGAAAGTATAGCACTGGATTTCATTTTTGATCTCCCGAGAACACAGAGTGGTCACGATGGTATCTGGACTTTTATTGACAAATTTAACAAGCAAGCTCATTTCATTCCAGTGAAGAAAACAGTCAAGCCGGATCATTTAGCGAGACCGTTCATTGCCCAGATATTTAGATTACATGGCATGCTTGAGACAATAGTCTCTGACAGAGATCCCCGGTTTACGAGTTTGTTTTGGAAGGCAATTTGGGAGAACACTGGCACGCGGTTGCAGTTCTCGTCATTGTTCCACCCGCAGACTGACAGGAAATCTAAGATTGCCAATTCAGTGGTTTTAGATTTACTGAAGTCTTATACCTCGGATCAGAAGACTCAATGGGAAAAGTACCTACCTTTGGTGGAATTTGCCTACAGTAACACGATACACTGTTTGACGGGGAAGGCGCCATTTGAGTTTGTTGAAGGTGCTGCGAAGGTTCCACCCTTCCTAAGCACGAAAGATAAGATTTTTGAAGTGGATGAGTATACGCACGACTTGGACACGGCTTTTGCCAAGGTCCGCGAGGCTTTGCAGAAATCTCAAGAACGACAGAAAAAGGTAGCAGATCGCCATCGTCACGATTTGAAATTGGAGGATGATTGGGCGCTCTTACGTTTTGAAAAGGCACGCCTGAGAAAGAAGAAGGGAAAGGAGAGGCTTTTTCCAAAGCTTAGTATGCGATACTACGGTCCTTTCCAGATGTCTGAAAAGATCAATGATGTCTCCTTCCGACTGAAACTGCCTGACACTTGGAGGATTCACAATGCATTCCATGTGAGTCTCTTGAAACCTTTTAAAGGTATGTGCTCGATGAGCACAACCCGAAGTGAAAGAAAACGAGGAGATCCTTGTTCCTGAACAGATTTTGGCACATAAGGCCACAAAGAATAAAGGTAAAGTCCGAAGGTAGTTCTTGGTTAAATTCAAGAACTGTCCTGCATTGAATGCAAAGTGGATGTAGGAGGAGGACCTAGCAGATACTCCTCAGATTGTGAAACTTTACCTCGAAGCTTTTGGTTTAGCATAGTCTACTCCAAATGGAGCCCATAATTCAGCTTGGCCGGAGATCTGGTGCAGTGGGATGCACAAGAGGGGAGTTACTCCGCTCCTTTGTCAACAGATGCCTCGATTTTGATACTAGATTCACTGATGTCTCTTTGAGCTTCAAGGATACTGAGAGCTGACAGTATTCTGCTGTATGACTATGAAATGGAATTCCTGGATATGAAACTGATTTGTTCTTGACTTGTTTTTAAGTGCAGGAACTGAGAGACGAAATGACTGCAGCATTTTGGTCTACTTGATCTCGAATAGACATGGTTGCAATATGGGTTAGTCAATCGGGCATCGATGAGGTCCCGACTGGATCTAGATGCGATTGCTAGCTACATTGCCAATAAATCATGGTCTAAGATCCGAATGAATGTTGAATGTCATGTGATGTGACTGTCGATTGGTACATGTGCTAGATGTGTGTTCCTAGTACGTAGGTACTAACAGTCAGTGTTTGCTAAGAGGGTTTATGCCACATCGCTTATGCCTACTTGCTTTGTTATTTAGCCACTTAATTAGGGCTAGTCGCTTAGGCTGTCTGTTTTGCAGGCGTAATTGAGGGCGATTACAATGCTTTCAAGAGGGAGATATGTCACAAAGTGATGACGTGGCTGAAAACCCTAATTTCTGCCAGAGAAACTCTAATTGCAAAAACCCTAATTTTTGCCAGGAACCCTAATTGTCGAAGCCAAAAACCCTAAATGGCTGCAGAGATGGCTGATGTGGTTGGCCGTAGTTGTCGCAAAATAAGCATTAAATTGATGTAACCAAGAATGAATAACTGTAGCATCCATCTTACCATCATACCTACTGAAAGTCAACTTCTCTGTGACTGGGTTGTTGGAGTTCGAATTTCGGCTTGCGCCACTTGAGGAACTACCAACATCTTTGGCTGGCTTGGACTACGAGGTGAGAACATGTCGGACCAACTCTTGCATGCGTTGTTCATTGTGTGCCGCACGCTCTGCTTGTCTTTCCTCGGCTGCCAAACGATTCGCACCGTGGCGTAGATGGGGAAGGGGAAGGGTCGGGAAAGCCTCCTGGTGGGGAAAACTCTTCTTCGCCACTTCCATGCTCACCACCTCCATGCGAAGTATCCATTCCGCTTTGGGTGATGACCATACACTGTGATCTTGGTTCTTAAGTTCTCGAGGAACTTGGGTTCTTGTGGGTCTTGGGTTATGGGGTTCTTGGGGGTCTTGAGTTCTTGAGGTTCTTGAGGGTCTTGAGGTTCTTCTTTCGCTTGCAATCTGTGTTAGAGAAGGATCTTCTCTTCACCCGAGTTCTGCTCTTTTCCGCGGGTGCACCCCTTGGCGGCCTTGCGCTCACACCAAGGTTGCTTTTTCCCACCTCACGTCGATTGGCCGGTCGCTAAGTGCACGGTCGGCTCTCAACAAGTGAAAAGAGGCACAAGGGGAGGCTGGACAAGCCCTTCTTTCTTGGGTTTCTTGTCACTCTTCAAAAATACGATTAGGAATGACACGCTCAAGAGGACTTGGGTTACGTGCGACCGCGACCAGCAAAAAAAATCAGTGGTTCTTGTGGTTCTTTCCTTGAGTGATGCAGAACACTGCCAAAGCTTTGATACCAATGTAAGGTGCAGCAGAATGAATGTTGAACTTTGCTCAAGATGAGTGCTCCGAAGTGTGCTCAAGGTTCCTTTTTTTCTTATGGAAGGGAGAGCCTTCCGTTCTTTAATGAGAGAGTGCAATGGACACAAACAAAAGTGAATGGACACTGTGCGTGATAGTGTATGAGACTGAGAGATAGAGAGAGAAGAGAATACGACACCAGAGACGTTGTAAAACCCTCCTCCGAAGGCCCCACTCTCGATGGCGAGAGTGGTCTACTATTGATTGCACAATCTGGTACAAGTGTAGGTGGATGCTTAACTGATGCAAGTCTAATGGGCTGTGTCGATGTCGACGGTGGTGACGACGGGACCGAGTCGATGGCTGAAAACTGTGACTGCAGAATGCTGGCCTTGCCGCTGTTTTATGGCTGAATAAAAACGCTGCTGTATGCTGTAGGAAAACGCTGCCTGCTGCTGTAGGAAACACTGCCTTACTGCTGTAAATTATCGCCCTCTTCTGCCTTGAAAAACGCTGAAGATGCTGGCCCTCTTGAACTCCAAAAACGCTGATGCTTCTGGTCTTTAAAGCGCTGCTCTGCTGCTCCTTTATCGTTGACTGTAGGGCTGAAAACTGCTAGGTTGAAGGGCTGAAAAACGCTGGCTTTAAATGCTGAAAACGCTGGACTCTCCTTGGGGAAAATGCCAGGCTGAAGTAAAACGCTGAAGTGATGGTGGTTCTTGCTTCAGAGGGGGGAAGAGACGCCTGCTGCAATGCTTTGCTTGTTGCACTTCTTCCTCCTCTGCCAAAAAAGCTAGCGCTAGGTTTTCCTTATATATTATCTTACTGAAATTGCCCTACTCAGTTCCCAACAAAAGTAACTTAAAATAATAAGTGAAAAATGTCAAAAATAGGGAAAATAGGTTTAATGCATTGGAAAATGCTCATGATGGATTCTGTTGGATTCTGATGGTAATGCTGATGATCATGCTGTGTGCAACAAGAGGATATGCATCTACTCTAAGTGCGTGGGCATGCACGGTCTGCGAACAGACTCACAAAAGTGCCAGAACACTTTCTAAGCTAGACTGACTAGATTGACTGAACCCTTGTCATACTGTAGCTTGTCCACGGACAGATAGGGTTGGATGTGTCACGTGACATTAGGCTTTGACACGTCAGCAGTTTGTGACATCGCTCCGCTTCTCCTGAGTATTCGGAAGAAGCTTTTGATTGGAGCTCATCATGCCTCTTGTTGGCTAGGCGAATAGTGATGGCAAATTAGGTCCTACTTGCAACTATGTGGTACATCACCTCTTGCTAGATTTTCTCGAGTTCTTGTATTAGCCAGGTCCAACTGATGATCAGGAACTGACTTTGGTCAGCGCAAGATGGGCAACTAGCTTGGGCCAAAGTTGCTTGGTCCATTATCACGTTACTACCAACACAGGGTGGATTGGGTATCATAGATCTTGCTGATCAGAGCCGTGCCCTATTGGGGAAGCACATTGTTCGAGGCCTTCTTCCAGGCACTGAGCCTTGGAAGATGCTCCTTCTACATCGGACTCAGACCATAAGCCCCCCCCGACAGGTGGCTTATGGGCCCCAGAGACTAGATGGATATTAACCAAGATGAAACGTACTGACGCACTGGCCAGAGCAGAGGATGGGAGGATTGATTTACTATGAGTATTTTACGCGCATGAAAGCTCCTTCACCTGGGCCTTGCTTAGAGAGCTGCAATGTGATGAGGAACGCGCTCGCTATGGAACCCCATGGTACGTATAGAGCAGGGACACATGCTTGCTTAGGGTCCTCTAGCGGCGGACCTGACATGCAGTTTTGGGGAGTGACAGGATTTCAGTAGGCTGCTAGAGGCGATGAAGCAGAAGAGGTTAGGCCGCCTGAGGGGAGGCAGGTTTACCTTGTTGAGACAAAGCTCAAAAGTCCTCCTTCAATCGCTTCAGGTACTGTGGAGGTAAGAAGCGAGTCTTTAGATCCTCCGCGAACTCCTCCCAACTAAGCTTGAGAGGGGGAACGAGGAGAGACTCTGAATGGGTAGCCTTGTGGGCTGCTTGCTTTTTTTCCATCCACTCATCCTTCCAAGTGATGGCATCACCCGTGAGATGCATGGAAGCCAAGAGAACCTTGTTATTTTCAGACTTTTTCACAACCGCAAAATAGGACGTAAATTGATGTAACCAAGAGTAAATGACAATAGCATCCATCTTACCGTCGTACTTACTGAACGTGATCTTCTCGGGAATTGGATCATTGGTCGTCTGTGTAGCAATGGTCACCTCCGCAATGGTCTTGGCAAGATTTTCATAATTGGGCTCCGAAGAAGAGGTATCGGATCGCATTGCCAAATAGGTGATGAGATCATGCATAGTTGTCCTTTCTTGCCTATGTGCCTTGGCCTCAGCCGCCAAGCGACGTTCTTCTCGTTCCGCCGCTTCTTCACGCTCCCGTCTACGAGCCTCGGCTTTGGCCGCCAAACGGCGCTCCTCACGCTCCTTCGCTTCCACACGCTCAACACGACGTGCCCTCCTCTGCTTCCAAACGCTCTTATCGTCGAGCTTCGTCTTGCCACATCATCATCTCCATCATCATGCGCATCATAGCATCCATGGGATTTGGTGGCAAAGGAGGAGGGGTAGGGGAAGGGCTTGGAGGATCCATAGGTGGCACTTTCTTTCCTTCTTGATTGATGGAGGTATCCATACCGCTACGAGTCTTGACCATGCAAGGATTTCTCCTCTTGGTTCAAGGAATGTCGCAGACTAATCTTCGGGAGACTATCTACCCCCTCGTCGGCGCAACCCGCATGCAATACCCGATATACAATTGGTTGCTATTTTTCGATGCTCAAGGCGCACGGCACTAGGCGCAATGGCAGGCTTGCTGTTCCAAGAGTGGGAGGAGTATACACCGAAGGGCTGCCAACACAACCAAAAACACAAGAGAGAAAAAAACTTTTTGGGGATTAGCGGATTAGTGCAAAATCTTCAAAGCTTTGATACCAATGTCAGGTGCAGCGGAATTGACATGGTGAAGATATAGTTTTACACTTCCACAAAATCCTTTCCTTCTTTCCTTTCGTTAGTGAATGCTTTGTGCTTCAATGAATGTTCCTTTTATGTTCCCCTGAAGAGAGGGGCTGAGAGAATGCAATAGAGATGTGTAGAGGGAGAGCGAAAGAGAGAGAAGAGAAGAGCGACACTCAATGGGGTCCCAACCAACCCTCTCAAGGGCCCCCCACACCGTTACCGATGTGGTATTTGCTTTAGATTGCGTAAATGGAATGTATACACAATGCACACTCTACTGACTTGACGTCGACAAATCACCACGGTAACTTCTCAGGAAGAGGCACCTCCGGGGTTGATTTGATGCACCTTGGATCCTTCTCGATGTGGGAAATACGGATGACCACCACGGGCTTTGTAAAAATTCTTTTGTCAAAACTGGAAAAATTCTTTTGTCATGGCTTTGTAAAAATTCTTCTTCTTTACATAAAAGCTGCTGTCATCAGAGTGCAAACTATCTGAAGACGAGTCCTCAGTAGAACTGTCAACCACGGGGCGAGATTGAGACTTCTTTGCCTTTTTCTTGCCCTTTCCGAAGCGTTGCTTTTTGCTTCGCTTTTTGCCTTTTCTGTCTTCTTCGCTCGAGTCAGATGAGCTAGAAGAAGAAGAAGAAGAAGAAGAAGAAGAAGAACTGTGTACTCCTTCAAATCAAACACGCTTCTTCTGTTTCTTTGCCTTTTCAAATGTAGACCGACGACCCAAATAACCCAAGAAGTCAGTGCCTTTCTTCTGCTTTTTGTCGTGCTTTTTAACTTTGTTCTACGTGTCAAAAATCTGAGCAATTCATGCATCAACCACCTCTTCTAATTCTTTCTTTGTATACTTCTTGGGAGTATGAGGTTTCCTGAGAGCGGGTTTTTGGGTTGGTTTTGTGGTTTTTTGCCACTACGTGTGCACCTCATTGAAAGAGGTCTGGCTCATATATTTTGCAAATTTCGGGTCCTTCGCAAAATTAAGCATCATCTTTGTTGCATCTCCGATCAATTGACGATACTCCATCTCCTGACGCTCCGCCTGAGTAGGCCAGGCGGGCCGTACTCCTTGCCTGAATCTTCGTTGTGATCCCTTCCCGCATCTACGGATGCAGAGGGAGTCGACTGATCTTTGCCTGAAGCCATAGGTGTCGCGTAAAAGGATCGGATTTCCCGTAGGAGAGAAATCGGCCGCGCTCTGATACCACTGTAACAGACTTGGACACTCCAAGTCGAGAACTACCACGACACCACAAATAATCACTTCAAATAGTTCACAGTTCACAATTGATTCGACACTGGCACGGCGGAGTTCCGTGCCTAGAGATATTGGCCCCAAAGACTGGCGCCCCTTTCGGTATTTCTTTTTGTATTAATCTGTGTTCAAAGTAAAAGAGTGTGGGCAGGCGCTCACACTAAGACTCTGTGTCCAGATGCTCCGAGTTGTGAGAGGCCAGGTCAACCCACGTTAAAGGTTACAAAGGGATGCTAAAAGCAGAGCCCAAAAGCGGAAAATCAAAAGCATTAAAATCTTTGAAAAATAAAGCAAAGGCTCTTTTTCTCTCTTTCTCCTATGCTTTAGTAAAAATAAAGGAAAGGCTCTTTCTCTCTCTTGCTTATAAAATAAAGCAAGTTCCAAAAGCTGAGTTGCGTAGACAAAAGCAAGCCAAAAACTGCCGCTGCTTTTCCTTGCTGCCACAAAACGTGGAGGTCCGTACAGCCTACCACGTGTCAAATTTTCCGCGAATTCCGGGACTGCCGTACTCGTTAGCTTTTTAGGTCATTTCATTTCAGCCTGCTTTTCCCCGGGACTGTCCATGCACAAAAGGGGGAAAGGTGTGGGGGTATACACTGGCTGCCATGTCACCAATTTGTGACACATATGGAGATGAAGAATCTAACACCGCCCCTCAACGACATATGCGGAGTCACTGAGGAAGAAGATGCAACATGCCTATCAAATCTGGAGTGTGAAAAGAAGAAGCGCTAGCCAAACAAAAAACGACGAACCGTAGAGCACCAATGTGATGATCGAAACTAGGTCAGGCTAATCAGGTCGCACAAGGCTGGAGAGGCTGACAACAGAACAAGTCACGAAAGAGGATATACATGAGGGAAAGATGAAAGACGAGTAGGGAGCTCATCGGTGGAGGTCAACAGAAGCGAGAGAGAGCGGAAGAGGGAGAACCCCCCCTGAAACAGAGCACTTTGACACAAAAGGATAGAAGGCCAAGGTGGTAAACCGACAAACTCCGAGCTAAAAAGTCATCTCGAAGAGGAGGTGGATGAAACTAGAGGGTGAAGCCATCGACCTGTGAAGGGCTAGAGATGGCGGTGGCAGACGTCTGTCGAGAAGCCGTCCGATCCTCAGGATCTGAATCCTTTGTGTAGTCCCGCCGCCGTTTATCAAATTTTGCTGTATAATGACCTTTCTTTCCACAATAGGTACAAGTAATGTCAGGGCGAGAAGGTGTAGAGCCAGGTCCAGACTCTTCGGGAGCACTACCACCCCTACTAGATGTAGAGACCAATGCAGTAGCACCCGCAGAGGCGTCTGAGGTGGCTTGGTCCGGAATGCGCGAAGCTATCTGCTTCACAGCGGGTAAGAGCTCCTCCCAATGATAGGAGTAGGATGTGTGGAGGTAGTAAGTGACTGGAACAAGGAATCATAAGTGTTGGGAAGCTTGAGCAGCAACCGAGTTGCCATGCCCTTGGAAGAGATCTGGTAACCACAAGCTGCTAGCTCATCACAGAGCAAAAGCATGCGGGATATGAAGGCCTGGATAGTCGGAAATGATGAGACTTGTAAGTCCATGAAAGTCTTCTCCAGAGCAAGGATCCTTCCGGGTGTCTTTGCCTTGTACATGTTGTAAAGGAAACCCCATACCTCATGTGTCACAAAATGGTGACGTGGCTAACCCCAAACACACCCGAAAAGGGTTGACAAGTGGCACAGTACGGAACCCCCGCAATATGTGCTGACATGCTGACGTGGCCTATCGTATGGAATTCCCGATTTTGCGGCGAGATTCGCGACGCTGCTGACGTGGCACTGCGTACGGATTTTTGTTGAAATTATGCTGGCTGATTATAGCAGCTTTTGGGACAGTTGCTTTAATTTGAGAAGCTTTTAAGTTTAAGTGCTTTTGGGACTCTCCTTTTGGGACATCCCTTGTATCTATAAACTAGTGGGCAAGGCTTCACTTCTCAAGGCAACTGGACGCAGAGTCTAAGAGTGAGCACCTGCCCGCTCTCTTGTACGTTGAACACAGATTAATACAAAAAGAAATACCAAAAGAAGCGCAAGTCTTTGGGGCCAATACCTCTAGGCACGGAACTACACCGGGCCATGTCGACCTAATTGTGAATTGTGAACTGTTTTTGAAGTGAATCTCTGCTGTGTCGCGGTAGAATCTTGAGTTGGGGTGTCCAAGTTTGTTATAGTGGTATCAGAGCGCGACCGATTTCTCTTCTATCGGGAAATCCGATTCTTTTCTCGCGGCACTTATGGATTCCAACAAGAATCAGTCGACTTCTTCTGCATCTACGAACGTGGGAGGAGACCACAGAGAAGATTCTCATGAGCAATCAGAAGAGTATAGCCCACCTCGGCCTACTCAGTCTGAGATTGAAGAGATGGAACGTCGACAATTGGTTGACGAGGCAACAAAGCAAATGATTAAAATTGCGAAGGATCCAAAATTTGCAAAATTTTTGACTCAGCAATCCCTCATAGAAGTGCACACCTAGTGGCAGAAGGCCACAGAGCCACCCATCAAACCGGCACTCAAGAAACCTCCTTCTTCGAGGATGTTTACAGAGCAAGAATTACAAGAGGTGGACGCAAACAACAAATCCAAAAAGCACGATAAAAAGCACAAGAAAGGAACTGACTTCCCAGGTTATTTGGGTCGTCAATCTACTTTTGTATCCGCAAGAAAGCAAAAGAAGCGTGTATGATTTGAAGGACTACCCAGTTCTTCTTCTTCTTCTTCTTTTGACAGTTCTTCTAGCTCTTTTGATTCGAGCGAAGAAGACAGAAAGGCAAAAAGCGAAGCAAAAAGCAAAGCTTTGGAAAGGGCAAGAAAAAGGCAAAGAAGCCGCCCAGTTTCTGACGGTTCTACAGAGGACTCATCCTCAGACAGTTCGGACTCCGACGATCACATGTTTTATGCAAAGAAGCAGCATTTTTATAAAGCCAGCCAATATGAGTTCCTCGAAGATAAAAGCAAGAAAGTAAGAGAATTTAAAGGTGGACAGTCAATTAAGTTTGACTCTTTTTCTGGATTCCGAGATGCTCCGAGGGCTTTGGCCTCCATACAACAATTGACATAGCTTTCTCTGGAGGGCATTACTCAGAGCACTCCAAGATTAAGAGGGCTACATCTTTATTCAAGGGAAATGCGCGAACATGGTGGTCCACCCTTCTACTGAGAAAGGAAGCTCCGGTTAAATGGGTGAAATTCAAAAGGCTTTTTATTTCTTCTTGGCTCACTCGGGAGTACGAACGAGATATACGAACTACTTGGAATCATCTTCGGATGACCAAGGGAGATTCTCTGGACGCTTATTGCGAGAGATTTTGGAGCTCTTTTCTACCAGCCTCTTCATTTAAGAAGGTCTTGTTTAAAGAACAGATTGAGCGGTTTTGCTGCGGACTTCCTACAGAGATCCAGGACTACTACTTAGAACAAAAGTCAGATTCTATTCAAGAATTGATGGGTCATGTGAAACGGGGTTTTGCCATACGTTCAGGCAATCTGACTTACCCCACTGATGAGATCTTGACTCACAGAACACAACAAACTTCTAATAATGAAAGTAGAAAGAAAAAGAGTTCCCAAGAAAAGAAAGAGAAGGATTCACGACCCTGGCTCACTCTTCGAGAGAGGGCCAATTACTTCAAAGAGGGGAAGTGTTTTGGATGCGGGCAACATGGACACATCTCTGCGAAGTGCCCTAGAAAGGCACATCAAGAAAAGAATGAAGACAAGCCAGAGAGTTAGAGAGCAGTTGAGGAACGTGGCAGAAAAGGCAAGATGAAAGCACGACTGGTTCCAGATTGCATGGGTACTGACCCAAGCACGATTGATGAAAGTACAGAACTTTGTCGAGCTTGGGGTAAAGTGAAAGATCAAGAAGCCCTGATTTTCTTTGATGGAGGAGCCAAGGCCAACTTCATTTCACCTGAATTGGTGGCGTGGCTCAAGATTACTCCCGATCGGATGGGACCACAAGCAGAGGCAGTTCTAGCGGCGCCCGAACGGGGCATAGCCATTTCACCTGTCATTGGCAAACTTCGGTTGCATTGTCAGGGGTGTTTGGGGCACGAGGACTTCTACATAATGCCCTTGGAAGGTTGTGATGTCCTCCTTGGAGTCCCTTGGTACCATAAGAACAACGCCGTGGTCGATTATCGGGCGAAGAAAGCGACATTGACAAATGAAAAGGGCCAAAAAATTGTACTTGATGTGAAATTAAAGGGCGAGCTTGTCCCTATTGTATCGGCTTTGGCCGTTTCTAAATTAATAAAATCCAGTCTGTTTGTTTACTTTTTTTTTAAAGAAAAAGATCCTTCTATTAGTTAATGAAACTGCCCATAGGGCTACAACCTCCTCTACAAGAGAGGACTACAACAATCATGATGGGGAGACTCTCCCAATGAAAAAACAACATATGTACAATGAGGCTAGATTAGGGGATGGGAGGAGGGAAGAGCCACACAGGTGGATGGTAGTGCCATCTGAGCACACCCTAGACCATAGTGAAGAATGGCCCAGGACGCCAAAAGTCGAAGGAAAGCCTCTCTGCGCTCCCGCATGCAGTCGGAACTTCCTTGGAGTCTCTCGAACTGTCCTCTAAGAGTATGAACCAGCTCAAGCCAAAGATCCCGAACAGTCTCTGCTGGTGGCACAGGGCGAGCCTCGAAGATGCGGAAGCAGCGGGCCCGCCAGATGAACCAAAGTGTCAGGCCACTGATGAGATCCCAACACACCTCTCTCTCACTGCACCACTCCTGTGGAGTGGCAGGCTAGAGTGTAGGTCGCCCTCCTTGCATCACTATCATCCTGCTGGTGGATGATAGCTCAAACTCAAGTGCCAGGCCCGTGAGAGTGGACCAAGCAGCTGCCCCCCAAGTGTACTGCCGAGCCATGGAAAGAGCGGTCATCAGCGGAAGAACACGAAGCCACACCTGCTATGCCAAGGGACAGTCCCAAAGACAGTGACGCTGACTCTCCACAAGATGGTCACAAGCTGTGCATGCGGACGAGAGGCCACTATGCACCAGCCAGCTCCCAACTGCTGTAGCTCTGTGTGCGACCAGCCACTGAAACAAGGTGACTCGCCTCGGTAGTCTGGAGTCCCACAATCTCTCCCAAAAAGCTGCCAAGAACTCAGCTATGAGAACCTCCTCCTGCCAATGAGGTGCTGCAGTAGGGCGAGCCTCTCTGTGTGCTGCCAGTATGTGACGTCCCAGTCAAACAGTGTACTGAAAGAAAGGGACTCCTAGGTGGTCTGCAGAAGAGAAGGGGTCCCTCCAAATCCACTCTCCAGGATCCCACTGTACTCGTGCCAGTGGACAACACTCCCAAGCCCACAGTCTCCAGTGTCCAGTCGCAAGAGCAGCTAGGTCAGAATTGATGACACAGGTCCTCCCACAGATGCCCACCACTCGGATCCTCTGAAAACAGCACTCTGCCACCTGTGGGGCCTCTACTGCAACTCGCTGTAAGCGTCCCTCACCCTGTAGCTCGAAAAACAGGGAGGGAATAGTCTCTTAGCAAGCCCGAATAGAGATAAGAACCTCCAGTCGCGTGAAGGCTCCTATCCATCTGGGCGCTGATGACTCAAGAGGCGTGAGCCACTCAACTGGTACTGCCTCTGAGATGTCCTGGCACATGCTCTGCAACCATCTCATGCCCTGTAGCTGAAAACCCTGTAGCTCCTCTGACAAGCTTGAAAAATGTAACTGGCCACCTAAAGAGCGTGCTGGACCCGCTGCCATGGAACCCCAGGAAACATGAGGCCGACTACCAACCAAGTGACCTCTCTGAGTGCTAACCATGGGGTTCCAAACAAGGGGCTGTCGTAGGCACCCCTCCGTGCAAGTAGGCTGACACTGCTCTAGGCCTCTCCAAAAGTGCTCCCAAGATTGTAGCAACCCCATAGCGAAGTGATCTTCCAGTCTCCTGCTCAAACAAACTCTACGCATCTCTGTGAAGATCCATCTGGTCGAAGGTTTCCAGGGGCCTCCTGCCTAAGGCACCCTAGCACGAAGCCGCTGTAACAAGAACTCCTGCCAGGGCTCCTCACTTGGAAGAAGACCTCGGACGATGGACTTCCCAAGAAGGGCTCTACTTTGCTTTGCTGGGTCTATGATCCCAAGCCCTCCCTGGGAACAAGGAAGAACGATGACCTGCCAAGCCACTTTGGCCCGGGCTGTCAGAGTGTCTCGCCCTGAGCAAAGGAAATTCCTGATCAGCCGCTCTACCTGGCTGATACAAGAAGTCGAGAAGATCCAGCAAGAAGTGATGTACCACATAGTAGCCAACAGCACCTGGTTGGCCACTACAACTCTGCCAACCAAAGAAAGTCGTGCGGAGCTCCAATGTAACAACTTCGTCCTGATAGACAAGAGGAGGGGAGCAATCTGCTGCTCGGGAGACAAGTCCAAACCAACCTGATAGCCCAAGTACCGAACTGCAGTCCCTGGAGGAATCCACTTGAAACCCTCGCCTGGCATCCAGTCGGGCACAGGAGCACTACCAATCGAGAAAGACACTGTCTTTCTCTAGTTGATCAGTGTGCCAGATGCACAACAGAAGGTCTCAAGAGCCTGCTCACACCTGTGAAGGTTGGCCTCCTGGCCATCCAAGTACAAGGCTGAGTCATCAGCAAACTCAGCGTCCAGTAGCTCATCTCCCCGAATAGGGAGTGCTAAGCCCCGTAAACCAACCTGTTGCGACACCAAAAACTTGCTCATCGCCTCAGCATAGAACAGAAAGAGGAAGGGGGCAAGAGGGCAGCCTTATTTGACCGAACGTGTGAGCATGAAACGATCACCTCTACCTCCTGACAAAAGTACCCGACTGTGTGCCCATCTGTATAAAGCTGACACCCCTCTGATCCAACCATCTGAGAAGCCCATCCTGCGTAGAGTGCCCTCTAGAAAGTCCCAGTCACCTCTGTCGTAGGCCTTCTCAAAATCGAGAAGGAGAATCACTTGATTGTCACCACGGAGCCGCGCAAGGGCAGAAGCCTCCCAAAAAGTAAAGATGTTGTCAAGGATACTGCGCTCCTTGACAAAACTTGTCTGAGTCCCATGTATAAGTCTCTCTAGAGGTGGCTGGATCCTCAAACTCAGAGCCTTGGCAAGAATTTTGTAGGCTAAGTTGAGGATGGTGATGGGGCGCCATTGTCGAATCTCATCCAAGGAGCCACCCTCCTTGGGAATGAGGTAGATCAGACCCTCACTCATGCTGTCAGGCATCTCTCCTGCATGCAAGATGTACTGAAAAGCACTACAGAGATCTGGGACAAGCAAGTCCCAGTACTCGAAGAAAAAACTGGGAGTCAAGCCATCCTCACCTGGACAGCTACCACGGGGGAGTGCACTAAGAGCCGTGTACAACTCCTCAAGCTGAAGTGGCAGCTCAAGCCTCTGACCCATCTCCTCAGTCACAAGGCAAGGCATCTGTGCCCACACCTACTCCCTGCATGCATCCTGACGCTCTGACTGAGGCTCTGCAGACAGTAACTCACGGTAGAAGTCAGTAGTAACTGCATACATGTCCCCTGGCTCTGAAGCAACTGACCCGTCGGGCCTCCTCAACTGACTGACCTTGGTATACGTATGCCGAGGTCCCACTGCCTCGAAGAAAGCACTAGTCACTCTGTCACCCACTTGTGTCCACTGAGATGCCTGTCGATGGAAAGTAAACTCATGGTGCCGCTCCTCTGTGCTAACAAGCTCTTGGCGAGCCTGCTGTAGCTGCTCCTCCAACCAAGGACTGTCAGGATGCTGCTCCTGCATCCTCTGCAAGGAAGCAACGCCCCGTCTGAGACGCTGCTCCTCCTCTCTCACTGCAGCCAGGCGAGCCAAAGACTCCTGGAGAAAGACACGACTAATCTGAGCTAGTCCTGAGGCCACTCTGTCAGCAGGAGAATCCTGCATGTCTAAGCTCTCTGTCCAGAGAGCCTCTACTCGCTCCCTGAGTGCAGAGTCCAGCAAGACCCTCTCAGGGATGCGAAGCATCGTGCTCCCCCTCCTCTGTCTGTTTGCCACTGTGAGGATCACTGGTGCATGGTCCGAGAAGGAAGTCCCTGCGAGAATGCCAACTGTCCCATCCAAGTCACTAAAATGGTCACTATTGTAGAAGCGATCTATCCGCGATAAATTCACTCCTCCCACTCTAGAGTCTGAACGAGAGAAGGCCAGGCTGTCTGGGAGCCTCACAAAACTAGAGTGCTGCCACACATCCGAGACCCTCAAAACCTCTCCCGAGCTGTCAGCTCAACTCCATGCATAGTAGCATAGCTACCACCAATCCTGTCAGAAGGGTCCTCCAACATGTTGAAGTCACCCCCTATGCACCAATGTTCTGCCTGCGGCAGAGACTCAACAATCTGTGACCAAAACTCTGCTCGTGCACTCGCCACATTGGGCGCATATATGTCCAGGAAGCCCACAAGGAAACCCTGAACCTGCATAGTGATCCACTGAGCCCTGCCTGGCACAATAATCCCTCTGTCCACAATGGCTTGCTGCAAAGAATCCGCATAGTCATACATACCCCACCCTGGATGCCTCCAGGTCCAAAAGCAGCTGACCAAAAAGTATCATATCGTCCACGCAAGAGCTGACCACAACGTCTAATGCGGCTCTCACACAGATGATGCTCCTGTAGCATAAGGAGACCAGTCTCTCCTCCCACAAGGCAGCGCTGAAGATCCTGACGCAGTCGGCCCCGTTGACGCTGAAACTGGGGCCCAACAAGTCCCTGCACGTTCCATGAGACGATCCTCATGGGGAGCGAGAGAGAACAGATGCTTCCGCAGCAGCTAAACATGCTATCTTCGAGGCTAGCACGGATGGGGAGTAATTCGCATCCGAGCGTCCTCTAGATAGGCGTGACTGCACTGAGTGCCTAACACAAGCCCAAGTACAACGAGCCGTACGTAAAGCAACCTCCTCTGTCCAGGAGTCCTCATGAATGTGTACATAGCATGGCAAGCACTGCGTATCAGCAAAGAAGTGAACCACAATGTGTCTACATCCTGCTGTATCTAGAGGGGTTACCGCAAACTTGGCCAATGGCCACAAAGTCTGAAGCATGTCTGTAACTCCTAGGTCTCCCATGTGGTGAGAGAACTCTAGGACCTGTGTATGAAACCACTCCAATACTGAGTGAAGAGTCCACTTAGTCTGGTCCCTGCCGCAAAGGGAAAAGAGAAGCCAACCACTAAGTCCAAGGTCTCTATCCCCCTAGCTGCAAGGAACAGAACATGAACCCTGAAGCAGGCTGGCTCATGGTCTGCTGAGGGGTCGCCGAGAAAACGTGTCGTAGTCAAAGAAGTCCCATCGGCGTCGAATGTTGAAGCTCGTCAGATAACGAGGGACTGCTGCAAAGGGAGACGTCTGTACATGTAGGGGGGGTTGCAAGAAAGACTGTCCCTCTCTCGCCAAGCGACTCGTGGCAAAGGCGTTTCCAAGAGATCTCCTAGCAGCTGGAGATGGCCCTGCCCCCTAGGTTGACTGTGGAACTAGAGCGGGAGGGGGGGGGGGGGGGGGGGGGGTGTAGGAGCAGGGGGAAGAGGGGCGTGGTGAAGCGGCAGAGGTAGAGGGGCGAGGGGAAGAGGCGGCGGGAGCAAGAGGCCGGGGGGGGGGATGATGAGGAGGAGGGGAACTCTAGGGGAGGAGGGGCTGTTGAGGGTGAAGCTGAGGTGGGGGCTAGAGCAGGGACCTCCTCTTGCTCAAGAGGACCGAAACGGTTCCCCGTGGGAACCCACTGCTGCTAGGCAGGCGCTTGAGGAGCACTCTGAGTGCCACGCTGTCGCTGTGGCCCTTGCCGTCATCGACCACGAACCTGGTGCCATCCCTCCTCCACTGGACTCCGTTGAAGCCCCAGGTTCGGAGGGTGGCTCTGCATGAGTGCTGTGTGTCTTTGCCTGTGGTGGTTGCTGGCCAGCCCTTGCAGGCTGGGGCTGAGTCTGTGGTGTAGGTCGAGGCCTCCTCCGTGGACAGGCCTCCGCAAGATGGCCCATCTGTCGACAAATGAAGCACTGGTTCGGGAGACCCGAATAATCCACGCTTTGTCTAAACCAACCCCCACTCACCCGAGGCAGAAGAATGACCTTCGGGAGAGTGTGAGTGTCCCTAACCAGAACGCAAACTGAGGGAATGCCGGCCTCCTTTGCAGCTCCTGAGGTTGCCGTGCGAGGTGTCTCCAGGACAGTCCCAATTGCTAAGCCTATCCTGGACAAAAGTGGTAGGTACTCCCCCCGTAAACCAGGAAAGCAGACGGAGATGGGGATGTCTGCCTCCTCTACCAGAACATTTAAAGCAGGGTCAAAACCATGTCTCCACTGTCGAAAGTGGGCTCGAGCTGCTCGGATGGTCAATGGACTCATGGCGATGACCTTGGACGCCATCTCGGGAGTCTCAAACTCGATCTGGTAGTAGCCTCGTCCGAGGATCTGAACGTCCAAGATCTTGCCCACCTCTACGAGAAGGCGGGCCTGGAGAAGATCACGCAACTCTCCTCTGTTGGGTCTGGTACCGAGAATCTTGCAGATGACAGAAATCGCCTGCAGGCGCTCTACCTCTGCGGCAAGGCTCGCTTGCTCTGTCGGTGATAGAGCAAGTCGAATGGTGGGCTCAGCGGGGTCGGACGAAGGGGCTGCAATGGAGTCCTTCTGTGGCGGAGGTTGAGCCCCCATCTGTGTCTACTGCTCTGGCGGAGAAAGAGTGGGTAAAGCAATTTTTCTGCAAAGGGACCCCGGCAAGCACTGTCGAAGAACCAGCACTGCAAAAGCCAATCGACAGAAGAACCACGGCGTGAGAAAAAAAGGCAGAACGAAATGAGCCACGGGTGGGGGGGGGGGGGGGGGGGGGGGGGGGGGGGGGGGGGGGGGTTTAGTGAGTGAAGAGAGGTGGGGGAGGGCGGGACAGGGAGTGCAGCGAGGCAAGGGAGAGGGCAGCGGGCAACGCAGGGCAGCCAGCAACGGGGGCCGAGGGCAGGCGGGCAGGAGCAGGGGCAGCGCAGTGGGCAGCGGGGGCTGAGGGCGGGCGGCGGGCAGGGGCAGGGCAGCGCAGTGCGTAGCGGGGACTGAGGGAGGGCGCAGGAGGGAAATAGGCGAGGGGGGGGGGGGGGGGGGGGTTTAGCGCTAGGGAAGAGATGATGCGAGGGGGGGAGCGGTGGCAGCAACGAGTGTCCTTTGTCTGTTTGTTTACTTGATCTATTTGAAAGAGTTAAATGATCAACACATGACGAATATGTCTGAACTTGATAAAGAATGCCAAGATTTTCTCTACACTCATGCCGATTGCTTTTCTGAGGGCCTGCTAGGCGAGTTGCCACCATCTCGTCCTGAGGATCATACTATTGATCTGATACTTGGAAGCACATCACCGAACCGACCACCTTACCATTTAAGCCGAGCCCAGAATAAAGAGATTATCAACCAAGTGAAAGAACTCTTGGTAAAGGGTCTTATCTAGCCGAGTACTTCACCCTACTGCTCTCCGGTGTTGTTGGTTTTAAAGAAAGACGGATCTTCGAGAATGTGCATTGATTATAGAGCTCTCAATAAAATCACCATCAAGAATAGATTTCCGATTCTGAGCATCAATGATATTCTTGACCGACTACAGGGATGCTCTTGTTTCAGCATGATTGACTTGAAGAGTGGATATCATCAGATCCAAATCGCGCCGGGAGATGTCTACAAGACAGCTTTTGGGATGAGCTTCGGTTTATATGAATTTTTGGTGATGCCTTTTGGCCTTACCAATGCTGGAGCGACTTTTAACCGAATGATGGATAGGATTTTCAGAGAGTACAGATCTTTTGTTGGCACTTTCTTTGATGACGTTATAGTCTTCTCCAAGGATGATGCAAAACATAGACAACATTTGCAACAGGTCTTTCAGGAACTGCGAGATCACAAGTTAGTAATCAATGCTAAGAAGAGTGAATTTTTCTTACCGGAGATACACTTTTGGGGACACATCGTCTCAGCATCAGGAGTACAGATGGACCCGGCCAAGATTGAGACTATACGTGATTGGCCCGATTTGAAGAATGTCCATGACGTTAGAAACTTCTTGGGCTTATGTTCTTACTACCCGCGGATCATTAGAAAGTTCGCAGAGGTTGCTTCCCCTTTGCATATCTTGACACAGAAAGGAGTCCCTTTATCTTGGGGACCCACAGAGGTGACTGCCTTTCAGACTTTGAAAGAGAAATTGACTACAAGACCAGTTTTGACTTTGCCCGACTTGCAGAAGTCATTCGAAGTATATTGTGATGCTTGTGGTCGTAGTCTGGGTGCGGTCTTTTAATGCAAGAAGGCCATGTCATTGCCTATGAGAGCCGATTGTTATCCATGCGGTTAACAATCGGCTAGAATTGACAGCACAGATTTATGAGAAAGAGATTTTGGCGGTTATCCATGCTCTTACTTAGTGGCGACATTACCTACTCGGAGCCGATTTTACGGTCTTCACTGATCATCAGAGCTTACGCTACTTCTTTTCATAGAAGCAACTTTTGGAAAAGCAGATGTGGTGGGCTAACATCTTGTCACAGTTTCACTTTGAGATTGTCCATGTGCAAGGACAGAAGAACTTGGTGGCAGATATTTTGTCCTGGAAGCCGTTAGTCTTGGCTAATTCCGCGATTCACCATAGATGATTCGAGGACATGGTCGATCAGTACGCCACATATCCAAATTTTTTTGATGTATTCAGTCGAATACAGAATGGGGAGGTAGTAGCGGGATATTCCATACGGGATGGCTACTTGATGAAGAAAACGATGGTGTTCATTACACAACCGTTGAGGGAAAAGGTTCTAACCGAATGTCACTGACCACCATTTACGGGTTACCGCGGCATTGACACCACCTTGAAAGGTGTTGAGCGATACTTCTTTAGGCTGAAACTCAAGAAGGACGTGGACGATTTTGTACGTAGTTGCTTGGTATGCCAGAAGGTCAAGTTTGACAGGCATAAAGCACAAGGATTGTTACAACCTTTACCCATTCCCACCCGCCCCTGACAAAGTATTGCTATGGATTTCATTTTTGATCTCCCGAAGACACAGAGTGGGCATGATGGTATCTGGACTGTTATTGACAGATTTAGCAAGCAAGCTCATTTCATTCCAGTGAAGAAAACAGTCAAGCCGGATCATTTAGCGAGACTGTTCATTGCCCAGATATTCAGATTACATGGCATGCTTGAGACAATAGTCTCTGACAGAGATCTCCGGTTTACGAGTTTGTTTAGGAAGGCTATTTGGGAGAACATTGGCACACGGTTGCAGTTCTCGTCATCTTTCCGCCCGCAGACAGATGAGCAATCTGAGATTGCAAATTCAGTCGTACTGGATTTATTGAAGTTTTACCTTTCTAATCAAAAGACTTAATGGGAAAAGGTTTTGCCCTTGGTGGAATTTTCCTACAATAACACGATCCACTCTTCGACAGGGAAGGCGCCATTTGAGATTATTGAAGGTGCTACGAAGGTTCCACCCTTCCTAAGCATGAAAGATAAGATTTTTGAAGCCGACCAGTACACGAGGGACTTGGACACTGCTTTTACAAAGGTTCGGGAGGCTTTAGCGAAATCTCAAGAAAGACACAAGAAGGCAACAGATCGACACTGTCACGATTTGAAATTAAAAGAAGACAATTGGGTGCTCTTACGTATTGAAAAAACATGCCTGAGAAAGAAAAAGGAAAAAGAGTGGCTTTTCCCAAAGCTTGAATGAGATACTATGGACCTTTCCAGATAAAAGAAAAGATAAATGATGTCTCCTTCAGACTGAAGCTGCCCGATACTTGGAGAATTCACAATGCTTTTCATGTGAGTCTCTTGAAGCCTTTTAAAGGCGATGTGCCCGATTATGGGGAGCCAGATGAGCAACCCGAAGTGGAGGAAAGTGAGGAGATACTCGTTCTAGAACAGATACTGACACATAAAGATAGAAAGATTAAAGGTAAAGGGATTAGGCGGTTCTTGGTTAAATTCAAGAACTATCCTGCATTGAATGCGAAGTGGATGGAGGAGGAGGACCTAGCAGATACTCCTCAGATTGTGGAACTTTACCTTGAAGCATTCGGTTTAGCATAGTCTACTCCGATAGAACCCCGATTTTAGCATGGTTGAATCTAATACAACGGGCATGCACAAGAGGGGAGTCACTCCGCTCCTTTGTCAATAGATTACCCTGATTTTTGATATAGAGTCACTGATGTCTCTTTGGGTTTCAAGGATACTGCTGGGCTGATAGTATTTGCTGTCTGACTTTATGAACTAGAATTCCCGAAAATGAAAATGATACTGATCGATTTGTACTTGACTTGTTTGAGTGTAGGAACTGAAAGACGAAATGACTGCAGCATTTCAGTCTCATAAATCTCTATAGACATGATTGCAATATGGATTATTTAATCGGGCATCTGTGAGGTCCCGACTGGATCTAGATGCGATTGCTAAATACGTTGCAGATCAATCATGGTCTGAGATTTGGAATGAATTTGAATGTGATTTTTCATGTGATGTCCTGTGATGTCAAGACTCAAGTGTGTCCTGTGATGTGATTGTCGATTGGTACATATGCTAGATGTGTTGTGCCTAGTACGTCGGTACTAACAGTCAGTGTCTGCTAAGACAGTTGATGGCCTCTGTCTGTTTTGGAGACGTAATCGTGGGCGATTACAATGCTTTCAAGAGGGGGGTATGTCACAAAATGGTGATGTGGCTAACCCCGAACACACCCGAAAAGGGCTGACACGTGGCACAGTACGGAACCCCCGCAATATGCGCTGACATGTTGACGCGGCCTACCGTACGGAATTCCGGATTTTGCGACGCTGTTGACGTGCACTGCGTACGGATTTTTGCTGAAATTATGCTAGCTGATTATAGCAGCTTTTGGGACAATTGCCTTAATTTGAGAAGATTTTAAGTTTAAGTGCTTTTGGGGTATCCCTTGTATCCATAAATTAATGGGCAAGGCTTCACTTCTCAGGGCATCTGGATGTAGAGTTTGAGAGTGAGCACCTGCCTGCTCTCTTGTACTTTGAAATTAGATTAATACAAAAAGAAATACCGAAAGGGGCGCCAGTCTGGCGCCAATACCTCTAGGCACTGAACTACGCCGGGCCGTGTCGACCTAATAGTGAATTGTGAAGGAAAGATGGGCATGGTTGGGAGTGTTGCCATAGGTACAGACAAAAATCACCAGAGAAGTCTTGTGTGTAAAATCAGAAGCAAAGATGAGGTTAGGATTGGAAAACCATGCCGGATAGAACGCCAAAAGACCGTGAAGTAGAGGGTAAGTGATGGTAGAGACAAGGGAAACCCGAAGGGATGCCAATGAAGCAAAGTCGAGGTGCTGTCCTTACCTGAAATCGCAGCAAAAGAGAGCGTGACCGTGAGAAACGCCGGGGTTTGAGCAAAATGCCAGGTGATGAACACTGGATGCCGAGGTTGGTAGGTGAGGGTTGTAAATGCACACCAAAATAGGCTGAAAATAAGCAGGCAGGTGGTCGGGAAATCGCCGGCAAAGTCACATGATGGTTCAACTGCTAAGCGGGAAAACCAAGGGGCAAGGAGCGGGGCTCCGGCTGTCCAAGATCGGCAAGAAGGAAACGCTGAAGTGAAGGTTAGAAAAAGCTGGTCCAATGGTGTTTTGGCTGCCACAAAAAACGCAAGAACGGCTGGCTGCTGTCCTGCCCAAAAAACGCTAGATCCACAGGCTGGCTGAAAAACAGAGATGCAAGAGAGTCTCTCCTATCATAGATATGATAAAAATCTAATATCTAACCAACCCAAATGATTTTCTTACATTAAACTCATTATTTAATGTGGGAGAATAAACGAGAACAAGGGTAAGAATATAGACATGTGCTTTCAAGTCTATCTCGACACGGGGCCAATGGTAAAGGAGCCCAAATGAGAGATGGTCTGTCAAAGAGCAAGGCTAACCAATGGAGCTTAAAAGACCTTAGGGTTAGCTTCATTGAAGACCTCCAAAGGTTAGTGTTAAAAGTCCTTTGATCTTAGGTAAGCTAGCGTTGAGCTTGAGGTGCTTGTCGTGCTTGTTGACTAAGGTTTGTTGTGCTTGATGACTAAGGTGCTTGTCGTGCTTTGCCGACTAGGAAGCCTTAGATGCTTGTGGAAACACTACCCAAGATTCAGGTGCTTTGTCATGCTTGCTGGCTAAGGTGCTTGGGGGTAAGATGTTCAAAAATTCAAATGAGAGATGGCCTGTCAAAGAGCAAGGCTAACCAATGGAGCTTAAAAGACCTTAGGGTTAGCTTTATTGAAGACCTCCAAAGGTTGGTGTTAAAAGTCCTTTGACCTTAGGTAAGCTAGGGCTGAGCTTGAGGTGGGAACTCGGCCCAAGCTTGAGGTGCTTGTCGTGCTTGCTGACTAAGGTTTGTCGTGCTTGATGACTAAGGTGCTTGAGATGCTTGTCGTGCTTAATGACAAAGATGCTTGAGGTGCTTGTCGTGCTTGATGACGAAGGTGCTTGAGGTGCTTGTCATGCTTGATGATGAAGGTGCTTGAGGTGCTTGTTGTGCTTGATGACTAAGATGCTTGAGGTGCTTGTCGTGCTTGTCGACTAGGGAGCTTGAGATGGTTGTGGGAACACTACCCAAGCTTGAGGTGCTTTGTCATGCTTGCTGACTAAGATGCTTGGGGGTAAGGTGTCCAAAAAGTCAAATCCCATCCCTACAAGAGAGTGAGCGAGTCCTAAAGCTAGGGGGATGAGAGAGAACACACACACCCTCACACAAGGCAAGCTTGGTACAAAGAAAGCAAAAAGGACACTTGTCAAGCTCCTCCTCATGTTGCTCTCATGGTGTGCCTAAAGCCTATTAGTTGGCCTTTCAAGGGGTTCAATAATAATTTAATGGATTTAATTAATTGTTTTTGCAAAGGGGAAAGGGGACACTTGTCCCAAGACTACCCTTATTGCTGGTAATGCATCTTGCATATGATTGGCCAGTTTTGCAAGGGTCCAATGAGCTTCAAGCTTGTGCTACAAGGGAGGGTCGACCAAAGCAAGCTAGGGGGTTGCTTGAGGGGTATACTCTCCCCTCCGCCACCCACACACACACACTCTCATTGTGTGAAGTGCAAAGTGCAAGAGCTCCATCTCCTTCTCCAAGCTAGTAGAGAAGTGGAGAGCCTACACCAACACTCTTGGCTATGGAATGCAAATCCAACCAAGAGCTATGCTTCAATGCTTAAGCTTGCCATCTTCTCCATCTTCATTACTATGCTATTATGTATGCTAACAAGAAGAGTGATGATAAGTGAGGAACTAATTCTTTCTCCTATGAAATGTTTCTTCTTCTCTTCCCTACCCTCATTTCCCGCTAGCTCTCTCCACCTTCGAAGGTGTTTGAGGCCTTGGAATTGAAGCTTGGGATAGTTAATGCTTTTTGCAAAGTTTATGTTATGCTCATGATGCATGAAGCTTTCCATCTTCATTGCATCACCTAGGTCACAAGGAACACAAAGATTGTATTGTATCAAGTCTCTCTTAATGGGAGAATCTATAATACAAATGCCTATTGGAGAGGGGACCGGCTCCACATAAATCCGGTCCTCAACTATCGTCATGTTCTCTAAACTCTCTCTCTTGCAAAAGTATTGTTCATGCCAAGTTAATTAAGTACTATGTTTATGTTGCTACCATCAATTAAGTTCACCCTCTATGCTCACAAAGTAATACCACCAAAAATGCTTTCTCTAATTTTCCTATTTCCACTACTTTCAAAGTTATAGGCCATTTTCATTACATCTCCTGCAAAAAACGCGAGGCCAAGGATGGGGAAAAACGCAAGGCAGAGGAGAGGGCAGGTGGTGGTGGCGATGAGGCAGAGGGAGGGAGGGGCGCTAGCAAAGGGTGCAGAAGAAATGCCGTCCACCAAAAACGCAAGGGCTGAGAGCAAAAGTGTTGGGTCCCAAAAAAAGATGCTGATGGAGAAGAGGTGATTCTTTGTGATAGAAATCTCTGCAGAGTTCTCGTAGGTGTTGGCGATGGCAGATCCAAGCCTAGAGCTCTGATACCATGTTAGAGTGAGCAGCTGTCACACAAGACGGGACCAGGTGCCAGTAGAAAAGAACAAACTGAACAACTTTAAGCACTTCAAACAAAAACTAAACTGAAAGAGATGTATGACACGAGACGGAGAGTGGTGAAGTTCCACCCCAAGAGAGCACTGGCCCAAAACGTTGGCGCCCCTTTCGGTATTTCTTTATTGTTACTGATTCGCAAAGTACAATAGCCGGGGAGCAGCTCCTTTGCAACCTGCGCGCTGAAGAGTGCTAGAGAGGGCCCCCAAGGCTCATATTTAAAGGCCCAAAGCCTAAAAGCATCAAATATGAAAAGCTAACCCCAAAAAAACACTTTCCTAAAATTTCGTAGAAAAATCCGCCACGAATTGCAAAACGTTTGTACAGGTGCCGCGTCATCATATTTTGGTGTGCAAAGTCTTCTAAGTGTATTTTTAGCTTTATTTTTAATGCCTTTATGTCACTTGGGCCCCATCGGATGGGATCTCGTAAGTTGGTGGGAACTCTTGTTTAAAAAATAGGCCATTCGTAAAGACTTTGTAAGTTTGTAAAATTCTTCTTCTTCTGCTGCTGCTTCTTCTTAGGGTTTTGGCCCCTTGGCCGGGATTTGAAGGTTGGCTCCGTTCTTTAGTGACTTGACACGTCAGCAGCTTGTGTGTGTGTCAGAGAGAGAGAGAGAGAGAGAGAGAGAGAGAGAGAGAGAGAGAGAGAGAGAGAGAGAGAGAGAGAGAGAGAGAGAGAGAGAGAGAGAGAGAGAGAGAGAGAGAGAGAGAGAGAGAGAGAGAGAGAGAGAGAGAGAAACGAAATGTTATATTAACGTCTTCAAAAGGCCAAAGTGACCTATGAGACCAGAAAGTTACAATGCGGTGTATCTTATACAAAGTCAGATTAACAAAATAAATTAAGCTAGGATAACAAGATATAAATACTGTGGAATCTTAAGCTAAGCTGATAGGTGTGAAAGGTGAAAGGCGTGAAATGTGGGAACTAAGCAGTACAATGTGTAGATAGTATGGGAGGGAAGTAGAGATCCATCTTCATTTGCACTCTGGATGACAAAAAAGTATGGCTCGATTCCTTTGATGTATCCTCCTTCGAAACTGTGTAACTCCTCTTCTCCATCGGGGTCGTCTAGATCTCCCTAGCTCCAATGCTCGGTCTATGAGAATGCCAGTAGTGCGGGCAGACCTCTCCACTGTTGGCCGCTCCTCTGTCTGTTCTTCTGGGTGTACAATATCTAGTGGACAGAAATCTGAGAGAGAGAGAGAGAGAGAGAGAGAGAGAGAGAGAGAGAGAGAGAGAGAGAGAGAGAGAGAGAGAGAGAGAGAGAGAGAGAGAGAGAGAGAGAGAATGGCGATGGACACACAAGAGATAGATGGAAAAGGCTGGCAAGCCCCAATAACTTTTGATGGAAACACTGCTGTGTACAAGACAAGATGGCAAGATGAATGGGAGAGTGCATCCCTCCCTCCTATATATAGGAGAATCGGGAGTAGGTAGGGCATACCAGAAACCCCAACGACAATGCACAAAAAATACCCATGAATATGGAAAAAATGGAAAAGAGCCAGAATGTGTCCGGCCGGGCAAAGTGTTGAGCAAAACCCTGAATGTGCCTGAAGATCCTTGTCCACCAGCAAGTGTACGGGTGGCCAACCCACAACGAAGAGCCCGTGCACGTGATGTGTGTGAAGCCTGTAGGCAGGGTGCGAAGCATCTAGAGATGAAGAATCTAACATCTTTCTCTCCAGAGGGGATCTTCACTTGGGGAACAACAACCGAATCAACTATTTCAAGTATGGCCCTCGGATATGGAGCGGAGCCTGGGAGCTTGAACATCAGGCTTTACACTGAGTAGCCTTGGTAGTACGCCCTATCTGACGTTGCGAGTTTAACTGCGCCTCAAGAGCGCAACTTGAGGTGGAAGCTTGTGAGCAATCTTACTTTGTGGTTTATTTGGCGAGCCAGATGTCACAAGGTTTTTGAGGGGCGACAAAGACTCCAGCGGTGGCTGTCAGAGCACTCTAGCTAGAGGTGATCCACACTCTTCGAGGCCAGTATGACCGCGTGCAAGGCTCCTCCAACCAGGCGGAGCAATGACCGCAGGCTTTTCACCGTTTCTGGCACGCGGGTCCCTTCTATTCCATCCAGCTAGGAGGGATGCGATGGCACTATAGTTGAAAGGGGTCTGATGAACTATAAAAGGGTGGTAAACCAATAACTTTCACTCAAATGTTTGTCGTCTAACTTCACCTGCACTTATTCACACAAAGCTGAAAATTTTCAGGAAGCTAGAATGCTCCTGCACTTTGACAATTGACACCCTGTTGGCCCCAAAGACCAGCGCCCCTTGTAGTATTTCTTTGATATTAACAAATAGGAAATAGTAGGCCAAGGTTACAAGCTGTCCCAAACACTGGTGAGTTGGAAACTCACCCTTCAGGACCAATTAATGGAGCTTTAATGGAAAGCCTACCTTCTCCCCTCTCTCATGTACGGTGATTCTCCGCGCTCACTAGTCAACCCTCACTATTCTAATTACATATCTGTGATGCCTGCGTCATGGGCTACTCTCTTGAAATGTACAGTGGTGTGGAGAAATGCTTAATTGCTGAGGCAAGAGCCTCTTAAAGAGGTACCGGAATTGCTAGTTGTTATTGCAAAGCAGGTACACGCGAGGAAAACGTTGATTTTTCAAGATTTCTCGCGTGAAATCTTGAGTAAATCAAAGTGCAAGTAAGTAGCCATAGTGTGCAGGACCTTAATGGCTACCTCCAAGTGTGATTGGCACGCAAAACAGAGCCCAAAACAGGAAAATACAGCCTGCTGTGTATTTTTTCAGGTTTAGGGTTTTAGTCATTTTTGGTGCCAATGTGCTCCAGTAGCTTCACGGAAGCTCTAGGAACAATGTACAGGCATTTTGGAGCGTTTTGGAGATAGAAAATTCAGAGTGCTGAATTTTCTCACCAGGCTCTTAAAAGTGCACGATTAGGTGTGGAAAGACACCTCCAGCATGGGAATTTTGACTAGGGTACTTGATACTGCAGAAATGTTGACGAAATAGGTCCAGGAATGTGAGTTGTAATCTCACTAGGTGTGGGACACCTTTGTAAACCTTGGCCATGTATTCTCCTTCTGTTAATATTAAAGAAATACCGCAAGGGGCGCCAGTCTTTGGGGCCTACAGGGTGTCATAGTCCAGGTACAAGGGCAACTGGGAAATTTTCAGCTTTGTGTCTTAGAGTGCAAGTAAAATTTTAGACGACATTATTGGGTAAAAGTATTGGTTTACAGCCCTTTTGTAGTTCCATAGGCCGGTTTCAGTGCTTGGTACTGCAGTTATGCCCTCGAAATTGGTCCTGAAGGGTGAGTTTCCAACTCACCAGTGTTTGGGACAGCTTGTAACCTTGGCCTACTATTTCCTATTTGTTAATATCAAAGAAATACTACAAGGGGCGCTGGTCTTTGGGGCCAACAGGGTGTCAATTGTCAAAGTGCAGGAGCATTCTAGCTTCCTGAAAATTTTCAGCTTTGTGTGAATAAGTGCAGGTAAAGTTAGACGACAAAACATTTGAGTGAAAGTTATTGGTTTACCACCCTTTTATAGTTCATCAGACCCCTTTCAACTATAGTGCCATCGCATCCCTCCTAGCTGGATGGAATAGAAGGGACCCGCGTGCCAGAAACGGTGAAAAGCCTGTGGTCATTGCTCCGCCTGGTTGGAGGAGCCTTGCACGCGGTCATACTGGCCTCGAAGAGTGTGGATCACCTCTAGCTAGAGTGCTCTGACAGCCACCGCTGGAGTCTTTGTCGCCCCTCAAAAACCTTGTGACATCTGGCTCGCCAAATAAACCACAAAGTAAGATTGCTCACAAGCTTCCACCTCAAGTTGCGCTCTTGAGGCGCAGGTAAACTCGCAACGTCAGATAGGGCGTACTACCAAGGCTACTCAGTGTAAAGCCGATGTTCAAGCTCCCAGGCTCCGCTTCATATCCGTGAACCAAAGAACCCAAGGAACCTCTCCCAGTTTTTTTTCCTGAAAGAATCTTTGACTCCCGATCATGGACTTACCAGATCCCATCTTCATTGCCATGTCTTTAAAGGAAAATCGACATAGGATACATGACAACCCAGATCTTGAGTACCAAGTTCTCCTAGCGTTGTATGCAGATATGGAAGGAGTTGGAGACATGATCCCTAACCTCTTCTACATTCGCATTTGCATATAGCATGCATCCATTTCCCTCGTCATTGAACCTTTGGAACGGACTCCGGAACCAAACCTCAGTCCATCAGAACTGGTAATGTTTTCACCACAGTCAGTGTTCAGGGAACAACTCTTGCTACAGCAGACAGAGTCAGCACTATCTGGTATAGAGCCAAGGCTGATATTCGGCAATTGTAGTTAGGCTGGACAATGAGCCTTGCCAGCAGTACCCACAATACTCACAGCACTCGCAATACCATCAGTCCCTGGTTTCGGAGGAATCTGCATTGGTTTATGCATCCACACCATCAAAAGCATTCATCAATCAGCATCAGAAGCACAGATAGAAGTTCGGGAGTTGTGCCTCACGTTTAATAGGGGAGATGACATGTGCTCACTTCACTTGTGCCACGTGGACACGCTTCTGTCATGGTTTACCAATAGTCATAGCCTAGCTCAGGACTGAGCCTGACACTTTGTGAGCCTCTACTAGCAAAACGTGCATGCCCAGGCCGATCACAGCTGCATACCCTCTCTTGCACAGTTAGTTAGCATGAGCATTTTTTAGAGCATTGAACCCTTTTTTCCGAAGTACACTTATTTATTTATAAGTGACTTTTGTTGGAAAAGTAGGTAAGGCAAATTGCTAAAGAGCTAAAAAAGAAACCATTGGACACTCAGTAGAAGCAGAAGAAGCTTGCGATAGAAGGGCAGGCACCCGCAGCAGAGCAGACAGGTATCCACAGGTTCCAGCGTTTTCTCAAGATCAGCCCAGCGTTTTCAAGCGTTTTCTCAAGATCAGCCCAGCGTTTTCAGCCTCAAGCAATCAATGTTTTCAGCCACTACCACCAACGTTTTCTGTTTCCAGCCTTAGCCTCGCGAGAACCCGCATCTTTGGTTGCAGATCCTTGCCAGATTCCTCATCTAGTATCAGATCAGCCTAGCGTTTTCCAAATTCAGCAGATCAGCCAGCGTTTTCAGATTTCAGCGAGCGTTTTTGCATTTCAGTCCTAGCCGGGCGAAGCGGTTGCAGATCCAGGCCGCAATATTGTTGTAGTAGCAGATCCCCAGCGGTGCATCTAGCGTTTTCAGTTTTCAGCCTTGACATCGTCATCCTCAACACCATTGTCGTCGTCAACATCGTCGTCGTCATCGCAGATCCCTATCTTGACGACGACACCTTCGTCATTGTCATCGCAGTCCCAGACTTGACGATGACACCATCGTAGTCATCGTCATAGTCTCCATTGTCGTCGTCGTTGACATCATCGTCATCGACATAGACTAGCAGTACCTGTTGTCGACATCACCGTCTTCGACACAAAACCCGTCGTCAACATAGACCCCTTCAATATCTCACTACCCTTCAGCATCAGTAGCATTAGTACCCATTAGCATCAGCATCATTGTAGTAGCATTGTGCAAGAATAAAAAAATTACTTGCTCTAGCAACAGAGCAAGGGGGCGTTGAGGGTTGGGACCCGACATCCCTATGTCGTCTCTTTTCTCTCTCTCGTCTCTCTTTTTCTTTCAGTTCAGTTCAGTTCTTTCAAGTGAAGTAAAGTGTCCCTTGTGTTTGTGTGGGGAGTACTAGATACGAGCAAATCCTTAAAAAATAAAATTCCAAGAAAGTAAACCAACAAATAAAGCTAGTTATCCGTCACAGTCTTGTGACATACCACCCTCTTGAAATCGCGAACGTCCTCAATTGCATGATTGCTGTACATGGTACAGTCAACTTTGTGTACACAAACACTCTGTCAACACATGTATGCACAAGTAAAATGGTTAAACATATTCCAATGACTAAGTGGAATCGTCACACTAAGCCAGTCAATCCAAATACATGTCCGATCGAGTAACACACATCATATATAAGTTACAACATGTATTTATATCATAGAAGTATTTGTTGTATTCTTGACAACTTTCAAGGAATACTTACTTCTAATGCACTGAATCTGTATACACATAAGAAGTGCTAGCTTCAGCATCATTCCTTCCTTGAGCATGTGTCACATTTGACCTTTGCTCCATTGAAATGGGATTAAGGTAGGTTGCAAACCAAATGCTTCGAGGTAAAGCTGTAACACATTAGGTGACTTTGTAAGTTCACCTTCTTCCATCCACTTCGCAGCTGGTGGATAGTAATTGAACTTTACCAAATAGCGTCTAGCAACCTTGCCTTTGACTTTTCTTTCCTTATTTGCCAAAAACGGTTCGCGAACCAAGATTTCATCCAGTTTCTCAACTTCAGGCTGTTCCTCAACTAGCATATCTTGTGGCACATCTCCCACAAATGGTTTGAGAAGACTGACATGAAATGCATTATGAATCTTCCAGTTATCAGGTAATTTCAGCCTATATCTTCTCTATCACTTGGTAGGACCATAGTAATGCATATTGAGCTTTGAAAACAGGCTTTCTTTGCCTTTCCGCTTCTTTAATCTTGCCTTTCCAAACTGTAACAACACCCAATCATCAAGCGAAAACAGCAATTCCGGTGATGATCAACAACTCTTTTCTGCTTTGCCGGAGTCTTTTCCAAGGCAAGCTTAATCCTCGGATACATTTCATCCATGTTTTGCATTAACGATCTGCTTCAAAAATCTTATCCTTCGTATGCAAGATAGGAGGAACCTTCTTGCCACCTTCAATGGTGCTTTACGCGTTGATGAATGCATTGTATTATTATATGCATACTCAACCAAAGGTAAATACTGCTCCCACTTTGCCTTATGCTCTAACACATAGCATAGAGCATAGCATTTAAGCAGATCTAAGGCAATAGAATTTACCTCTTTTGACTGTCCATTAGTAGTGCCCATATTCTCAAATATGCCTTTCCAGAATAGACTTGTCATGCGTGGATCACGATCACTGACAATCGACTGAGGCATACCATAGTACTTAAACACATTAATCATAAAGATTCTTGCCATCTGATCAGGTTTTATCTTCTTTTTTTTTTTCCCGAGGAAAAGATCTTTCTATTAGTTAATGAAAACTGCCCATAGGGCTACAACCACCTCTGCAAGAGAGGGCTACAACAAACATGATGGGGAGACTCTCCCAATGAAAGAACAACATATATACAATGAGGAGAGATGGGAGGAGGGAAGAACTACAAAGGTGGTCGGTAGTGCTATCTGAGCACACCCTGAACAATGGTGTAGAAAGGCCCAGGGTGCCAGAGTCGAAGGAAAGCCTTGCGGCGCTCCCGCATGTGGTCGGAGCTGCCCTGTAGTCCCTCAAGTTGTCCTCTCAGAGTATGGATCAGCTCTAGCCAAAAGTCACGAACAGTCTCTGCTGGTGGCATAGGGCGAGCCTCAAAGATGCGGAAGGAACAGGCCCGCCAGATGAACCAGAGTGTCAGGCCACTGATGAGCTTCCAACACTCCTCTCTCTCATTGCACCACTCCTGTGGAGTAAGCTCTGTAGCAGGCTGGAGTGTAGGTCGCCCCCCCTGTATCACTATCATCCTGCTGGTGGAAGATAGCTCAAACTGAAGTGTCGGGCCCGTGAGAGTGGACCAAGCCGCTGCCCCCCAAGTGTACTGTCTAACACCTGCTGGGCCGAGGGACAGTCCCAAAGACAATGACGCTGACTCTCCACCAACTGGTCACAGGCTGCACATGTGGCCGAGAGACCACTATATACAAGCCAACTCTCGACTGCTGTAGCTCTGTGTGCAACCAGCCACCACTGAAACAAAGTGACGCGCCTTGGCTGTCTGGAGTCCCACAGCCTCTGTCAAAATGTTGCCAAGAACTCGACTGTGAGGCCCTCCTCTTGCCAATGACGTGCTGCAGCGGGGCGGGCCTCTCTCTCTGCTGCAAGTATATGACGTCCAAGCCGAAAAGTGTACTGAAAGAAGGGGACTCCTGGGTGGTCTGCAGAAGAGAAGGGGTCCCTCCATAGCCACTCACCAGGATCCCACTGTACTCGTGCCAGTGGACAACACTCCCAAGCCCATAGCCTCCAGTGTCCAGTCTCAAGAGCTGCTGGGTCAGGGTCTATGACACAAGTCCTTCCACAGATGCCCACAACTCGGATCCTCGAAAAGCAGCACTTTGCTACCTGCGGGGCCTCTACTGCAACTCGCTGTAATCGTCCCCCACCCTGAAGCTCGAAGAACACGGCTTTGAAAGTCTCTGAGCAGGCCCTGACTGAAATGAGAACCTCCAGTCGTGTGAAGGCTCCCATCCACCGGGGTGATACTGGATCGAGAGGCGTGAGCCACTCAGGTGGAACAGACTCTGAGATGTTCTGACACATGCTCTGCACTCCTCTTATGCCCTGTAGTAGCTGGAAACCCTGCACCTCCTCTGACAAACCTGTGAACTCTAGCCAGTCACCTAGAGAGCACGCTGGACGTGCTGCCATGGGACCCCAGGATACATGAGGCGGACTACCAACCAAGTGGCCTCTCTGAGTGCCAACCATGGGGTTCCAGACGAGGGACTGGCGAAGACACTTCTCCGTGCACGTCGGCTGTCTCTGCTCCAGGCCACATCGTAAGAGCTCCCAAGATCGAAGCAAACTCACAGCGAAGCGGTCCTCCAGTCTCTTGCTCAAACCAACTCGGCGCAACTCTGTAAAGATCCATCTGGTCGAGTTTACAAGGGCCTCATGATTGAGGCACCCTGACACGAAGCTTCTGCAGCAAGAACTCCTTCTTGGGCTCCTCACCTGGAAGAAGTTCTCTGACTATGAACTTCCCAAGAAGGGCTCTGCTCTGTTGTGCTGGATCAATGATCCCAAGCCCTCCCTGAGAACAAGGGAGCGTGATGACCGACCAAGCCACCTTGGCTCGGGCTATCTGAGTGTCATGTCCTGACCAAAGGAAGTTCCTGATCAGCCTCTCTATCTGGCTGATACAACAACTCGAGAAGATCCAGTAGGAACTGGTGTACCACATAGTCGCTAACAACACCTGGTTGGCAACTACTACTCTACCAGCCAGCGAAAGTCGTGCTGAGCTCCAATGTAACAGCTTTCTCCTGATGGACAAGAGAAGAGGAGCAATCTGCTGCTCGGGAGACAAGTCCAAACCAACCTGACAACCGAAGTACCGAACTGCAGTCCCTGGGGGAATCCACCTGAAACCCTCTCCTGGCATCCATTCTGGCACAGGAGCACTACCAACTGAGAAAGCCACTGTCTTTCTCCAGTTGATTAGTGCACCCGATGCACCACAGAAGGTCTCCAACGCCTGCTCACATCTGTGCAGATCGGCCTCCTGGCCATCTAAGTACAAGGCTGAGTCATCGGCAAACTCAGCGTCCAGTAGCTCATCTCCCCGAATAGAGAGTGCTAAGCCCTGTAGACCAACCTGCTGTGACACCAAAAATCTGCTCATCGCCTCCACATAGAACAGAAAGAGAAAGGGGTCAAGAGGACAACCCTGTCTGACCGAGCGTGTGAGCATGAAGCGCTCACCTCTACCTCCTGCCAAAAGCACTTGATTGTGAGCCTGTCTGTACAAAGCTGACACCCCTCTGATCCAAGCATCTGAGAAGCCCATCCTACGTAGAGTGCCCTCTAGAAAGTCCCAGTCAACTCTGTCGTATGCCTTCTCAAAATCGAGAATAATAGTCACAAGGTCCTCACCACGGAGCCGTGCCAGGGCAGAAGCCTCCCAGAAAGTAAAGATGTTGTCAAGGATACTGCGTTCCTTGACAAAACCTCTCTAAGTCCCATGTATAAGGCTCTCTAAAAGTGGCTGAATCCTGAAACTGAGAGCCTTGGCAAGAATTTTGTAGGCTGAGTTGAAGATGGTGATTGGGGCGCCACTGTCGAATCTCATGCAAGGAGCTACCCTCCTTGGGAATGAGGTAGATCAGGCCCTCACTCATGCTGTCAGGCATCACTGCTGTGTGCAAAATGTACTGAAAAGCACGACAAAGATTTGGGACAAGCAGGTCCCAGTACTCTAAGAAAAAGCTGGGAGTCAACCCATCCTCACCTGGACAGCTACCACGAGGGAGGGCCCTAAGAGCCGTTGGGCACATTTCTGACACCCCGTTTTTTGTATATTTGTACATATGGACATGACGCCCGATGTCAAAAGGGAGTGTGGGCTTTCTTTTTGTGGGTTTTTTAGCTTGCTTTAGCAAGCACATGTACATGCATTGCAAGTCGCTAGTCTAGTGATAGCTGTCGGGCTACTGTGAGTACCCGTGAGTGAGTTTTTTGAAGTGAGCCTTGTATATAACTTAAACTCATATACAAACTTTAAAAAGTTCAGCCAAAGATCAGAAATTTGCAGGTTTTAGCTCGTTGTGCCTCCTTGGTGCTTTTGGATGCAGTTTTTTGCCTCGACTAGCCTTCTCTACGTGTAGTCGTGCTGGGACAGCTTTCTGTTCGTATCAATTATGCTCATGGTGGAGTATGGAATCAAATTTGGTCATCTTCAGATTTCTCGCCATTCATTTTTCAAGCTTTATCTCAAGCTTTAAAGTGCCCCAATTGGAGTTGTGCTCATCAGGTTACGACTAGTTCTCTGCAAGGTTATGTCTATGGCAGCCTAGTGGCAAATTGTGTGCTGACAGAATTGGAGGGCATGTATGTATGATTTGTGGAATTGATGTTGAAGTTGTGGGTTTGTGATGTTTAATTGTGAAAGGAGAGGCTCTTGTCTTCATATGCATTGGTCGGTGTGTGCTGTAAATCCATGCTTTGGCAGGGTTTTGCTCCTATGTGACATAGTCTCTTGGGTGGGCGACGGCTAGTAAATTCCCAAAGGTCTACTCCTATTGGGCTTGTGGTGTTTCAAAAGGATTTTGCAAAGCTTTTGGTGTCTTGTAGTTCTCTTTCAACGCTCTTGGGTGACATTGCTATAGAGGTGTTTCAGTTTGCTTGTTTCCCAACACCGTGTGCAGCTCCTCAAGTTGAAGTGGCATCTCTAGCCTCTGGCGCATCTCCTCTGTCTCAAGACAAGGCATCTGTGCCCAAATCTGCTCCCTGCATGCATCCTGCCGCTCTGACTGGGGCTCAGCCGCCGACAATAACTCACGGTAAAAGTTAGTAGCAAGCACTCATATCCTCGGGCTCACAAGCAACTGACCCATCGGGCCGCCTCAACTAATTGACCTTGGCATGCGAGTGCCGAGGTCCCACTGTCTCAAAAAAAGCACCAGTCACTTTGTCACCCACCTGAGTCCACTGAGATGCCCGTCGGTGGAAGGCAAACTCATGATGCCTCTCCTCTGTGCTAGCAAGCTCCTGTCGAGCCTGCTGTAACTACTCCTCCAACCATGGACTGTCTGGATGCTGCTCCTGCAGCCTCTGTAGTGAAGCAATGCCTCGTCTGAGACGCTGCTCCGCCTCTCTCGCTGCAACCCGGTGAGCCAGAGGCTCCCTGAAGAAAAAAGTGACTAAGGTGAGCTAGGCCTGAGGCCACTCTGTCTGCAGGTGGAACCTGGCTGTCCATGTCCTCTGTCCAGAGAGCCTCTACCCTCTCTCTGAGTGCTGAGTCCAACAAGACCCTCTCTGGGATGCGAAGCATCGTGCTCCCACTCTTCTGTCTGTCTGCCACTATGAGGATCACTGATGCATGGTCCAAGAAGGATGTCCCTGCCAGGATGCCCACTGACCCCCCCAAGTCACTGAAGTGGTCACTATTGTAGTAGCGATCTATCTGCGATAGATTACTCCTCCCACTTTGCGGTCCGATCTAGAGAAGACAAGACTGTCTGGGGGCCTCACAAAACCAGAGTGCTGCCATGTATCCGAGACCCTCAAAGTCATACATAGCCTCTCCCAAGCTGCCAACTCGACTCCATGCACAGTAGCATGGCTGCCACCAATCCTGTCCAGAAGGGTCCTCCAACATGTTGAAGTCCCCTCCTATACAACAATGATCGGCCTGCGGCAAAGACTCAACAATCTGTGACCAAAACTCTGCACAAGCACTCGCCACATTGGGTGCATAGATGTTCAGGAAGCCCACAAGGCCACCCTGAACCTGCATAGTAATCCACTGAGCCCTGACTGGCACAATAATCCCTCTGTCCACAATGGCCTGCTGCAATGAGTCCGCAATAGTCATACATACCCCACCCTGGATGCCTCCAGGTCCAAAAGCAGCTGACCAAAAGGTATCATATCGTCCACGCAAAATCTGACCACATCGCCGAATGCGGCTCTCACACAGATGGTGCTCCTGAAGCATAAGGAGATCAATCTCTCCTCCCACAAGGCATCGCTGAAGCTCCTGACGCAATCGGCCCCGTTGTCACTGAAATTGGGGCCCACCTAGTCGTTGCACGTTCCATGAGACGATCCTCATGGGGAGCGAGAGAGAAGAGATGCTGCCGCAGCAGCAAGACGGGCTATCTTCGAGGTTGGCTTGGATGGGGAGTAATCCGCATCCGAGTGTCCTCTAGATAGGCGAGACTGCAGTGAGTGCCTAGCCCAAGCCCAAGCAGAGCTAGCCGTGCGTAAAGCAACCTCCTCTGTCTAGGAGTCCTCATGAATGTATACATAGCAAGGCAAACACTGCGTATCAGCAAAGAAGTACACCACAATGTGCCTACATCCTGCTGAGTCTGGGGGTGTCACCGCAAACTTGGCCAATGGCCACAAAGTCTGCAGCGTATCTGTAACTCCAAGTTCTCCCATGTGGTGAGAGAACTCTAGGACCTGTGTATGCAACCATCCTAACACTAAGTCGAGGGACCACTCTGTCTCGGCCCTACCACAGAGGGGGAAGGAGAAACCAACTGCGGAGTCCAAGGCCTTTGTCCCCCTATCGGCGAGGAACAAAGCATGGACCCTAAAGCAGGCTGCCTCATGGTCTGCTGCGGAATCGCCGAGAAAACGAGTGAAGCCATAGTCGAAGAAGTCCCAACGGTGTCGGAGGTCAATGCTCGTCAGACCTCGAGGGATAGCTGCAAGGGAGAATGTCTGAATCTGCAAGGGGGGCCGCAAGAAGGGCTGGCCCTCTCTTGCTAGGCGACTTGTAGCAAAGGCGCTGCCAAGAGAGCTCCTAGCCGCCGGAAAGGGACCTGTCTCTTGAGTTGACTGTGGAACTGGAGCAGGAGGGGGGAGAGAAGGAGCTGGGGGGAGCGGAGGAGAAGAGGGGCGGGATGGGGCGACAGACGTAGAGGGGCCAGGTGGAGAGGCGACGGGAGGATGAGGAAGAGGGAGGGAAGTCTTGGGCGGGGGGGGGTTGGCGCAGGGATCTCCTCCTGCTCAATAGGACCAAAGCAGTTCCCCGTGGGAACCCACTACTGCTGAGTAGGCACCTGAGGGCCACTCTCAGTGCCAGGCTGACGCTATGGTCCCTGGCGTTGTCGGCCACGGGCCTGCTGCCACCCCTCTTTCGTTGGAGCCCCAGGCTCGGAGGGTGGTTCTGCATGTGTGCGCTGTGCCGCTGACTGTGGCTACGGGCCAGCCCTGGCAAGCTGGGGTTGAGGCTGTGGTGCAGGTCGCGGCCTCCTCCGTGGAGAGGCCTTCGCTAGATGGCCCATCTGTCGGAAAATGAAGCACTGGTTCGGGAGGCCCGAGTACTCCACACTATCTAAACCAACCCCCACTCACCCGAGGTAGAAGGATAACCTTCGGGAGCGTGTGGGTATCTGTGACGAAAACTTGAACTGAGGGGATGCCAGCGGCCTTGGCAGCTACTGATGCTGCCGTACGAGGTGTCTCCAGGATAGTCCCAATGGCGGAGCCGATCTTGGAAAGAAGTGGTAGGTACTCCCTCCGTAAACCCGGAAAGCAGACTGAGATGGGGATGTCTACCTCCTCTACCAGAACATTTGAAGCAGGGTCAAAACCATGTCTCCATTGTCGAAAGTGGGCGCGTGATGCTCGGATGGCCAGTGGACTCATAGCTATGACCTTGGACGCCATCTCGGAGGTCTCAAACTCGATTTGATAGTAACCCCGTCCGAGAATCTCGACATCCAAGATCTTGTCCACCTCTGCGAGAAGGCGGGCCTGGAGAAGGTCTCGCAGCTCTCCTTTGCTAGGTCGGGTGCCGAGAATCTTGCAGACGACCGAAGTCGCCTGCAATCGCTCTACCTCTGCGGCAAGGCTCGCTTGCTCTGTCGGCGAGAGAGCAAGTCGAATGGTGGGCTCAACGGGGTCGGGCGAGGGGGCTTCTGGCGAGTCCCTCTATGGCGAAGCTGGAGCCTCCATCTGTGTCTACTGCTGTGTCGTAAGAAGAGGTCGATGGGAGGACGTTGCAATCAGGCGCAGAGAACACTGCCCCAAAAATTGAAACAATGCTGAATGGGCTGAATTGCAGGGGCTGACAGGGTGAAACCCAGGTGGTCGGGCAAACGGGGCGGGGGCAAGTGGGAGCGCTTGCGGCAGCAGGAGGGGGTGATGGGGGCGGCAGCGGCAGGTAGGTAGTGCGGGGCAGGCAGCGGGCGGGCAGGTAGGGGGCGGCAGAGGTTGGCAGGCAGCGCAGGGACAGGCAACGAGGCAATTAGGGCAGCGGGCAGCGCTGGGGGGGGGGGGGGGGGGGGGGGGGGGGGGGGAGGGGAGCAATGGCGTGTGAAGGGAGCAGCAACAGTAGCGAGCTAGCGGGATCCTATTGATCAGGTTTTATCTTCTTCCTAACAAGAATGAAATGGGCTTGCTTACTGAACGTGTAGATAATGGACTATATGACATGCATGATTTCCTGTGTGCGTTCTAGGAAGATCAAAGATAAAATTCATAGCAATACTTTTCCACGGCTTATTTGGAATAGACAATGGCTGCAACAAGCTTCATGCTGGTTTACATGTGGGCACCTGGGCCGCTATGACTGGACATGATGCCACTTGCATTCACTGTTCCTCTCCAATGCTAGAATCGCCTACTCACTGTCTGTCGTTTTGCCCAGTTGCTCATAGGGCCTGGATGGCCATCGTATACTTGTATACTCGAGCTGGTGTGCACCATGGATTCTTGACTTGGGGTTTCGTTGTGTGGTTACTACGAGATCTGGGCCCTCATTTATTCTTTGAGGGGCATGACTCAGACCTAGTATTCATGCTTACTGGAACAAGTTATCTTCGTGATGTCCTATCTATGATTCCAGATATTGCAGGGCAGGGCGATGCACAACACAGAGATGAGGTATTTTCAATTGTGGTCAGTCTCACTTTATGGCACATATGGAAGGCGTGCTGCCTTCATGTTATGAGTGATGCGGGCCCCACTTTACAGGGGACCCTATCTCAGATATGGATGGATCTTATTCATATCCTACACTCGCAGTGGGAGGATTCCTTGGTAGGGTCTCGCAGTGGTCGGCGACAACATGCTTTTATTTGCTGTTGGACTCAATCTCGGCTCTTCTTTCGGGGTTTACTACTGTCAGATCACTTGGGAGTATTCCCCACCTCATTGGTTCATTCTGCATTGCTCTCATCAACCGCCTTGAGGGGATAGTCCGTTGGGACTAGTTGTTCCTTTTTATGAGTCCGGCAATCTGTATATTCCAGGAGTAGGCCTCTCTCGCACTTGGTGGATCTCTTATATTTAAATATACAACTATGTTTCCACAAAAAAAAAGAAAAAAGGAAGAGAGCTTGAGGCTTAAGCAGCGTAACCGCGAAACGTTTCAAGGCCGAATTTCAGCCCAAAATGATAGCACAGTGAAACGTGAGACCGAAACGTGCGTTTAGCGACTTTGAAACTAAAACTATGGTAACTTGTTGTTAGTGAAACGGCTTGTGTTTCACTTGGTGAGCGAAACGTTTCAAGGCCCGAGACGTTTCACCTGTCCTTACCTGCCGAAACACGTTTCATGGTGATGTTGGGCTTAAGAGATTAGAGATCTTGGAAGGAAGAGGGCTTGAAGACTCTCTTTCATGGGGGGGGGGGGGGGGGGGGGGGCATGGTTGCCCTAATCAAGCACCATGAAATGGCCAACGGGTAGTATTTTAAAAACTGTCCGGCCACAGTGTCTGCCCGCCCTACCACGTTTCCCCAGCTGTAAAACTGGGAAACGGCGTTCCCATGTTCCTGGAACAGCCCTTGCTGTTGAAATGGACCCGTCTGGAACGTTGTTGCGTTCCACTCACGTTCTAGTGATGAAACGGTGCCGGGATGGCGTTCCTCCATTCCAAGCCCTCGTTCCCCACGTTCCTTGTGACTATGCCCAGCCGCCCTCTGTCCTCTTGTTACAACCCACGTGAAAATTAGGAAAAAACGTAAGCACATCATGCTCAAAGTCCTCCCCAAAGAAGTTATGTAGGACATGCATGGCATCTCTCTTGCCCATAGCGGCTTCCACAACCGAAAACCACATGGAGTCCAGAGTGATGGTTCAAGATATCTGAGGCTAGTGTGTACTCCATCCACCAATAAAAGTGTATATGTTAAGCACATGGCTGTCCATCGTCATGCACACAAACTCAACAACCAAAAATGCAAAGGTGATTACATTGCATATAGATTCATCGTTCATGTGGATGCTTCACTAATTAAGATGAAGCACAAAAACTGGTCATCCATGTGTACTTGTAGGCCAAAGTGAAGAGAGCTAATTGCCATAGACACATGTGACGATAACCTGAATACAACCATGCGCAATTACCAACATAGTGAGCATAAAACAATTAGAAAACATGAATACATAGATGGTTAACAAAGCATATGTGTACAAGGCCTTATTGCTACATGTTGGAGTGGAGGGGATGATTTAATGCCTCGTTTTTTTTGAATGTCAGCTAGTTATTACTAACATGTAAAGAGAGTGTCGATAAAGAGATGTCCTCAAGGGAGCCAATATCAATTGGTTGCTCTGATGACCAGGGTCCTTTTCGGATTGGTAGCTTCTTTTTTGTCGGAGTGGCAAGCAAGGAGGCTAGAAATGAATGCACATTAGTAGTTATGGAACACATTAGCATGCTAGAGCTTTTTTGGCTACATTCTCGAATCTCAACACACAAGCGAAACAACTTATGCACAATAAAACGGAAGTTACAAATCGAGACACTTACATCATCAAGCTTGAGGTTGCTTAATGTATCTGCAAGTGTTGGTGCCCCCTTTGTGTTGTCTTCATTTTTCTCAGTGACAGGCTATTCATCAGGAGCATACCGGAAAGGGTCCTCTGTCACGTGCACATCTGCCCTGTGTGCATGTGGACAGTTGCAGTTTCATCCAAGGCCATGTAAGCTGGGACAAGAATCTAGGGGAATTAGTCTGGCATCTCTGTGAGCCTCTCAGAGGAGCTGCATGCTCAGACCGTTCCATTAGAATAGTTAGTACCCCTGCATAACCCTCTTTGCATAAATGGATGTACGCGCCGTAACTTGATGTTGTTACACTTCGGTGGGCATCTAGCGGCATCAGCACGTGTCTCGGATCCCATACCGATAGGATTCACGAAGCATGAGATGTGCAAGGATGTGCATCATTAGCTTTCGCTTTATTTTGCAGGTACCTAATAAGTGACTTATAAATTGAAGGGTTATTAATATTAGTCTTAAACTCTAGACTTTTGACCTACCTAGCTCTAAAAACATATAAAAGGACCACTAGGCCTCTCATTTCTCACATTCAGAAGTAGAACCAAGTACCAGATTAACTCTAGAGTGTAACTCTAGCATCCGGCACCCCACGCTAACAGATCCTCCTTTACCTGCATTTTTCAGCACTCACCATCGCCATTCTTCCTCGTGCCTCCCCAATGCAGCGCCCTCCATTTGCAAGCGTCGCCTTGCTTCATCGCCTACTGTCCTTGGCAGCCTATACCTGTGTTTTTGCTTCAGGCCTTGTTCACCTGTGTTTCGGGCAGTGGACTGCCCTGAAGCATCTGTGTTTGGCCAAGGTGGACAGCAGCCCCTTCAGCCCACAGTAGCAGCCAGTAGCCCTCAGTTTCAGCATCCACTTCAGCCCCAAAATCAGCCTCATCCTTCAGCCTGTTATCAGCCACCAGCACCTTAGCAGTATTATCTCTCAAATAAGTCCCAGAGTTGGTGCAAGATCAGCGATCAGTTTTCAGCCCCTTAGTACAGTCTATTCTCATCCTACAACAAACCTCAGAGTTATTGTACAGGTTGGTGTTTTTCCCCTTCAGCTCGGTCACTCTAAAGATACGTGCTCTGCATCAGCATTTGTCGGCACGAAGTTGTATGGTTTAGGTATGCAATAACTAGTCTTGCTTGGTGGGCCTTGCTATAGAACATAATATGACATACCCAGATTGACATCAAGCATCTATAAGAGAAGAAGTGTGTAACTAATTGATATATAGGTATGACGATCGAGATTGAGCATGTACTAGTGAGAAAAACATGTAGCTAAACTAAACTTAAGGAAGCATTGACAAATTCAAAAAATACAAAAAGCATCAACATACTATAAAAATCAAATTGCACTACCGACCTGATAATTGTGTATGGGTGTCATCCAATTGTCCAAGTCAGAAGAAAATGTTTGTGTCGAGCTACATAAAACCAATGTGAATAGTTAAAACATTTCGTCTTGCAATGAAGGGCCACATAATGAAAATACACTGCACGTCATGCAGAAGTGCCATACAAAAGTATGGTGGAGAGTGGCACTGTGGTCTCTCCACAAATATTAAGAAACGGAAGCGGTGCCTTGCCCTGTAGCATTTATGTGTTGGGCCAAGCAAACACATAGGCATAGGGAATTGGATGCAGATAACGGACCTTGCAATGTCGTCGAGCTAGAATCATGCTTGTGCAATCGAAGCATCCACTGTTGTGAATATATGTTCTTTCTGTGACGCACAAAATAGGAGTTAATACAAATACAAAGATCCAAAAGATAGATTAAACTTAAAGAGAGCATAGATAACTTTATGTTCTATGTTATAAATGGTGTAGGGTTTATTGTACTGACGAGTTCGCAATTCATAACTTATGGCATCACAATCATTACAGTAGAATGATTCAATTAGCAAGCTGCATATAATACTGATGTGGGGACGTCCATTTTGTTGTTTCTAATCTATGCTATACTGCTTAATTGAAAAACTCAAACCAAAATCCATTAAACTAAGTCGGACATGTCACAAAGTGATGACGTGGCTGCCCGTTGCTGGAAACCCTAATTTCAAAAACCATAACTGGGAAAACCCTAACCCTAATTGTAGGGAAACCAAAACCCTAATGAGTAGGCTGTGGAAATGACATGTGGCGGCCGAAAACAGTGCTGACATGGCAGCCTACGATTTGCGGCGCATTTTGCGGCCAGCCGTACGGAGGTCCAGCTTTTTGGCTGCTTTTTTTTTCCTACACTTTGGGAGAGAAAAAAAAAGCCTCTTGCTTTATTTTAGAGAGAGAGAGAGAGAGAGAGAGAGAGAGAGAGAGAGAGAGAGAGAGAAAAACTTCTGCTTTATTTTACAAAGCTCTTTGAGCTTTTGGGGCTCTGCTTTTGGCAACCCTTGTACCTTTAAATTTGTGAGCAGACCTCTCACAACTCAGAGCATCTGGACGCAGAGTCTGAGTGTGAGCACCTGTCCGCACTCTTGTACTTTCAACTTTGAACTCAGATTAATACAAAAAGAAATACCGAAAGGGGCACAGTCTTTGGGGCCAATATCTCTAGGCACGGAACTCCGCCGGGCCAGTGTGAATCAATTGCGAACTGTGAACTGTTTTGGAGTGGTTATTTGGTGCTCTCGCGGTAGATTCTTGACTTGTAGTGTCCAAGTTTGTTACTGTGGCATCAGAGCACGGCCGATTTCTCTTCTACGGGAAATCCGATCCCAATTTTTTTTTTTTGCGGCACCTATAGCTTCATGCAAGGATCAGTCGACTCCCTCTGCATCGGGAGATGCGGCAAGGGATCACAACGAAGATTCCGGCAAGGAGTATGGCCCGCCTCGGCCTACTCAGGTGGAGCGTCGAGAGATGGAGCGTCGTCAATTGATCGACGATGCAACAAAGATGATGCTCTATTTTGCGAAGGACCCAAAATTTGCAAAATATATGAGAGAGACTTCTTTTCAGGAAGTGCATGCGCAGTGGCAGAAAACCACAACACCACCCCCAAAACCGGCTCTCAAGAAATCTTCTGCTCTCAAGAAATATTCAGAGAAGGAATTAGAAGAGGTGGTCGATGCACGAATTGCTCAGCTTTTTGATGCGCAAAACAAAGCTAAAAAGCACGGAAAAAAGTAGAAGAAAGGCATTGACTTCCCGGAATATTTTGGTCGTCAGTCGACTTTTGACAAGGCAAAGAAACAGAAGAAGCGTGTATGATTTGAAGGAGTACCCAGTTCTTCTTCTTCTTCTTCTTCTGACAGTTCTTCCAGCTCATCTGACTCGAGCGAAGAAGACCGCAAAGTCAAAAAGTGAAGCAAGAAACAACGCTTCGAAAAGGGCAAGAAAAAGGCAAAGAAGTCTAAATCTTGCCCAGTGAGAGACAATTCTACTGAGGACCCGTCTACAGACAGTTTAGACTCTGACGATAGCAACTTTTATGCAAAGAAGAAGAATTTTTATAAAGCCAACCAATATGACTTTCTAGAAGATAAAAGCAAGAAAGTCCGAGAGTTTAAGGAAGGTGGATAGTCAATTAAATTTGACACGTTTTCAGGATATAGAGATGCTTTGAAGGATTTGTCTTTTGTACAGCAGTTTGACATCGCTTTCGCGAGAGGACGCTACTCAGAGCACTCTAAGATTCGGAGAGCTACCTCTTACTTTAAGGGGAATGCTCAAACTTGGTGGTCCATGCTTCTTTTAAACAAGACTGCGCCAGGTAAATGGCTGAAATTTAAGAATCTTTTTATTACTTCTTGGATGACTCGAGAGTATGAATACGATATACAAGCTGCTTGGAACCATCTTCGGATGACCAAGAAAGATACAGTGGACGCTTATTGCGAGAGATTCTGGAGCTCTTTTCTACCCGCCTCTTCATTTAAGAAGATCTCGTTCAGAGAACAGATTGAGCGTTTTACCTTGGGTCTACCTACAGAGATCCAAGATCACTGCTTGGAACAAAAGTCAGCTTCTATTCAAGAGTTGATGAGTCATGCGAAACGGGGTTTTTCCATTGACTCTGGCAGTTTGACCTACAGCACCGTTGAGGTCATGACACAAAGAGCCGAACAGACTTTAGCAAATGAAACTAGAAAGAGAAAGAGAAACCCAGAAAAGAAGGATGCACGACCCAAGCTTACTCCTCAGGAGCAGGCTCGTTTCATTAGGGATGGGAAGTGCTTTGGATGCGGGGAAATTGGACATATTTCCGCGAAGTGTCCTAAAAAGGCACAGAAAGAACAGAATGACAAGGACGGCGAAAGGCCTGAGAGTTCAAGAGCAGCTGAGGAACGTGGAAGAAAAGGCAAGATGAAAACAGGACTGGTTCAAGATTACGTGGGTACTGATCCCAGCACGATGCACGAGAGTACAGAACTTTGTCGAGCTTGGGGCAAAGTGAAAGACCAAGAGACCCTGATCTTCTTTGATGGAGGAGCCAAGCCCAACTTCATATCACCGGAACTAGCGACGCGGCTCGAGATCACTCTCGATCGGATGGGACCACTTGCGGAGGCAGTTCTAGCGGCACTCGTAGGGACGTAGCCATTACACCTGTCATTGCAAACTTCCGTTGCATTGTCAGGGGTATTTGGGGCATGAGGACTTTTACATAATGCCTTTGGAAGGTTGTGATGTTCTCTTGGGAATTCCCTGGTACCACAAGAACAACTCCGTGGTCGACTATCGGGCGAGGAAAGAGACATTGACTACAAAGAAGGGCAGAACCATTGTACTTGACATTAAACTGAAGGGCGAGTCTGTCCTTATTGTAGCGGCTTCGGCCATTTCTAAATTAATGAAATCCAGTCTGTTTGTTTACTCGATCTTATGAAAGAGTTAAGTGGGACAAATATGTCTAAACTTGATAAAGAACGCCAAGATTTTCTCCACTCTCATGCCGATTGCTTCTCAGAGGGCCTGCCAGGCGCTGCTCCTCCTGAAGATCATACTATTGATCTTATTCCTGGAAGCACACCACCGAACTGGCCACCTTATCGTGTGAGCTGAGCACAGAACGAAGAGATTATGAACCAAGTGAAAGACCTCTTGGAAAAGGGTCTTGTCAAGCCTAGTACTTCTCCGTATTGCTCTCTAGTGTTGTTGGTTTTGAAGAAAGACGGATCTTGGAGAATGTGCATCGATTATAGAGCTCTCAACAAAATCACCATCAAGAATAGATTTCCGATTCCTAGGATCGATGAAATACTCAACAGATTACAGGGATCCTCGTGCTTTAGCAGGATTGATTTGAAGAGTGGATATCATCAGATCAGAATCGCGTCGGGATACGTCTACAAGACAGCATTTCGGACGACTTTTGGGTTATTTGAGTTTTTGGTGATGTCTTTTGGCTTAACCAATGCTCCTGCGATATTTAACGGGATGATGGCGAGGATTTTTCGAGAGTACAGGCTATTTGTTGGCACTTTCTTTGACGATATCATTGTTTTCTCCAAGAATGAGGCAGAACATAGAGATCATCTGCTTCAGGTCTTGCAGACATTACGAGATCACAAGTTAGTGATATATGCAAAGAAAAGTGAAATTTTCCTACCAGAGATACACTTTTTGGGACACATTGTGTCAGCAGTAGGAGTGCAAATGGATCTGGCTAAGATAGATACTATTCGTGATTCACCCGATTTGAAGAATGTCCATGAAGCTAGAAGCTTCTTGGGACTGTGTTCGTACTATAGGCGGTTCATTCGAAAGTTTGCAGAGGTTGCTTCCCCTTTGCATATCTTGACACAGAAAAGAGTCCCTTTCTCGTGGGGACCCATAGAGGTGACTGCCTTTCAGACGTTGAAAGAGAAATTGACTACGGGACCAGTTTTGACTTTACCGGACTTGCAGAAGTCATTTGAAGTATATTGTGATGCTTGGGGTCATAGTCTGGGTGCAGTCTTAATCCAAGAAGGCCATGTCATTGCTTACGAGAGCCGATTGTTCTCAAGGCCGGAAATGACAGCACAGATTTATGAGAAAGAGCTTTTGGCTGTTATCCATGCTCTTACTCAGTGGCGGCATTACCTACTCGGAGCGGATTTTACTGTCTTTACAGACCATTAGAGTTTGGGCTACTTCTTGTCACAGAAGCAGCTATCAGAAAAGCAGATGCGGTGGACGAACATCTTGTCACAATTTCACTTCAAGATTGTCCATGTTCAGGGACAGAAGAATGTGGTGGAAGATGCTTTGTCTCGGAAGCCGTTGGTTCTGGCTATTTCCACGATACATCATAGGAGCTTCGAGGATATGGTCGACCAGTATGCCACGGATACGGATTTTGCAGACTTTTTCACACGGATACGGGATGGGGAGATAGTAGCGGGATATTCCATTCGGGATGGCTACTTGATGAGAAAAACCATGTTGTGCATTACAAAACCGTTGAGGGAAAAGGGTATGACCGAATGCCACTGTCCACCTTTACGGGTCACCGCGGCATTGCTACCACCATGAAAGGGGTAGAGAGATACTTCTTTGGGCGGAGACTCAAAAAGGATGTGGAAGAGTTTGTGAGCAGTTGCTTGGTATGCGAGAAGGTCAAGTTTGACAGGCATAAAGCATAGGGATTGTTACAGCCTTTACCCATACCCACCCGCCCATGGGAAAGTATTGCAATGGATTTTATTTTTGATCTCCCGAGAATACAGAGTGGTCATGATGGTATCTGGATTGTTATTGACAGATTTAGCAAGCAGGCTCATTTCATTCCACTGAAGAAAACAGTCAAGCCGGATCACTTAGCGAGATTGTTTGTGGTCCAGATTTTCAGATTACATGCCATGCCTGAGACGATTGTCTCCGACAGGGACTCCAGATCTACGAGTTTGTTTTGGAAGGCTATTTCGGAGAACATTGGCACGCGGTTGCAGTTCTCGTCATCTTTCCACCCGCAGACTGACGGGCAGTCTGAGATTGCCAATTCAGTGGTTTTAGATTTATGGAAGTCTTATATCTCGGATCAGAAGACTCAATGGGGAAAGTATCTACCTTTGGTGGAATTTGCCTACAATAACACGATACACTCTTCGACGGAGAAGGCGCCATTTGAGATTGTTGAAGGTGCTATGAAGGTTCCACCCTTCCTAAGCACGAAAGATAAGATTTTTGAAGCGGATGAGTATACGCGCGACTTAGACACGCCTGAGAAAGAAAAAGAGGAAGAAGAGGCTTTTTCCAAAGCTTAGTATGCGATACTACGGACCTTTCCAGATCTCTGAAAAGATCAATGATGTCTTCGTCCGACTGAAACTTCCTGACCTTTGGAGGATTCACAATGCATTTCATGTGAGTCTCTTGAAACCTTTTAAAGGTGATGTACCTGACGATGGGGAGCCCGATGAGAAACCCGAACTGGAGGAAAACGAGGAGATCCTTGTTCCTGAGAACATATTTTGGCACATAAGGACACAAAGAATAAAGGTAAAGTCCGAAGGCGGTTCTTGGTTAAATTCAAGAACTATCCTGCATTGGATGCGAAGTGGATGGAGGAGGAGGACCTAGCAGATACTCCTCAGATTGTGAAACTTTACTTCGAAGCTTTTGGTTTAGCATAGTTTATTCCAAATGGAACCCAGAATTCAGCTTGGCTGGAGATCTGGTGCAGTGGGAAGCACAAGAGGGGAAGTTACTCCGCTCCTTTGTCAACAGATGCCTCGATTTTGATAGTAGATTCATTGATGTCTCTTTGAGCTTCAGGGATACTGAGAGCTGACAGTATTCTGTTGTACGACTTTATGAAATGGAATTCCAGAATATGAAACTGATTTGTTTTTGACTTGTTTTTAAGTGCAGGAATTGATAGACGAAATGACTGCAGCATTTTGGTCTAATTAATCTCGAATAGATATGGTTGCAATAGGGGTTGGTCAATTGGGCATCTATGAGGTCCCGACTAGATCTAGATGCAATTGCTAACTACATTGCCGATAAATCATGGTCTAAGATCCGAATGAATGTTGAATGTCATGTGATGTCCTGTGATGTGACTGTCGATTGGTACATGTGCTAGATGTATGTTCCTAGTGTATAGGTACTAACAGTCAGTGTCTGCTAAGACTGTTTATGGCCTCTGTTTGTTTTGCAGGCGTAATCGAGGGCGATTACAATGCTTTAAAGAGGGGGTTATGTCACAAAGTGTTGACGTGGCTACCTGCTACTGGAAACCCTAATTTCAAAAACCCTAATTGGGAAACCCCTAACCCTAATTGCAGGGAAACCGAAACCCTAATGAGCAGGCTGCGGAAATGACACGTGGCGGCCGGAAACAGTGCTGACGTGGCAGCCCGCGATTTGCGGCGCGTTTTGCGGCCAGCCGTACGGAAGTCCACCTTTTTGGCTGCTTTTTTTTCCCTACGTTTTGGGAGAGAGAAAAGAAAAGCCTCTTGCTTTATTTTAGAGAGAGAGAGAGAGAGAGAGAGAGAGAGAGAGAGAGAGAGAGAGAGAGAGAGAGAGAGAGAGAGAGAGAGAGAGAGAGAGAGAGAGAGAAACTTCTGCTTTATTTTACAAAGCTCTTTGAGCTTTTGATTTTCAGCTTTTGGGGCTCTGCTTTTGGGAACCCTTGTACCTTTAAATTTGTGAGCAAGCCTCTCACAACTCAGAGCATCTGGACGCAGAGTCTGAGTGTGAGCGCCTGTCCGCACTCTTGTACTTTGAACTCAGATTAATACAAAAAGAAATACCGAAAGGGGCGCCAGTCTTTGGGGCCAATATCTCTAGGCACGGAATTCCGCCGGGCCAGTGTGAATCAATTGTGAACTGTAAACTGTTTTGAAGTGGTTATTTGGTGCTATAGCAGTAGATTCTTGACTTGAAGTGTCCAAGTTTGTTACAGGACATGACAGTGGTTCATACATAAGATGGTCTTTCAAATTGGTCTGTTGGTATGTAAGGAGGCAACCGAGTAAATATCATCCTCTCTATCATGGTTTCTTTGTCTTTTATACTTCTGTCATGTCAATCACGTCTAGTCCGATCTTCGGTCATGGAGTTCTGGGCTCATGCTGACATCTTGAATAAATTGTTTACTATCTAGCTATAGAGCAAGGGGTTCTGGATTTTTCTTAACCATTTTGGGCATATCTTGCAATCTGCACACGCTAGGATTTGGACAAGAGAGGCATAGGAGCCTTTCTCACAAGGACTTTGCAAAGCACAGGTTTGCCAGAAAGCAAAGAGATGCATTACAATTTTTTTTATTTTTATTTTTCTGAAAAAAGATCCTTCTATTAGTTAATGAAAACTGCCCATAGGGCTACAACCTCCTCTGCAAGAGAGGGCTACAACAAGCATGATGGGGAGACTCTCCCAATGAAAAAACAGCATATATACAATGTGGCTAAATCAAGAGATGGGAGGAGGGAAGAGCCACACAGGTGGACAGTAGTGCCATCTGAGCACCCCCTGGACTATGATGTAGAAAGGCCCAAGGCGCCAAAGTCGAAAGAAAGCCTCGCGGCGCTCCCGCATGCGGCGGAGCTGCCCTGTAGTCCCTCAAGCTATCCTCTGAGAGTATGGATCAGCTCTAGCCAAAAGTCACGAACCGTCTCTGCTGGTAGCACAGGGCGAGCCTCAAAGATACGGAAACAGCGGGCCTGCCACATGAACCAAAGTGTCAGGCCACTGATGAGCTCCCAACACTCCTCTCTCTCACTGCACCACTCCTGTGGAGTAATCTCTGTAGCAAGCTGGAGTGTAGGACGTCTTCCCTGCATCACTATCATCCTGCTGGTGGACGATAGCTCAAACTGAAGTGCTAGGCCCATGAGGGTGGACCAAGCCGCTGCCCCCCAAGTGTACTCTCGAGCCGTGGAGAGAGCAGCCATCAGCCGAAGAACTCGTAGCCACACCTGCTCGGCCGAGGGACAGTCCCAAAGATAGTGACGCTGACTCTCCACCAAATGGTCACAAGCTGCACATGTGGCCGAGAGACCACTATGCACTAGCCAGCTCCCTACTGCTGTGGCTCTGTGTCCGACCAGCCACTGAAACAAGGTGACTCGCCTCGGCTGTCTGGAGTCCCACAACCTCTCCCAAAAGTCTGCCAAGAACTCGACGGTGAGACCCTCCTCCTGCCAATGACGTGCTGCAGCGGGGAAGGCCTCTCTCTGTGCTGCTAGTATGTTCCGTCGAAGCCGAAGAGTGTACTGAAAGAAGGGGACTCCTGGGTGGTCTACAGAAGAGAACGGATCCCTCCATAGCCACTCACCAGGATCCCACTGTACTCATGCCAATGGACAACACTCCCAAGCCCAAAGCCTCCAGTGGCCAGTCTCAAGAGTTGTTGGGTCAGGGTCTATGACGCAAGTCCTCCCACAGATGCCCACAACTCGGATCCTCTGAAAACAGCACTCTGCTACCTGCGGGGCCTCTACTGCAACTCGCTGTAATCGTCCCCCACCCTGAAGCTCGAAGAATAGGGCTGGGACAGTCTCTGAGTAGGCCCTGACTAAAATGAGAACCTCCAGTCGTGTGAAGGCTCTCATCCACCGGGGTGCTACTGGCTTGAGAGGCGTGAGCCACTCAGCTGGAATAGACTCTAAGATGTCCTGACACATGCTCTGCACCCCTCTCATGCCCTGTAGCTGAACAGCCTGCACGTCCTCTGACAAACTTGTGAACTCTAGCCAGTCACCTAGAGAGCGCGCAGGACCTGCTGCCATGGGACCCCAGGAAACATGAGGTCGACTACCAACCAAGTGGCCTCTCTGAGTGCTAACCACGGGGTTCCAGACGAGGGGCTGCCGTAGGCGCTCCTCCGTGCACATCGCCTGTCGCTGCTCCAGGCCACGCCGTAGGAGCTCCCAAGAACGAAGCAAACTCCCAGCGAAACGGTCCTCCAAACTCCTGCTCAAACCAACTCGGCGCATCTCTGTAAAGATCCATCTGGTCGAAGGTTGCCAAGGGCCTCCTGACTGAGGCACCCTGGCACGAAGCCTCTGCAACAAGAACTCCTTCCAGGGCTCCTCACCTGGAAGAAGTCCTCTGACTATGAACTTCCCTAGAAGGGCTCTGCTCTGCTGTGCTGGATCAATGATCCCAAGCCCTCCCTGAGAACAAGGAAGCGTGATGACCGACCAAGCCACCTTGGCTCGGGCCATCTGAGTGTCACGTCCTGAGCAAAGGAAGTTCCTGATTAGCCTCTCTACCTGGCTGATACAAGAACTCGAGAAGATCCAGCAGGAGGTGATGTACCACATAGTCGCCAACAGCACCTGGTTGGCAACTACTACTCTACCAACCAGCGACAGACGTGCTGAGCTCCAATGTAACAGCTTTCTCCTGATGGACAGGAGAAGAGGAGCAATCTGCTGCTCGGGAGACAAGTCCAAACCAACCTGACAACCCAAGTATTGAACTGCAGTCCCTGGGGGAATCCACCTGAAATCCTCTCCTGGCATCCAATCTGGCATAGGAGCACTACCAACCGAGAAATCCACTGTCTTTCTCCAGTTGATCAGTTCGCCCAATGCACAACAGAAGGTCTCCAAAGCCTGCTCACATCTGTGAAGATTGGCCTCCTGGCCAACGAGTACAAGGCTGAGTCATCGGCAAACTCAGCGTCCAGTAACTCCTCTCCCTGAATAGGGAGTGCTAAGCCCCGAAGACCAACCTGCTGTGACACCAAAAATCTGCTCATAGCCTCCGCATAGAACAGAAAGAGAAAGGGGGCAAGAGGGCAGCCCTGTTTGACTGAGCGTGTGAGCATGAAGCGCGCACCTCTCCCCCCTGCCAAAAGCACCTGACTGTGAGCATGTCTGTACAAAGCTGACACCCCTCTGACCCAAGCATCTGAGAAGCCCATCCTGCAGAGCGTGCCCGCTAGAAAGTCCCAGTCAACTCGGTTTTAGGCCTTCTCAAAATCGAGAAGAAGAATCACAAGGTCCTCACCACGGAGCCGTGCTAGGGCAGAAGCCTCTCAAAAAGTAAAGATGTTGTCAAGGATACTGCGTTCCTTGACAAAATCTGTCTGAGTCCCATGTATAAGGCTCTCTAAAAGTGGCTGAATCCTTAAACTCAGAGCCTTGGCAAGAATTTTGTAGGCTGAGTTGAGGATGGTGATGGGGCGCCACTGACGAATCTCATCCAAGGAGCCACCCTCCTTGGGAATGAGGTAGATCAATCCCTCACTCATGTTGTCAGGTATCACTCCTGTGTGCAAAATGTACTGAAAAGCACTACAAAGATCTCGGCCAAGCAGGTCCCAGTACTGCAAGAAAAAGCTGGGAGTCAACCCATCCTCACCTGGACAGCTACCACGAGGAAGGGCCCTGAAAGCTGTGTGCAGCTCCTCAAGCTGAAGTGGCATCTCTAGCCTCTCGCGCATCCCTCTGTCACAAGACATCGCATCTCTGCCCAAACCTGCTCCCTGCATGCATCCTTCCGCTCTGGCTGAGGCTCAGCCGACAGTAACTCATGGTAGAAGTCAGTAGCGACTGCACGCATATCCTTGGGCTCACAAAAGCAAAAGACCCATCGGGCCTCCTCAACTGACTGACCTTGGCATGCGAATGCCAAAGCCCCATTGTCTCAAAAAAAGCACCAGTCACTCTGTCACCCACCAGAGTCCACTGAGATGCCTGTCGGTGGAAGGCAAACTCATCACGCCTCTCCTCTGTGCTAGCAAGCTCCTGTCGAGCCTACTGTAACTGCTCCTCCAACCATGGACTGTCTGGATGCTGCTCCTGCATCCTCTGCAGTGAAGCAATGCCCCGTCTGAGACGCTGCACCGCCTCTCTCCCTGCAACCCGGCGAGTCAGAGACTCCTGAAGAAAAAAGTGGCTAAGCTAAGCTAGGCCTACAGCCACTCTGTCTTCAGGTGAATCCTGTCTGTCCATACCCTCTGTCCAGAGAGCCTCAACCCTCTCTCTGAGTGCTGAGTCAAACAAGACCCTCTCAGGGATGCGGAGCATCGTGCTCCCACTCCTCTGCCTGTCTGCCACTGTGAGGATCACTGGAGCATGGTCCGAGCAGGAAGTCCCTGCCAGGATGCACACTGAACCCCCCAAGTCACTGAAGTGGTCGCTAGTGTAGAAGCGATCTATCCGCGATAGATTCACTCCTCCCACTCTGCGGTCCGATCTAGAGAAGGCAAGACTCTCTGGGGGCCTCACAAAACCTGAGTGCTGCCATGTATCTGAGACCCTCAAAGTCATACAAAACCTCTCCCAAGCAGCCAGCTCGACTCCATGCACAGTAGCATGGCTGCCACCAATCTTGTCAGAAGGATCCTCCAACATGTTGAAGTCCCCTCCTATACACCAATGATCAGCCTGCGGCAAAGACTGAACAATCTGTGACCAAAACTCTGCACGAGCACTCGCCACATTGGGCGCATAGATGTTCAGGAAGCCCACAAGGCCACCGTGAACTTGCATAGTAATCCACTGAGCTCTGCCTGGCACAATAATCCCTCTGCCTACAATGGCCTGCTGCAATGAGTCCGAAATAGTCATACATACCCCTCCTTGGATGTCTCCAAGTCCAAAAGCAGCTGACCAAAAGGTATCATACCGTCCACGCAAAATCTGACCACAACGCCGAATGCGGCTCTCACACAGATAGTGTTCATGAAGCATAAGGAGATCAATCTCTCCTCCCACAAGGCAACGCTGAAGCTCCTGATGCAATCGGCCCCGCTGTCGCTGAAACTGGGGCCCACCTAGTCCCTTCACGTTCCATGAGACGATCCTCATGGGGAGCGAGAGAGAACAGATGCTGCCGCAGCAGCAAGACGGGCTATCTTCGAAGCAGGCTTGGATGGGGAGTAATCCGCATCCGAGCGGCCTCTAGATAGGCGTGACTGCAGTGAGTGCCTAGCCCAAGCCCAAGCAGAGCGAGCCGTACGTAGCGCAACCTCCTTTGGAGGGCAGAGCCGCTCTAGGTGGTGATCTAGGCATGTTAGAGGGCTAACCATGCTGGAGAGCTTATTGCGTATGTGCATCACATCAGCTATTACACATTTGTACGTCGAAGAGTCTACCCCCGGTTAGTTTTCTCTTGGTGGAGTCTTTTCACCTACCCCTTGTCAGGATAAGCAAATGAGAGCTTCAAAACTCTCTCTCAATAGAAATTGATATAGGTAAACCAAGACCTTTAGTTGTTGCTGGGAGACAGAGTCGTGCTTCCGCCTTTGTTGTGGGCCCTTGATCATAGAATAAAATCCTTTTAGCACCGTCCTCCGCTGCTCCTACTCCACCACCTCCCTCTACTGTTGTTTTAAGTCGCTTTTGCACACGCCTTCAATGTTTGAATTGATCATCTAGAGCAATCCGGATCAGTGGAGGCAGGCGATTGGCACCTACTCGACAAGTAGTAAAAGAGCAGAGTTCTGTTCTCTAGCATCTTCATAATGTTGGCATTATCGACTCTCCATAGGACCTACTCAACATGCTTGAGTTCAAACATGGCAAGTGATGCAACCATCCAAGATGACTTGGGTATTGGCGATTTGAGAGCCAAATCTGAAAGGAGCATTCATGAGGCTAAGTTGAAAGAAGAGGAACAACACCACAAAGTTACTAGTAGTAGTGGTGATAATCAATGCGCTCCAACAAGAAGCTCCTCAAGCACTATATATGTTTTCTAAAGTACACCATACTTGGCGTACATGTCCACCAAGGCAATGCAAGCACAACTTTTTTTCTCACCAACCCTTGACTAACAAAATTACCTACCCTCAGGATGAGCAAATGAAAGCTTCAGAACTCTATCAATAGAAATTAATATAGGTAAAGCAAGACCTTTACTTGTTGCATTGTCACCCATGCCTTTACGCAAGCCATTAGATGTGGCCAAGGTGGAAGGGAAGGAAAGTCATCAGTCTCTCATGCTGTATTCGGCCATTACTTTACCTGTATTATGAATTTTGCTGCTCACATCAGCGCGTATTGTGTACTGCCACATGCCTTCAAGATGAACACACAGGTGACTGCATTTGGAGCGAAGCCCTCGCTTTGCATCTGCTGAAAACAGCCCAGGGCTTCCTGGACCTCCTACATTTGGCATCATGTCGACCAAGGCAGTGCCAAGCATAACATCTTTTTTTTTCCGAGAAAAAGATCCTTCTATTAGTTAATGAAAACTGCCCATAGGGCTACATCCACCTCTGCGAGAGAGGGCTACAACAAGCATGTTGGGGAGACTCTCCCAATGAAAAAACAGCATATATACAATGAGGCTAAATCAAGAGATGAGAGGAGGGAAGAGCCACACAGGTGGATAGTAGTGCCATCTGAGCACCCCTTGGACTATAGTGAAGAAAGGCCCAGGGCGCCAGAGTCGAAGGAAAGCCTCGCGGCGCTCCCGCATGCGGTCGGAGCTGCCCTGTAGTCCCTCAAGCTGTCCTCTGAGAGTATGGATCAGCTCTAGCCAAAAGTCGCGAACAGTCTCTGCTGGTGGCACAGGGAGAGCCTCAAAGATGCGGAAGCAGCGGGCCCGCCAGATGAACCAGAGAGCTAGGCTGCTGATGAGCTCCCAACACTACTCTCTCTCACTGCACCACTCCTGGGCAGTCTGCAGAAGAGAAGGGGTCCCTCCATAGCCATTCACCAGGATCCCACTGTACTCGTGCCAGTGGACAACACTCCCAAGCCCATAGCCTCCAATGTCCAGTCTCAAGAGCTGCTGGGTCAGGATCTATGACGCAAGTCCTCCCACAGATGCCCACAACTCGGATCCTTTGGAAACAGCACTCTGCTACCTGCGGGGCCTCTACTGCAACTCGTTGTAATCGTCCCCCACCCTGAAGCTCAAAGAACACGGCTGGGACAGTCTCTGAGCAAGCCCTGACTGAAATGAGAACCTCCAGTCGTGTGAAGGCTCCCATCCACCGGGGTGCTACTGGCTTGAGAGGCGTGAGCCACTCAGCTAGAACTGACTCGGAGATGTCCTGACACATGCTCTGCACCCCTCTCATGCCCTGTAGCTGAACAGCCTGCACGTCCTCTGACAAACCTGTGAACTCTAGCCAGTCACCTAGAGAGAGCGCTGGACCTGCTGCCATGGGAACCCAAGAAACATGAGGCCGATTCCCAACTAAGTGGCCTCTCTGAGTGCTAACCATGGGGTTCCAGACGAGGGGCTGCCGTAGGCGCTCCTCCGTGCACGTCGGCTGTCTTTGCTCTAGGCCACGCCGTAAGAGCTCCCAAGATCGAAGCAAACTCACAGCGAACCGGTCCTCCAATCTCCTGCTCAAACCAACTCGGCGCAACTCTGTAAAGATCCATCTGGTCAAAGGTTGCCAAGGGCCTCATGACTGAGGCACCCTGGCACGAAGCCTTTGTAGCAAGAACTCCTTCCAGGGCTCCTCGCCTGGAAGAAGTCCTCTGACGACAAACTTCCCAAGAAGGGCTGTGCTCTGCTGTACAGGATCAATGATCCCAAGCCCTCCCTCAGAACAAGGAAGTGTGATGACCGACCAAGCCACCTTGGCTCGGGAAATCCGAGTGTCGCGATCTGACCAAAGAAAGTTCTTGATCAGCCTCTCTACCTGGCTGATACAAGAACTCGAGAAAATCCAGCAAGAAGTGAAGTACGCTCAGCAATGTAAGAGCTTTCTCCTGATGGACAGGAGAAGAGGAGCAATCTGCTGCTCGGGGGACGTCCAGACGAACCTGACAACCCAAGTACCGAACTGCAGTCCCTGGAGGAATCCACCTGAAACCCTCTCCTGGCATCCAATCTGGCACAGGAGTACTGCCAACGGAGAAAGCCACTGTCTTTCTCCACTTGATCAATGCGCCCGATGCACAGCAGAAGGTCTCCAAAGCCTGCTCACATCTGTGTAGATTGGCCTCCTGGCCCTCTAAGTACAAGGCTGAGTCGTCGGCAAACTCAGCGTCCAGAAGCTCATCTCCCCGTATAGGGAGTGCTAAGCCCCTCAGACCAACCTGCTGTGACACCAAAAATCTGCTCATCGCCTCCGCATAGAACAGAAAGAGAAAGGGGGCAAGAGGACAACCCTGTCTGACCGATCGTGTGAGCATGAAGCGCTCACCTCTACCTCCTGCCAAAAGCACCTGACTGTGAGCCTGTCTGTACAAAGCTGACACCCCTCTGATCCAAGCATCTGAGAAGCCCATCCTGCAGAGCGTGCCCGCTAGAAAGTCCCAGTCAACTCTGTTTTATGCCTTCTCAAAATCGAGAAGAAGAATCACAAGGTCCTCCCCACGGAGGCTTGCCAGGGCAGAAGCCTCCCAGAAAGTGAAGATGTTGTCAAGGATACTGCGTTCCTTGACAAAACCTGTCTGAGTCCCATGTATAAGGCTCTCCAAAAGTGGCTGAATCCTCAAACTCAGAGCCTTGGCAAGAATTTTGTAGGCTGAGTTGAGGATGGTGATGGGGCGTCACTGTCGAATCTCATCCAAGGAGCCACCCTCCTTTGGAATTAGGTAAATCAAGCCCTCACTCATGCTATTCGGCATCACTCCTTTGTGCAGAATGTACTGAAAGGCACTACAAAGATCTGGGCCAAGCAGGTCCTTGTACTCCAAGAAGAAGCTGGGAGTCAGCCCATCCTCACCGGGACAGCTACCACGAGGGAGGGCCCTAAGAGCCGTGTGCAGCTCCTCAAGCTGAAGAGGCATCTCTAGCCTCTGGCGCATCTCCTCACTTACAAGACAAGGCATCTGTGCCCAAACCTGCTCCGTGCATGCATCCTGTCGCTCTGACTGGGGTTCAGCCGACTGTAACTCACAGTAAAAGTCAGTAGCAACTGCACGCATATCCTCGGGCTCACAAACAACTGACCCATCGGGTCTCCTCAACTGATTGACCTTGGCATGCGAGTGCCGAGGTCCCACTGTCTCAAAAAAAGCACCTGTAACTCTGTCACTCACCTGAGTCCACTGAGATGCCTATCGGTGAAAGGCAAACTCATGACGCCTCTCCTCTGTGCAAGCAAGCTCCTGTTGAGCCTGTTGTAACTGCTCCTCCAACCATGGACTTTCAGGATGGTGCTCCTGCATCCTCTGTAGTGAAGCAATGCCTCGTCTGAGATGCTGCTCCTCCTCTCCCGCTGCAGCCCGTCGAGCCACAGACTCCTGGAGAAAAAAGTGGCTAAGCTGAGCTAGGCCTAAGGCCACTCTGTCTGCAGGTAGAGCCTGGCTGTCCATGCCCTTTGTCCAGAGAGCCTCTACCCTCTCTCTGAGTGCTGAGTCCGACAAGACCCGCTCTGGGATGCGAAGCATCGTGCCTCCCACTCTTTTGCCTGTCTGCCACTGTGAGGATCACTAGTGCATGGTCCGAGAAGGATGTCCCTGTGAGGATGCCAACTGATCCCCTCAGGTCACTGAAGTGATCAGTAGTGTAGAAGCGATCTATCACTGAAGTGATCACTAGTGTAGAAGCGATCTATCCGCGATAGATTCACTCCTCCCACTGTGCGGTCCGATCTAGAGAAGGCAAGACTCTCTAGAGGCCTCACAAAGCCAGAATGCTGCCATGTATCTGAGATCCTCAGAGTCACACAAAACCTCTCCCAAGCTGCTAACTCGAGTCCATGCACAGTAGCATGGCTGCCTCCGATCCTGTCAGAAGGGTCCTCCAACATGTTGAAGTCCCCTCCTACACACCAATGGTCAACCTGTGGTAAAGACTCAACAATCTGTGACCAAAACTCTACACGAGCACTCGCCACATTGGGCACATAGATGTTCAGGAAGCCCACAAGGCCACCTTGAATCTACATAGTAATCCACTGAGCCCTGCCTGGCACAATAATCCCTCTGCCCACAATGGCCTGCTGCAATGAGTCCGCAATAGTCATACATATCCCTCCCTTGATGCCTCCAGGTCCAAAAGCAGCTGACCAAAAGGTATCATAACGTCCACGCAAAATCTGACCACATCGCCGAATGCGGCTCTCAGACAAATGGTGCTCCTGAAGCATAAGGAGATTATTCTCTCCTACCACAAGGCAACGCTGAAGCTCCTGACACAATTGGCCCCGCTGTCGTTGAAACTGGGGCCCACCTAGTCCCTGCACGTTCCACGAGACGATCCTCATGGAGAGCGAGAGAGAACAGATGCTGCCGCAGCAGCAAGACGGGCTATCTTCGAGGCTGGCTTGGATGGGGAGTAATCCGCATCCGAGCGTCCTCTAGAAAGGCGAGACTGCAGTGAGTGCCTGGCCCAAGCCCAAGCAGAGCGAGCCATGCGTAAAGCAACCTCCTCTGTCCAGGAGTTCTCATGAATGTATACATAGCAAGGCAAACACTGCGTATCTGCAAAAAAGTACACCACAATGTGCCTACATCCTGCTGAGTCTGGGGGTGTCACCGCAAACTTGGCGAGTGGCAACAAAGTCTGCAGCAAATCTGTAACTCCAAGTTCTCCCATGTGGTGAGAGAACTAGAGAACCTGTGTATGCAACCATCCCACCACTGAGTCGAGGGACCACTCTGTCTCGGTCCTACCACAGAGGGGGAAGGAAAAACCAACTGCTGAGTCCAAGGCCTCTGTCCCCCTAGCGGCGAGGAACAAAGCATGGACCCTAAAGCAGGCTGCCTCGTGGTCTGCTGCGGAATCGCCGAGAAAGCGAGTGAACCCGTAATCGAAGAAATCCCAGCGGCGTCGGAGGTCAATGCTCGTCAGACCCCGAGGGATAGCTGCAAGGGAAGATGTCTGAATCTGCAGAGGGGGCCGCAAGAAGGGTTGACCCTCTCTCGCTAGGCGACTCGTGGCAAAGGCGATGCCAAGAGATCTCCTAGCCGCCGGCGAGGGACCAGTCTCCTGAGTCGACTGTGGTACTGAAGCAGGAGGAGGCGAAGAAGGAGCTGGGGGGGGGGGGGGGGGGGGGGGGGCGGAGGAGAAGAAAAGCGGGGTGGGGCGACAGAGACAAGGGGGCGAGGTGGGGAGTGGACGGGAGCAGAGGGCGGGGGGGGGGGGGATGAGGAGGAGGAAGGGAACTCTGAAGGTGGGGCGGCTGGCGAGGGTGAAGCGGAGATGGAGGCTGGTGTAAGGGGCTCCTCCTGCTCAAGAGGACCAAAGCGGTTCCCCGTGGGAACCCACTGCTGCTGAGTAGGCACGTGAGGGCCACTCTGAGTGCCAGGCTGTCGCTGTGGCCCCTGGCGTCGACGGCCGCGGGCCTACTGCCACCCCTCCTCCGCTGGAGCCCCAGGCTCGGAGGGTGGCTCTGAATCTGTGCGCTGTGCCGCTGGCTGTGGCTGCGGCCCAGTGGCTGCGGCCCAGCCTTGGCAGGCTGGGGCTGAGGCTAAGATGCAGGGTGTGGCCTCCTCCGTGGACAGGCCTTCGCTAGGTGGCCCATCTGTCTGCAAATGAAGCACTGGTTCGGGAGACCCGAGTACTCCACACTCTGTCTAAACCAACCCCCACTCACCTGAGGCAGAAGGATGACCTTCGAGAGCGTGTGGGTATCTCTGACCAAAACTTGAACTGAAGGGATGCCAGCCGCCTTGGCAGCTACTGATGCTGCCGTACGAGGTGTCTCCAGGACAGTCCCGATGGCGGAGCCAATCTTGGAGAGAAGTGGAAGGTACTCCCACCGTAAACCTGGAAAGCAGACTGGGATGGGGATGTTTGCCTCCACTACTAGCACATCCGAAGTCGAGTCAAAACTATGTCACCACTGTCGAAGGTGGGCGCGTGATGCTCGGATGGCCAGTGGACTCATAGCTATGACCTTGGAGTCCATCTCGGAAGTCTTGAACTCGATCTGGTAGTACCCCCGTCCGAGAATATGGACATCCAAGATCTTGCCCACCTCTGCGAGAAGGCGGGCCTGGAGAAGGTCTCGCAGCTCTCCTCTGCTAGGTCGGGTGGCGAGAACCTTGCAGATAATCGAAGTCGCCTGCAAATGCTCTACCTCTGCGGCAAGGCTCGTTTGCTCTGATGGCGAAAGAGCAAGTCGAATGGTGGGCTCAGCGGAGTCGGGCGAGGGGGCTTTAGGCGAGTCCCTCTGTGGTGGAGCTTGAGCCTCCATTTGTGTCTGTTGCTGTGGAGAAGAGGCGAAAAATTGAAGACGAAGGGGGAAGCTCCTACTGGACCAAACAGGCCAAGGTAATTGGCGAGGCTCGACAAGCAGGAAAGGCGAGACGAAGGGCCAAAAAACAAAAACTGCGGGTAGGCGGGCGAAAGGATGGTGGACGGACAGGGCAACGGCGGGGGTGAGGGTGATTGGGTGGGCCGGCTGAGCAAGCAGCGGGGGGGGGGGGGGGGGGGGGGGGGGGGGGGGGGGGGGGGGGGGGTGGGGGGGGGGTGTATGTGAGTGTGTAGGCGACGGGGAGGGGCAGCGGGCTGGATTGAGTGCAGTGGGGCCGGCCAGGGGCTTGCGCGCAGGAGGTTACGGAGGGTTGGGGTGGGGGGACCGCGATGGCGAGGAGGGGAGGAGGGGGGGAAGCAGCGATGGCGAGGGGGAGGGAGCGGGCAGCAACAGCGAGTAGTCCGTTACCAAGCATAACATCTTTAACACATAGGTGATTGCATTCGGAGCGAAGCCCTTGCTTTGCATCTGCTGAAAACAGTCCAGGGCTTCCTGGCCCTCCTACATTTGACATCATGTCGACCAAGGCAGTGCCAAGCATAAATTTTTTTTTTTTTGTGACTGCCCCTGAGTAACAATATCATCGTGAGTTCTTTTGCCCATGTCAGTGTCTTGCAAATGGAGACATGCCTTAAAGATGCAAGCATACAGATGCACTCGCTTCGCATTGGTTGAAAACAGTTCAGAGCTTCTTCGTCCCACCCCTGTTTGGCATATCCCGCAATCAATGCATTCTAAGACTTAACATTCTGGACACGCAGCCCCTCAAGAACTCATTGTGCTTCCTGAAGTACACCACAACTTCCTAGCCCTGCCCCTTTTCCGCATATCCTGCAGTCAGTGCGTTCCAAGAGTCGACATTCCCTACAAGAAACTCCTCAAATACTTTTTGTATTTTCTGAAGTACACCATATTTGGCACAACTGAACTGAAAGAAAGAGAGAGCACACGCGACACAGAGTGGCAGAATTCCACCCCAGAGAGTATTGGCCCCAAACATTGGCACCCCTTTCAGTATTTTTTTATATTACTTGAACTCAATACAATGCCGATACCCTCGCGCTTTGCACCTTCTCACCGAAGCGTGTCAGAGAATGAGCCCTCTGCACATATTTAAAGGCCCTTGGCCTCAAAAGCAGCTACATGAAAAGCAGTAAACTCAAAAGCATTTGGTCCAAAAGCGCTGCACTTAAAGGGTTGCCAGCGTGTTTTACGAAAATCCGTACAACTCTACCACATTAGTAGCCAACGTAAAACGCGGAATTCGGTACAATCTCTTGTAGCGCGGATAGTGTGTCGTGCTCTCTACAGTGGGTGCTCCTCAGTGCAATATGCGTGACAATCTCACTCAAAACAGATTGAAAACAAAGGAACAATAGATAACAACTCAGCTCACAAAGACACAACAGTAGACCAGAACATATGACTCGACTATCTCAAAGAACTGATATAGACTTTGGCATGGCAGCACACTCAGCTCCAGCCGAGGACTCACAGATACAATGGGGGTATCGAGGCTCAGATGTGCACGGAGGGTGAAGACGTGCTGTGTGTATAGACTCGCTATGCAAAACGACGACGTTGGAGCATACATATGGAAGATAATCCGATGACCCAACAACTACTACTCATATGTACAACGATAAAGAGCCACCAACGGCTCATAAATGTCAGCCATCTAAATCTATCCTCAAACTTAGTGGTGGTGACCTGGTCACGATGTCCACTAGACCACCGTTCGTATCCCTGCTGCCACGTGTCACTGCCCAGCCAAGAGAGTCCATCGAGTGTGAGCCAGCCTAGACCAACTGTACTAACTGTGTGTCCTGTGAAAGTGACATTGTAGCCTGCTACAGGTTGCCCGCCACAAGACCGCTTACTGTCTCGGTGAGAAAAACAATTGAAACTGTTGATCGACCGCAAAGAAACCACTATGGCACATCATTGTCATTATAAAAAACTGCCCAGTCACCCCAGAGAAAGATTAGTCGCCACACCACCCGAAGCATCAGTCTCTGAAGGTTGAGCCATCAAATCAATGGTAGGGCCTTGCTGTATGTGAGCTCTCCTATCTGTAAATTGGGCCGCCTGAGAAGGGACCAGCCACCTGTTTCTGCTGGGCAGATGGTAGCACCTGTCCTGTAGTGTACTGAGGACGTCGAGTAACGTAGTTATGGCGGTGTGCTCTAGCAATACCGTCGCAGCAAGTAACGTTTTGTATCTGAGGCAATGATGACGAGTGACCCCTGAGAATACGGTTGATTGTAGTACTGAATTGGACTTTGTGGATAGAGTCCCATAAATTGCTGAGAAGGACCCGTTGCTGTATTCTTCACTGGTGTACTTGCTCCAGTCCATCCATACCCCATACCCATCATCGTAGGCTGGGTCGCCCTATTTTCATGTAAGAGTAGTTCTCTAAATCCTTGTACCTGAGTTTGAAGGTCATTAATCACTTAAGACTTTAACTTCAAGGCCTGTTGGAGTGCGAAAGTAGTAGCATCCCGATCGGCGATGGCGCTCTCAGTAACTTGCAGAGATCCCTCCATAGCTGCGTAAGTAGCTGTGTGACGCTGGTGTGTAGCTGCCAATCGCTCTGCTCCAAGCTCAATGATGGCAATGTCTTGCCTTAACTCCTGCATTATATCCTTAGATAGGCGAAAAAGTGATGTAGAGTCCGACACTATGGAAGGTCCTGTAACAGTGTCAGGCGGAAGAGGGCTGGCAAGTGGTACTGCTGGTGGCACTGGGGTGGCAAGTGGCACTGCTCGTGGTGGACTGGGAGCATGCCTCTCTGGTGGAGTAGAGACGGTTGGAACTTGCCACCCCAGTGCCACCAGCAGTACCACTTGCCAGCCCTCTTTCGCCTGACACTGTTACAGGATCTTCCACAGTGTCGGACTCTACATCACTTTTTCGCCTATCTGAGAATATACTGCAAGAGTCCAGGCAAGACGGTTGCAGCAGGACTAGGCATAGGAGAAGAAGCAACTCCAACTGGGGCTCGGGAGCTAGTCACTGTGGTAAGAGTAAAAATAGTAGCAGTAGCGAGAGGAACACACACTGTAGAAGCCACAACTGTGACATGCATAGTGTCATCTACAGCGCCTGAACTTACCATCGAACAAGTAGTTGGAGTATGCGAAAAACGTGGAATAGGTTGCTTCACTCGAAGCTGCTGGCTTTCAAAAACTGGCAGTGATACTAAAGATTCTACTGTGTCCTTCACTGCTTTCGCCCTCTTTTCCTTCGGTTTCCTAGGTAGATCCTTTGTCTGTTCAATTGCTTTTCCTTTTGCCTTAGAGCTTTTACGCCAAATATCCGCATCCACATCCATGGGGCTAACATGTTTGTTAATGACCCAAGCCAACATGGGAGCTGCGAAGCATTGAAAGCTAGATTGCACAGATTGCACCTGAGCTCTGAATCTTTTTACCCGCGATTGTAAAGAGGTAAATAGAATTTGATGAAAACCACATGGGATGGTGTTGATGAGGCAGTATAGGCCATCGCAGTGAGAGAACGTAGTAGGTACGTCACATCTTTCCTTGCTTACTTTAGCAGCTCTGACGAGAAAGTAGTACTTGAAAATGGCCTATAGATTTTTATTTCTTGCATAGTCAGCATGACTAGTACTAAGTAGCTCTTTGCATGCTTCAATGGTCGCATCTTGTAAAGAGGTTCTCGTAGCCGGTTTTACTGCTGGAAAGGTTGTCATTCCCAAAGTGTGACCAATGCGTGTAGCCGCCAGTGGGTACCCTCTTACTTTGGAAAAAAGCTTGAGAACCTCATGCACCATATCCATTGGAATATCAGTAGGCAAATCGGCCTCTGCTAATGTGACAGACCTAGCGTATGTAGCTGATCCTTTGATAAAACTTCTTGAAGAGACGGATGAGGCTGATGCGGATGGAAGTTCAAAGTGAATTTGGTTTGAGTTTTGGAGGAAAAAGGCCGAGGAAGTTGATGGTGCAACACCTGCGTGATGGCCTTCTTCTTTTTGTCTTTCACAGCATCTTCTTGTTCATCATCTCCCTGTTGGCTAGAAGAGTCAGAGTCCGAGTCAGAGGTAGAGCCGGAGTCAGGCGCTTTGTAATTCTCATCACTGTGATCAGTGGAGGATAGATCAATGAGGCCATGGCTTGAGGTTTCTACATCTTCTTCTTCTGTAGAACTTCGAGGTGTTTCAGTAGGTCTCTGTCGAGACAAAGCTTTCTTCCGAGCCTTCTTGCTTGTACCAGCCATCTTGAATTGATCTTTTTTTTTTTTGAATTCATTGTGTGCTGAAATAGGTTCTGATTGAAAAGTGTGAGATGAAAATCTTCTTGAAAAGCGTCAGATGAAAAGCTGAAACAGCTTCTGCCTGCAAAGGGTGAGATCTGTCGGTGAATAGGGATCGCCTGTAGAGTGAAGAGGGGCGCGATAGATTGACCCGATTATTGTAGGGAAGAAGAGGGTGGGCGATAGACTGCAGGAGGGACGAGGGGGTTTGGTTAGGGTAGGGGCAATAGCAGAGAGGGGATGAGTGTAGGGGCGAGGGTTATTAGATAGGGGGTCAAGAGGGAAAAATTGGGAAGGGGCGAGTGGGAGAGTTGTTGGGTAGGGGCGAGGGGGATTAGTTGGTTCGGGGCGAGGGGGGGTTAGGTTGGGTAGGGGCGAGGGGGATTAGTTGGGTAGGAGCGAGGGGGGGATAGGTTGGGTAGGGACGAGGGAGATTAGTTGGGTATGGGCGAGAGGGGGTGGTGCGGGGCGAGGGGGAAATTAGAGGGTAGGGGGAGGGGATTATTTGGGTAGGAGCGAGGGAGAATTAGAGGGAAGGGGTGATTAGGATCAAAGGGCATAGTGCACCAGAGAGAAAGGAGAAAGGGAGAGAAAGGAGAAATGGAGAGAAAGAAAGTTGTAAAGTGTTGCCAGCATAAAAAATTTGCATGCTTTTTTTTAACTAGGATCTGGTCAATCAGAAAGGTTGGAGCAACCATTCCCATCTTCGAGCAAACTTGCATGTAAGTGTGAGAGAGAGGGGAGGAGCAATGAAAGGAATATGGCAGCAGGAGTGAAGCTATGAAAGAGGTTGCACCAGAAAGGCAAGGAACTAGATGTGTGTGTGTGAGAGCTCACCATAAGAGAGACAAGGGAAGGGAGATACAGCAGAGCAGGTTTGAACGAGTTAGGAACAATACCAAAATCAAAGATTTATCCGACGAGAGCTGAACCTTTGACATTCAACAAATTCATGAGGAGAGAGAGACAGTAGAAATAAACAGAGTAGTAATGCTGGATTGTAGTAGGACTCCAAAAAGCCCAATTCTATCAATGAGAGGAGAGAAAAATTGATGCACACAGTCAACGAGGAGAATTTTAAAGATAACACCGATTACAACTGAGATGCGACTGACATGAGGAAGACGTGAGAAGAGGGAAAAGGGAAAGCCGGAGAGAGCTGAGGACAGGACAATCATAAGGTTGTTGGTGGGAGGGATAAAATACCCACATTTCTAAAGAGTCAGGGAAGTGAGTGATAGCACTTAATTCTTGATACATTTACCAGTGGCAAGGGAACACCTGTCAGAGTGACTAACTGGATAGCCCCTTATGGCAAAATCTCTTGTACCATGAATGGCCCTTGCTAAGCTGGGACCAATTTCTTAGCTTTTATAAGATATTTAGCTTGATAGAGCAGCACCAATGTTCCTTGCACTATTTTCGGCTTTCTGAGATGGCGATCATGCCACGCTTTGCGACGAAGTTGCTCGGCTTGCAGAGCATGTGAAGCTAACATCCTGCTTTCTTCTAACATTGAGAAACGAGAGAGGTTTTCGGAAGCAATCCCCGCTCTGACACGAACGCTTCCCACTCTTGCTGAACCTGAGTTGAACTCGTATGGTGTAATTTCTTCTAGACCGAAAGCTAGCTGGAATGGGGTGTAGTTAGTGGTTGCCTTGAGGGAGGTGCGATAAGCCCAAACTGTACCGAGGATAGTGAGCCCAAGAAGTTGGATGCAGGTGACAAGCTTTCCTGAGAAGGGCAATTAGCACTTTGTTAGTGCTCTCAGCTTGTCCATTTGCTCTAGGATAGTAAGAGCAAGATTTGCGATGAAAAATCTTATATCTCGTGAGGAGTGTGGAGATCAGGTAGTTGACGAAATGACTACCTCGATCACTCGCGAGGAGTGTGGAGATCAGGTAGTTGACGAAATGACTACCTCGATCACTCGTGATTTCCAGAGAGCACCCAAACTTGCAAAAAATATTTTCATACAAAAATTTTGCGACAGTGGCGGCTAGACAGTCGATGGTACCCACCACTTCAGCCCACTTTGTTGCATAATCCGTTGCTACCAGGAGATACTTACGATTGCCTGGTTGAGTAGGTGGAGTAATTGGACCAACAAAGTCGAAGCCCCATCGCTCACAGGGCAACCACGCCATAGATACCTGCAGAGGGCGATTGGATTGCTTGCTAGGCTTGGGTGCACATCGCTGACAGACATCACAAATCTTGACATGAGCAATAGCATCTTTAAATATATAGGGCCACCATAAGCCTGTCTGGAAGATTTTTTGCGCCGTGATGTGGCCAGGGTAATGGCCACCTGTAGGACCACTGTGTGGATCTTCCAGAATGTGGTCTACTTCATGAGGAGAGACACACCTGTGCAGCACACCATCTGGCCCAGATTTCTAGAGTTTTCCGCCAATCAGAGAGAAGCGTCTAGACTTAAGCAAGAGTCTTCTTTTTTGCAAGGGAGAAGCATTCTCAGGATATAGGCCAATATAGAGCAGATGTAGCAGAGTCTTCCTGCAACTTGGGGTTTATTTAGAAGATAGCGTAGCGCATGATGATCCGTGATGATAGTGAAGTGAACCCCTAACAAGTAATGAAGAAACTTTTGTAAAGAATACACCATAGCCAAACCTTCCCTTTCTGTGGTGCTGTAGTTGCGCTCTGCTTTGGTGAGCAGGCGACTTGCATAGTGAACAGGGCGATCCAGGTTGTACTCCTTACTAGGCTGAGTCAACAGAGCACCCACAACCATTTGACTGGCATCAGTATGCACATGAAAAGGGTGAGACCAATCTGGAGCCACTAAATGAGGTGCTTCAGTGAGGCGTTTTTTGAGGTATGCAAATGCTTCAACCTCAAGTTTTGACCATTTAAAGGGTACAGTAGCACTAGTGAGTCGGGTCAATAATAACCACTCCGAGTGCTCCACAGGTACAATGATCCATGCCTCTTGCATTTTTTTGAGCTCTGACTTGACAGCCTCTGCATACTTTGGGTTGAGCTTGTAAGCTCGGCCTCTGACAGGCTTAGCCCCTTCAACCAGAGCGATAGTGTGGACACCCAATTCTGGTGGGATCCCTTCCAAATCCTTGTAGGACCAAGCAAAAACATCTTTAAAAGAGTGTATGAAAGAAACTACCTGATCAAGTAATGCAGGATGCTCCCATAACCAAGCTGCTAAGAGGATTGTCAGGGTCACCCAGGTTGACTTCTTTGACCGGGTCAGGAGGTGTAGCTAGGGAGGGTGCTTCGGCAGATGAAAAGTGAGCTACCTCTTGGAGCTTCGAGACATCATGGGATGGTGTTTGATCGATTGGAAACTATGCATACTCCTCTTGTAACCATCCTGGTGGAAGCTCCTCGAAGGGTAAGTCTTCAGACACAAACATAACAGAGTGCTGTCTAGTGGGCGGGGCGTCAGTCCCGGGAGATGTTAGAGGAAGAGGTGGAACATTGGCGAGCTCATGTAGAGGAGATTTCTTCCCCCTTCGCTGATGTGTTAAAGGTTCACCGAGGCTGACAACTTCCATCAAAGGAACACTTGAATCATGGTCATAAGGGACTAACACACTTACTTCTTTGACTGACACACTTTTAGCTGTAGGGCTTGGAACACTGGGGTCGGCCTGAGGAGCTGGGGGAGAGAGTGTTACAGGCACAGGTGAGGCTTGAATAGAGACTACATAGCACGGCATCGATGTGGTAGCTTCCAACCACTGCACTAGGTCTTCGCCAGACTCGTCAGGTGGGATGGGCTTCTTAGGGTCGGGGTTGGACTGTACTGATAATGAGCTGTTATGAACCACTGGATCCATACCTCCTTCGAGTCTAATTGGTTGCATGGGGGAGCCAAGAGTTTGTATCCACATGGCGTCGTTTCCTCAATCATGAAGTGCCTTAGTATGCCGCAACCATGGTCTACCAATAAGCAAAGGAAATTGTACCTCCACCTCGGGAAGACTGACCACCACAAAATCCAAGCTAAATGTGAAATCTTGTACCTTCAGAGGCACCTTATCTACTATGCCCACTGGATAGACTGTCCTCTGGTCCGCCAATGTAACAGTGAATGGAGCAGGGCGGGTAGGCTGCATACCTAAAGCCAACATAGTAAACTTTGCATCAGATTGATCCCAGATCCATCCCAGATCCACCATCCACTATGACGCCTGAGAATTGATGCCCAAGAAGACACATTGAGACGCGGACGTTTTTAGTCGGTGATGGGAGCAGCTGGATAAGAAATCATTTAGGACTCCAAGGGCTACACAGGTAGGTGCCCGCCACTAGGTCCTACACCAAGATACAGAGACTGGATGATGAAAAGGGTGTCACTTCGAAAATTTGCATCAAGTCGAAGTATGTCGTACAGTGACACTTGTTAAAAGGTGTTTTTCAAGATAGACTCTGCTGCAGACTTCTCTCTTTTGATCAGATCTTGCTCTGTTATCTTAAGCTTCTGCAAGTCCTCTACTGGTTTCATGAAAGCACCATCAATATCTGATAGAAGAGAGGTAGGTTGGCTCTTGGCACTACCTGCTGGTTTGTCAGCTACTAAGGGAGTTTGAATCATTTGTGTGACTGGAGACGGAAAAATTGGACCACAAGGGAGGCCGAGACCAAGAGCAGCTCTCAGTGCCCATGTGAGCACACTAGCCGGCTCTTCCACCTGCTTCAACCCATCTCGAGAGGCAACTACAAGAGTGGAAGGCGGGGCCTGTGGAATGGTGCTTACTGTGATGAGGTTAACATTGGGAATGTAAACTCCTGCTGGTTCTGTCTTGTGCTTGCAGATGTGGATGCACTTTGTTTTGGGCAATCCTTACTATAGTGATCCTTAGCTTCAGGGCAGTGTCGGCAAGGAGGGGACCCTTTTGGCAACGGACATTTGCTCTGATAATGTCCATACTCCCCGCACCTGTAGCACAAACTTGGCCTATTGGATGGGCAAGGTGGTCTCGGCCCTTGCTGCATGGGGCCTGATGCTGACGTGTAGAAGCTTTGGGGAACTGAAGGAGTACTAGCATGATAAAAGCTGGGGGATGCAAAGTTGTTATGCATACCTTGCATAGGAGGTGTCGTCGGCAGAGGTGGCATCGGGTTTTGACGGCCATAGGGTGAAACCATGTTGGATGCAGGTGCTAGCCCTTGTTGGAGAGAAGGACCTAGACTTTGTTGTATTTGCTGCAATCCCTTGATATAGTAGCAATCCTTGTCTTCATGCCCAGACTTTTCGTAGAAGTGGCAATAAGCCCGAAGGGGACAGTCCTGTGGAGGATGTCCTGTAGAGCGACACGAGCTGCACCATATCATAGTCTTAGTCTCCTGCTGAGACCGAAGCTCTTCTAGCTCTCTCTTGATTTGATCCAAAGCCTCAAGGTGTGGTGGTTTCTAATATCTAAGAGGGATTGATTTCTCCTCTTGAAGAGCGCGTTGTAGTTTTAGGGCTTCAAGTTCTCTACGCAAAGAAGTCAATGGATCAGCACGAAAACACAGAGGGAGTCTCTATGTGAGGAGGGGAGTTGGTGAACAGCTTCCTAGCCCCTCTATCCTAGTAGCAGCTGCAACAAACTCCTCCAGAGTGGCGTCGGGTCGGAGACTCTCTCGGAGTTTTTGCTAAGAAGTTTTGGGAAGAGCCTTCTCCACCCACTTCTTAACCATAGATTCACCGGGTTGCTAGGGAAGCTTGGTAACCACAAACTTGGTTTTAGTCATAAGTTTTGAAAAAGTCTCCTCTTGTTGGAGCACCATGTTTGCCAACTCATCCAAAACCTTTTCCTGGTAGTTACCTGGCTTGATTTCTGCACAGAACTGTTGTCTTAGAGCTGCCCAAGTTGCAAAATGGTTCTTTGCAAACTAATTGTACCATTTGTCTGCTAAGCCATCCAAGGTAGATTGGAAGAGTACCAAATAAGCATCTTCTCATTAAGACCACAACCCCTGCAGAGAGATACAAACCTCCTTGCATGGTCGTTTGCATCTTCTGAAGAGAGTCCCTTGAAGGTAGGAAACATGATGTTTACCTTGGCCAAAACACTGGCCAACGCCTCCATGGTCTCTTGCTCAGGAGCCCGTTGCTCAATGGCCTGCTGTAACAAAATAGGAGAGAGATTTAGTGGGGAAGGTGACGTGGAAGATGTGGAACCGGATGGAGGAATGGGTGATGTCGTACGTGTGGGTGATGAGGTTGATGGACTGCTACTAGGTACTGAGGGTCGTCTTCTGTTGCAATACTTCAGAGGACTCAGTAGTGCGCTTTGACGCACTAATGACCGCCTTGTATCTGTCATGCAGCGACCACAAATCCAACCAGGCTTTGGGCAATAAGACCTTTAATTGCTTTAGCTGGTTGAAGACGGGTCTAGATTCTACTAGACCAGGCAAGTGACTAGACCTAGGGACCAGGGACGAGAGGACGGGACCAGAACGAGGAGGGACTAGACCAGGGACGAGGAAGGACTAGACCAAGACGAGGGCTGGTTGGACCAGGACGAGAGAGGACCAGACTAGCAGACCACACAGTGCAAGGCAAAGTAGGCGAAGATAGGTAAAAACCAACTAGCTTCACGATTTGTATCTCAACAAAGAGTGAGACTTTAGTTGAGGTCCCACAGTGATCGCCAAAATGAGAGCACCTGTAGCGTGGATAGTGTGTCGTGTTCTCTACAATGGGTGCTCCTCAGTGCAATGTGCGTGACAATCTCACTCAAAACAGACTGAAAACAAAGGAACAATAGATAACAACTGAGCTCACAGAGACACAATAGCAGACCAAAACATATGACTCGACTATCTCGAAGAACCGATACAGACTCTTGCGTGGCAGCACACTCAGCTCTAGCCCAGGACTCACAGGTACAATGTGGGTGTCGAGGCTCAGATGTGCAGGGAGGGTGAAGACGTGTTGTGTGTATAGACTCGCTATCCAAAACGACAACGCTGGACCATATATTCAGAAGATAATCCGATGACCCAACAACTACTACTCATATGTATAACCATACAGAGCCACCAACGGCTCATAAATGTCAGCCATCTAAATCTATCCCCAAATTGAGTGGTGGTGACCTGACCACGATGTCCACTAGACCATTGTCCGTATCCATGCTGCCACGTGGCACTGCCCAGCCAAGAGAGTCCGTCCAGTGTGAACCAGCCTAGACCAACTGTACTAACTGTGTGTCCTGTGAAAGTGACATTGTAGCCTGCTACATCTATCACGTTAGCAGTCCAGCGTAAAATCGTAAAATCCGTACAATCTGCTACGTCAACAGTCCAGCGTAAAATCCGGAAATCCGTACAACAGCAACCACATCATCACCTCGCAAATTAGCATGTGTGTGTGTGTGTGCAAGGTCCAACTTTATTTTAATGCCTTTATGTCACTTGGGCCCCATCAGACGGGGTCCCATAAGTTGGTGGAAACTTCTTTCGCTTCTTCTTCTTCTTCTACTGCTTCTACTTCTTAGGGTTTAGGCTACTCGATAAGGATCTGTAGGTTGGCTCCATTCTTCAAGGGCTTGACACTTCAGCAATTTGTGACATCCCTCCTTGAAAGAAAGTAATCGTCCGCGATTATAGCATAGCTCACAAATTTCTGAGGATCGTTTCGAGGGACAATCCGAGTGACAATCAGTTTTCTCATTCCAAATCGGAGCTCTTGATTTCTTGGGTCGTTGGTTTCCCAAAAGAATCTCATCTAATAAGGATTCTCATTCCAGATCGGAACTTTTGATATCCTGGGTCGTTGACTTCCCAGAAGTATCTCATCCAATAAGGGATATTCAGTGGTTGGCACATCACAACACAACACAAATGCTGACATACGCATGTTACAAGACACAACGAACATCGCTGCTGAGCACTCCCCCGAGACAAACGGTCTGCGGTATGAAGCTACTCAACGACTACCTTGTCACTCCCTATCACAAAATGGTGACGTGGCAAACCCTAACACACATACACACTCTCTGTTGGCCGATGATGACGTGGCTGCCCAACACACAGATGGTGACGTGGCTGGCTGGCTGCAGAGAATCCGCATGGATACGTGTCAAGCTGTACGAATGCCAGCGCAAAACGCGCAGATTGCGGAGTTCCATACTGCTGACGTGGCAGGGTTGTACGGCAATGCTGCAGGGATAGCTTTTGGGCGATGCTTTTTGGCTACGCCATGGCAGAGAGAGAAAGCCTTTTGCTTTTTGCTACGCAATTCTACAAGAGAGAGAATTTTCTTTATTCTACGTAAGCTGGAGAGAGAGAGAGAGTCTTAATTCTTTAAGGTGCTTTATTTTGAAAGCCTTTAGAGGCAGTTTTTATGGGCAGCTTTTAAAAAGAAGCTTTTGGGGCTCTGTTTTTGGCACCCCTTGTACTCTTTAAATACGTGAGCAGGCCTCTCACAACTCAGAGCATCTGGACGAAGAGTCTGAGTGTGAGCGCCTGCCCGCACTCTTAGGAAGACTGTTTGTAGCCCAGATTTTCAGATTACATGGTATGCCTGAGACGATTGTCTCCGACAGGGACCCCAGATTAACGAGTTTGTTTTGGAACGCAATTTGGGAGAACATTGGCACGTGGTTGCAGTTCTTGTCATCTTTCCACTCGAAGACTGACGGGAAATCTGAGATTGCCAATTTAGTGGTTTTAGATTTATTGAAGTCTTACATCCCATATCAGAAGACTCAATGGGAAAAGTATCTACCTTTGGTGGAATTTGCCTACACCAATGCGATACACTCTTCGACAGGGAAGGCACCATTTGAGATTGTTGAAGGTGCTGTGAAGGTTCCACCCTTCCTAATGACAAAAGATAAGATTTGCAGAAATATCAGGAAAGACAGAAAAAGGTAGCGGATCGCCATCGTCGCGATTTGAAATTGAAGGAGAATGATTGGGTGCTCTTACGTTTTGAGAAGGCACGCCTGAGAAAGAAAAAGGGAAAGGAGAGGGTTTTTCCAAAGCTTAGTATGCGATACTACGGACCTTTCCAGATCTCTGAAAAGATTAATAATGTCTCCTTCCGACTGAAAGTGCCTGACACTTGGAGGATTCACAATGCATTTCATGTGAGTCTCTTAAAACCTTTCAAAGGTGATGTGCTTGAAGATGGGGAGCCTGATGAGCAACCCGAAGTGGAAGAAAACGATGAGATCCTTGTTCCTGAACAGATTTTGGCACATAAGGACAGAAAGAATAAGGGTAAAGTACGAAGGCGGTTCTTGGTTAAGTTCAAGAACTATCTTGCATTCGATGCGAAGTGGATGGAGGAGGAATTTACCATGAAGCTTTTGATTTAGTATAGTCTATTCCAAATGGAACCCAGAATTCAGCTTGGCCGGAGATCTGGTGCAGTGGGATGCACAAGAGGGGAGTTACTCCGTTCCTTTGTCAACAGATGCCTTGATTTTAGAATACTAGAGTCACTGATGTCTCTTTGAGCTTTAGGGATACTGAGAGCTGACAGTATTCTGCTGTATGCTGTTGTATGACTTTATGAAATGGAATTCGTGAATATGAAACTGATTTGTTCTTGACTTGTTTTTAAGTGCAGGAACTGATAGACAAAATGACTGCAACATTTTGGTCTAATTGATCTCGAATAGACATGGTTGCAATAGGGGTTAGTCAATCGGGCATCTATAAGATTCCTGAGTGGATCTAGATGCGATTGCTAACTGCATTGCTGATAAATCATGGTCTAAGATCCGAATGAATGTTGAATGTCCTGTGATGTCGTGTGATGTGACTGTCGATTGGTACATGTGCTAGATGTGTGTTCCTAGTGCGTAGGTACTAACAGTCAGTGTCTGCTAAGGCAGTTTATGGCTTTTGTTTGTTTTACAGGCATAATCGAGGGCGATTACAATGCTTTCAAGAGGGGGGTATGTCACAAAATGGTGACGTGGCAAATCCTAACACACATACACACTCTCTGTTGGCCGATGATGACGTGGCTGCCCAACACACAGATGGTGACGTGGCTGGATGGCTACAAAGAACCCGCATGGACACGTGGCAAGCTGTACGGACGCCAGCGCAAAACACGGCGTAGATTGCGGAGTTCCGTACTGCTGACGTGGCAACGTTGTACAACAGTGCTGCAGGGACAGCTTTTGGGTGATGCTTTTTGGCTAAGCCATGGCAAATAGAGAAAGCCTTTTGCTTTTTGCTATGCAATTCTACAAGAGAGAGAATTTGCTTTATTCTACGTAAGCTGGAGAGAGAGAAAGAGCCTTAATTCTTTAAGGTGCTTTATTTTGAAAGCCTTTAGAGGCAGTTTTTGTGGGCAGCTTTTAAAAAGAAGCTTTTGGGGCTCTGTTTGTGGCATCCCTTGTACTCTTTAAATACGTGAGCAGGCCTCTCACAACTCAGAGCATCTGGTGTAGCAGGCTACAGTGTCACTTTCACAGGACACACAGTTAGTACAGTTGGTCTAGGCTGGTTCACACTAGACGGATTCTCTTGGCTGGGCAGTGACGTGGCAGTAGGGATACGGACGGTGGTCTAGTGAACATCGTGGCCACGCCACCACCACTCAGTTTGGGGATAGATTTAGATGGCTGACATTTATGAGCCGTTGGTGGCTCTTTATGGTTGTATACATGAGTAGTAGCTGTTGGGTCATCGGATCATCTTCTAGCTCTATAGTCCAGCGTCGTCGTTAGGAGTAGAGAGTCTATACACACAGCACGTCTTCACCATCCCTGCACATCTAAGCCTCGACACCCCATTGTACGTGAGAGTCCTGAGCTGGAGCTGAGTGTGCTGCCACGCGAGAGTCTGTATCAATTCTTTGAGATAGTCGAGTCATTTGTTGTGGTCTGCTGTTGTTGTGGGTCTCGCTGCTGTTGTGTCTTTGTGAGCTTAGTTGTTGTCTATTGTTTCTTGTTTTCAATTCGTTTTGAGTGAGATTGTCACGCACATTGCACTAGGGAGCACCCACTGTAGAGAACACGACACACTATCTGCGCTACAGGTGCTCTCACTCTGGCGATTATGGTGGGACCTCAACTAAAGTCTCACTCTGTTGAGAATACAAACACTGAAGCTAGTGGTTTTTTCCTAGCTTCGCCTACCTTGCCTATAGTGTCTGGGCTGCTGGTTTGGTCTCCTCTCGCCTTAGTCTAACTGGTCTAGTCCTCTCTCGCCCTAGTCAAACCAGCCCTCATCCCTGGACTAGTTTTCCTCAACCCCGGTCTAGTCCTCGTCGACCCTGGTCTAGTCCTCCTCGTCCCTGGTCCAGCCTGGGTCTAGTCACTTGCCTGGTCTAGTAGAGTCTAGACCTATCTTCAGCAAGTTAAAGGTTTTATTGCCCAAATCTTGGGTGGATTGGTGGTCGCTGCGTGACACATACAAGACGGTCGGTCGAGCGTCAAAGCGCACTACTGAGTCCTTTGAAGTACTACAACAGAAGATGACCCTTGATATCTAGTAGAAGTCCATCAACCGCATCACCCATACCTCCACATACGACATCACCCATTCCTCCATTCGGTTCCACATCTTCCATATCACCTTCCCCAGTAAACCTCTCTCCTATTCTATTACAGTAGGCTACTGAGCAATGGTGTCATGCCGAGGGTAGGACTAGACGGGCACGGCCCAGGCAATGTGCCGGACACACATGCAGTAAAGGGGTCTATATATGGAAGAGGGCCAGGGGCCTATATATAGGATGGTTGGGAGGTTATTCGCATGTCTGTCTACCTGCTGGTCTAATATTGGTATCAGAGCAAGGTGGAGAGGAGGGGGTAGCAGGGAGCTATGGAGGAGGGAAGCATGGCGTTCGTTCTCTCTCTCTCTCTCTCTCTCTCTCTCTCTCTCTCTCTCTCTCTCTCTCTCTCTCTCTCTCTCTCTCTCTCTCTCTCGGAAGCGTAAAACTTCGCATGGCGAAGCATGATTATCGCCTTGAGGAAGGAGATGGGGGAAGGCAGCATAGAGATCGACATCCAAAATCTGAAGGAGGCCACGCATGAGGCATGCATAGCCGTTCAGAAGGTAGGGAAGGTTTCGATTGTATTCTATGTCATGCTCGAAGATGGCTTTGAACTCGACAGAGCGTCGACCAGTGGGATCGGCCGCCATGGCAAAGCTCGATGAAACAAAGTGTTGCAAGAACCGCCTCTTGCATGGCAAAACCGGGTCGACCAACTTGCATGGAATCGGGCCGTAGTAGCACCAAAAGGGTGCGCCCCAGAGAGTTGCACAGTTTTCGTCACAGGCTGCAGCCCTGTAGGGGTGTAAAACGAGCCATGCAAGCGGAAATCGTCTGCGTTGCCTGTGTTTTTCGCCATAGCTCAGTTTTAGGTTTCTGATTCACATTAGAGATACCCTATTTTGGGGCTTTTGCCCAAAATAGGATCATAAAATGCGTTCCCACAGTGGCAGTCATGCAAGGGCAACACGGTCGCCCAACTCAAAAGCAATACAGTCGCCGAACCAAGCCATGATAAGGAAGGTCATTCGGGTTGCAGAATTTCAGACGGCAGATTGGCAGAAGCTTGAGTAAAGCACTAGCCATGTGGCCCATCCGACTTACAAGGGTAAGCACGATCGCCATCATTGTGGCATGCAAGGACATGCAACTCAGTATCATGCATGGCAAGGTCGTGTTTTCTAGGAATTTCTATGGTTTTTTCGAGTTGTCGAAGCATCAATGGTGATGCAGCTCTTGCGTTCAAGAAGCTACGATGATGACGACATGAATAATATTCGTCACTGACCTTCAAAGGCAAGGTATGAAGATTTTTTGCACTTTTCTTGTTTGATTCATTCTCAGTGTGCAGCTGTTAAATGTATGCTCAAGCACGGATCACTTGGTCTTCAACCTGTTGTTCTGATCATTGAGCAAGGCTCATTAAGTGCATACACCACTGTGGTGTCGAGTACACCACTCCAGAGTTAACCCTTGCAACTTTTTATCATGCATGGCATGTATATACTTACAAGGGCAATGTCCGAAGCAAGGATTTCATTTTTGTCCTGCTAGCATTTGGAGTATGCTAGGAGCATATTCATTGGGGATATTTTTACAATTGTATTGTATAACCATTTCATGGGGGTGCATAGGACGACTTCTAGTTACAGTACGGCAAGTGTAGGCAAGGCTTATAGTTTGTCATGCAAATTTCTTTCTCGCCTATCTTTCATTGGCACATCAGGCAAAAGTGCTCGGCATGGCCGACCATTTATCACAGCCTGCAAAACAGATAGGAGTCTCTGTGCTTTCAGTAATCAAGTTACACAGGTATGCATATAAGTATTTTTCTACTTTTCAATAAAAGGTACAATTGGACAAGGTCCATTATCTGTGCATGGTCGACACTGTTGACTCTGTTCGCTATGACATCTGTCGTCAATAGCATTTATTGGCAATGAGGCCGGACATAGTTATCTGAAGCATGGCTTCTCCTGAGTACCTTGATAGAGCACGTTCGTCAAAGCTTACATTTTGCTTCAAAGGCAGGGCCAAGGGCCAATTTTTTCAGTATCTCATGGAGATAGGCATGGCTAATTTCAGTTGTAATCGCTCGACAAGGTCGATTCTTTCTGTCATGCTATCTGTATCTCACCAGCAACATCAGTTGGCTATCAGCAAGGCTTCAATTTACGCATCGTGCATTGAGATTACCCACGTTCGGCATATGCTATGAGCATACAAACTTGGGAAGGATTTGGAAATATGCTTGCAGGTTATTTCATTACGTGACAGAAGGGCGTATATGATACAAGGGACATATATGTACATACGACAGCTCCCACCCGTGTAGCAGATATGGCTACGAGCCATTTTTACGCAAGTTTTTGTTTCTTCTACGGAACCTCGGGCCAACTGGTTACAGCAACGACTAGGTTAGCCAATTTTATGTTCTTTTTCCATGTTTACACCTTTGATTGGAAACTACTGCTTTTGTGCAAAGCAAAGTGCTTTGACGATTTTACATGAAGCAAGGCTTCTCCCTTGTGCCAAGGAACTGCCCAATGACTTGTCATCCAGGGCCGTGGCACACAAGTTTGAAAAAACTGGCAAAATAGGGAATATCACCTCATAGAATTCCTACCAGTTTAGATTGTGCACGGCACTTTTGGTTTGGGCTCTCACGTTTGAAGCTATCACTTTTGCCAAGGGCTTAAGATTATGTATGCACGGCATGCTAGCTAGGTGGAATCAATTCTATCACCAGACCCTTTGTCAAGGACAAGATACGTTCTGGATTGTTTTTGGGTTGCTGTCTAACACAACAACACTTAAAAGAACTTAAAACTAGGACTTATTTCACAGGCAAAGTGCCAATGCTAAGTCATTTTCATACAATCACGACCCTGCAAGGCAGGTAGATCAAGATGTGGTTGTGTTTTTCTGTTACCTCTCTCAATGAGAGAGTCATAGCAGAAACTTGTTGCATGTTTATAGGAAATGCTGCACGTTAGGCATAAGATGCACACGAGCATGGAAATCAACTATACACTTCATAGTCGTTCAAGGAAAGTTCTGCAGCCCAACATGCTCTTCTTCTCTCTTGTTCTCTCTCTTTAAGGGAATAATGAAAATCTTCTAAGAAGCTTTTGATACGTGTTTTGCTCGTGAGTCACATTGAGTTAAGGTGCTCTAACTCTCAGCTAGCACATGGCTAAGATGCTACTCAAATTAGTCTTCATCGGTTCGTCCATTGAACACTAATTTGCACAAGGGCTATGAGTCACACAGGCTAAGATCTAATGTCATGCCAAGGGTAAGACCCAACTATTGGCATTCTTTGGGTGATTGTTTTCAAGAGTGAACAGATCTACCCAGGGAAGTATACATCGACGTTCATGAACAAGCAAGGGTCTTGTCATTCAAGATGTTTACAGTGTCATTTTTGCACTACATGTTTTCAGTGCGACACTCGGGCACGGTCCGGAGGGTAACTGCTAAATCACCCCTTAGGCATTGAGGATCACAGTTTGATCTCTCCCAGTTAAACTTTCAAGGAAAGAATTCCGCACTCTACCACACGATAGCGGATTAATTCAACTTTTTGAGTTAATTCCAATCATTATGTACACGGTTAACTATGTTGGTTACCGTTTCTTGCTAGTTGAGCAATTTCTACATAGGGTCTTACCAAGGGGTTTGACTACGTAGATATTAACCGAAGGGGTTGGATTGCGCAGGCAACACCCACGGTTTCCAGTGCAAGTTGTATAAATACGCTTGAATTTTTCAAAGCCATGCCAAGGGCATGTTGGAACAGAGTATTTTGGACCGTAGCATCTACTATACCTTATGCTGTTACGAACCTAGTTGTAGGGTTCGATTTGGCACATGTTGTCACATGGGATACAACATGGTCTAGGAACTCAAGGAGTTCAGTTTAGCCAATGTGGAGCATGATAATGAGGGTCCCTCTCACTCTTGTCACGGAGTGTTTGCAGTTACCTCCACACACAAGTACCAGCTCGTACTTGATGGATGTCGCTTTTCTTGATATCCTTGTTTGATACGTATTCCACATGTGGAGAATATGAGTCTCTTGGACTGACACTGGCGCCAACTTTTACCAATGTGTCGCGACGAAGTCCCTAGGTGTTGGTCGCATCCATTGGTTCGACCATTTTAAGCACACAGTATCAGGAGCAATTTCAGTGGCCAGAAATTGTCGGGTACTAAGTACAAACTTGTTACGATTACAAGTGCTATGAAACCACCTTAACGGAGGGTCGTTTCTACATACAGCTAAGTATGCTATGTACATGAGAATGTCTCATGGTTGGTACCTAGGTGTGACTCGGGTTGTCACATTCTGTTATGGTCCAACTTTTGTTGCAAAATATGCTATATTCATGAGAATGTCTCATGGTTGGTACCTAGGTGTGATCGGGTTGTCACATTCTATTATGGTCCAAATTTTGTTGCAAGACTTTTACGTACGTACCGTGGAAAGTCTCGTCATGGAATTGCGGTTCGGATATGTTTGTGTTAAATGCATGCACACTAGGTGTTATGGGCCCTAGTGTTTAACACAAATTTATTTGGAGCGGCATGCAAATTCATGGACATTATTGTTTCTGCAAATTTTTGCACTGAAACTCCAATCTGCTTTCAACCTAGTTGGTTGTCTCCATTCCATATCGCGTATATGGTTGGATAATCAATGATTGAGTCATAGTTTGTCGTCAGTTGTGGGCGACTGTCTGTAAGTGGTTGGGGGAAAGCACCTCACTCTTACTGTTGCTATTCATCCCGCGTAGGATGGGCAGCTTACAAGCATTCTATTTAGTACTAAAGGATATGCAAAGTGCATACGTTAGTAAAGCACGCTAAAGGATATGCTAAGTGCATACGTTAGCAAGAAGTGAAACAACTAGATCGGTTACCTTTCTGGTTTGGAGTTGCTTCATATGATGAAAGGCATGTTACGGCTAGTTCTAGTCTCTGCTTGTTATTCTCAAGTTATCAACCTTAATCATCAGGTTGGATGAGGTTGACTATTGGCAAGAAACCATCGCAAGTCAAGGACTTGGTTGCTGCTGAGGAGTATGTCAGCATAGTACTTTCAGGGAAAGATGAGCCGAGGTTATATTGCACATTTCAGTACCTTCAGAAGTCTGAAACCTGGGTATGCATTTAAACACCTCTTAGTTGTGATAACTCCTTTAGCATTCTAAAGTGAGTTCTAAATGGAGCCTTCACGCTCTTTTGATTATGAGTCGGTTAACCAAGACGATCGCACAGGGACTGTAACAAACTTGGACACTCCAAGTCAAGAATCAACCGCGACAGCACCAAATAACCACTTCAAAACAATTCACAGATCACAATAGATTTGTACTAGCCCGGCGGAGTTCTGTGCCTAGAGATATTGGCCCCAAAGACTGGCGCCCCTTTCGGTATTTCTTTTTATATTAATCAATCATCAAAGTACAAAAGAGCGGTTAGGGTTTCACTCTCAGACTCTGCGTCCAGATGCCCTGAGAAGTGAGGCCCTCACCACTAATTTAAAGGTTACAAGGGATGCCCAAAAGCAGAGCCCCAAAAGCTTCAAATCAAAAGCAATTGCTCTCTCTCTCTCACAGAGAGTCAAAACATGAAAGCAAAACCATTCTCTCTCTCTTTCTCATTTAAGTAGAGAAAAAGCGAAATTTGCGTCGCTCATCATTTTCCAAAAAAAAAAAAAATAAATAAATAAATTTCAGCCTCCGCGATTTCCGCAATTAGGGTTTCTGGCAAAAATTAGGATTTGCAAGAATTTTAGGGTTTCTGTTGTCCGCCACGTCATCACTTTGTGACATACCCCCCTCTTGAAAGCATTGTAATCGACCGCGATTACACCTGCAAAACCGACAAAAGCCATAGACAGTCTTAGCAGACACTGACTGTTAGTACCTACGTACTAGGAACACACATCTAGCACATGTACAAAATCGACAGTCACATCACACGACATCACAGGACATCACCAAACATCACAGGACATCACATGACATTCAACATTCATTCGGATCTTAGACCATGATTTATCGGCAATGTAGCTAGCAATCACATCTAGGTCCAATCGGGACCTCATAGATGTCCGATTGACTAACCCCTATTGCAACCATGTCTATTCGAGATCAATCAGACCAAAATGCTGCAGTCATTTCGGCTATCAGTTCCTGCACTCACAAGAAGTCAAGAACAAATCAGTATCATAATCAGGAATTCCATTTCATAAAGTCATCCAGCAGAATACTGTCAGCTCTCAGTATCCCTGAAGCTCAAAGAGACATCAGTGACTTCAGTATCAAAATCAAGGCATCTGTTGACAAAGGAGCGGAGTAACTCCCCTCTTGTGCATCCCACTGCACCAGATCTTCGGCCAAGCTGAGTTTCTGGGTTCCGTTTGGAGTAGACTATGCTAAACCAAAACATCGAGGTAAAGTTTCACAATCCGAGGAGTATCTACTAGGTCCTCCTCCTCCATCCACTTCGCATCAAATGCAGGAAAGTTCTTGAACTTAACCAAGAACCGCCTTCGGACTTTACCTTTCTTCGTATCATTACGTGCCAAAATCTGTTCAGGAACAAGGATCTCCTCGTTTTCTTCCACTTTGGGTTGCTCATCAGGCTCCCCATCATAAGGCACATCACCCTTAACAGGGTTCAAGAGACTCACATGCAATGTATTGTGAATCCTACAAGTATGTGGCAGTTTCAATCGGAAGGAGACATCATTTATCTTGTCAGTAATTTGGAAAGGTCCGTAGTATCACATACTAAGCTTTGGAAAAAGCCTCTCCTTTCCCTGTTTCTTTCTTAGGCGTGCCTTCTCAAAAGTAAGAGCACCCAATCATCCTCCTTCAGTTTCCAGTCGCGACGATGGCGATCCGCTGCCTTTTTCTGTCGTTCTTGAGACTCTTGCAAAGTCTCGCGAACCTTGGCAAAAGCCGTATCCAAATCTCGCGAATATTCATCCGCTTCAAATTTCTAATCTTTCGTACTCAGGAAGGATGGAACCTTCGCAGCAGTTTCAACAATCTCACATGGCGTCTTCCCCGTCGAAGAGTGTATCGTGTTATTGTAGGCAAATTCCACCAAAGGTAAGTTCTTTTCCCATTGAGTCTTCTGATCCGAGATACAAGACTTCAATAAATCTAAAATCACTGAATTGGCAATCTCAAATTGCCCGTCAGTCTGCAAGTGGAACGATGACGAGAACTGCAACTGCGTGCCAATGTTCTCCCAAATTGCTTTCCAAAACAAACTCATAAATCTGGGGTCTCTGTCGAAGACAATCGTCTCAGACGTGCCATGTAATCGGAAAATCATCGTGATCATTCTGTGTTCTCGGGAGATCAAAAATGAAATCCATTGCAATACTTTCCCAGGGGTGGGTGGGTATGGGTAAAGGCTGTAACAATCCTTGTGCCTTATGCCTGTCAAACTTGACCTTCTGGCATACTGAGCAACTGCGCACAAACTCTTCGATATCCTTCTTCAGTCTCTGCCAAAAGAAATTTCTCTCTACCCCTTTCATGGTGGTAGCAATGCCGTGGTGACCCGTAAAAGGTGGACAGTGGCAATCAGTCATAACCTTTTCCCTCAACGGCTGTGTAACGCACAACATAGTCTTTTTCATCAAGTAGCCTTCCCGAAGGGAGTATCCCGCTATTGTCTCCCCATCCCGTATCCGTGTGAAAATATCTGCAAAATCTGTATCTATGGCATACTGATCGACCATATCCTCGAAGCTCCTATGATGTATCGCGGAAATAGCCAGAACCAACGGTTTCCGAGACAAAGCATCTGCCACCACATTCTTCTGTCCCTGCACATGGACAATCTGGAAGTGGAACTATGACAAGATGTTCACCCACCGCATCTGTTTTTCCGAAAGCTGCTTCTGTGACAAGTAGCGCAAACTCTGATGGTCTGTAAAGACAGTAAAATCCGCTCCGAGTAGGTAATGCCGCCACTGAGTAAGAGCATGGATAACCGCCAAAAGCTCTTTCTCATAGATCTGTGCTGTCATCTCCGGCCTAGAGAACAAACGGCTCTCGTAAGCTATGACATGGCCTTCTTGCATCAAGACCGCACCCAGACTACGACCACAAGCATCACAAAATACTTCAAATGACTTCTGCAAGTCCGGCAAAGTCAAAATAGGTCCCGTAGTCAATTTCTCTTTCAACGTCTGAAAGGCAGTCACCTCTGTGGGTCCCCACGAAAAAGGTACTCCTTTCTGTGTCAAGGTATGCAAAGGGGAAGCAACCTCTGCAAACTTTCGTATGAACTGCCTGTAGTACGAACACAGTCCCAAGAAGCTTCTAGCTTCATGGACATTCCTCAAATCGGGCCAATCACGGATAGTCTCTATCTTGGGCGGGTTCATTTGCACTCCTGCTGTTGACACAATGTGTCCCAAAAAATGTATCTTTGGTAGGAAAAATTCACTTTTCGTAGCATTAATCACTAATGTGTGATCTCGTAATGCCTGAAAGACTTGAAGCAGATGATCTCTGTGTTCTGCCTCATTCTTGGAGAAAACAATGATGTCGTCAAAGAAAGTGCCAACAAATAGCCTGTACTCTCGAAAAATCCTATCCATCATCCGGTTAAATGTCGTAGGAGCATTGGTTAAGCCAAAAGGCATCACCAAAAACTCAAATAACCCAAAAGTCGTCCGGAAAGCTGTCTTGTAGACATCTCCTGGCGCTATCCTGATCTGATGATATCCACTCTTCAAGTCAATCCTACTAAAGCACGAGGATCCCTGTAACCTGTCGAGTATATCATCGATCCTAGGAATCGGAAATCTGTTCTTGATGGTGATTTCGTTGAGAGTGCTATAATCAATGCATATTCTCCAAGATCCGTCTTTCTTCAAAACCAACAACACTGGAGAGCAATACGGTGAAGTACTAAGCTGGACAAGACCCTTTTCCAAGAGGTCTTTCACTGAGTTCATAATCTTTTCATTCTGTACTCGGCTCACACGATAAGGTGGCCGATTCGGTGGCGTGCTTCCAGATATCAGATCAATGGTATGATCTTCAGGCCCTCTCAAAAGCAATCGGCATGAGCGTGGAGAAAAAAAATCTTGGCGTTCTTTTCTTCAGGTCAAAACATATTCAACCTTTATCCATCGTTCAGTTCTCCCAAAAGAATGAGTAAGAAAACTGAAGTTCATCAAGTACAATCTCTAAGCCCTTCATTTATCAAAGTCGCTTTCTCGGCCCGGTAGTCAACCACGGCGTAGTTCTTGTGGTACCAAGGGATCCCGAGTAGAACGTCACTCACGTGCCCTGAACACCCCTGTCATTGCAAACGAAGTTTGCCAATGCTCGGTGTAATGGCAACATCCCATCCGGGTGCCAGTCGAACTACCTCCGCCTGTGGCGTCAGTTTGTCGAACGCAGTTCCAAATCGAGCCGCCAATTCCAAGTGAAAAGAAGTTGGCCTTGGCTCCTTCAAAAGAGCTTCCTGATCCTTCACTTTGCCCCAAAAAAAAATGGCAAAGTTTGTACTTTCATTCATTTGATTCGGTGCAAGTCCCACGCCATGTGGTACCAGTTCTGCTTTTCTATCTGCCTTTTCTGCCACATTCCTCAGCTGCTCTCGAACTCTCAGACCTGTCGTCGTCTTTATCATTCTGTTCTTTCTGTGCCTTATCAGGGCACTTCGCGGAAATATGTCCATGTTCCCCGCATCCAAAGCACTTCCCCTCTCTGATGAAGCGAGCTCTCTCCTTAGGAGTAAGCTTGGGTCGTGCATCCTTTTTTTTCTCTGGGTTGCTCTTTTTCATTCTACTTTCATTCCCAGAAGTCTGTTCGGCTCGTTGTGTCATGGCCTCATCTGTGGGGTAGGTCAGACTACCAGAGTGAATGGCAAAGCCCCGCTTCGCATGACTCATCAACTCCTGAATAGAAGCCGACTTCTGTTCCAAGCAGTGATCTCGGATCTCTGTAGGTAGACCCAAGGTAAACCGCTCAATCTGTTCTCTGAACGAGATCTTCTTGAATGAAGAGGCGGGTAGAAAAGAGCTCCAGAATCTTTCACAATAAGAATTCACTGTATCGCTCTTGGTCATCCGGAGATGGTTCCAAGCGGCTCGTATGTCTCGCTCAAACTCTTGAGTCAACCAAGAAGAAATAAAAAGCCTCTTGAATTTCAGCCATGTAATTGGCACAGTCTTGCTTAATAGAAGCGTGGACCACCAAGTACGAGCATTCCCCTTAGAGTAAGAGGCAGCTCTCCGAATCTTGGAGTGCTCTGAATAGCGTCCTCCCGCGAAAGCGATGTCAAAGTACTGTATAAAAGACAAAGCCTTCAAAGCATCTGAGTATCCTGAAAAGTATCAAACTTGATCGAGTGGCCACCTTCCTTAAACTCTCGGACTTTCTTGCTTTTATCTTCGAGAAAGTCATACTGGTTGGCTTTGTAAAAATTCTTCTTGTTCGCATAAAACTTTCCGTCATCGGAACCTGAGCTGTCGGTAGACGAGTCCTCAGTAGAACTGTCAGTCTCTGGGCGAGATTTAGCCTTCTTTGCCTTTCTCTTGCCCTTTCCAAAGCGTTGCTTCTTGCTTCGCTTTTTACCTTTTCTGTCTTCTTCGCTCGAATCCGAGGAGCTAGAAGAACTGTCAGAAGAAGAAGAAGAAGAACTGGATAGGTCTTCAAACTTGACGCGCTTCTTCAATTTCTTTGCCTTGTCAAATGTCGATCGACGACCCAAATATCCCGGGAAGTCAGTGCCTTTCTTCTGCTTTTTGCCGTGCTTTTTGGCTTTCTTTTGCGTGTCAAAAAGCTGAGCAATCCGTGCATCAACCACGTTCTCCAGTTCCTTCTCCGTATATTTCTTGGAGGCAGAAGGTTTCTTGAGAGCGGGTTTCGGGAGTGGTGTTGTGGTTCTCTGCCACTCCATCTGTACCTCTTCCAAAGAGGTCTGGTTCATATATTTTGCCATCTTCGGGTCCTTGGCAAAATTGAGCATCATCATTGTTGCATCGCTGATCAACTGGCGACGCTCTATCTCTCGCCGCTCCGCCTAAGTAGGCCAAGGCGGGCCATACTCTCTGCCTGAATCTTCGTTGTGATCCCAGCCCGCATCTCTAGATGCAGAGGGAGTCGACTGATCATTGCCTGAAGCCATAGGTGCCGCGGAAAAAAAATTCGGGGATCGGATTTCCCGTAGAAGAGAAATCGGCCGTGCTCTGATACCACTGTAACAGACTTGGACACTCCAAGTCAAGAATCAACCGCGACAGCACCAAATAACCACTTCAAAACAATTCACAGATCACAATAGATTTGTACTAGCCCGGCGGAGTTCTGTGCCTAGAGATATTGGCCCCAAAGACTGGCGCCCCTTTCGGTATTTCTTTTTATATTAATCAATCATCAAAGTACAAAAGAGCGGTTAGGGTTTCACTCTCAGACTCTGCGTCCAGATGCCCTGAGAAGTGAGGCCCTCACCACTAATTTAAAGGTTACAAGGGATGCCCAAAAGCAGAGCCCCAAAAGCTTCAAATCAAAAGCAATTGCTCTCTCTCTCTGACAGAGAGTCAAAACATGAAAGCAAAAGCATTCTCTCTCTCTTTCTCATTTAAGTAGAGAAAAAGCGAAATTTGCGTCGCTCATCATTTTCCAAAAAAAAAAAAATAAATAAATAAATTTCAGCCTCCGCGATTTTCGGAATTAGGGTTTCTGGCAAAAATTAGGATTTGCAGGAATTTTAGGGTTTCTGGCAGAAATTAGGGTTTCTGCTACCGCCACGTCATCACTTTGTGACAGGGACAACAATGTAGACAATCAAGATGTTACTCTTGATTTCATTGAACCTCCCAATGAACCAGGTTCCGATTCAACGAACCTTTGGATCCATGAGGGATGCCACGGTGGAAAACATTATTGTTCTTATGAAGATACCAGCACTTGTGTTTTCGAGGACGAAAACGCTTCTCCAAGGGGGGAGTAATGTCATGCCAAGGGTAGGACTAGACGGGCACGGCCCAGGCAATGTGCCGGACACACATGCAGTAAAGGGGTCTATATATGGAAGAGGGCCAGGGGCCTATATATAGGATGGTTGGGAGGTTATTCGCATGTCTGTCTACCTGCTGGTCTAACAAACGGGCTCCTGAGCAAGGGGCCATGGAGGTGTTGGCTAGTGTTTTGGCCAAGGTAAACATCAAGTTCCCTACCTTCAAAGGACTCTCTTCAGTTGACGACCATGCAAGGAGGCTTGTATCTCTTTGTAGGGGTCGTGGTCTTAATAGAGAAGATGCTTATTTGGTACTCTTTTCATCTACCTTGGATGGCTTAGCAGACAAATGGTACAGCCAGTTTGCAGAGAACCATTTTACAACTTGGGCAGCCTTAAGACAACAGTTATGTGCAACATTCAGGCTAGGTGACTACTAGGAGAAGGTTTTGGATGAGTTGGTCAACATGGTGCTCCAGCCAGAGGAGAATTTTGCAGAACTTATGACTAAAACCAAGTCTCTGGTTGCCAAGCTTCCCCAGCAACCTGGTGAATTTATGGTTAAGAAGTGGGTGGAGAAGGCGCTTCCCAAAACTTCTCAGCAAAACCTCCGAGAGAGTATCCAACCTGACGCCACTCTGGAGGAGTTCATCGGAGCTACCACTAGGATAGAGGGGCCTAGGAAGCTGTTCAACAACTCCCCTCACATAGAGACCCCCTCTGTGTTTTCGGAAAGTCCTGCTGATCCATTTACTTTTTTACGTAGAGAACTTGAAGCCCTAAAACTACAACACGCTCTTCAAGAGGAGAAATCAATCTCTCTTCGACAAAAGAAACCACCACATCTTGAGGCTTTGGATCAAATCAAGTGAGAGCTAGAAGAGCTTCGGTCTCAGCAGGAGACTAAGCTATGGTATGGTGCAGCTCGTGTCGCTCTCCAGAACATCCTCCACAAGACTGTCCCCTTTGGGCTTATTGTCACTTCTGCGAAAAGTATGGGCATGAAGACAAGGATTGCTACTATATCAAGGGATTGCGGCAAATACAACAAAGTCTAAGTCCTTCTCTCCAACAAGGGATAACACCTGCATCTAACATGGTTTCACCCTATGGCCATCAAAACCCGATGCCACCTCTGCTGACAACACCTCCTATGCAAGCTATGCAAGGTGTGCACAACAACTTTGCATCCCCCAGCTTTTATCATGCTAGTTCTCCTTCAGTCCCCCAAAGCTTCTACACTTCAGCATCCGGCCCCATGCAGCAAGGGCCGAGACCACCTCACCCCTCCAATAGGCCAATTTTGTGCTACAGGTGCGGGGAGTATGGATATTATCAGAGCAAATGTCTGGTGCCCGAAGGGTTCCCTCCTTGCCGACACTACCCTGAAGCTAAGGATCACTATAGTAAGGACTGTCCAAAACAACGAGCATCCACATCTGCAAGCACAAGCCAGAACCAGCTGGAGTTTACATTCCCAAAGATTAACCTCATCAGAGTAAGCACCATTTCACAGGTCCCGCCTTCCACTCTTGTAGTTGCCTCTCGCGATGGGTTGAAGCAAGTGGAAGAGCCAGCTGGTGTGCTCACACGGGCACAGAGAGCTTCTCTTAGCCTCAGCCTCCTTGGCGGTCCAAGTTTTTCATCTCCAATCACACAAATGATTCAAACTCCCTTAGTAGCTGACAAACCAGCATGTAGTTCCAAGAGCCAACCTACCTCTCCTCTATCAGATATTGATGGTGCTTTCATGGAAGCAATAGAGGACTTGCAGAAGCATAAGATACCAGAGCAAGATCTAATCAAAAGAGAGAAGCCTACAGCAGTCTATCTTGAAAAACACCTTTCAGCAAGTGTCACTATACAACATGCTTCAACTTGATGCAAATTTTAGAAGTGAAACCCTTTCCATCATCCAGTCTCTGTATCTTGGTGCAGGGCCTAGTGGCGGGCACCTACTTGTGCAGCCCTTGGAGTCCTACATGATTTCTTATCTAGCTGCTCCCCTCACCGATTTTAAAAGTCCTCGTCTCACTGTGGCTATTCTTGGGCATCAATTCTCAGGCGTCATAGTGGATGGTGGATCTGGGATCAATCTGATACGAGAATTTACTATGTTGGCCTTAGGTCTGCAGCCTACCCGCCCTGCTCCATTCACTGTTACATTGGGCATAGTAGAGAAGGTGCCTCTGATGATACAAGACTTCACATTTAGCTTAGATTTTGTAGTCGTCCTCGGGTGGAGGGAGGATTTCCTTTGCTTATTGGTAGACCATGGTTGCGGCATACTAAGGCACTTCATGATTGGGGAAACGACACCATGTGGATACATACTCTTGGTTCCGCCATGCAACCAATTCGGCTTGAAGGAGGTATGGATCCAGAGGTTCATCACAGCTCATTGTCAGTACAATCGAACCCCGACCCTGAGCAGCCCATTCCACTTGATGGGTCTGACGAAGACCTGCTGCAGTGGTTGGAAGCTACCACATCGATGCCGTGCTATGTAGTCTCTATTCAAGCCGCACCTGTGCTTGTAACACTCTCTCTCCCAGCTCCTCAGGTCGACACCCAAGCCCTACAGCCGAAAGTGTGTCAGTCAAAGAAGTAAGTGAGTTAGTCCCTGACGACCATGATTCGAGTGTTCATCTGATGAAAGCCATCGGCCTTGGTGAACCTATAAAACATCACCGAAGGGGGAAGAAATCTCCTCTGCATGAGCTCGCCAATGTTCTTCCTCTAACATCTGCCGGGGCTGAAGCCTCGCCCATTCAAAAGCACTCTGTTATGTCTGTGTCTAAAGACTTACCCTTGAGGAGCTTCCACCAAGATGGTTACAAGAGGAGTATGCAGAGTTTCCAATTGATCAGACACCAGCCTATGATGTCTTGAAGCTCTAAGAGGCAACCCACTTTTCATCTTCCGAAGCACCCTCCCAGTTACACTCTCTGACCCGGTCAAAGAAGTCAACCTGGGCGACCCTGACAACCCTCAGCATGTCCTATTAGCAGCCTGGTTATGGGAGCATCCTGCATTACTTGATCAGGTAGTTTCTTTTATACACTCTTTTAAAGATGTTTTTGCTTGTTCCTACAAGGATTTGGAAGGGATCCCACCAGAATTGGGTGTCCACACTATCCCTCTGGTTGAAGGGGCTTAGCCTGTCAAAGGCCGAGCTTACAAGCTCAACCCAAAGTATGCAGAGGCTGTCAAGTCAAAGCTCGAAAAAATGCAAGAGGTAGGGATCATTGTACCTGTGGAGCACTCTGAGTGGTAATCACCCATGGTGATAGCGCCTAAGAAGCAATTCAATAAAATCCGTGTGTGCGTAGATTACCGCGCTTTGAACAAGGTAACTATCTCAGATGGTTTCCCCACACCTTTCACTGAGCGTGTGCTAGAAGATGTAGCAGGGCATGTATTGTACAATTTCATGGATGGGTTCAACATCCAGGTGATCAGCTTAAAACGGCCTTCGTGACTCCCTGGGGTATTTTCATCTACACTAGAGTGTCGTTTGGATTGAAAAACGCTCCACCTTCCTTCAATCGAGCAATATATCTCATATTCTGTCCTTTACTTACGGATCATCTTTGCATCTTCATGGACGATTTTTTGACCTTCTCAGGTGCTCAATGTTCAACCTCAGTGGAAAATCTAGAGGAGCACCTCGCTCAGCTTGCTATTGTTTTCTTGAGGTGCAGAGAGGCACGCCTAAAGCTCAATCCTAACAAATGTCATTTTTTGGTCACTGAGGGCACACTTCTAGGCCATGTGGTGTCTGCCAAAGGTTTAGCACCGGATCCAGAGAAGATCGTGGCCATCTTGAAGTTGCCACCTCCCATCAACCCGAAAGGTGTTCAGAGCTTTGTAGGCCACACACGCTATCATCGCAGGTTTATACGAATGTATGCACAGGTGGCTCAACCATTGACCGGACTCACTAGTGCTACTGTACCCTTTAAATGGTCAAACCCTGAGGCTGAAGCATTTGAATACCGCAGAAAGCGCCTAATTGAAGCACATATTTTAGTGGCTCCAGATTGGTCTATCTCTTTTCATGTGCATACTGGTGCTAGTCAATTGGCGGTGGGGGCTTTGCTGACTCGGCCTAGTAAGGAGTACAACCTCGATCGCCCTGTTCACTATGCAAGTCGCCTGCTCACCAAAGCAGAGCGCAACTACAGCACCACAAGAAGGGAAGGTTTGGCTATGGCGTATTCTTTACAGAAGTTTCGTCATTACTCGTTAGGAGTTCACTTTACTATCATCACGGATCATCATGCGCTACGCTATCTTTTGAATAAACCCCAAGGTGCAGGAAGAGTCTGGAGGTGGCTATTGATATTCTAGGAATTCGATTTCGAAGTAGTTCTTAGTCCCGGCAAGCGGCATGTCATGGCCGACCATCTCTCTCACATACATACAGGTGAGCCCGATAGTGGGGTTGATGATGACTTTCCGGATAGTCATCTCTTTAAGGTCGACACGACCCCATAATGGTATGGAGATGTGTTACATCTGCTCTCTACTGGCCTATATCCTGAGAATGCTTCTCCCTTGAAAAAAAAAGACTCTTGTTGAAGTCTCGATCTTTCTCTTTGATTGGCGGACAGCTCTACAAATCTGGGCCAGATAGTGTGCTGCACAGGTGCGTCTCCCCTCACGAAGCAGACCACATTCTGGAAGATGCACACAGTGGTCCTACAAGTGGCCATTACCCTGGTCACATCACGGCGCAAAAAATCTTACAAACAAGCTTATGGTGGCCCTATCTATTCAGAGATGCTATTGCTCATGCCAAAATTTGTGATGTCTGTCAGCGATGTGCGCCCAAGCCGAGGAAGCAATCCAATCACCCTTTGCAAGTATCTATGGCGTGGTTGGCCTTTGAGCGATGGGGCCTGGACTTTGTTGGTCCAGTTAATCCACCTACTCAGCCCGGCAATCGTAAGTATCTCCTGGTAGCAACGGATTATGCAACCAAGTGAGCCGAAGTGGTGGCTACCATCGACTGTACAGCCGCCACTGTCGCAAAATTTTTGTATGAAAATATTTTTTGCAGGTTTGGGTGCCCTCTGAAAATCACCAGTGATTGAGGTAGTCATTTCGTCAACGACCTGATCTCCACACTCCTCACGAACTACAAGATTTTTCATAGGAAATCTTGCTCTTACTATCCTAGAGCAAATGGGCAAGCTGAGAGCACTAACAAAGTGCTAATCACGCTTCTCAGGAAAGGTTGTCACCTGCATCCAACATCTTGGGCTGAGGCTATCCTCGGCACAGTTTGGGCTTATCGCACCTTATTCAAGGAAACCACTAACTATACCCCCTTCTAGCTAGCTTTCGGTTTAGAAGCAATTGCACCATATGAGTTCTACTCAGGTTCAGCAAGGGTGGGAAGTGTTCGCGCGTCACAGCGAGGATTGCTTCTGCAAACCTCTCTCATCTCTCAATGTTAGAAGAAAGCAGGATGTTAGCTTCACATGCTCTCCAAGCCGAACAACTTCATCGCAAAGCGTGGCATGATCGTCATCTCAGAAAGCCGAAAATAATGCAGGGTTCCCTGGTGCTACTCTATCAAGTGAAGTATCTGAAGAAAGCTAAGAAGCTGGTCCCAGCCTGGCAAGGGCCATTCATGGTACAAGAGATTGGGGACCGTCCAGTTAGTCACTCTGGCAAGCATTCCTTTGTCATTAGTAAATGGATCAAGAATTAAGTGCTATCACTCACTTCCCTAACTCTTTAGAAATCTGGGTATTTTATCCATCCCACCAACAACCTTTATGACTGTCCCGTCCTCAGCTCTCTCTAGATTTCCCTTTTCCCTATTCTCAAGTCTTCCTCATGTCAGTCGCATCTCAGTTGTAAGCAGTGTTATCTTTAAAATTCTCCTCGGTTGACTAAGTGCATCCGTTCTCAGACGAGTGCATCAATTCTGCTCTCCTCTCATTGATAGAATTGGGCTTTTTGGAGTCCCGCTACGATCCAACGTTATTGCTCTATTTGTTTCTACTACATCTCTCTCCTCATGGATTTGTTGAAGGTATCGTCGATAGATCTTTGCTATTATTCCTAACACGTTTAAACCTGCTCTGCTATATCTCCCTTCCCCTCGCTCTTGTGGTAAGCTCTCACACATACACATCTAGTTCCTTGCCTTTTTGGTGCGACCTCTTTTTCGTGGCTTCACTGCTGCCTTACTAGTTCATTGCTCATCATCGCTCTTACACTTACATTCAAGTTTGCTAGGTCTGGGAATGGTTGCTCTAGCATGAAAATTTCTATGCTCGCAGTAGTTGGTAGCACTTTACAACTTCTGTTATCTCCCTTTCTCCTTTCTCTCCTTCACAGTACAACTTCAATTCTCTCCTATCTCTCTGGTGCACTATATATCTCCCGTACTTTTGCTGCTAATCACCCTACCCTCCAATTCCACCTAATTTTTCCCTCGCTCCTACTCACTAATTCTCCCTCGCCCCTACCCTAACCAATTCCCCTTCGCCTCTCACCACACCCCCTTGCCCTACCCTCTACTTTCCTCGCCCCTACCCTAACCAACTCCCCCTCGCCCCTCACCACACGCCCTTGCCCCTACCCTCTAATCCTCTCGCCCCCACCCTCTAAAAAACACCCCCTTGTCCCTACCCTGTAGACCCCTCCTCGCCCCTACCCCTAAAATAACCCCCCTCGCCCCTACCCTAAAACCCCCTCGCCCCTACCCTCTAAATTACCCCCTCGCCCTATCCTACCTCTCCCCCTCGCCCCTCACCACAAATCCCTCGCCCCTACCCTCTATCATCCCCCTCGCCCCTACCCAACATTACCCCTCCCCCTCGTCCCTAACCACCTCCCCTCGCCCCTACCCAACATACCCCCCTCGCCCCTCACCAATCCCCCTCGCCCGTACCCAACATACCCCCTCGCCCCTACCCAAGCATATTCCCCTCGCCCCTACGCACCCTAATTTTCACCTTGTCCCTCACCAACCCCCCTTGCCCCTCACCAACCCCCCTTGCCCCTCACCAATCCTCCTCGCCCCTACCCAACATACCCCCTCGCCCCTACCAAGCCTATTCTCCTCGCCCCTACCCACTCTAATTTTCACCTCGTCCCTCACCAACCCTCCCTCAACCTTATATCGTCCCCTCTCTAATATCTCTCGCCAATAGCCTCATCCCTCCCTAATATCGCCCTCTTGCCATCTGCCGCCACCCTCTTCTTCCTTGCGTAATCAAGCTTCTTCCCTACGAAATCAAGTGCAGCGCTACATCTGGGAATGTGGGAGTAGGGTTCACCCTGTACACTGGCAAGAGAGCGCTACATCTGTAAGGAGCCCACTTGCAGCTTGCTCTTCTATACTGATCTGATTCAGGCAGCTAGCTTTTCAAACAGGAACTATTCAGCAATCTCCTACTCACGCTTTTCAGGTTTGAAATTTTCAAGAACACTTCACGATGGCTGGTACAAGCAAACAAGCTAGGAAGAAAGCCTTGTCTCGACAGAGGCCAACTGAAACATCCCAAAGTTTTGCAGAGGAAGAAGATGTGGATACCTCCAGCCATGGCCTCACCGATCTGTCCTCCACTGATCACAGTGATGAGAATTACAAAGCGTCTGACTCGGGCTCTGCCTCTGACTCTGACTAGAGTCTTCTAGCCAACAGGAAGAGGAAGATGATGAACAGGAAGATGCTGTGAAAAACAAAAAGAAGAGGAAGGCCATCACGCAGGTACTGAGCCATCAAATTCCTCGGCCTCCTTCTTCCAAAACTCAAACCAAATTCACTTTGAACTTCCATCTGCAGCAACCTCATCCGTCTCTTCGAGAAGTTTTATCAAAAGATCAGCTACATACGCTAGGTCTGTCAGCATTAGCAGAGGCCGATCTGCCTTCTGATATTCCCATGGATATGGTGCATGAGGTTCTTAAGTTTTTCCCCAAAGTTAGAGGGCACCCAATGACTGCTACACGCATTGGTCACGCTTTGGGGATGACAACCTTTCCTGCAGTAAAACCAGCTACGAGAACCTATTCACAACTTTCGAAAGATGCGACCATCGAGGCATGCAAAGAGCTACCTAGTACTAGTCATGCTGACTATGCAAGAAATAAAAAGCTCTGGGCCATTTGCAAGTACTACTTTTTGGTCAGAGCTGCTAAAGTAAGCAAGGACAGATGTGACGTGCCTACTATATTCTCGCACTGCGAAGGCCTATATTGCCTCATCCACACCATCCCGTGTGGCTTTCATCAAATTCTATTTACCTCTTTACAATCGCGGGCAAAAAGATTCAGAGCTCAGGTGCAATCTGTGCAATCTAGCTTTCAATGCTTTGCAGCTCCCATATTGGACTAGGTCATTAACATACTTGTTTGTCCTATGGATGTGGATGCGGATATGCGGCGTAAAAGCTCTAAGGAAAAAGGGAAAGATATTGAACAGACAATGGATCTACCTGGGAAGCCTAAGAAAAAGAGGGCGAAGGTAGTAAAGGACACAGTAGAATCTTTAATGTCACTTTCAGAAAGCCAGCAGCTTCGAGTGAAGCAACCTGTTCGATGTTCCTCGCATACTTCTGCTAAGTGGTTCGATGGTAGGTTCAGGCACTGCAGATCACACTATGCATGTCACAGTTGTGGATTCTATAGTGTGTGTTCCTCTCTCTACTGCTGCTATTTTTACTCCTACCACAGTGACTAGCTCCCAAGCCCCAGTGAGAGTTGCTTCTTCTCCTATGCCTAGTCCTGTTGCAACCACTCCCACCGTCTCTACTCCGCCAGAGAGGCATGCTCCCAGTCCACCACCACGAGCAGTGCCACTTGCCACCCCAGTGCCATCAGATGTACCACTTGCCAGCTCTCTTCACCTTGACATTGTTTACAGGACCTTCCACAGTGTCGGACTCTACATCACTTTTTCGGCTATCTGAGGATATATTCCAGGAATCCAGGCAAGCCATTGCCACCATTGAGCTTGGAGCAGAGCGGTTGGTAGCTACACACCAGCGTCACGCAGCTACTTACGCAGCTATGGAGGGATCTCTGCGAGTTGCTGAGAGCGCCATCGCGATCGGGATGCTACTATTTTCGCACTACAACAGGCCTTGAAGTTAAAGTCTCAAGTGTTAGTGACCTTCAAAATCAGGTACAAGAATTTAGAGAATTGCTATTACATGAAAATAGGGCAACCCAGCCTACGATGATGGGTATGGGGTATGGGTGGACTGGAGCAGGTACACTGGTGCAGAATGCAGCAACGGGTCCTTCTCAGCAATTTATGGGACTTTACCCACAGACTCCAGTTCAGTACTACAATCAACAAGAGTATTCTTAGGGGTTTCAGTCCTCACCATTGCCTCAGATGCAGAATGTGACTTGGTGCGACGGAATTACTGGAGCACACCGCCATGGCTGTGTTCTCGACGTCCTCAGTACACTACAGGACATGTGCTACCATCTACCCAGCACTAGGTGGCTAGTCCCTTCCTAGGGGGTCCAGTTACGGACAGGAGAGCTCACATACAGTAGGGCCCCACCATTGATTTGATGGCTCAACCTTCAGAGACTGATGCTTTGGGTGGTGTGGCGACTAATCTTTCTCTTGGGTGACTGGGCAGTTTTTTATAATGACAGTGATGTACAGTAGTGGTTTCTCTGCGGTCGATTAGCAGTTTTAGTTTTTTTTCTCAGTTTCAGTTGTTTTTCTCACCCAGACGGTGAGCGGTCTTGTGGCTGGCAACCTGTAGCAGGCTATAATGTCACTTTCACAGGACACACAGTTAGTACAGTTGGTCTAGGCTGGTTCACACTGGACGGACTCTCTTGGCTGGGCAGTGACACGTGGCAGCAGGGATACGGACGGTGGTCTAGTGGACATCGTGGCCACGTCACCACCACTCAGTTTGAGGATAGATTTAGATGGCTGACATTTATGAGCCATTGGCGACTCTTTATGGTTGTACATATGAGTAGTAGCTGTTGGGTCATCGGATCATCTTCTAGCTCTATGGTCCTGCGTCGTCGTTAGGAGTAGAGAGTCTATACACACAACACGTCTTCACCACCCCTGCACATCTAAGTCTCGACACCCCATTGTACCTGAGAGTCCTGGGCTGGAGCTGAGTGTGCTGCCACGCCAGAGTCTATATCAGTTCTTTGAGATAGTCGAGTCATTTTTTGTGGTCTGCTGCTGTTGTGTCTCTGTGAGCTCAGTTGTTGTCTATTATTTCTTGTTTTCAGTCTGTTTTGAGTGAAATTGTCACGCACATTGCACTGAAGAGCACCCACTAGAGAGAGCACGACACACTATCTGCGCTACATCTAGACGCAGAGTTTGAGTATGAGCGCGTGTTCACACTCTTGTACTTTGAACACAGATTAATACGAAAAGAAATACCGAAAGGGGCGCTAGTGTTTGGGGCCAATATATAGGCACGGAACTCCGTCGGGCCAGTGTCGAATAAATTGTGAACTATGAATTGTTTTGAAGTGGTTATTTGGTGCTGTCACAGTAGATTCTTGACTTGGAGTGTCCAAGTTTGTTACACTCCCCCCGCAAATAACCTAAAAAGGTTTGGGCATGAGTTCAGAGGATCGGTATTACCAAACTCTCCCCAAACTGCATCCAACATCGCTTCGAGGTTCAAGCATACAACCAAAGGCTCCCCAGACATCCCCTCTACGGCGTTCGGAGGTTTTCAAGCATACAACAAAACGATTCTGAGACATCTCAGCTGCGTCGTTCCAAGGTTCAAACAATACCAAAACAACATTTCTCACTACTCCACTCAGGTGTAAAATCACGAATCATTGAAACCAGCATTAAAACCAGAGTCAAACATTTCAAATCGGCACCAAGACAGGTTCAAAAACAATACCATCCATTTCAAACAAATTCCAAGCTGGATCACCAAACAAGTTCGCAAATAGAACTCAAACTAAAAAATAAACAATCTGGACATCGATCGAGCTCGAAAAGTCGACTGACTTCTTATCTTGAAACCTGCATCAAAAATTAGGGTTAGATTCCTTCCATGAGGTCGTAGCCGACCGCAACATGGTCCCCCAGCTCTTGTACAGACAGTCTTCCTCTGGTGGCGATGGTAGTCCAGCAATCACACCAGACCTTCAGCAATCACACCGGACCTCCAAGGTTATCAGCTCGAGAAGAGACACCTACTGAGAGATGTTGAGAAATTTCAAGTTATAATCTGCTGGGGTTTCCATAGCAAGCATTTCACGATACCCCACTCTACCAGAAGTTGCACTCCAAAGGAAGATGTCAGAAACCATATAACTTTGGGCAAAATTTTTCTTGAAAGTTTTCCCAAGTCCTTGGAGTGTGCGGCTTGGTAGCTATTGACTTCCACCACTGCACGACACTGCCTCTGAGAAACACAGCAGCTCGAAACAAATCTTGGATTCTTCTCACCGAAGTGTGTCAGAGACTGAGTCCTCTGCACTTATTTGAAGGCCCTTGGCCTCCAAAGCAATTTACATGAAAAGCTTGAAACTCAAAAGCAACTGGCCCAAGAGCTGGCGCTGAAAAATTTCCCAGCTTAATCATGAAAATCCATACAGGCTACCACATTATCATTGTCAGCGTGAAACGCGGAAATCCGTACAGTTGCCGCGTCAGTAGTCCAATGCAGATTGCAAAGATCCATACATTTGCCACGTCATCAACCTTTGCGCAAGTCAACATGTGTGTGTGTGTGTGTGTGTGTTGGTCCTGCTTTATTTTTAAATGACTTTATGTCCTTTGGGCTCCATCAGACAGGGTCCCAAAAGTTGGTGGAACTTTTTAATTCTTCTGTTGCTTCTTTTTAGGGTTTAGGCCCCTCGGCTGGTGGCTCCGTTCTTCAGTGACTTGACACGTTAGCAGTTTGTGACATCCCCCCATCTTGAAAGAAAGTAATCGTCCGCGATTACAGTATATCTGCAAAACAACTTAAGTTAGCTCAAAAATTTCCGAGGGTCATTCCGAAAAACATTTGAGGGACAATTAGTTTTCCCTTTTTGTTAAAGAGTTGGATTCTCCTTTCGGCTCTTTTGATCAAGGAGTATGCTTCTCCTTTTGGCTCTTTTGATCAAGGAGTTGGCTTCTCCTTTCGTCCGGATCGGAACTCTTGATATTCCGGCGTAGTAAAATTAGCCATCACACCCAGACCGCACTGATCTTCCATGGGTGTCTTGATGCACTAAAATTACATACCCTGGCAATCTCATCCAATGAGGAATATTCAGTGGTTGGCACATCACAATGCAACAGAAATACGCACATATACATGTTACAAGACATAGAAACAAAAAGTCGTCAATGAACACTCCCCCTACAAATAACCATCCAACTCCGAGCCATGAGCTGTTCAACGACTCCCTCATCACTTCTCCCGTAAATAACCTAAAAAGGTCCGTCCCATGAGATATAGAGGCCTTTTACAACCAAACGCCCCCCAGACCGCAACCTGCGTTGTTTGGAGGTGCTGAGAGTAACTACTGCTCAGACTTCTTAAAACTCCCCCAGTAAATAACCATCCAGGTCCGGAAAATGAGTAACAACAAGAATACTCCCCTCGTAAATAACCACAAGGGTCCAAGCCATGAGTAAAAACAACACTTTTCAAATATTCAATACTGCCCCCGCAAATAACCCCACAAGGGTCCGGGGACCATGAGTATTAATGAGCAAGCATTCTCAAACATCATTTGTCACTACTCCACCCGGGAGTACAAACACCAATCATTGAAACCACTATTAAAACCAAAGTCAAACAGTTCAAATCGGCACCAAGACAGGTTCAAAACAGATACCATCCATTTCAAACAAATTCCAAACATGATTACCAACTATGTTCTCAAATAGATTCTCATACAAAATTTAAACTTAAAAAGCAATCTCGACATCAGGCAAGCTCAAAAAGTCGACTGACTTTTCATCCTGACACCTGCACCAAAAATTAGGCTAAGGTTCCTTCCATAAGGTCGTAGCTAACCGCACCATGATCCACAAACTCTTGAATAGTCGAAACAAGCCTCGACAAGCAATGTTCGTGTGCCGGTGATGGTAGTCCCAAGATCTGGAAATCACAATGGACCTCCAAGGTCTTTAGCTCGAAAAGAGACACCTACTCAGAGATGTTGAGAAATTTCAAGTTATAATCTGCTAGGGTTTCTATGACAAGCATTTTTAGGATACCCCCACTTTGCTAGAAGTTGCACTCCGAAGGAAGATGTCAGAAACCATATAACTTTGGGCAAATTTTTTTTTGAAAGCTTGCCAAGTCCTTGGAGTGTGCGGCTTGGTAGCTATTGACTTCCACCACTGCACGACGCTGTCTCTGAGAAAAACAACAGCTCGAAACAAATCTTGGATCCTTCTCTTGCAAGTGATCTTTATGGCTTATGCCTTGTAAGACATGAGCGATGAAGACAGGAGCGCGCCTGATGCGCGAACGGTGGAATGGCTAATAGGCCCGGGGTTGGAGCACGAAGGTTCTTCGAATCAAATTCCAGTAGCCTTTGGAAGCGCTGGTTTGCTCTGTCTGCTCTTTTGTAGGATCGGTATGCTTTTAGAAAAGCACATGCCTGATGCTCTGATACCACTATCACAAGACTGTCACCACGTGCCAATAGAAAAGAACAGACTGAACAGACTTTTAGCACTTCAATAACAATTGAACTGAAAGAAAGAGAGAGCACACACGACACGGAGTGGCGGAATTCCACCGCAGAGAGTATTGGCCCCAAACCGTGGCGCCCCTTTCGGTATTTTTTTATATTACTTGAACTCAGGTACTCCCGCTTTGCATCTTCTCACCGAAGCATATCAGAGAATGAGCCCTTTGTGCATATTTAAAGGCCCTTGGCCTCAAAAGCAGTTACATGAAAAGCAATAAACTCAAAAGCATCTGGTCCAAAAGCGTTGCACCTAAAAAGCTGCCAGCGCGCTTTACAAAAATCCGTACAGCTCTGCCACATCAGCAGCCAGCGTAAAATGCAGAATTCCATACAATTTGTCATGTCAACAGTCTAGCGTAAAATGTGAAAATCCGTATAATTTGCAACCTTAGCAGTTCAACATAAAAACCGAAAATTCGTACAACAGTTGCCATGTCATCAGCTCACAAATTAGTATGTGTGTGTGTGTGTGTGTGCGCTGGGTCTAGCTTTATTTTAATGCCTTTATGTCACTTGGGCCCCATCAGACGGGGTCCCATAAGTTGGGGGGAACTTCTTTCGCTTCTTCTTCTTCTACTGCTTCTGCTTCTTAGGGTTTAGGCTACTCGGCCGGATGTGTAGGTTGGCTCCGTTCTTCAATGGCTTGACACGTCAGCAATTTGTGACACATGTCGACCAACGCAATGCCGAGCACAACTTTTTTTTCCAGCGATTGCATTTGATGAAAGGCCTTCTCTTTGCATTCGGTTAAAATAGCCAATTGCTTCCTAAAGCCCATATCCTGAAATCAGCACATTCCAAGAGATGATATATTGAACAGATAGCTCATCAAGAACTCTAGTGCTTTCTTGAGGTTATCGCATTTGATATACATATTCATGAAACTATTGCCAAGCATAGCATGCTTGTCCAACAGCCTCTGATTGCATAGAGAATCGTGTTAACCATATAAGGGTCTTCCATAAGGTCAGATGCCTACAAGCTTCAAGCATAGGTGATTGCATTTGGTGAAAGTTCTTTTCTTTGCATTAGGTTAAAAATAGCCCAAATTTCTTCCTACAACCATGTATGGCGTATCCTGCAATTGACGCATGCATTCCAAGAGATGAAGTTCTGAATAGAACTCTCATCAAGAGCTTTGTGTGCTTTCATATGGGCACCTTATTTGACATACATATCGACCAAAGCAAATCCAAGCACATCATGTTTCTCGAGCAACCCCCGATCTCATTGTGAATTCCGTCAGCCGTGTGAGGGTCTTGCATAAGGCGACATGCCTTCAAGGTGCAAGCATAGGCGATTGCACTTGGCAAAAGGCCTTTCGCTTACATACGGTTAAAACAACCCAAAGATTTCTTCCCATAACATGTTCGGTGTATCCTACAATCGGCACATCAAGCACAACATGTTTCTGTAGCAACCCCTAATCTCATCACAGATTATGCCATATCGACCGAAGCACCACCGAGCATGACATCTTTCTCCAATAGACCCTGACTAGCAATATCACCGTGAGTTCTCTTACCCCTGTTAACTCCTTGCATAAGGCCATAGTTGCATTTGGAGAGAGGCCTTTCCTTCGTATCCGGTGTGCTTTCTTGCCATAGCCATGTTGAGCATATTATGCAATCAAGGCGTTCAAAGTGATGAAATTCCGGAAAGAAGCCCATCAAGAACTTCTTGCATGTTCTTTTGCAAGAGTACCACGTTGTCTATACACACTCACCAATGTAGTCCATAAATATCCGAATAGTGCAAACACTTCCCATAGCTAAGTGCAGCCGTCCTGTTCTACAAGCTTTGCAACTTCATGGTCCTTGCTTCTCATCCGCTACAATAGTGTGCTCCAAAAGATGAGGTTCCGGACAAGTAGCATCGGCGCTTTCTAAAGTACACCACATTTGGCATACAACCAAGGCAGTCCCATGCACAACATTTTGTTTCAATAGCCCTTGAGTCGGACTAACAATATCATCATGAATTATATTGCCCATTCTCACACCATCCTTTGACACTATCCACGAATTTGAATTTTTTCCAAGAAGAATTCACTTTTCTTGCCATTAATGAGCAATTTGTTATTGCGAAGCTCATTAAAGACTGCAGTCCAATGTTCTCTGTGCTCTTCTTCATTCTTTGAAAATACTATCATGTCATATTGTAGGTTTAGGGTTTTACCAGTTTTCATCACTATTATGCTCCAGAAGCTCCGTGGGAGCTAGAGATACGATGTTCAAGTGATTTGGAGCGTTGTTAGGGCAAAAACCAGAGATTTTCAGCATGCTCAATTTCTGTTTCAGCAGTGGATTTGCGTGATAGATTCATCGTTTTTCGTGTGGATGCTTCACTAATTAAGATGAAGCGCAAAAAATGGTCATCCATGTGTACTTGTAGGCTAAAGTGAAGAGAGCTAATTGCCATAGACACATGTGACGATAACCTGGATACAACCATGCCACAGTTACCAACATAGTGAGCATAATAAAACAATTAGAAAACCATGAATACATAGGTGGTTAACAAAATATTCTTGTACAAAGCCCTATTGCTACGTGTCGGAGTGGAGGGACTGATTTAATGCCTCATTTTCTCAATTGTCAGCTGGTTATTCTGACATGTAAAAAGAATGTCGATAAAGAGATGTCCTTAGGGGAGCCCATATCAATTGCTTGCTCTGCTGATAAGGGTCCTTTTCGAATTGGTAGCTTCTTTTTGGTCGAAGTGGCAAGCAAGGTAGGCTAGAAATGAATGCACATTAGTAGTTGTGTAACAGATTAACATGCTAGAGCTTTTTTGGCTACATTCTCGAATCTCGACACACAAGCGAAACAACTTATGCACAATAAAACGGAAGCTACAAATCAAGACACTGGCATCATCGAGCTTGAAGTTGCTTAATGTATCTGCAAGTGTCGGTGTCCCCTTTGTGTTGTCTTCATTTTTCCTAGTGACATGCTATTCATCAAGAATATACCGGAAAGGGTCATCTGTCATGTGCACATTTTCCCTGTGTGCATGTGGACAGCTCTAGCTTCATCTAGGGCCACGTAAGCTAGGATACGAACCTAAGGAAATTAGTATGGCACCTTTGTGAGCCTCTAAGAGGAGCTGCATGCCCAACGGTTCCATTAGAATAGTTAGTACCCCTGTATAACCCTCTTTGCATAAATGGATGTACGCACCGTAACTTGATGTTATTACACTTCGGTGGACATCTTGGGGCATTAGCACAAAGGCTAGGACTAGTAGCACGCGTGTCTCTGATCCCGTACCAATCGGATTCACGAAGCATGAGATGTGCAAGGATGTGCATCATTAGCTTTTGCTTTATTTTGCACGTACCTAATAAATGACTTATAAATTGAAGGGTTATTAATATTCTCTTAAACTCTAGACTTTTGACCTATCTATCTCTAAAAACATATAAAAGGATCACTAGGCCTCTCATTTCTCACATTCAAAAGTAGAACCAAGTACCAAATTAACTCTAGAGTTTAACTCTAGCATCCAACACTCCACGACAATAGATCATCCTTTATCTGCATTTTTCATCAGTACCATCATCATCCTTCCTCCTGCCTCCACAAGGCAGCGCCCTCCATTTGCAAGTGTCCTCTTGCTTCATCGCTATTGTCCTTGGCAGCCTATACCTGCATTTTTGCTTCAGCCCTTATTCACCTGCGGCGCAACATACTAGCTGCAATGTGCATGACTATGAGTGATTTTTTGAAGGAGTCTAGGGGGGGGGGGGGGGGTGACAAGTAGTTTTAAGCTTTCCATGTTTCACAGCTTCTATGTTTTTTCAAAGTTTTGTTGTAATTTGTCAAAGCTTGCAAAGTTTATTGTTGTGCTTCGGAAGTGTATTAAAATGTCTCGAGGTTTCAAAGTTTGATAGAAATGCAGTAAATTACTGCTCAGCTTTGCTAGACTTCCAAGCAATTTGGGCTCCAACAGAAAAAGACACCGAGGAAGACAAACCAAAGGAGGGCTAGCTGCAGATTTAATATCTTGGGTATTGGTTTCATTTTGTGAAGTTCCATGGTGCGCAAGGATGCATTTTCTGAATAGTCTGTCTATGGACAATGTCGTCTTGATTTGCAACTACTGAACATGAGACTTTCTTAGATTATGTACGATGCTTTCCTGGATGTTTGCAAGCAGACTACTACTTTAAGTAGTAGATGGATCCTTTCAGGCTTATTTCACCCCTTGATAAGTGGTATGATGCTAAGGTTGAATGACTTTAGTCCCAAGCTGGGCATATCAAGGGAAGTATGTTGTTTATCTACTGGCGTACTGATTCTATTGATAGTCTACCAGCTGCTTGAGAGGACATGTTTTAAGGGGCTAATGAATTGCTCTTGTTGTTGGTTATTTCCAAGTGTCTTCATACCAAATCAATGACTAAGACGGTGTCTCAGAAATTGTGGATGACATATATAAAGGTTTTTGAGCTGGAAGGTTGGCATCAGTCTATGCCTTGCATATTAGACAAGTATTGTTTGGCATGAGGTGGAGGAAGCAACCCAATCACTTTTCATTATGCTTGTGGGAACCCAATCAAATGATATTTGTGGCCCGGATATTATGGATTACCTATTTTTTTACAATAGCAACTTTAGTTTGTTGCACGTGAAGTACCATATGAGCCTGTTACATGGAGTAACCTCACAAAACGAAGAAGCAATTGAAGTATCCTATGAGCCTGTGACACACAGAATATTACAAGAAAATGATGGTCTTCCAAGAAGTGTGACAAAAGAGATTGATTTTGGGACATTTTTTCTTGACTAAGAAGAGCAGGTTTGGAATCACACTTATTATAGAAGCAACTTCAATGGAAGGAGATTTTTTCCTTATGGTGTACAGAATGAGCAACTTGAAAAGGCAAAGCTCTTTAGCAGTCCATTCTTCTATGGAAGCGTGGGTCTAATATGAGTAAGCTTTCAACAAATTTGGAAAGGAAACAGGAGTAATCTCTGTACGCTCTGATGCAACTAGAAATTTGTTCTATAGCGTTCACATGTCATAGAATTGGAAGATTCCTAGCAAGTTATGCATTTTAGCTTTGTCCCAGATTATAGAATGGGATTGCAAATCCTGATGCCAAGTTGAGTTACTTGCATCCAAATTTCTGGAAGGTTAGAGGCATTGAACTTTTAATGGAAGGAAATTTTTTCCTTATGGTGTACAGAATGAGCAACTTGAACAAGCAAAGCTCTTCTGCAGTCTCCTCTTCTACTATGGAATCATAGATCTAATATGAGTAAGCTGCAACAAATTTGGAAATGAAACAGGGAGTTAATAATTTTGTATATTCTTATGCAACTAGAGTTTTGTTTTGTAGCATGCACATGTAGAATTGGAAAATTCATCAAGCAAGTTAGGGCATTTTAGCTTTGTCCTAGATTATAGAAAGTTGTTGCAAATACTGATACCAAGTTCTAATTCCTAGAAGGTTAGAGGTATTGCATGATGAGGGGTGATCATTGAGGGTAACCTGGACAAAGCAATCACGGAAGAAGAGGCGCAAGATGGAAGCGGCTATGGGGGGATCTTTCTGGACGGCTTGATTCATAGTGGTGTGGACTATGGTTTGCAAGTAAGGGAAACTCTTGTCGTAGAATGTGGCAAACAATTGAGCTGGGGAGATCAGCAAGGAAAAACACCATTTTAGATAATTTGGGAAAATCCCCTTTCCCAAATTCTAAACGTGTATGCTAGGATTGTGTTATTTTATGATTTCTAAGCTCAAGTTGCCTTTAATTTATATAAATTATCATGATTGTATGAGTCTATTTTAATTTCTCTACTGTAAAATTTAAGAATAAACCTCCAATATAGTTTTTGGAAAGAGGATTTGTATGACATCAGTGCTTTTCAAAATTCAACAAATGCTTCTCAAAAAATGAGGTGTCAAAAAACCAATTGGTATGATTTTAAAGCAGCATATAGAGTGATTACAGCAATTAAAAAAGATAATATGTAAAGACAAATACTATTAAACACTCTTGTCATAAATTTGGTGACCTTAATCCATGTATAACAAAATACTTGGGCATGGTTTTGTAGCATGCTATCAAGTTTTAAATACACGATAATTTAAACAACATTCAAACTAATATTTCACACTTAAAAAGTCAAAACAATACTATAGAGTATCCTATGGCTATAAGACCATGAGATGCCATCTATTACACCTATGGCCTTAAGGCCATATGGTGCTCTTTGTAGACATATCTATGACTTTAAGATAATCCAAAATATGTCTCTTTATGACCTCAAGGCCATAGGGTTAGGATTGTTAGCTGGTCCCAACGTATAAAGAGATCCAGTGCTTCAAAGCCATATGGGACTTTATTTATTATAGGAGACGATGATGTGTCAGGCTTTATTTGACGAGTGGTATGCTAAGGTTGAATATGACTTCGGTCTCAAGTTGGGAATTGTGTGTATCATGTCATAGCGAGTGTACTGAGTGGGAAGTTTACTATTTTACTTGGGAGACATGTCAAGGACCAATCAGTTTTTCCCAAGCATCTTCATGACTGTCTTCAGTGACAGAGACACCATCTCAGAAACATATGAAGGTTGTTGAGCCGGAAAGTTGCCAAGTTTATATGTTATTTTTTTGTCAGAATTTGACAAGAAAACTTTGGACCTATCTATACTCATGCGAGCAACTTGGTGTTGCTCAGTTTTAATTGGTGTGCTCCAACAGAAAAAGATACTCGAGTAAGATAAACCAAAGGGTATTGGTGGTTTTTCCTTCCGTGAAGTTTTATGGATGCATTTTTGGAATAGCCCATCTATGGACATTGTATAGCATGTTTTCCTGATTTGAGGTCATCTCTCAAGTGCTTGCCTTAAAGTTTGTAAGTAGACTATTATCAGACCTCCTCCTCCTACTAATACTATTATCATTTCGTCTTTCTTTTCAGAGTTCCTCCTACTATTATCTACTAAGGTGTGGAACTTGAAAGGACTAGAAACAAATTCATATACACAGCTTGGACGTTACAATTATAACTGTAGGCATGCCATTCAACTGTAGGCATGTGGAGTTTTAGGTTTTAGTTCAACCCTTGACAAGTAGTGGTATGCAAAAGTTGAAGGAATTTAGTCTCTAGTTGGGCATACTGAGGAAAGTATGTTGTTTATACTGCAGGTTGATAGAAGTGGAGTGGGATTACAAGTTCTATAGCTGGAAGGGGGTGGTGGCAGTTGCTCTTGATACATACATTACATGTTGCATGATGATCTGGCGGGGTGTCGAGAATATTTACCATGACACTTTCAATGGGGGCAGCTGTCCCTATTTTCTCTGAGGGCTCCGGCTGCCAATATGACCTCTTGCCAGCAGCTATTGTAGTAGGGATAGACAAATAATTACTAGCCCGATGTAGAATTCTATTCGCATTTTAACCCCCCCCCCCCCCCCCCCCCCCCCCCCCCCCCCCCCCCCCCCTCTTCTGTGCACTAATGACAAGTCAAGGCATCACCGATCTTTAAAAAAATTTATATATGCTGAAAACCTATCAGGATTGGTTTGGTGGTTGAGCTTGATGTTTCCAATTTAGCAATTGTTGAGAGTTGTAGCAGTTTTTTGTTTCGGGCTGAAGATTTTATGAAGATGAATGTTGCATCTAGTCCGGTTGTTGGAAGGTAAAAGAGTTGCCAGAGGAATATCAAAGTTCTTATCTGGTTACAGGTGCTTCCTGGACTTGTCAAGGAAACTGAGCGACGGAGAAAAGCAGGTGATGTATGTAAATGGGTGTGAGACTTCACCTTGGCCTACATAGATTTCATTCATACACCTACAAGGGTGCAACAAATGTATATCTCTGATTTCTTAGGTATGAAAGGATTTTCTTAGGACTCTTTAGGATTTCTTAGGTATGAGGTCATCTTGCTTTCAGGTTGCTATGCTCTTCACAATGCCAATACATTGATACAGATTTTATACAGACTTAGTAGTTATTCGTTAGTGTTTGGATTCCTTCATAGCAGTGAATACTGGACTCCATCATGGAATGTCGCATGGCAAGAGAGACTATTTTCAAGAACATGGTACATGAGTCCCAACATAATGTTGTTAGTGGGAGAGGCTATGCTTTACACTATCAACATTGTTCGTGAAAATATGTCTAAAGGTTTCTTGAATACACCCCTTTTTTAAGTGAAAATTAAAATTAGCTTTATAGCCACTAGGTCAATTGCATGTAGCATTATCAATGGAAAGTTGTTTGCCAACTCTTATCTATTTTTCCACACTCGTAGATAGAATGCAATCGAGGGAGATTAATTAATTAGAGCACTCACAGGGTCAAGGTGTCAAAAGAGTTTCAGCACTTGCATCTCTCCTCCCAAAAAACAAGAGCTCAATTCATAGACTTGCCTCTTCATCTTTCTTCCATTTGTCTTCATGATGGGCATGGTGAGTACGCCAAGATGGAATTTGCTCCACGGTGAGCACATAGCAATCATGAAGGTCACTGGGAGTAGGGGAGGGTTAGGCGAGTAGAACTCTACTTTGAGAACATAACACCATTGTTGGCTTCATATAAATAAACAATAAACAAAGTTTCACAATTGTCATGCCAATTAGGATTAAGATGTAGCCAATAGAGAGGAGGTCCTCTAGTGCACATGCTCTCGATCTTACCACTTTCTTGCATTCACAAGGTGGTTGTAGTAGTTGTCGAGAGATTGCATGGATAGTCATTGGATGGTGTCTTGTTAGTAGGTAGAATACTCCGAGATGAGGAAAAGAATTTGTGCTAGAATTTCTCTCTCTCTCTCTCTCTCTCTCTCTCTCTCTCTCTCTCTCTCAAAAAACGCAGTCGTTTTTTGACCTAGTAGACAGCAGTCCACTCTTTTGATCATAACTTCTTCATCCGAACTCCGATTTGGGTGATCTATAGCTTCAATCGAAGAGCACGAAGTCCTCTACGCATTGTTGTAAAGACAGAAATTTTCAGAGTTGTGAAAGGCGTTTCTGTAGCAGCATTTTCGAAGTGAACAGGTTCAACAAAATTGATTCTCATCTCCTATTTTACATACAATGTCTTCCGGCACTCGCAAGGGTTCTTCTTCTTCAGCAAGGTCCACAACCATTGTGGAAAATGATCCAAAATCTCCTAAGTGTGGAGATAGCAACACGACCACCCAACCAACGACATCGGAAACCATGATCATGGCGTACTTGGTATCATTGCAAGAGATCGTAAACAAACAAGGCGAAGACTTACGAGCACTTGCAATGGAGAATGGCACACTAAGGGTACTTGTGGTTGAGAATGAGAATCTCAAGAGGACACTTGAGATGCAAACAACACGTTTGATGCAACTTGAAGAGGAAGTCAAGGAATGTAAACGTTCTCTTGTGGACTTGAATGCTTTGAAGGAGCGGTTGAGCAAAGTAGAGCATGACCATGTATTGAAAGAGGAGAAATTTGACACTATGAGCCGGGATGTATGCGACATGAAAAATATATGCACAAACAAGTCTTGGGCCGATGTATGTGGTAGCAATGTGGTTTCTAATTCCTCACTCATGCAAGCTATGGTTCAAACAAAGAATGTTAAGAATGTGGATATGGAGGAGTTGAAGGAACGGGAGCGATGTTCCAAGAACATTGTTATTCGTGGAATTCCCGAAGAGAAGTTAGAGACACCTCCTTCTCTTGCCATTGTTATTGAAGATTTCTTCAAAACCCACTTTGGTATGTTCGGAGTTATGGTTTATGGAGCACATAGAGTGGGGAAGCAAGGAGCTCCTCGCTCAGGAGAACGGCCAATTGTATGCACCATGCCGGATGAGACCAAGCGAAAGATTATCCTTGATAATAGTTGGATCTATTTGAGAGATACAAAATGTTTTGTATGTGAAGATCGCACTATTAAGCAACAAAATATGCGTCGCAAGGCATATGAGGAAAAGAATAATAAAAACAAGGAGATCTCTCATGAAGAAAATGTGTCCAAGGAGGAGGCAAGTCTCTCAAGCAAATAGGGATGCGTGACCTATGAGACCGAGTTACAATTGAAAATATGCTTTTGGAATTGTAATGGATATCCATGGAATGCGGGGGTTGGCATTGATGAACTAACAAGAAAAGCCGATGTTGTACTTCTTGTTGAAACTTGGGAGCATGATACACAAAGGATTAACGGCTTGGAGGATTACAATGTACATTCATTGATGTGGTCAAAGAATCTCAAGCAACGAAGAGGACAAGGAGGGTTATCATGTATGGTTAAGAAAGGATTGGAAGATTTTGTATCAATTGTGAAAGATGACAAGTACAAACGTTATGTATGACTGAAAATTATGACACCAAAAAGAGCACCCATTTTTGTAGCCGGTTGCTACATTCCTCATCATGATTCTCCCTTTTATGCTTGCATGGATAGAGATCAATCATTTTCTGATTTGGAAGAGGACATTGCTTATTTCAAAGGGGAAGGTGATGTTATTGTATTTGGGGATATGAATGCTCGCACAAAAACATTGCAACATGATACTCAACAATTTGATATGCCATACATTTCAAGGGAGTTGGAGGAAGTTCACTTGTATGATCGTACTTCAATGGATGAGAAAGAGCCGGATCACTATGGAAAGTTACTTTTACACATGTGTAATAGCACGGGTATGCTCATTGCCAATGGTGTATCTTTGTGGAGTGGAACCAATGCATTTATATGTAGGAGACATAATGGGGATAGTGTGATTGACTATATGCTACTCTCTGAAGCCATCATGTATCGCATAAAGAGTTTTATGTTTGGTCAATAGACCCCGGAATCTGACCATCGCACCTTATGTATTGACCTTTCATGTGGAGAAGCAACTAAGCATGATAATCTCAGCCAAAGGAAAGAGAAGTTATCACTATGTATGGATTTCAAACGGGCACCAATGTACATTGAAATGGTTGAGCAAAAATTATGGATGACAAAGCTTCAATGTGATGCACCATTGGAAACTAAATGGGAAGCTTTCAAGAAAGCTATTTGTTCTTGTGCGGAAGAATGCTTTGCCATAAAGCATCTCCATGGTATCAACAAAGATAGATCACGCAAAAGGTGGTTTGATAAAGAATGTCAAGATGCTCGAAAGTCCTTGATAAAGCTTGATGCAACTATGGACAAAGACAACTATCAAAGTCATTTGCATACATACAAAGCATTGATTCAAAAGAAGAGAAGAAGATGGGAAGTAAAGCAACAAGAATTTCAAGTCCAAGAAAAGGCACATGCATGTGGAAGATTTTGGAGAAACTTGAGAGGCAAGGGGGTTGAGAATTTTGGTAACTTGAGTCTAGTGGATATGTACACACATTGTAGGCAATTATATGAGCAAGCAAATACTGAAAAAATGCCATTTTATGGTTCACTCCCATGTATGCCGTTTTTTTTTACTATTGAGGATGTATGCGGTGGGCTTGAAAAGTTGGCCACTCGCAAAGCGGGAGATCTTCAAGGTATCAAGCCGGAGATGATCAAATGGACGGGAGATTTTACCCATGAGTGGATGTGTGATATGTTCAACCTTGCACTTCAACATGGTATGCCTTATGATTGGAGTACTAATTGGGTTAAGCCTTTGCATAAAGGAGGGGATGTAAAGAATGTAAGCAACTACCGGACTATAATGATTGGGTCTCTTATGGCAAAGTTGTTTGGGTGCATAATGGAGATGAAATTGAGTGATTGGGCTGAAGAGAATGACAAGCGTGCAAAGGGACAAGTGGGTTTTCGTCGATGCCATAGCACCATTGATCATCTTGTCACTCTTCGTGTTCTCATGGAGGAAAGTCGGTTGAAAGGCAAGCGATTGTATTGTTGTTTTGTGGACTTTAAGAAAGCCTTTGATATGATTCTACGTAACAATTTGTGGAGAAGGATGGAAGAACTCATAGTGCCAAGTGAGTTTATGCTTGCGGTTTCTTGAATCTATGAGAAGGTGATTTGTCAATTGCGCATGGGAAAAGAAATTTCAAAAAAATTTGTAAGCACTATTGGGGTTAAACAAGGATGTCCATTGTCACCAACTCTCTTTGGTCTATGCATCGATCGATTGGAACAAATGGTACTTGACTTTATGCAAGAAGAAGGCATTGAAGAGGTCACTATTTGCAATGCGGTAATCATGATTTTGTTGTATGCGGATGATGTAGTGCTTCTAGCACACACTTTAAAAGATGCACAAAAGCTTATGGTTGTCCTTGAGAACTTTTGCTTGCATAGTGGGCTGATTGTAAATGAATCCAAAACAAAGGTTATGCTTGTGAAAACCAACCATAAGGAGAAGCCATGCATTGTGTACAACAACGAGACACTGGAAGTTGTTAAGAGCTTTAAGTACCTTGGCCTTGAGGTTCCATCCAATCACAAGTGGCATGAATGTGCTATGCGTCGTTTGGAAGCGAGAAAGAGAGCATATTATGCATTTGAGAACATGTGTAATGCGGGAAACATCAAGTGTTGGGTTCTCAAGAAGTATCTTTTTGATGCATTGGTGACACCGGTTCTTCTTTATGGAGTTGAAGTGTGGGGCGGGAGCATCTCAAAGTCTACTTGGAAAGAGTTTGAGAATGTCCAAAAGCGTTTTCTTACAAACTTTCTCCAAGTTAAGACACAAACACTATATATGCTCCTACTTCTTGAGTCGGGATCTCTTCCAATTGAGGTTATGGGCATGGAAAGGGTTGTGGAGTACATGATAAAGATGCGTCAAAACCCCTCACATCGACTTCCTACAATTGCATGGGAAGCAAGCAAAAAAGTTCAAAAGACGCATAAAAGCAAGATCTTGAGCATGGAATGGATGCAAGACATAAAGAAGTGGTTTGGGAGATGGGATGCATTACACTTGCTACATGATGCTTCAATTGACTCTCAAGTGAATGAAGCTTTTCTACAACGCCAATGTATTACGGCTTGGGAGAAATCCGGTGGGTCACGCTTCATACATTACACCACCTATATTGCTCCCAACTACAAAACCATGTTCTTCGCTGAGAGATGAAACCGTACTCACACTTACATGCTTGATCCTATTCCCTTGTCCGCAATACGCACTATCGCAGCAATTCGGCTTAGCTCCCATTTCCTTTGATGCGAGATAGGGCATTGGGGCAATGGAGAAGAGTCAAATCGATTGTGCACATTATGCTCACTGCAAGTTCGAGAATCTGAGTACCACACACTACTAGAGTGCTCAACTTTTGATCACATCCGAACTTGCTTCTCTCACATTTTCAGCCATAACTTAGACCTACACACTTTCCTCTCCCAGCCAAAGTGTGGGCTCTCCATTGCGACTCTCATCACTACAATTTTGGAGCATCGAGAGTCACTCATCAGCCATACACATACTACATCACATGTAACTTTGGTCCCATAGGTCATATTTGACCTCCGAGGACGATAATAAAATCTATCTCTCTCTCTCTCTCTCTCTCTCTCTCTCTCTCACACACACACACACACACACACACACACACACACACACATACATGCACAAACGCACAGATTCAATCCCCATGAAGAAAAAAAGCCAGACGTAACGTTCTATTCTATGCTTTGAAGAGCGCTCATCTCCAAAAATGAAAAATCTGCAGGTAGTGGACCTATGCTTGATGACATCAAGAATTCAAGTTCTAAAATAGAAAAATAACTATTGAAATACAAAACAAACTAAACTTGCTCGTTGTGTTTTAATGACAGGAAAAAGATAATTCAAACTAATAGTAAACCATACAATACATACCATTGAATTAACAAACTCAACCAAAAAACAATCAATTGAATGGTTTATTTAAGTCACAACCTCTTTTCTTCAAATCTAGACAAAGTTCACAAAAGTTTACTACTAAACTATATATGAGGTTACAATGCATTAATTTTTTTTGAATAAAAGCATCACATTATTAGAAGCAATAATTCCTTTTAATCATATTAAATAATTCATAGTAAATTAATGTTTTAGTTACGATAATTAAGTTTAATATACAATCAAAACTCACTTTAATTACTATCTTATAGATATTGTTCAATCAGTACATTAATTTGAACTAAACATATATAGCTCCACTATCAAGAGCTAAGATAATTGCGCTACCTAAAGAGAGATAAATAACTTATGTATATAAATAGTTTATATAAATAAAAAGTTTACTCCTAAAACTATTTATGAGGTTAAAATGCATTAAATTTTTTGAACAAAAGCACCAAATTATTAGAAGCAATAATATCTTTACTCATAATAAATAATTAGTAGTACATTAAAATTTTAGTTACAATTACTAAGTTTAATATATGCAATCAAAACTCACTTTAATAACTACTATATAGATATTGTTCAATCAGTACATCGATTTAAACAAAACATATATAGCTCCACTATCAAGATCTAAGATAATTACGCTACCTAAAGAGATATAATTAATTTAATTATATATCAATAAATATTATTCTATAAACTTAAAAAAATTTAAGATATAAAATCATAAATTTATACGTCTTTTTTTATTATTTCTCTACTAATGACACAAATTGATATATGAAGCTTTAGTATTCAAATATCAACAACTATCAATTGCATAGGATCACTTGTACAAATATTTTCAATTAAGATCGTTACTCAAATACATCTACATAAGAAATAAAACACATTTTTTTCTATACATGTATATATTTTAAAAGTCTCTAATTATATAAAAAACAATTCTAATTTTAGCTTATGGAACCAATTAAAAAGTTAGCATTTAAACCTCGCTAAAAAGAATCCAATGGTAATTAGTACATTGAACATTACAATAATATTGATGGTGATTTCAAAGTAACAAAACACTGAGCATTATTTCTTCTTAGACTCAGAGCTTCATTCATATCAATGAGATACTAAAAACGTTTACAAAAAAATTATTTGTTTGTCCTCTTACAATTCCACCATACAAACATGAAAAATTAGAGATTGTTTATTAAAGTAAGATTGAATCATCTGATGAATCAAGAAAGCAAGGAGAGTCTAGAAAAGAGCTAATAGATGAAGAAGACAATATCAAAAATGACAACATCAATGACATTGAGGGGTTCATTGAAAACTATTCAACATATTGGTGACAACACTTCATTGAGTCATAATTCAAAAATTTTGGTAGTTTGAATTACTGATATCAACCTTAAAATACTACACAATGTTTTTTTCTAGAGAGAGATCATTATCAACATTATTTTCAAATACGGATATGTAACAACTCTTTTTGGAACAATAAATATATGAAAAAAAGATGACAGGGAGACTTGGGTTCAATGGAATCATAGCACCAAAGATCAATGAGAATTACTACAAGCAATACAAATCTACATTCTCAATCGATGATTGCATATTCATAGACACTTCTCAATAGAAACAAAAACTTCAAAACCTAGGGGAATCGTTGACTATCTATTAATACATACACATAGCACTGAAATTACACATATCAAGAGTATCCATGTCCTTTTTAACTTGCTATCTTTATCAAAGATGATAACAAAATTCAAAGAAGTTGCACTAAATCATTACAGTCTAAAGACAACCAGAAAACAAAGAAACCACAACTCTTAACAAGTGTCAAAGTTACAATATTCAAAATCAAATCCTCCAAGATTTGTCAATTCTATCTGAGTTACAAATGGGTCAATAGACGGTGACCATATCACTGTACGTCTTTTAATACATCTAATTATAATATCTATTGATATGTAACAAAGTAATTAAATTATATACTTATGTATGATTCTATTTCAAGGTTTTGTTTTTGAAAAAGTCAAGACTTCGTTTTCTAGACAAGCTCAAGAATTTGACAAATCAAAGAGTATACTTATCTTATTTTGCAATATTGATTATTGAGTAGAAAAAAATTCAAACACTATTTTCTTAAACGTTAGTAATGACACAAATAGTGTTTCCATAGTCTCTCCAATACTACGTAGAGTACAGTTTTCTAAATAAAACTAAAAAAGTACTTCATTTTATTATAAATAAACATAAAAATATGCTCAAAATTAACATATTTATTTTTTCAATGATAGATATTTATTAAATCATTTTTATTTATAAATTAACATATATTTAGAATTCTCAAATTTATTGGATTGAATAGATCTTTAGTTCTTTAACTATACAAAGATAAAGAGAAATGTGATAATTGTCATTCAATAACACTTATTATTTAGTTATTACCAAAGCTTAAAGCTACAATGAAGAAGGAGATATGATGACAAAATCAAAGTTACAACTCATTGTCATACTATGAATACCTTAACTGACGAAGATTTTTTGCTAACATTGAAAAAAAACTACATAAAAACAAAAGAAAAATTGTTCTCTTTCACAAAAGAGCAAGATACAAGATAACAACCTCTATCTTGATTGACTTTGAGACATCATTTGAGACAATACAATCATTACACAAATAATTTCATTTCACAAAATACTATACATAGCTCCTATAAATCTAACAAAAGTATACAAATTATACAATTGATATTAACTTCTTGTTTTGTAGAATTTAGCAAATAGTAAGAGCTCTTAACATGATATCATCATTAAACATTTGTTTATTTTATGTGTTCTCAAGTACAATAAATTTTTATATGATACCATCTTCTATCAATATAAACATATTCAAAAAAATTCTTGATAACTTAAACAAAAATGACCATGTTGTTTTAGAATTTGCTACCTATCTTAAGAAAACGTCTGTTTCATGCTATACAATGATAATTACGTTGTTACTCTAGATAATTTTATTTTTATTATGGATCAACACTCTTCAACACTTATATGATAGTGTATGTCATTAACAATGCTAATGTATGTACACAAATATTACACAATAAGGATTGTATGACTTAGCATACTTTTGATGAAAATACTAAAGAGATCATGTTTTTAGGAAAAGAAGGTTTGATATTGAATTTAGGTAATTTAAATGTAATTTAATATGCAAACCACATTAGAAAACAAACTTCCGGTTTGCATATGATGCATTTAATCAATCAAAATTTCAAGAATGTATCATCCATTCAAAATATATATATGACAAAAGCATGCTATTGAATCCATTAAACCCAATTCAAATAAAACAAAGAGAATTTATTCAATTTTTTAAACACATTTTAAGATGTTTAAGAAAATAGAACAAAATTACAAAGGTATCTTAGATACTTCATCATATGAATGTATAATTTGTGAGAAACTTTTTTTAAAGTTTCAAATAGTTACATGAAAACAATAGAATTTATAAAGCATAACAAAATGGCATTTTTAGTGCTAAGTTTATATATAAAATAACATGCAAAACATGTGCATCATCAATAAAGAAAAAGAAGATACCAAAACTATTTGTATCAACAAATATTAAAAAAATAATAATACAAAGAGCTAAAAGTTTAAATGATATTGAAGAGCGCTTGGTAGCCTTAAGAATAGGATTTATGTAAATTAGAGACCTCAATTATAAACAACAATTAGATTTAAGAGAATGAATAGTAAACATACAAACAAATACCATCTATATGTAAAAAATTACGTAGATTTACAGATAATAATTACAATGTACTAGTAATAATAAAACATAAACTAGAATATAGCCCTGCTTACTGAAAAGGTCACATAAGACCTACATTGATCATGAAGTTTCTCATCGACCTACTCGATACTACATTGTATCAAAGGAAAATACTCAACTAAATCAAGAATATGAGTATCATTTGTCAAACAATTGTTCGCTTTTTATGAATAACATAGAGCAAGATCAAACAAGTATATTAGACATTCAAGTCATTACAATAGATATCTTATTCGGTAATTTATCATTCATAGAACAAGTAGTTGACTATAAGTCTAAAACTATTCATGATATAACTCCATCTAAAGGTAATCATCCTTTGAGTATATTTTTAAATGAACATTGTGAAGAGATACAACATCATATACTTATGTTGGTGAACCACAATATAGCATAACAAATAGATTAACATATCAAAAAATAACTAAATAAGAGCTACACCATAAAATTCATACGTTTGTATAGAATATTTCAAATGTCTACTTTGAAGATATAAATATAATAAGTTAAAAAATGCTAGATTCAATATGGGTGCAATTGAGAAAAGAAAACGTAGCCCAATCACACTTGACAACTTTACATGTTAAGGACTCAATAAACATTGACTCAATACGAAAATAACTTTTAAAGAATTTAAAAGTTTAAGAATATCACGTGATTATAAAGATAAACTAACTAGATGAGACATTTTTGGAATGATAAGACAACTTGATCCACACACATCATTTATGACTTTCAAATGTGTACAAAAGTTATGGGAACTATTAATTCAATGCTTAAATTAAACCATCTTAATACAATAGATTCTATTTTCAATAGTTAAAGTTCATATCTATGTCCAAAATACGAAATGATTCATCAACTTTTGCATAGTATATGCACATGAATTGAATAAAACTCATACACATTAAAATGATTGATTATCTCTTTGTTACATAGTTCAACAAGGTGAATCACGATGGCTTACACAAAGTTAATCAAGGTTGATTGAGTGTGGAATGGAAATATTTTATGGTGTTAATAGGCCATCATGATGTACATTGAGGAGTGACCAAACCAATATAGGAATTTTGTGTCTATGTCATAAGTGGAGATTGTAGCTAGCCCAGCAGATGTGGTCCAATATTTAGGGTGGAGGGAAAATGATTGTATGAAGTATTTTGAGCAATAATGTCGAATCCATCGAGGATCATAATTACAATTTTTGTATCGCAGTTTTTGAGAATTAGAGATAATGCATTGATCAAAGTTGGTAGGGGTGTTGCGGGGGAGTTGTAAAGGGAAGCGACCTTGATGATTATGGTACTTATGATTTTGATAGTTGTGTGTATTATCTCTACTCCTGGACAAGATATGGGCAGATTTCAAGTGGGGCAAATTTTATCGATGGAGTAGAGAGACGCCCATATTTGCATTCAATTGGTGTTGCAAATAGCATGGTATGGCATGTGGCAAGTTATTTTCTAGTCTTATTTCTTGCAAGCAGAGCACATGTGATGCCATTAACATGGAATTTTCTATAATTTTTGTAATGTGTTTTTTGAAAGACATGAATTTTTGTAATTGAATGACGATATGTGTGTTTGAGTAAGCTTCCAATGTCTTCTGGGTGGAGATCCATTTGGCTTGTACTTGGAGGTGATTTAATTCTTCTAGCACAAAGTTGGACGACTTTGATAGGAAAGGTTACATTCTTTTGAGCAGGTATAGGTTTCCTAGGTCTCGCACATGTGAAAATGCTATGCATGTAAGGCCATGTGTTCATATGTGTTTGGGATTGAAATCTAGGGTCTGCAATGTCAGGCCTTGTGATACTAGTGTAGTAGTCATCATTTGTCATTGTGAGGTACTTGAATTTGTGTAAATGCAGTTGCGTTTTAAAGCGTTGTGGCATTTTTAAGTCATTGAGAATATCTATTTCATGTGATTCTTACGGGTCATTGTTTGTTATGCTAGTTGTGTTTGGAGAGAGAATATATTGTTTTGCTAGTTTTTCTATTGGGATGCTCTCTTTAATGAGATTTTTTCATTTGATTTTATGATCTGTAAATATTCATCATATGTGTTCCTCTATGAAGAGGATTCTTTTAGATGTTGGTTTTCATTTGTAGTCCAAGGGAGGTATAGCAAGCATTGTTCTTTGTAGTAGTCTTTTGGGCTTTTGAGAACATTATATTTCACGAATCATATGATCTTACCCTTACGTAGTGTTTTGCATGTTTTTCCATCTTGCTTAATTGTTGATTCATATTCAAAAATAGTTTGAAAGAATATGTCTTTGCTTGATGTGTCAAGTTTTTTCAAGGAGGATTTATTTTAATGTACGTTGATCAAAGGAGTTAGTGTTTATGTACATGAAGTCACGAGTTGCACTATGGAGTGGTAATGATAGTGCTATATAAATTGCTTGTTGTGACCAATTTGTTGTGTATTTAAAATAGTGTTGCCTATTTTGCATAGTCTCTCAAAAGTTGTTGTATTATTGGCCACACATATGTCAAATTGGGATTGTATTTCTTGGATTAGTGTATTGTCCATTTTTGTCATGTATGAAGCACAGTATCTTGCTGTGCCATGTGTATTCAAGGCAAACTGAATGTCAGTGTTTGCGTCCCATACTGTTGCAATTGTAGCGTTGAAATTATTTGTGTGCATGTCCTTTACATGTCATTTCAAAAATAGTATTGCAGTGGAGAGTGTGTCACTTATTGCAAAAGTGTATTTCTCAGAAGATATTTGTAAGATGTGCAACCATTTATAGAGAGGAATGTCATCTTCTAAACTAAGTGTATCGAGGTTGTTTTTGATTAATTTGAAAGATGTTTTGCTCCTAAGTTGATTTTGGTGTTTATTGGAAGTGGGTCTCATATTGATTGTGAAAGGCATGGGAAACCTTGGAAAGCCAAAGCAGCAAGATTTTTATTTCTTAAGCCAAGGTTTTATGTGTCGATGTCGCTGTAATTCTTCATTAGAAAATTTCAGAGGTCATTTGGAGGGCCTTGTAAGAAATTGTATTTCTCTCTCTAGAAACTTTTTTTAAAATGCACTTGCACCTTGTGAGTACGTCCAAAAGGACAACCAGACACTTTAAAAAGTAGATTTATATTCCCAATCGTCCTTGAAAACGGTCACTTTTTTATTTAATGTGAGCGTCTTTTTCAAGAGGCAGGTGCGGCGCATTCAAGGCAGCTTACGTCATCACTGAAAGTTGAAAAGTCACAAACTGTCAAATAGTGATAGATTTTGAGACTTTTGACACCACCAATGCGTCCGGAATGCCAAAATACCCTAAAAACGAATGTCTACTTGTCTCATTCTGACATCCGGAGAGGCAAAAAATGTCCAAAAACCCCAAAAAATGGGCTTTTTACTTAAGGCGCGCGAGGAGGCATTCTAAAATGCTAGAATGCCCCTCTGTGCGCCATTAGTACAAAGCTCCTTTTAGTGATTTTTGGACAATTATCTTTCAAGAAATCCTACCCCTGTTTCTCTATTGCACTTTTGCACCATGCTCTCTCTCTCTCTCTCTCTCTCTCTCTCTCTCTCTCTCTCTCTCTCTCCTTTCTATAGCTTAGCATATTTAAAGAGAGAGAGAGAGTGAGAGACTCCCATTACTAACGGCGCGCGTGGAGCATGTTTTGACCTCAAAAAACACCTCCTCGCGTCGTTAGTATAAAGTAACAGAAAGACTCTCTCTCTCTCTCTTTCCCCCGCCTTACTTTCTCTCTCTATAACACTCACACATACACACATAAACACATACACTGGTGGATGCACAATAGTAAAGGTGCGCATAGAGACATGCACACCGGTTGTGCCTCTCTACGCGCGCCTATAGTATAGAGAGAGAGAGAGAGAGAGAGAGGAGAGAGAGAGAGAGAGGGGGGGGATCTTTGTGTTTGTGTGTGTGTGTGTATGTTATATTTGTGTGTCTGTGTGTTTGTGAGTGTGTGTGTCTCTGTGTGTGTCTGTCTGTGTGTGTGTATGTTATATTTGTGTCTCTGTGTGTTTGTGTGTATGTTATATATATATATTTTTTTTTTTTGTGTGTGTGATCAAAATGCACTTTGTAGAATTGTAACAATGGGTTTGCGTGCTCACTCTTATAGACCCGAAATTATGATCTCTAAGGCTAAGATAATGAAGAAAAAACCTATGTGACAGATGGAGGCCTTTTTAGAGATTTTTTGACATTTTCCTCTCAAAAAGCTCTCTAAAAGAGGAAAAAAGGGGTTTTTTACTAACGGCGCGCGATGAGACATTCCAAAATTTTGGAATGCCCCCTCGCGCGCCGTTAGTAAAATGTTCTTTTAGGGGTTTTTGACATTCTTTGCCTCTTTGGATGTCGGAGCTAGGCAATTGGACCTTCATTTCTAGGATATTTGGGTGTTCCGGACGCATTGATAGTATCAAAAGTTTCAAAATCTTCCACCACTTGATAGTTTTGTAACTTTTTGAATTTTAGTGATGACGTAAGCCGTATCAAATGCACCACATCTACCTTCTGAAAAAGGTGCTCGCATTAAATGAAAGAGAGTGATCGTCTTCAAGGACCACTAGATTATTAAATGAGGAGAGGGACACCTTTTATATTTTTTTTAATATCAATCTATTTTTCTACGTAACGTAGGCTCTTCTCTCATTGGAGGAGCTTATTTTCCTCTCTCTTCCAAAAGGCCCTCCAAAAGACCTCCGAAATCTCCTAATGGAAGCTCTAATGGGAATCTAGAGATGTCCGCAAATATGTACTTATCCACAAATGTAGTGATGGTGCTATCTTTGTCACAATCAGATAGTGGAATTTTTTCAATCCATAGAAGGCCATGATCATGTTGACTACCACGGCCTTGAAAGTCTGTGACAAAGAAGTAGTCGGTAATTTTTTCGCAGATTGTACTATCGTTGAGGAGTAGTCTTTTCATAGACGTGAAGCGGTTAAGATAAAAGCAAGCTGTTATTATTAGATCTGCATGGATCAAATGTTTGTGGAAAGAGCTATTGCTTTCATTGTCTTCTTGTTCAAGTGTGACTATTTGCTCCAATGCGTTGATAATGGGTTTTCACTTTTCTTGACTGAAGAGAAGGTGACAAAGAAAGTTGGTGGACATAACTGCCGAATCATGCCAAAAAGATTCTTTTTCAATTTTTCTTTGTAGTCAGGTGAAGTACGAAGTGCTTCAATATCTCCTTAGCCTAGTGATGATGATAATAGCTTTTCAATGTTTGTGTCTTGACAAACTTCCCCAGCGCACAATGCTTATCCGTCTAGTTTTGCTTTGCAAATACATATCCAAATGGAGGATATTATTTTTTGTTTCATATTTTTATGGACTTGAGGAACAAATTTTCAACATTGAGAGGAGCGAAATGTCTATCTCTGTGCATAAGATTCCATCTAGCTATTGTTTGGTAAATTTTTGACAAGTGATGATGGTATTTTCTGGGGTGTTTCCTTTTGATGGTGCTACATGTGGAATATTGTCTTTGTAATCAACTACTTGTTCAACAACAATGATGCTGTGTAGAATAACATCAGTATAAGTATTGTCCTCATCATCAATCTCATCCATGTTTGTCTGCAAGAAAATTGATGTTTTTGAGATTTGTTGCAAGTGGGCAATCCATTTTTTGTTTATGCTTATGTTCTCCTTTTTATATACAGAGCTATTAAGAAGAGCATGGGTGGCCTTTAATGTCAATAATGGTCTCACAAGTCTAGATAAGTATCAATGTGTAAACTATAACTTGCATTTAATGCCTACCAACGCTGAAGCCTCATCTTCAATAAAGCAACGGCGAACTTGTTTTACATTTTCAGTGTTTGCAAGAACATTAACTACACTTCTACACAAGCCATATTGGCCGTCATATGTTAGATCATGAATCTTTGCGAGCAGTATACAAATAGAGACAAGAGGTGCTTTGATAGAGTTAAGTTGCATGATTGGCGCTAAAGGCTCATTAAAGCCTAACATGTGCAAGCTCTCAAATGGCACCTTAGAAATATCTGATTTGCAATAACATGTATGGCAATAGCATTTAGAATAGTCTCTTGCACTTTCTATTTCCATTATATGAGCATATTGGATGGTACATTTGTGTAACTTGCAAGCGAAAAAGCAAGCACCCACATTTTTTGCATGGATAGATAGGTGTGTCATTTAGTGCCTTCATTGTTTTTTTCATAGTCTTGGATCCTTAGTGTAGATGAACAAAAAAATATTGGTTCGATGGGGCACTTTGCAAAGACTTTACATTTCTTAGTCGTTCTAATTTTGTTATAATTGCAGATTGTGTATGCTCAAAAAGTGGTTGCTTTCCAAGAAACAAATCTATGATTTGACTTGCTGATTTGTTTTGATTCTCTTGCCACAACTGCATTAACATATCATAATCTTTCGATGTCCAACAAACCCCGGGGGATTCACTGTGTTTTTCTGTCCAGTACCACGTGAGTTGTTGGACGGATACGCCGCGACGCGGATGTCAACACAGCGAGAACTCACCTAACATATAATGCCAGCTAAGGACGAAGCTCGACCCCCACAGGCGCGTGGAAGCAAGCATAAGGTGTCAACCTACATTTGACCGACTGCTAACTAATTCCTACAAAGGTCTCTACCAATTGTCTAAGTCACAGCCTTCAAGACTGCATAAGAGGAAACTTCCTACAATGCTTTCTAGAGCCGAACACCCATCAAACAATCTCGAAACACCATAGAACTTGAAAGAGACTCTACTAACACCAATAGGTCGCTCTCCCTAAGGTCTATGAACCAAAATCCCAACCCAAAACACCCAGGGCAAAATCACGTAGGATGTCTGGCCGAAATTTGCAGGTCTTCGTTTCCGAAATCTAAAGTGCCTAATGTGTAGCTCTACTCAATGTGAACGCATGGATAGCGCGCAATGTAGGTATCGTTGCGTAGCTCTCGTCGGGGGCAACACGTTGCACTTCTCCGCACTCGATTCCAACCACCGGTGCACACGTAGCGTCAAGATGAAGCTCACACTCTCTCTCGTACACAGTACACTCACTCACAGACTTCAAAACTTTTTTTTTTTAAATGACAAAAGGTTTTTCATTAAGGTCAAAAAGTGGTATATATACCTTACAATTCTCAAACCCTAAAGTTCCAAATCAACCAACTACTCCATCTATCTAGCAAAACTGGGATACAATCTGGAAACTTCTGTAAGTCCCAATATTTACAAGGTGAAAAATCAGGTTTCCTCAATAAATGAATAATTACAAAAAAAATGATAATCCTCCGAGTAGTTAGTCTCGGTGCTTCATATTTCAGCAATGGATATGGGAGAGAGGGTTGAAGCCATTTGCGCCTGAGGTTGCCAGCGTCGATCTTCTGAATGGTCATAGACTTGAAAACCCTCTGCTCCCACTCCAAGGCTTCCTTTGTTGTCTCTCTGATTTCCACCTCTATTGCCTTCCTTAGCTTCTCTTCCTCCTCCTGTGTTAGATCTTGTGGCTCTTGAGAGGATCCTTTTAGGATTTCCTCTTGCATAGGCGTGTCCACCGGATCTACCACATTTTCTAAATCGATGCCCTCATTGGTTGTTGGCCCTGTGACCTCTTGATCTCCTGCTTGCTGTCCTCTCAACTCCTCTATCTGCTTTAGTAGTTTCTGTTTTCCTAATTCAGCTTCTTCGCCCATATTCATGAGGAGGTCATTTAATTCGGCGTTTATCCTCTCTGCCTCCTCGAGCTTTCTTTTTATACTTTCTACTTCATCTTGCAGGGCTTTTTGGTCTTATTCCATTCTTGTTTGCATGACAATAGACCCTTCTGCCATCATCAATCTTTGCTTTTTCTCTAGAGTCAGCTCCTTCTGAAGTTCTTGCATCTGTTCTTCATAGAGTTGACTTTCCGTAGTGATGTGAGTCGAGCTAGTAGCTCTGACTCTGGCAGGGGATGCCCGCAGCCTCTGGATGGTCTGATCTTTCACTTTGAGCTGGTCCTTGAGCTCAAGGACCTCATCCTGGCTGGCTTCTTGATCTATCTCTGCCTTTTCCTTGGCGTTTCTCATGGCTTCAACTTCTTTAGATTCATCAGCCAGCTATAGGGTCAGGTTATCCCTTTCCCTCTCGGCGTCTATCAGTGATTTGCTGAGTTGTTGAAATTCCTCTTCAACTCCTTGCATTCTTTGTGCTGCTGCCTGATTTTCTTCCTCCATTGCCTGGCATCTTTGCAATGCCCTTGCTAGGCTGGTCTGTATCTCAGCTTCTCTCTCTTTCTGCCTTTGACTTTGTCCTTGCAAAGTGTCTACTACCATCTTTGTCTTCACTTCGGTGGCCTTGAGAGCTGCCACCTCACTTTTTGAAGCCATGGACTGTGCTCTCAACCCGATTAGCTTCGTCATCACCACATCCCAATCGTTGGAGGGTGGGTGCAGATCCACTATATTTGTGGCAATTTCTTTTAGTTCCACTAGCCTGATGCCTTGCATTTGTTCTTTAGGCCCTGTGCTTGCCAAGCCGAATGCGACTGTGGCAGCCTCTTCTTTTGTGTACCCTGCAGCTAGCAGGTCCAAAAATGTGTTATATTCTTCGTTTGGATTTGTCTCCTCACTCTTGGGTTTAAACTCTTCCCTTTCCTGGCTTTGGTCTCTCTTGGGCTCCTCTTGGCCTTTGTGTTTGTCTTCCTCCTCTTTATCTTCTTGTGGAGGACTGTGAGGAGGTGATGAGGGAGGTGGGTTGGGTTTAGGACTGGCCGGTAGAGATGTAGGCTTTCCCTTCAAATCTCTGTCGGCTTTAGTTTTTCTTTCTCTCTCTTGGCTCTCTTGCTCATCTAGCAGTTTCTGTCTTATTTGCTCCACTTCCTCCTCTATGAAAGGTACATGCGGTAGAGAATGAAAGGTACATGCGGTATATTCTCTGATGCGGCATCAAGAATCTCAAAATTTTTGATATAATCCTCAAATCTATCCCTTTGCACTCTTTGGGATGATCCCGACATTGACTCTAGAGATGGCTTCCAGAGTTCACTCAAATCACCTTTAAGGGCTCTCTCTGCTTTCTGAAGCTCTCCATCAACCTCTCTAATCTTGCCGCTTTTTGTGACCTTGTTTCTTTCACCGGCACTTGGGAAAAATCTTTCTTTCCTTTCTTCTGCTCTGGTTGCTCCTCTTGAATAGGTTCTAGCCGTCTTTTCAGTCTTGTAGCAACCCTTGGTGCTCTTTGTGGCTCGTCCTCTTTGTCTTCTTTTAGCCTCAACTAGTCATTCTGAGACGGGGGGTCAGTCCATCTTCCTTTTGCGTGCAGTGCCCCATAAATCACCTTAGTGATTAGTTCTCCTGGCACAATATATGTTGGCTTCTTGTTACCCATCTTTACTAGGTTGTCATGTATATACGCTACATAATTAATTATCTTTGGGGTGCCTTTCGTCATTGCCCAAGTGAATGTCATGGCAATTGCACCTAGCGGCATTCTGTACTTCTGTGGCCTCTTCGTACACATGTGGAAGTATCGGTTGTACAACTGGCTCATGATTGCCACTCTTGGGTTGGAAATATCTTCAAAAGTGTAGTTTCCTTTTCTCATTGTACACTTTGACATCATCCCTTCTTTTCGTTACACTATCCCCCTTGTTGGAGAGGTCTAGTGCATCTGCTACAATCCGCTCAGTGATGATTATTTCTGTTTCTGGCCTGCCTTGTAGATATGTTACTTTGGCCACTCCATCTTCTTTGATGGTTGTCACAAACTCCCAGACTCTCTTTATGTCCACCCCTGCCGGTACTGCTTCAAAGTAGTTGTGGAGATCAATCTTTTCCAAGTACCCGGCCATCTTGCTTCTTACGAACTCATTGAGTTCCCGCGGTAGCATTGGTAGCTCAATCACATTCCCTTCAGTGTCTTTGAACACTCTTTGGTAGATCTTTAGGTCGTTCTACTCTAGCAGATCTTCTTGGATCCATGTGTTGGTGGGCTTTAGTGTTCCTTCTGGTATGACGAAGGGTTCCACTTCTTCTAGGAAATCCTTGATGGTCGTTCTTTTCTTCTTTGCCGCGGTGACCTCGCGGCTGCCATAGTTCCTGTTGCACTCAGTAGTCCGAAGTTAGCGTTTTTTCCATATTAGCCGAGAAACTGAGTTTTAACTATCCAAATGACTTGAAAATTGAAAATAAAGCTTAAAAGGAACTTGTGAAACAGTGCATGTACTCACAGTGCAAATCTGGCCAAAATTTTCCATTTAGACATCCTACGCGTAGGATGTCTTTTTCATCAGAATTGGTTGATACTTGACATGATGGTAGTTCATGGCTTATGGAACATGGCTATGTGCTTGGATATGGATTTGGGCATCAAAAAGTGGATTTTTTGGCTGATTCAGGCTTTAGGTCACAAATTGGGTAGAAATTCCATAACAGGTAGCAATTGATGTCCAAATGGGTTGAAAATTGGTATATGGGCTCATTGCACCATGGTATTGGCTCCCATGATGTCACTCTTTGCACAGAAGGCCTAAATTATGTTGGAGACACGATATGCGTAGGATGTCTTTTTCATCAAAATGACATGAGATTTGTTAAATGGGTAGTCCTTGGCCTATGGAACATGGCTATGTTTTTGGATTTGGATTTGGACAAGGATTGATGCTTGTAAGAGCCTGTGTAGTGTTTTTGGGCTCCAAAAGTGTATCTTGAAGGTGTTGGGGGTCAAAAATGATTAGAATGGCTTCAAAATTGATATATGAGCTCCTGATGATGAGGTGATTGGATCTGGAATGGACAGACATCCTCTGTAGGCCAAAAATGTCAAATAAACATCCTACGCGTAGGATGTCTATTTCACCAGTTTTTGCTTCTGACCAGTTTTTTGCTCTCTGTTGGTGAATGTGTTGTGCAAGTTTCATGTGATTTGGACAATATTTGGTAGGTCTATGGCCCATTATTGCCTCTATGCCCTAACTTTGCGTTTGTTCATGCATATGAGGTCAATTTTGGTCCAAATGTGATGAGACTTGGTGGATAGCATGTAAAAGTAATTCAGAAAACGTGTATGATGAAAAAATGTTGGGATCTGTGCCCAGAAATACCCTTGAGACATCCTACGCGTAGGATGTCTCCTAATGATTTTTCATGGATTGTGCCCCTAGTGCCTGCCCTTGGTCCCCCTGAGTCCTTTTTAAGCCTAATTTCAACAAAAAAGTCAAATGGATAGAGAACAACTCCCTGTGTGGACTTCAGAGACTCCGAGCTGTTTTCTGACTTTTGGTGTGCCTTTTGGCAATGAAATTTCTTGATGTTGGTCTCCATAGGTTCCCGATCCCTTTGGGATACTTGCCGTATGGTTTTTGTCGACTTTGGCTTCATTGGAGCTTCATTTGGCAATTTGTCGCTCTAGAAGCACCCGTGGTTGCGTTTACATATCTTCGATGATTTGTGGTGGTCTACCACCATAGGACTTGGTTATTGATGGTCTAGGAAAGCCGCTCGTGAAGTTTGGTGGCAAACGGACATGCGGTTTGACCGCGAGAGCAATTTGACGCTTTGTGTGTCTGATGCCGATTCTGAAGTTTAGTGCCACTTCGGGTCATTTTTTGTCCTGCGGGTCACATAGACTTGTCGAGCATGTCAAGATGCTCCTACCCATGAATTTTGGTAGCATTTGGTCGTCTTTTCGCCGATTTCCCATTTGGTGGCCTCTTGCGGGATTCTAGGAATTAGGGTTTTTCCCGATGGTTTTCTACTGCCTTTGGACATCCAGGGCTGGTCTCCTATGCTAGGGTAAGCTTCCGATGAAGTCTTGTTGCTTTTGGGTTAGCCATTAGGTCACCGCCTCTATTTGTAGGTCTCTACCGCCCGCTTTGTGTGTGAACCCTACGCTAGTTTTCGCGACAAAACGACAAACATGCGCGAAAAGCTCAAGGTGGTGAGCCTACCTCTCATGTCTGAAGCTCGTCGGGTAGTCGTGCGCGTCGTAGAAGCTGCTGGAAGGTCCGTCCGCTCTAGGTGGCAGAAGCTCGCTCTCTCCACAAGGTCAATAGTGAAAATGAGCTAAAAATGAGGTGAAAATTTCTTATAATGGAGGTCCCCGAACCACTTTTCATGAAATTTGACATGTGCTCCTATCTTCTTGCGAGATGCGGTTTAGGCTCAAAAATTTCTTGATTTGGACTCCATTTGACCTGTTTACCAGAAATTTGGCATTTCGATCAAAACCTGGCCAAAACACGCTTTCCGCTCCAGTTTCATAATTGCACCCCTACTGTACCATAGGTTGTCCTATTGTCACTGATCGTCCCCATATTTGTTTTTTTTCATTACGACCGTTTTTCACCTGCTTTTTGTATTTTTGAAGTTTTTCTGCCAAAAATTAGCAAAATTAAAAGGAAAATAGCAAATCAAACCCAAAAAATCCCCAAAAATCATAATAAATCACAAACATCACCGCAAAACATGATATACACTCACATGCAACTTTTATGGCCGGATTTCTCCGTTTTACCAATATTTTGCCCGAAAAATGGCTATTTCTACTTATATACACACACCTAAAGGCTTGATTTGGCGTTTGGTCCCATATACTTGTAGATACATGCTGTATAAGGGCATATGTACTTGGGTTAGTCCAGAAAATTTTGCAATCAAACAACAACCCTTAAAATAGTCAAAAATCATGCCCTTTTTTGCTCTTTCTGCTATTGGTTCCGCATTTGAGAATGCCTCCCCCCCTCCTAGCTGGAGTCCTCTCGGACGACAAGGTATCACCTCGAAGTATGTGCCGTGCATAGGTTGAAAAATTTGTGCTAATGCTTGGCCAATTAATGTGGCCCTATTTTATGCATACTCGGTCAATGCATGGAAAAAATTAATGTTGTGCAAGAGAAGGGAATAAGCAAGATGCTTATTGGCATTCGCTGTCAAGGTTTCCTGTTTTCTTTGCAAGTAACAGCTGTAACTCTACTGCTCTTTGTTTAATTGTCTTTTTTGCCACAGGCAATTGCTTTGCCGCTACTGTTGATATAGCCGTACTTGTTTCTATGGAGATGATTGGCTTGGCCGGAATGGCCGTGGACCCTATTTCCTTTGCTTTCCATTGGTATTTTGTTTTTTCCAGTTTTTGTAGATGTTTTGCTACTTCTTTTGTTGCCACTTTTTTGTTGTTGATTGGCATCCACATAAGTCGGCTGTCCTTTTTCAAATGCAGCTGTCTAACTTCCGTTGTTGCTTGTACTGAAGGGAGTTCCTTTTGCTTTTGTTTTGGTATCCAAATGCGAGTAACATTTGGGTCATTCTTGAGCATTTTCTTTGGGATCCATATGTGTTTTATGCCCTTGGTGTTTGGTTGAACTATCTGCTTCGGTTGAATTCTTTCGTTGCATTGTTGTTTATCTGCCATGTCATTTCTATCCTCCGCATCCATACTTGTTTCCCTTGCTTTGGAAACCTAGATCTTTGCACTGCGGTCTGTTACTTCGTATGTACGTAGTCAGCATGGTTTGCTTTTACCTGTTTGTTGGCTTTGGGTATCATGTTGTTCTTTGGTGGCATTCTTTCTTTTGTCTCTTTTTCCTGTGATTGCATGGCTTGCAGCTGAATATTCCGGTATTGCTGAGCAAAGGCTATCACCTGTTGTTCATGTGCATGCTGAATTTTGACTGCCTTTGCATTCCAATCTATTTGCACATTGTACTCTTTTTGCCAAGGTTGTCCTAACATCATTGGGTGTTGTGGGTTTTCAACCTCCACCACATAGAATTTGTGTAGGTAAATATATTGATGTATTTGTACATGCAATATAGTCCATCCCAATGTTTTCAACGGGTGTGATGTACTACTTTCCAGCACTTGAGGACTAGGATGAAGTTGGCCTGTGGTTTTGAGCTGTTGGTATAATCCGTAAGAGATCAAATTTGCCTGAGCTCCAGAATCAAGCAATGTCATCGATTCAACTTGATTGCTGCCCACTTTGACTGCAATTATTGGCTCCACTGTGTCTTCATCCAACTTCGTCAGTTGAATGGCATTGACTCGCAATGGTGCTCCACTTTGTTGTTGTTGTCTCGCAGAAGTCTTCGTTTTGCAATGCGTTCTTTTGCTTCTGCTTGAGCTTCCTCTCGTACTCTCTGTTTTTCTTTCATTCGTTGTTTTCCTTGATGAATTTGTGGAGAATTTCCTGTGAGAGTGGTAGATGATATTTCTTCAGTCGACATCCACTAATCCACTTCGGCATTTCTTCAACTGCTAATGTAGCAAGCTTGACAGCTCCACTTTGTGATAGATCACTAATCACAAAGGGTCCCATCCCTCGCTTTTTAAGTTTCTTGGCATGTTGCTTCAAAGTATAAACAAGTACATAATCACCTGTTTTGAACTCTTTAGTGCGCACATGCTTGTCAAAAAAACTCTTTTTATCTTCTCTTTTTAGCATAGATTGAAGCTATAGCTCTCAAGCGGAGTTCATCTAGCTTTTCAAGATCATCTATTCTTGAAGAGAGCTCATGCCCTCTCCATTCTAAGCGTTTCGCTACTCGTAGAGTTGGAATTAAAAACACTATGGGTAGCATAGCATTTAGGCCAAACACCATGTTGTACGGTGTTGTTCCTATCGATGTTTTGTAAGCTACCGTGTATGCCCATAGTGTTGAGTGTAGCTGTTGATCCCAATCTGTTCTTGACTCTGACACTATTTTAGTAAGAACCGTGCATAGTGTTTTATTTGTGGCCTCAGCTTGTCCATTTGCCTGTGGATGGTATGGAGCAGTTTTCCTATGTATGACCATGAATTCCTCTAGCAGATATTCAATGACTTTATTAAGAAAATGTGTCCCACGGTTCATTGACAATTTCTATAGGTAACCCGTATCGTACAAAAACATTCTCATGCAAAAATTTTGCAGTGGTGCGTGCGTCTGCTTTTTGCGTTGCCTTGGCTTCCACCCATTTTGTGAGATAGTCCGTAGCCACAATGATATATTGGGTATGGCTGCGATATGCAGGGGGTGAGATAGGTCCCACAAAATCAATGCCCCATTTTGAAAATGCTCTTGCTCCCATCATTTGCCGTAGTGGCATCTCATCTCTCTTTATCGGCACCTTGGTGCACTGACATGCGTCACAACACCTTACAAACTCTTCAGCATCCATATGCAATGTAGGCCACCAAATTCATGCGGTTAAGACAATTTTTGCCATCTTATCGCCCGAAAAATGGCCTCCACTTATTCCGCTATGTGCATGCTCTGGAATCAGCAGCAGGCATTCACTTTCACTTGCACAGATTCTAAGTTGATTGTCCTTTCCTCGCTTATAGAGTTGGTTCCCAATTATCTGAAAGTCACGGGCTTCCAGCTCTATAGCTTTTTTTCGAGCTCTTGTTATGTTCTCAGGAAACGTCCTGGTGGTTAAGAACTCACTGATATATTGACTCCATGCAGGTGCAATGTTTACCTGAAACAATGTTGCGTGATCCACTGGTGGCACTACATATAGTACAATTGGTAACATAAGAATGTGTGTCCACATACATAGTTGGCCAATAAACCCCTAACTGTTTCAGTCTCTCGTATGTTTTCACTGTTGAACAATGAAATGCACAATCCTAGACATGTGCTTCGTCAAGGTAGCACTCGAATTCCTCCGGATTTGTACATAATTGTAGGATTTGGTCCAAGCCTAGATGATACAGCCGTCCTGCTATCAACTGGAATTTTTTTGTTTGTCGAATTGTTTGTTGTTTGTAACCGTATTCCATATTATCAAACCCACTTCTAAAGGAAATAATGCTAACAATTTCCTGAGACCATTTGGGTACCATTTCAACATTGAAAAGATAAGCATATGGTATGTCATCATCTACTCCTTCAGGAGCTTCCCCGTTGTGTATCCTTGAAAGATGATCCGCTCGTAGATGAGTTTTACCCTTTTTGACCACCACTATGAAATCAAACTCTAGCAATATAATAAACCAGCATACAATTCTCCCTATATTGCATGGTTTATTTACCAGATACAAAAGAGCTTGATGATCTGTAAAGAACACAAATTTGTTTGCGAGCAAATAATGCCGAAATTTCTTTACAGCATAAATCATTCCTAACCCTTTTCGTTCGGTGGTTGTGTAGTTCTTTTCCGCACTGTTTAACTGTAGGCTTGCATAACATACTGGAAAATCCATTGTTCTGTCTCCAGGTTGAGCCAGAATACTCCCGATTGCATATGCAGAAGCATCAATGTGAACATGGAATATCTTTTCCCAATTTGGTGCCTTCAGTACAGGTGCTGATATAAGGTTTTCCTTCAGCTTTTGGAATGAAGTTTCACACTCCTCGGTCCAATCGAAATTGACTAGCAAACGATACAGAGGTTGTGCGATAACCGCATACATGTATATGAATCTTCTCGATAATATCCGTAGTGTCCCATGAAGGATTGCACTTGTTTAGCATTAGTAGGCCTGGGTAGGTCTACAATGACTTTGACTTTGTCTAGATCAATGGTTATGTCATTTCTTGAGACAATGTGTCCTAAGATGCGGCCTTGCTTAACCATAAAGATACACTTTTTCGGGTTAAGGCAGATTCGATATGTTCTGCATTTTTTAAAGACCTTCTGCAAATGGTCAATATGTTCCTCTCGTAGAAGAGAGTGTACACAAAGATCATCCATGTAAATTTCTAAGAATATTCTTAGGTATTCTTTGAACACGTGCGTCATTAACCTTTGGAAGGTAGCTGGGGCATTAGTTAAGCCAAACGGCATAACTCGATACGCATAAATTCCCCATTCTGTGGCAAACGCTGTTTTGTGTTGATCCTCTCTTGCTATTGCCAGTTGGTTATATCCTGAAAACCCATCCAGAAAGAAATAAGCCCCTTTTCTAGCCACCCGCTCAAGTACATGTTCTGTGATTGGCAAGGGATAATTATTCCTTATGGTGGCTGCATTTATCTTTTTGAGGTTTACACACACTCGCAGTTTTCCGTTCTTTTTGGGAACTACCACAATGGGTGACACCCAATCTGTATGTTCAATCTCAAAGATGAATTCAGCTTCCATCAGCTTATCAATCTCTTCATTGATTCGTTTAGCAAATGTGTCATTATATGTATAAGGATGTTGTTTGCTAGGTTTTGCATCCGATTTCAAAGGAATTGTCTGTTGGCATATCGATGGATCAACTCCTTTGAGGTCTTTATAGGACCATGCAAACACATCTTTTTACTTTTTGAGAAGTTGTGTTAGCCGTTCTTCTTCTTCAGGCTCTAAATCGTTTGCTATATAGACCGGCTGAGGCTTTTCACCTGGTTCTGCAAGGTCTATCCTTTTTGCTTTTTCTGGCCCATCGTAAGATTCTTGGTTGGTTCTTTCCCTGACTGGTGGTGTCATGATGATTTTTCTATCCTGGATGGTAAATTTCCGATAGTGTGATGGTACATTCATGTTTCCCTTTTCGGACTCCCCTTTACCATCACTATCTTCTTCAGTAGTCCATATCTCACGTAAAGACCGTTTCAGTTCTTGGTATTTCTGTTTATGCTCCAATTTGGTCCACTCTTGGTCTTTTGTTGTTTCTTTTTTTTATTTTTGAGATTTTTGTGATTTTGTTTCTGTTTTAGCTTTTCGTTCCTGTTTTATTTCCTCTCACGTTCTTTCCCTTCGATCTTTTGAGAATCTTCATGATATTTGATCTTTTACACGATCTTCTGCTTTTACAAGCATCAAATAGTGAGTTTTACCTTTTATCCTTGGCATCAGGTTCTCTCTCACTTTGTTTCCTGCTTGTTTTCTCCTATAGCGTTCCTGGCGTATAGGGTGTTGATTAGCAAAATCATAAAACTTGATATTCTCGGTCTCCCTTCCACGCACACTTGAGGTGTCTGAACACTCATTATCCGCATCATCATTTACTTCCAGATGTTCAGAGGAGTTATAAAACTCTTCTTGTTCTGGTGGTCCTATCGTCTCATCTTCTCCTGGTATAATGTTTACCATGTAGTAGGGTAGCAGATCATAGCCATCCTTATTGCAAAATTTTGTTGTTGGACTATCTGTAATGGTACAGACATCCAATGTTGCTAGTATGTGCTCCCATTCTAGAGGTTCGAAGGCATCTTCAGGGAAAGGTTCCGGAATATACTCCTTGTCCTCAATTGCTCTTTCTAAGGCGCATTCCTCTCTTCTTAAGCTTCCACAATGTGAAGCTCCGCACATCCATAGCTCTTTTTGTTGCCCTAACCATGCTGGGAGTTCTGATTCTGCTACTGTAGCTGAATCAAACTCTTCCACAGGTGTTTGGTTCACATCTTTGTAACTATGGTCTTTCAGGTGTATTTTAGTTGTTGTCTCGCCATGTCTGAGGTATATGTGGTCGTAACCCCAATCTTGGACCATCTTCAATTGTCGCATGAATCGTCTTCCCAAGATGATCTCATAATTGTTCTTTTTGTCGACATCAACTATTGCAAATGTATGCTCATACTCGATCCCGCACGAAGTGACAATCACTTTTTCTAAGAGTTCTAGAGGCCTCTCCATGAACCCATCTGCCAATTGCAATTTCATTCTGGTAGCCCTTAAAGCTGGTTTTCCCCATTTTTTCTAAATTTCCTTGGTGGCGATAGCAACTCCCGCTCCACTGTCAAGAATAGCTTTGGAAACTATTCCTTGGAATTCTATTGGTAGCGTGGTGTTTCCATCTTCTCCCTCGCAATACTCTCCAACCTTGTTTAATGGTATTGGCCTAGTGTTTAGTTGAGGTCTATCCAACTCCTTGATCCCTTCCTGTAGCCTTAAGGTGCGGTCTCTTACTCCAAATTTTTCTAGGCATTTACCTACTGTGATCCACATGTTTGGCCGTAACCTTAGGAGTTCTGCTAATGTGATTGTGCATGCCACCGGGGTGGACAATAACTCAATCAATCCTTGCGAATCCATCACTTTGATAGAAGAAAGTCTTTGAGATGAGATTGCTCTCACTTCCAACTTGGCTTCATACTCTCCTAGGTAAGAGGGTAAAGTTCTCAGCGAGTCTGGTTGGCTGTGCCCCGAACTAATTGATCCTTGGTCTCCCCCTTGTGAATGTATCTCAAAGTTCACTTGTGACCTTGCCTCAAATTCTTCAATAGGAGGTAAGGTTACATTATTTTCTTTTCTCGTGCTATTCATGTGGTTACTCATCCTATTAGCCTCATTGGCCTCACGGATTTGCTTCCATAGATCGTCTAGACCATTACAGTCCTTACCCATTTATGTCTATGTTTTAGGCTGGAACCCGTCACTTGCCTCATCTGTTGTATTTGGCACTATGATAGGCTCTCCTCTGGATTCATAGGCATTAGTGAGTCTTTCCTGTGTTTCTACTTATTCCTCTAAAGTTGGTTGGACAGGGGTTGGAGCCGGTGCCTCATGCCAATTTGCAGATTTACCGAGCGGGTCTTCCATCAATGATTGAGCTGTTTCGATCATCTTTTTACACATTTCCAACCTTTGTTTTTCTATTTCCGCAGATGGATAAGTCATCCACCCTTGCTCCTGGGTTTGATTCTTTTTTAGTCTGGCTTCATAAGCTTTTAGAAGTGCATCCAACTGCTCATTTACCTTGTCTGCCAGTACAGATCCTCCTGATCCTGCACTTTTGGGCTCTGCTATTTCCTTGGGTGCTATGGTTGCCATGGTGTGTGAGCTTAGGCTAGCTAGATCCTCTAACCTCTCTAATCTATCCTTTGTATGTTTCAACTCCTCGGATAGAGCTGTTTGCTCTCGTTCCTTCTTGGCTTTCATACGCGCTTTTCTATCTTTCCAAGTGCTTCTTTGATTTTTCATTTCTGAACTCTGGGCATCGGTTTTTGGCTCTTCAACTATGGGTTGGTTCGTCATTCTTTGAGCTTGGGCTCGTGTTACTACCTGAATAGGTATGATTGTTTCATTTTCCGACCCTCCACTGGAAGGTACTATTTCTAGCATGTTCAAGGTGATTTTTGCTCCTTTGCTCGGGTTTTAAGGGCAATCGGGAATCAAATGAGTAACTCCACACTCAGTGCAATACACGTTGACTCTAATGATTTCATCATGAGGACAGTCTCTCAGCCAATGGTCTCCACCACACTTGTAGCAGGGTCCTTTGGGTTGTTGAGGTGCTCCTTGAGCTCCTCTTTGTTGGTATGTATGTCTCTATCCGTCCATGCCTCTGTTGGCTATGAACAACAATGTTCGTTCATCTACGCTATATCTCCCTTCTCCTGCTGCCTATGCAACTGTTGGTGGTCCTGTACTTCCTATCACGCTCCATGATTCTGGTGTCGAGGGTTCTTCCGGTGGATAATAGACAGAGTTTGCCGCATATCCATTGGGATCTTCATAACATGCATGCATAGGCACCAAAGCTCTATCCTATGATTCATTTATGGTTGGTGTATATCTTATACCAACTGGTCGTAATCCTGGTAAGGGTGGTTGTTGCCCCAACACCGGTTGTGGTCTTTCTACACCTACAGGTCTTGGTAGGTTGCCTGCTTGATACCTAGGCATCGGTGGAACTTGAGGAGAAGCTACTGGAGCTTGGGGAGTGTAAGGTCTCTCTCTCACATATCCCTTGTTATAATAACATTCCTCTATCCCATGGTTTGTCCATTTTTGTTTAATAGCACACCACTTGGGCTGTTTAGCCTGGGGTTTGACGTACAAGTTAATCTTTTTAGCACTTCATCTACAAACAGCTCTTGGTTTACAGCTACTTCTCCTTTCGGTGCCGTCTTAGAAGACTTGTTTCCACTTTGTTGTGAAGATGAATCGTCATCAAGGTCCTTGAACTCCCCCTCTTTGTAGACCGCACAATTGTCCACAAGGTAAAGAGCCTCCTTAGTCAATTCGTTCAACGTCGTGCTCCTCTTCATATGTAAGTCTTTCTGGAGATCAACATTCCTTAGTCCTTGGATGAATATAAGCATAAGTCTGGACTGAGTTGGAAGTTCTTCAATAGGACAGAACTTAACATATCTTTTCAGTCTTAGGGCTGCCTTTCGTACAGATTTCCCATCTTTCTGTTTGAATTTATGGATTTGTGAGACGGTATTATGAGCTAGCCCCCTTTGTAAGAATTCCTCGATAAACTCGTCAAACACTTCTTCCATAGACTCAAAGTCTCTACGCTCTACAGAGTCAAACCAAGTGGCAGCGTCATCCTCTAGGGTTAGTCCAAACCCTGCAAATTGGGTAGGGAAGTCTAACACCTCTTCTGCTCTAATCACACGCACAAAGGCTGCTACATCATCTCTTGGGTCTCTGCTTCCTGTGTATTTCTTGTTTACCCATTTTTGCACTTGAGAAGGTCTGATTCTCCGATGGTCTACAAACCTCATCATTGGATCTCCACGTCCTAATCGATATACCTCCTCAGGTCTTCTGTAATAGGCTGGTTCCTCTCCCAGTGGTGCTCCTAAGCCATAATTTCTAACAGTTCTCGCCAGAGATGGTTCATCTCTTCGAACTCGTTCTAAGGGTGGCCCTCCAGGCTATTTTGACCCTTGAGTCTTTGGCTTACTCTCTCCTTGATACCTTGAATAGAGTGGTGGTTCTTGCAAATCCCTTAGCCCTCGTACGGCTTGATAACCATCTCAGTTTCGGTCTTGTTCCAATGTTGCACTCTGTCGAAGCCATGCCTACAATGATGGCTGGTTTGCTGGTTGGTTTTGGTTGTTGAATGCCTGCGGTCGGGTGGAATGTGAGGTAGCGTCATAATCTCCTGAAAAAGGATTCGTCGACTTGCTTGGGGTGTAGATGGCTCTTGGCACTTCCTCAGGGGCATATGCTGATGCTCCTGGATCTGTTGCCCTTTCTACCTCCTCTGGGAGAATACGTTGGTATTCTCGCCCGTATCTATCAACAAAAAATATACCCATAGCAGTTTCATAAGAGAATAAGTAAAGAACCTTGTCTTTTCTTAATTCGTTTACATATGGTTCTTTGCTGCGAAAGTAAGCGACTATACCCTCACTCTCATGCTTGTAGATTCCCACGTTCTCATTATAAGTTGGAACCCTGGTTGTTTTCTTATCATACATAAAAATAGATCGGGGCCGATCAATGTTTGGTGGCAGGTCTTGAGCCTCTGAAACCATTTTCCCTTTCGCCACATTATCTCCATATCTGTTGTAATCTTCAAGGTTACTGACTATTAGATAGTGGTTCCCCTTTTCGTCTCTGAATCTATCTCCATCATCATAGACTCGGATTATCTCCAATCTCTGAGCCGGCCTCTCTTCGATACAAATGCACTTGCGTCCTCGATAGTCAAAATAGACTACGGCTCCCCTCGAGTTTGTTCCCTCTAAGAAGATCACAATGAGTTTGGAATCATTCAAAGGATTTAGGGAGGTCCTTCCTCCTGGCATTGATCCGTCATAGGTGAAACCTCCTGGCTGTTGACTACCCATCATGAAGAAATATTTGTCTGTGATGAAGTGTCAGTATCATTACCTTCCTCAATAATCGGTGCTAGCGGATCTAGCCTTGCCTGAGTTACACTCTCCTCGATAGACACTAAGCTACCTTGGTCACCTGCCACCTTCTGGTCTCTAACAATGTATCTTTCTGATCTTAAATTCATCAAACTTATCAATGCAATTTATCACAAATCCAACCACTCACCTGGCAAAGGATCAGTTTCCGAACAACTTCTTGCTTTGTTGCTGAATATACCTGTACACAAGCGTTTAATTTTGGCAATCGAATCAAAGCATTTATCTGCTAGAGATTATCTTAGTAATGATTGGTATAACTGGAGAGTTAATCTCAACCACTACTGTATTTTATACAATGTTGATGTTCTGGATTAGGTCTGCCAATCTGGAACTGTACTTCCCTCGGATGTTGGTCAATTTACGCGAAAAAGTCTGAATTCAGTCTTTGCTTCGTCAAATGGACAAACAAGGTCCAAATTCACTTCTGAAAAAAGTTTTGGAATCCTTAAGCCAAATGGAATCTCACTGTCTAAGCCCAGTCAAATTTTCTCTTCAGTAAGCCCCAATAGACATCATACGCGTAGGATGTCTCTTGCTTTGTTTTGCCTGGATTTTTGCACTATGGTTTCCTCTTGATGTGCTGAGCCCATAGCTGTTTTTACTTTTTGATTTGGACACCTATTAGTTGGTCAATGAGTCAGAAATCTGTCCCGACAGCCTGTTGTTGCTGATCTTGATCAGTCTAATCAACTCCAATTTGGACCAAAATTGACCTGGAGGCTTGCCTTAGGCTACACAACACCTTGTTATGCTAACAGTCAGTGTCTGGCTTCAATTTCTTGCTTTAGACATCCTACGCATAGGATGTCTTTTTCATCAGAATGGCTTCAAATTCAAAACACAGGCTCCTCTTGGGTTGTTGATCACTTTGGTATACTCAAAATTTGGTTTGGAGTCCAAAATCACACAAAAGACATCCTACGCGTAGGATGTCTTTTTGGCCTGTTTGACCCCAGACTAAACCCACAGCTTCCCCTTGATGTCAGCAACCCAATGGTATGCTTAGATTTTGGTTTGGATTTCAAAAGTCCCCAATTTTAGTTGTTCTTGCCTTTTTCAGTCAAAAGTGCTAAAGTCTGCTTTGAACCCAATTTTCTCACCCAAATGAGATGAAACCCCTTTCAGTCACTCAATATATCATGCAAGACATGCTCATGCAGCCATCTTATGGTTTTGGTCTCAAAATAATGTTTTGGCACAATTTGGGTAGGATGTCTAGCAATTTCAGTCTATCTGGCCTTATCCTGTCAAGATATGGTCAAATTTTCACTTTCCAGTTGAAATTGGGGTAAACCCCACCTTCTGAACACACTGGTCAACTCAAAATCCCAAAATTCCCACCAGATTAGCCTGTAGACATCCTACGCGTAGGATGTCTCGTAGCTTGAAATTAATTTTTTTTCCTGACAGAAATGCTCCTGATGCTCTGTAGCTCTATCAGAAACACTCACAGTAACTTTTGGACTTCTCTTAGGCTTTCAAACACATTTTTTCATCTTTTTGCGTCTTTTACAAACTTGTGATGACTTTACCAAGCAAGTATACATACATGAAATGCTCTAGATCATGAATCATGATGTCCTACTTACTCTACTCCTACTCATCATGTGAAATGGTGATAATGGTGTTTTGGTTGCTTTCTGGCCTCTACGGACTCTCAAGCTTTCCTCTCACCGCTTCTACCACTCCAATTCCTACTTAAGAACTCGACTACTACCTAAAACTATCTTAGTCTACCTAAATCTACCTAAGTCGAAGAATCTAGGCCAAAACACACGCTTCTTAGACTCCCTCTAAGACCTAGAGAGTCCTCCACCCGCTGATCCTATCTAAATGTAAAACAAGACTTTTGGCAAGCCAAAAATCCCTATCCTCACGGATTAGTCTCGGTCACTTACCTAAGGTTTTCGTCCTCGGCAGCGGCGCCAATGTTGGACGGATACGCTGCGACAGACGTCAGCACAGCGAGAACTCACCTAACATATAATGTCAGCTAAGGACGAAGCTCGACCCGCAGGCGCGTGGAAGCAAGCATAAGGTGTCAACCTACACTCGACCGACTCCTAACTAATTCCTACAGAGGTCTCTACCAATTGTCTAAGTCACAGCCTTCAAGAGTGCATAAGAGGAAACTTCCTACAACGCTTTCTAGAGCCGAACACCCATCAAACAATCTCAAAACACCATAGAACTTGAAAGAGACCCTACTAACACCAGGACCGTACGCGCGCAATGTAGGTATCGACGCGTAGCTCTCATCGGGGGCAACATGTTGCACTTCTCCGCACTCGATTTTGACCACCGGTGCACACGTAGCATCAAGATGAAGCTCACACTCTCTCTCGTACACACTATGCTCACTCACAGACTTCAAAACTTGTTTTTTTTTAAATGACAAAAGGTTTTCCATTAAGGTCAAAAAGTGATATATATACCTTACAATTCTCAAACCCTAAAGTTCCAAATCAACCAACTACTCCATCTATCTAGCAAAACTGGGATACAATCTGGAAACTTCTCTAAGTCCCAATATTTACAAGGTGAAAAATCAGGTTTCCTCAATAAATGAATAATTACAAAAAAATGATAATCCTCTGAGTAGTTAGTCTCCGTGGGGTGTGTCCAGCTTCTAACATGAGTGTACAAGAGGGGGGGTTTTGGATTTTGTACATAAGCGTATACAATAGGGGTAGCCCCTCATCATTTCATACTCATACTGTATACATAAGAGGGCGGGGGGGGGGGGGGATAAATACAACTACGTCATTAGAAGGGTTGGCTTTCACATTGCCCTTCGAAAACAGAATTCAAAGTATACAAGGTCTTAGTGATGGACCATGGTTTAAAGTTTTATGATACTTTTTATTTGCTTAATGACATGTGAACTTAATTTGAAGTTTGTCCGTGGTTGTGGACCCCAGCGATAGTTTTGATGCCCTTCTGCCCTTCAAGTGTCTCTCAACCTTGCGTAGGAAGGGTTGACTTGTGACGAACCCTACATTTGATGGGATCAATTTGAAGTTTCCTTTCAATCTTGAAGGAAGAAAACTAAGTTGAAGTTTAGGAGGTCTTTGGTGAAGATGATATTTTTCTTTACCAATTGGTTGTCCATGGTAGTGTGAACCCTATGCAACTGGAACCCTTAATTCTTCACATAGCGATGGGTTGCTTGTCTCTCTCTCTCTCTCTCTCTCTCTCTCTCTCTCTCTCTCTCTCTCTCTCTCTCTCACACACACACACACACACACACACACACACAATATATGGAACACAAGATGCATGCTGACAACATTCGGTGATATTATGGACACACAACCACACAACAAACATATGCTTACATGGTACCAATGGACAAAAGATGTGGTTCTTTTAACAAGCTTTTACAAAACATGACATAGGCGACAACATCATTGGCAGAGGAATGATAGAAGGACGGATTCCTCCAAAGCAGGATGTGATGATGGACTTCAAGGCCAAAGAACCCCTTCCTTTTTTATCTTTCATTTGTAATTTTTGGCATAGACAAGCCCTTTATTTTTGTAATTTAATTTGGAACTTGTTTTGGAATTTCCAAAAACATGTATACCTTGAATTAATCAGGGTTTCACTGGCACTGAGTATAGAAAGTCTTAAAAAGACCCAAGTAATTGGTTTTTATTCACAAAATTTTTGGATACACGGACCCATGGGTAATACCTACACAATTACAAGATACGGTTCTCAGTATCAATCATTGTGGATAAAGGTTTTTTTAGCATTTTATACTAGTAACCCGTGCTTTTTTTGGCAGTGTATACCATTCAAGTAATTAAAAAATCCCCACTTGCAGTGACAAATTGAAATTTTAAGGTAATATTGTAATTGTTCCAAGATAAGGTGCAAGACCAGTTTTTTCAGGAAGCAAAATACTGCTTGTCTTCGGTAATAGGTGAAACAAAACCCCTTTTTTTACATAACAATTGAGTTTTTAAGGGATATGTGTTCACCACAATCTACTAAAACCAACACAAAGTAGTTAAAACACGGTATGTTATTTATGGACATACTCGGACCCAAAAAAATTAGACACTTTAAACTATTACACAAGGGTTTTTTTTTTACATTAAAGTTTAATTTGACATTTGGTTTTTTTTAGAATCGATATGCATTAAAACACTTTGATAAATTCAAAATAATGTACCATGAGTTATGGGTACCCATAGAATGTAATACCTAATGCCTTCCAAAAATAGTGTAGGCTATAAAACAAAATCCCTGGCAAGGTCAAGCAAAAATATGGTGCAACTGGCTAATACAAACAAACAAGTGATAGCATGTCACAGTTAAAGCACAGTTCAGTGCAATACTACTAGAAAAAAGCATGTGCAACATAGAAGCAAACCAACGTTCAGAAAAACTTTATGTGCAGCGCATAGCTCCGAAGCAATACCCAAGCGGCACTACCATACGCACCCACACAATAGCGCAAGCACCACAGCCAATTGACCGGCAATTCACAACACACACACATCCACGCAGAAGCGCCATAAGCAAGGCGCAGTTGCCATAACCAATTGGTCGGCAACAAGCTACGAAGCCTCTTGAATATACATCGAAAGTCGCAACTCCCAGCCTGACGAACTGCAAGGAAGCACATCACAGAAGGTAAAAAAACAGTCTTCTGTAATTCGTTTTTTGAGATATTTGTATACAAATTAAGAATTAACATAAGTGCCTTTTTATGGCCACACACACACAACACGTTCTCTTAGCATAGTAACACATTCCTTGTCTCGAAACACCACACACTGATAGAAGCACAAGAAAGGATGTCTTCAGATAGATTTACACACATGAAAGAGAAATAACTAGGACATATGCACTAGCTATTTTAATTTCTGTCGCAAAAGTAGGACGTATTTGCGTTAATAAAATACACAAGTAATGGTTTCACATGAAAAACAATGGATTTGCACGCACATATACATGCGTAGAGTCAAAGTAGGGATTCTCATATACGGTTTTTTTAAAAAAAGAGGAAGTTCCACATACATAGACATGCATGTAGCAGGTTCAAACAATAGGGTATGAATAACCGACACAAGAATAAACAACATCGGCACGAACGGGGTTGAGTATTGGCATACTTATACATACGGAATGTTGGGTTCGGCATTCATGTACAAAGGCATGAATATAAGCACGTAAACACACCTGAAAGACGTCATATCGACACATAAACAGGTTGTCTAGCATGCATAATTTAAAAGCTGTATCATAGATACATGCTTTAAGATTGTACTATGTATACATGCATAGATTAGAAGTGGAGAATCTCACATACAGTTACAACAAGAGGAAGCTCCACATACGTATCAGTAGTGTACGCAATAGGTTATGAATAACCGCCACAAGACTAATACATTGACAAGAACAAGCTTGGATATTGGCATACTTATGCATACGGTTCGGCATTCATGTACAAAAGCATAAGCACATAAACACATGTAAGCATCGTATTGGCATATAAACCGGTTGTATAATGTGCATAATTTAAAAGTTGCATCATACGATTAATATCTCTGCACAAAATTATGTGACAGTTGAAGGTGACAGTTTCAAGTGGTGCATTACCTTGAGCACTAAGTGGGAAAGAGGAGCACTACAAATGTCTACTGCAAGCAATAACCAAGTGAATTGATACAGAAATCCTCGAGTACAATTGTTTTTAAACACTGATGTTAAAAAGAAAATTTTGTCTCCTTATCTGCTTTTTTTATGATTACTATCTAGCATAAAAATGTATCAAAGATTTGAAAGAGGGTATATAACAACCTCCTGTGAGGATAGATGTCATTGTGTAAGACTCTTTTTTTTTTTTTAAAGAAAGGTTTTACAAACAAAATGCTGCCAAAATTTTCACAAATTAGCTATACGTATAAATTGGAATGCTGACTTATAAACCATAGAGATAAGGATGCCCCTAAGGCAACATCTAGTATAGTATCTAAGAATGTTAAACTCATATGTGTAACCATTGGTTTTTTTATTATTACTATCTAGCATAAAAATCTATCAAACATTTGAAAGAGGGTATATGACAACCTCCTGTGAGAACAGATGTCATTGTGTAAGATTGATTTTTTTGAAAAAAGAAAGGTTTTATAAACAAAATGCTGCCAAAATTTTCACAAATTAGATATACTTATCAATCAGAATACTGACCTATAAACCGTAGAGATAAGGATGTCACTAAGGCAACATCTAGTATGGTATCTAAGAATGCTAAACACATATGTGTAACCATGGGTGACAAACAGTGGTACAGGCAAATAGCTAGGATGAGCATCACTCGAGATGTATTTAAGCTACAACAGATTCGGGACAAGCTCACGACAACACATAAAGGGAAAAAGAGACCAAGCCAATAGCAATTAGAGACCCCATCTCCAAGCCGTGTAAACCCACAAAAACTTTCACAGATCGTAATCGACCCTACTTGCATAGACAAGCAAAAGAAAACATAACATATGATTAGGAGTAAGGTTGGGGTCCAGGGTGTGACAGCAATAGCAAGTAGTGGGGATTGCTTGATATACCTGTCACCCATTTAGTGCAAATTAATTCTAATCAATTGTACTTGTGGTTGCTTGGCAGGTAAAGATCCCTGCTTTCATCTGATAGGAGTTCCGGCTTTAAGATCATACTTTTATCTTGTAATAGGTTTTATATCAAAAAATTCTACTTTGCTTTGTTCTTTACACATGGTAAGTGAAAACATTATTTAAGTTCTCTCAGTATATGATTCTAAATAATGGTATTTTACAGTTAAACACACACACAGACACACACACAAGTGTGCGCACGTGCATGCACGCGCACACACACAGTCGAATGCACATAGAACACACATACACAATCGAATGCACATAGAACACACAAATGTGTACGCGCGTGCGCGTGCGCACACACACAGTCGAATGCACATAGAACACACATACACACAGCAATAGGTACATCTGTGGAGAGTGCTCAGTAGCAGGTATGGTTGAAGTTCTTCTACTCACATGCGCATAACCAATAGCCCCTACTCGTCTAGAACCTCTTCGCATACACATGGTCAGCAGCTAGTAACCCCTACTGTTTAGCCTCGCTTGGTGCCGAGCGCACACACACATGACTAGGAGATCATGTACACACATTGATGCAACTCATGATATGGAAAGAGCTTGAATGTATCAAAGGATGGTAGCATTCGGGCACTCCTCCTCCTCCTCTTTCTACGTTTTTAGCAGTAAAGCCCCTACTTGGTGCATTCCATATTCGCATGCCAAGTTGGTCTCTGATGCGCCCACCCCAAGTAATGTATTCTCTACTTGATCAGGTGATTTTTTCTAAATGCAAAATGTTGTATTGTTGTATAAAATGTCAATTGATAATCCAGCATATACACTTAGATTGGTTGCTGGATGTTACTCATTATGGCTCACATCCAGGACCCTTGATTTTTTGAATTCGTCTTGCATGGAAAGGCTCTCAATCACAAACATATGCTCTCGAACATACACACTTCTCGAACACACACACACACACACACACACACACATGCATCTCATCTTTGCATCCTTTGTTCATTGCCACATATGTAATGGTTACTTGCCTTCATAGGGAAAAAAAAAGGGCTTAATGATTGATGGTGCTTACAGTCCCTAGTGCCTCTATTACCGCTGATGGTAGTCATTTGAATATCCTATACCTTGTAGCCCATAAAGGTGTTCTCAACTTGGCAGCATACAACCGTTTGGCATTGACTCATCCTATAAGACACATGAGAAGAGATTTCAAGTACACAAAGTGAATGTTGTTATAAAGGAAACCTGACAGAGACCTTTTGGTATGAATATATGTCAAGTTACAGTGATAGCATGGGTACACAAACAACGGCTACGGCGGCATCCGACAAAACAGGTAGGTGCTTTGGCACCTACGTAGAGTACTTGTGTTTTTAATATGGTTTTAATCAAATAGTTGTGGAACTTACAACACAATGAAGTTTCAATAATTAAGACTTAACTCTTAGTCAAACTTTTGATTGACTTAGATATACTAAAATGGAAGCATTAGCTCGATGATGGTGAATTATGAAGTTTCCTTTGGAATGTTATGAGACAAGGGAATAACACCTACATTTTTTAATGCCTTAAACCTCCCGTAGAGGGTCTCCTTGGAGATGGCGAGTATTGAAAATTATGAAAAACCGCTAGGAATACAAACAAAACGTTGTCCGATTTTTGACAGAATTGCATGTATTGTTAATAACTTACTGGACAAATACTGAAAGTAAGCTTCTTGAAACTCTGAGACTGACAAGGACTTGAGACCGAATCTGGATTTTATGCAATTCATAAAGTTTTTATTAAATCTTGGATTTTTTTATAACCATGAGTATAGAATATTACTTGTTGATCTAAGATATACAACATCTACTTGCTAGTCTTCTCTTGGATGGCGATCACACTGAATATCCCACATTTGTCAACCAGTACAAGTTCTTAAATGATAACCCCTTTTGTGCCATACAAACACATGGAAAGATACCTACTTAGAGTCTGGTCAATTTTTGCTACTTAATCATGAAATACTGATTTTGTAAAGTGATTTATTTTGATACAATCGCTTCAAATTTGTGTATATATATCATCTCTTGCAGGTTCAAAACAAGCCGTAAAAACCTCCCATGGAGGGTCTCATTGAGAGATGGCACGACCTGGTTTTGTGAAAACTTATTCTAAGTAAAAGCAAGATGCTAGCAAATTTAGATAAGGTTGTTCATATTAGTGTGTTTCTATCAGGATGGTTATACGAGCTAGCGTAATCCGATGTATTGACAATTGGATACATGTAATACCTCTTTTCTATTGATGAAGTCATAAACCTCCCGTGGAGGGTCTCGCTTGCAGATGACATAAACCGATTTTTTAAAAAACTAATCGAATTTCGAACGAGATGCTGCCCAATTTTAGTCAAGTTGTCTTTTACCCAAAAGTATATAGTTGTTTGTATTAGACTTAGTAACACACACTAGCATCATTTCTTGAGAAAACTCAGTAAATATTGGGATACATATGACTCCATAAGCAGTGTTTATCTTACTTCAAAGCTTAACTAAATGTTCAATCCTCAGGGTAAGCTGTAAACTAGTTCGACATGTGTGACATGGATAACTACTGGATCCAGTATCGGCACCTACAACACGCACAAACATAGCCAGTTCTAACTGAATGTTTTTGTATGGATGCACGTAACAGCTGGATTCTTCTCCATGTAGATGTAGTGGAAGCTCATCCCAAAGGATGGACACACAGAGATACAACCTTAAGATATCCATTTGTAATGATCAAAGATCAATTTTTTTAGTTAAATGATTGTATTATCCATTAGATACAGAATGTTCTATTGGTGTTTATGAAATATTAGTTGAGTTTTATGACATCTTGTTTTAAAATATTGTTATTTAATATATTATTTAATACCATTGTTTAAGTATGGTTCAATTATAAGGGGATTTCATACTTAAACACACACTCCTTTTCCCTACTAGTCTTTGGTCGGACTAGTGCCATACTTAACAATTGGAATTAGATAATATATTAAATAATAATGTAGCTACTCCAATTTATCCTGGCTTCAATCAAACGGTGTTTGTCAGGATATGGGTATTCATACCCTAAGAATTGGATTGCCTGCTCTCTATTACAAGTTACATTATTACTAGCTTGATCCACCCAATCTAAAGGGATGGGTTGGGGCTCTCAACTCCTAAACTGGTCAAGCACATACATGCTTACATATAATCCATTTATTGTAATCAATGTGAAGGAGTGGAATTTCAAGTGGTCTTTATCTTGCAGGATCAGAGTATTGTATAGTAACCACCATGATGACATAGCTCACAAATTTGGGGTGACACATCAACCAAAATCATGAGATGTCAGGTATGTAGTTTTCATAGTACCTTACTCTCCTCCTTGGAGGACCCCTTTATCATACAACAATTGGGAATTCTTACATCTAAGCCTTGTTCAACACATTACAGATGAGTATAATTGCATCTAAACCGTTTTTAACACAGTACAGGTGATTGAGCTATAAACATTGAAATATTTAGGAAGCATTTATTACAATTGGTGGGGGATTGGTCCACTTGGTGGACTATCCCCCACCAAGTGGATCTCTCCTCTGGGATGGGGGAGGGCCACACACACACACACTTATCTAGATGAAAATTCCTTCACCAACCCTTGGTTGACTTCTTCCCTCTTTGGTAATCTCGCTCTCGCTATCTGGATGGTAGTGTCTTTATTAAAAACCTTGGCCGGCTATAGCTAAAGATTGAATGCATTGGTATACCTTATCCATAACCTGTTCATTTTGGGGAAAAATGACCCATGCCACACACACACACACACACACACATTATCTGGGTAACAGATAATGGCCGGTTTATTATACAAACTAATGGCCCTCTGAATATAGGATGCCTTGAATTCCCCCTCAAGTTTGCTAGTAGACACACCCACCTAAAACTTGACAACATAACACACATCTGCATCCTATTGGTCCAAGGCATGCATGGACACTCACATGCTTAAAACTATCAATATGGTGGTTGTTACACACATTAAGGATAATAATCTCATTCAAAGCTATCTCGGTGGTAACAATGGCATTTACTCTCAGAAGGATATGATTTCTCTATAAGGAAGTTAGCTGAGTCCCCTCCAAATGGCCTTGAATTACGTTAGTGTGCGCACATATATGCTTCCATTATTCACAATTGGATGGCTTAATTAAGTTTCTATCCTTAGGAAAGATTTATGTGGTTGTGTGTAAGTACACCAACCCACACAACATGAGCCATCATAACTCCCTCCCTCAGTTGCGTTGTTGGCCTCATAACTACGCATGGGAAGGTTTCTCTGACTTTAAAGTGCACATGCATGCCTTATTTTTTCAACGTACTCATCTACCTATCTTAAATTTGGGAATTCCCCCCTTCATGGGCTATATACGAGGTAATACCCCCTTTTTTTCTCAATAATATATTTTTGTATTCCTTCTCTCGGCTGCGTTCTCAGCAATAGTGTTGTGGTGTTCCTTCTCTATGCACTCGTCCTTTCTTTGCGTTCTCAGCACTAACACCCATACATGAGTCGCGCCTCTCTCTCTCTCTCTCTCTCTCTCTCTCTCTCTCTCCATCTTAGGACGCCTTCTTGTTTCACTCACCAGGACGGGCTCTAAGAGTTCACAGAAGATGAGATTCTTCAAGAAGAACCACTCATCACACACACACACACACACACACACACACACACACACGCACACGTGCACACACACACACACAGACGAATTCACATAGAACACACATACACGCAGCAATAAGGTACATCTGTCGAGAATGCTCATTAGCAGTTATGGTTGAAGTTCTTCTACTCACATGCGCATAACAAATAGCCCTTGCTCGTCTAGAACCTCTTCGCATACACATGGTCAGCAACTAGTAATCCCTACTGTTTAGCCTCGCTTGGTGCCAAGCTCACACACATTAGACTAGGAGAGCATGTACACACATCGATGCAACTCATGATATGGAAAGAGCTTGAACGTATCAAAGGATGGCAGCATTCCGCCACTCCTCCTCCTCCTCTTTCTACGTTTTCAGCAATAAAGCCCCTACTTGGTGCATTCCATATTCGCATGCCAAGCTGGTCTCTGATGCACACACCCCAAGTAATGTATTCTCTACTCGATCACATGATTTTTTCTAGATGCAAAATGTTGTATTGCTGTATATAAAATGTCAATTGATAATCCAACATATACACTTAGATTGGTTGTTGCTGGATGTTACTCATTATGGCTCACATCTAGGACCCTTGATTTTTTGAATTCGTCTTGCATGGAAAGGCTCTCAATCACGAACATATGATCTCGAACATACACACTTCTTGAACACACACACGCACACACGCACAAACACACACACACACACACATCATGCATCTCATCTTTGCATCCTCTGTTCATTGCCACATAGTCATGGTTACTTGCCTTCATAGAAAAAAAAAGGGCTTAATGATTGATGGTGCTTACAGTCCCTAGTGCCTTTATTACCGTTGATGGTAGTCATTTGAATATCCTGTACCTTGTAGCCCATAAAGGTGTTCTCAACTTGACAGCATACAACTGTTTGGCATTGACTCATCCTATAAGACACATGAGAAGAGATTTCAAGTACACAAAGTGATTGCTATTATAAAGGAAACCTGACACAGACCTTTCGATATGAATATATGTCAAGTTACAGTGATAGCATGGGTACATAGACAACGGCTACGGCGGCATCCGACAAAACTGGTAGGTGCTTTGGCACCTACTTAGAATACTTGTGTTTTTAATATGGTTTTAATAAAATAGTTGTGGAACTTACAACACAATGAAGTTTCAATAATTAAGACTTAACTCTTAGTCAAACTTTTGATTGACAATTTAATTGGGAGCTACACTTAGATATACTAAAATGGTAGTATTAGCTCAATGATGGTGAATTATGAAGTTTCTTTTGGAATGTTATGAGACAAGGAAATTACACTTACGTTGTTGAATGCCTTAAACCTCCCGTAGAGGGTCCCTTGGGGATAGTGAGTATTGGAAATTTTGAAAAAACGTTAGGAATACAAACAAAACGTTGTCTGATTTTTGCCAGAATTGCATGTATTGTTAATAACTTGTTGGACAAATATTGAAAGTAAGCTTCTTGAAACTCTAAGACTGACAAGGACTTGAGACAGAATCTGGACTTTATGCAATTCATAAAGTTTTTATTAAAGCTTGGATTTTTTTCATAACCATGAGTATAGAATATCACTTTTTGATCAAAGATATACAACATCTTTTTGCTACTCTTCTCTTGGATGGCGATCGCACTGAATATCCCACATTTGTCAACCCGTAAACGAGTTCTTAAATGATAACCCCTTTTGTGCCATACAAACACATGGACAGATACCTACTTAGAGTCTAGTCAATTTTTGCTACTTAATCATGAATTACTGATTTATTATAGTGATTTAGTCTGATACAATCGCTTCAAATTTGTGTATATATATAATCTCTTGCAGGTTCAAAACAAGCGATAAAAACCTCCTGTGGAGGGTCTCATTGAGAGATGGCATGACCTGGTTTTGTGAAAACTTATTCTAAGTACAAACAAGATGCTGGCCGATTTAGATAAGGCTATTCATATTAGTGTTTTTCTATCAGGATGGTTATACGAGCTAGTGTATGCGATGTATTGACAATTGGATACATGGAATACCTCTTTTCTATTGATGAAGTCGTAAACCTCCCATGGAGAGTCTCGCTTAGAGATGACATAAACTGTTTTTTTTTTTAACTAATCGAATTTCAAACGAGATGCTGCCCAATTTGAGTCAAGTTGTCTTTTACCCAAAAGTATATAGTTGTTTGTGACTTAGTAACAAACACTAGCATCATTTCTTGAGAAAACTCAGTAAATATTGGGATACATATGACTCCATAAGCAGTGCTTATCTTACTTCAGAGTTTAACTACATGTTCAATCCTCAGGGTAAGTTGTAAACTAGGTCTACAGCTGTGACATGGATAACAATTGGATCTAGTATCGACACCTGCAACACGCACAAACATAGCCAGTTCTAACTGAATGTTTTTGTATGGATGCACGTAACAGCTGGATTCTTCTCCATGTAGATGTAGTGGAAGCTCATCCCAAAGGGTGGACACACAAAGATACAACCTTAAGATATCCATTTGTAATGATTAAAGATCAATTTTTTTATCTAAATGATTGTATTATCCATTAGATACAGAATGTTGTATCAGTGTATATGAAATATTAATTGAGTTTTATGACATCTTGTTTTAAAATATTGTTATTTAATACATTATTTAATACCATTGTCTAAGTATGGTTCAATTATGAGGGGATTTTCATACTTAAACACACACACACACACACACACACACACACACACACACAAACACGCACACACACACTCACACACTCACTCATCACCACTAGCACCGCATCGAGTGTCAATTAGGGGCCTCGACTAGGGCCAACCCAGCATGCAATTCTGTTGCCCTCTGCCTACGATGTTGACCTTGATGTCAACGACCTACAGCGATCAAGATTCAATTGATGCGGAGTCTCCAATGCTACAGACCTTTAGATTGTGCATGAGTCTCCAATGCTATGGATCTATGGATTGTGGTTGTCTACAACTTGCAATGATCAAGATTCTGAGTCTCCAATGCTATGGACCTTCAAATTGTGGTTGCACTACCAACCTATAGATCGTGGTTGTGTTACCATGACCACGCCTTGTACTCGCTTTGTAAGTGAGGGGAGAAAGAGACGCTTCAATTTCAAGCTTGGTAGAGGTGAATTTAGTTAACTTATTTGAAGGTTTTTACACTAACTTTCTCTCTATTCTGTCGACATAATGTATGATGGAATAACGACTTCATTAACCTTAGTGAAAGTCACATGAATGAAGGAGTTGGGTAATGTCTAGAGCTAATTCTAATATAATCTGACCTTCCTAGTGAAATGCAAGCAAGAATTTTTGACTCAGCACCACCAGGAACAAGGAAATTGGTGGTTTCAACCATTGTAGATGCTATGGACATCAATGATTTATTTCCCTTTGTTTTTATGGATCCTCCACCTCGACAGGCTCTAATATTGGACATGGAAGAGCTCTATACTTTAGGAGCACTGGATAAGGACTTCTAAAATAATTGGGAATGAAGATGATTGAGTTTCCTTTGGAGCCTCCTTTATTAAAAAATGCTACTCACTAGGGTGTATGTTAGTTGCAATAATGAGATTTTTGACATTATTGTAATGTTATCTACATAGGCTGTTTGCTACAAGTCTCGGGAGAAATAGGCACAAGCTGACTAACAGAGAGGAAAGTTTTTCTAGTCACATGGGGACCATTTCACCCTTATAGTTGTTTAGGAGGCATGGAAAACTCAGAGGATCCTTGGAAACTATGTCACTTTTCTCGTCTCTCTTGGATTTGAATAGTAGATAGCAGTATGCTAGTTGTTGCACATGCCTTAGATAACCTCCACCTCAAGAAGTGACATGCATATGACTGCAACAGTAGGAAAATTGTATATGTTTGTGTGCTTTATGTAAGGTCAAGACATGAAAGTTTATTGAATAAAGTTTTGGGTGCATTCGTGATAGTTGTATTCTAGCCACCTTCTCCTTTATTGAGGTCCCTTGTAGATTTGTTTCATGGTGACCAAGACCTTGGATCACAATTTTCACAACATATCATTTCTCCTCCATTAGCTCCATAACTACTTTCACCTTTTGGATGACCCTTTTGCTATAATCTATTACTCTCTTTACCATAAACCCCTATTCAACACTAACTTATGTAAATTAGTACTCGATACAATCTTGCTGGTACAAAAGTCTCAATTGTCATGCTAATCTCTTCATAAGCCAACATGAACTTTCACCTTGTTTTCTTTGCTAAATATATTCTTCGTGTAAGACCCTAGTATGGCTCACATCTTCTTTGTCTTTTAGTTTGTATAATACCCCCTCTATTTCATAGCCTCACATGAACTTCTTTTGTTCTTTTGTTTTAGAATGCCAACATGATTTTTCACCTTGTCCATGTGAAGCAACGAATGATTCAAACCTCGTATGGTATTTCAATTTGAAAATGGGTCCTTTTATTTAAGAGCAGTTTTATTGCTTTAGAATGCTAACGTGACCATTTTCACCTTATTTTCAACACCTTCTACATTGACTTAGATGCGAGTCATTTGGACCAAGCACTATTTACTAGGACCACACATCACTCGTCTACATTTTAACTTTTTCAAAGACTTAAATCCCTTGTGGGAATCCTATTGAATGAGAGGTATACTTATTTGATGAGATTTTGAAATTAGTGTCAATGTACAACGGAAGCTCTATCAAAATTTCTAAAATGACAATATTTACAACTCGTATATATATTACAGATGAGGGTCAAGTTGACCATACAAGCACCATAGAAAGGGGGGTATATGGGTTCTTTAGAGTTTGTAGATAGAGGGTTGGATTAGTGCTATGGGGTCCATAGATAGGGGTTTTTTCCCATATGGTTGCACGTAGGTGACATTCCTCCATAAGTATAAGTGAATCCCTTGAGGTTTAAGCTTTTAGCAAGAATTATCTATTGTACATGTACATGTACATCTTTGGACAACCCAAAATTGAAATGGATTTATGTATTCACAATTAGAATAGTCTCAATTTTTCACATGGTCATATGGTTTGACTGGGTGTGTTATCTTGAGCTATCCATTTCTCACCAAATGGTATTTTGCCTGTTTTTACAATAAAAAGAGTGACAAATTTTAAGATTGTTAAATTTTTTTCTAGGTAGTTACAAATTGTATAGTGTCAATTTCCCACATGGTCATATGGCTTGACCGGGTGTGTTATCTTGAGCTATAGTTTCTTAACAAAACATTATTTATGTCTCTTTTTACAATAAAAAAGGTAGCAGACACGTCTCACATACCTTGGATCTGTGTGTCACACATAGCAGAGTCTTTATTCTTGACTGGGTGTGTTATATTGAGCTATAGTTTCTTAACAAAACATTATTTATGTCTCTTTTTACAATGAAAAAGGTAGCAGACACGTCTCACATACCTTGGATCTGTGTGTCACACATTGCAGAGTCTTTATTTTGCATATAATTACAAATATAGTCTCAATTTGTCACATGGTCATATGGCTTGACTGGGTGTGCCATCTTGAGCTATGGATTTTACCTTCAATTATTTTATCTTATCACATTAGGTCAATGTAGAAACCTTAATATGATTATTTTAATTTGTATAATAATGAATTATTTGTGTGGAATTTTGATGTAGAAGGGTGCAAAATTTTCTAAAGTGCACCATGTTTGGTATACCTATCAACCAAGATGCAGTCTTAGGTGATTGAATTGAGAGAGACACCCTCACCAAGCATCTGCTAAAATCAGCCTAGTGCTTGCTATTCATGCCACTATTGCGCATACCTTGCAAGTAGTGTGTTTCAAGAGACAACATCCCAGGAGGAAGCTCTAAAGTACATCTCATTTGACATTACTTGTGCAGTACCACATGCCTTCAAGTTGAAACAATAGGTGATTGAAAATGGAGATATGACCTCCCCTCACATTCACTGAAAATAGCTGAGATTGTGTTGGCATCACAATTGACATACATACATCGCAATTGACATTGCAGCTAAAGGAACTCGATGAACGTCCTTTTTTTCCCATGACCTTTCAGCTCTATCTGTTGCTGCGTACAGATTGCCAACATCAACAATTGACATTGCAGCTAAAGGAACTCGACGAACATCCTTTTTTCCCATGACCTTTTAGATCTATCTGTTGTTGCGTGTAGATTGCCAACATCAACAAGGTGGCTCCATCTCTAGACTGCGGTCTATAATAGGATATAACACATATTACTTTCAAAAGTTTTGAGTGAATAAAAACATTTGACTTTGGTAGATGGTGTGTGTGTGTGTGTGTGTGTGTGTGTGTGTGTGTGTGTGTGTGTGTGTGTGTGTGTGTGTGTGTGTGTGTGAGAGAGAGAGAGAGAGAGAGAGAGAAGAAGAAGAAGAAGAGAGTTTTAATGTCATAGGAAACTATCTCAAGAGACCTTAAACATCTAGCCGACAAGGAGTTGAACTCAAGACCTGTTATTCAAGAGGGATAAGAGAGAGAGAGACACATAGAGAGAGAGAGAGAGAAGATCTATCATTTAAGGTTGATGCAACGAGTGTTCTCAAGTGTAGTGTTTTTGTTCAAAAAGTTTAATCTTTTAATGGGTTATTTTGTAATGTGTTTTGATTTGATAAGTGAAGTTTTCCATGGTTGTTTAAGTGCATGCTATTGTTTGTAATTTAGAGAAAATCCCATTTCATATGTGTGCCTTAAATCCCATGTGGGAAGCCTGCTAAGTAGGTGGCTAGTATTATTTGTCGTGAGATTGAGATTTGTATCAGTTTACAAGGGAGATGTTGCCCATTTTTTGTCAGATTACATGAATCGATTAGTTTATTTTAATCTAGTATTTGTTACTTTATATGGTGGTTTGTTCTCTCAAATGAAAACAAGGTACAATCTACACTTCTGTTTGTTTGCAATTTAGTATGTATTTTTGCAAAAGCACGTGCTTCTAAAATTGTCATGTTACTAGTATACATAAAATAGTAGGTCGTTACATTCCGTAGGAAATTCATATGAGGGGGGTGGCTCATTGTGAGAACGTCCATATCTTGTCTGTATGTAGGGGGCTAGGTTAGCATGTAAGATATCATACATAGGGGGGTTTCTCTAATTTGTATGCATACAGGTGACATCCCCCATTACTAATAGTGAATCCCCGGGCAACAAACAAGCTTATGTTGTGAATGTGAAGTTGTGAAAGCATAACATATTAAACCCATAACTGATGTATCTATGATTAGAAGGCCTTTTTAAATTGTGCAATTGATATCCCGACTATTTGTTGTTTTCTTTCTCCAGTTGCAGCACTCTGAAGTATGGCAACAAGTGTTTTTTTTGAATTTGTGGGTAGAAATATTAATAACCTCCATTGTTAGACTCGTTGATGTACTACAAGTTTTGTACTAAGCATTGAACATCCCAATGCTTTCAATTGTGAGGCTAATTCTGATGCAAAGAATAACGGGCCAATAGCTTGTGCTAGAAATTTGTCAAATAGTTCTCAAATAGGGATTCCAAAATGACAATTGTAAATGCCTCGATATTTACACTTGTTTGCGATACATTATGGAGTGCTAAAAATAGTTCTCAATTGAAACGATTTGTTTTCATGAAGACTGTGTCAATGTGTATGTCTCTTGGAATGCTCAAATTAAGACCATTGTCCTTGACTATGTAAATGTTGTATTCTTGTGTATATGTATGGCCGTGTGTGCACGTACCTGAGAGAGAGAGAGAGAGAGAGAATAGAGAGAGAAAGGGGGGTTTCTTCCTTTTGTGTGTGTGTGTGTGTGTGTGTGTGTGTGTGTGTGTGTGTGTGTGTGTAATTCTATGTGTGCAAGGTAGAAACAAAAATTATTGTGACAGTTTGTAACACACACACACACACACAAATAAAATGATATATTAACGTCTTCAAAAGGCCAAATTGACATATGAGACAAAAGAGTTTACAAATGGTGAATCTGATACAATGTCTGTGTAAAACACTGAAAACTAAGAACTAAAAAATTGAAACTGAACGGAGCTAAAGCAAAATGGAATGGAAAGAAATGGGTTGAAAAGGCTAAGATGCTGGAATCAAGATCCTATCCCATGATATCTAGAATCGGTCTTTGTCTGAGCTCATCAATGTCCTCCTCAATTGAGTAATCTGACTAGGCATCTCCCATGTCGTGCCAAAATAGTCCGGATCCTCTGATGCAGCTTCCACCAATGTCTCTATGACCTTCATAGTTGAGGGTGTCTAGATCTCCCAAGCTCAGTGGACCTATCAGTTAGTGTACATTTGGTATAGGTGGATTCCGAAATCTACTGTGATGTCCGTTCATTTGAGTGTCGTGCATGTAGTCTAAAAAAAACAATGATCTCCCTTTGTGATTGTCTCCTACTGTCTAGTCTCCTCAAGAGGCTCTCCTTATGTCTAGGCAACTCCAGTTAAAGTATCGCTAGGCATATTTGACCTTGATATCTTATAACTTTGGCAAGTGGTCCAAAACCCTCTCTGAATAGGTAGTGGAAATGGCCTTGTATCTCATAGTAGATTGGGCAATGACAGATGTGATGTAACTCTATCTCTGGCTCTATATGGCATAGCTGACAAATCTTGGCCTCTGCTACTAGTCCTCTAAATCTAACATCCTCAATCTCTAACTGATGCGATGATGTGTGCATCTGTCAAATATCACATTGTACTCCATGGGATAGATGAGTGTCCATGTAGATGGTTTTGATAACAAAATCATCCTCTGTAAGCTCCAGGAGGTGCTCTCTATAGAAATCCATCTTTGTGCCAAGCACACACATAGGCTCTATCCATGTCCTCATAGTGTCTAACTGAATCAAGTCCTATTTGATGAGTAGAGTGATCTCGATCTATGTGAGAGACAAGGAGGGTGCGTCTAGAAAATACTAGAAATGGGGTAATCTATCAATGTCAAAACCATGAAGCTTGAACCAAGCAATCATCTGTGCATACCAACAAGAGGTGTCTCCCTGTGAGGCTAGCTTTCAAGAAGACTCCAAAGCTAGATGGGCATATTTGTCTCTTGCAAGATCCCATATACTTCCCATGAAAGAAACGGATCTGGTGAGTGGCTTGATGACCAGTAGTGGAGTAGCAAGATTTGCACGGATAATCTCATGTGGTATAGAGGACTTGGCCCTAATCATCCAAAAAATCATAGAGACCAGAGGCCTCTCCATGCACTTCCATCCATCAATACTACCAGCCTGGGCTATGGTGGTCCACTGGCGGCCCCCAAATGTGCAATCCATAAAGCATAGTCGATGTGACCAAATTGTCGAAAAGCCATAGTTTCGTTTGAGGTTCCTAAAACTGAACCTGCAAACACATCCTCTCCATCTTCCCTAATGGGTAATGTGCCACTGGGAGTCAAGTGCATCTCTGAGTAGAAAATAATGTCTCTTCCTCTGAAGCTATCTTCAAAGGCACCAACATTTAGCTTCAATGACCCATTACAATTCCATGCTGCTAGTTTTAGGCTTGTCCCATAGGTCTCGCATCATCATGCAATGTTTTTTTTTCCAAAATCACTACTCTCCCTCCTCTTTAAAAAGATATTTTTCCTTTCTCTCTAACTACCTTGATCTCTGACATCTTCTCTTGAATGTCCGCTATTTGTGCTAGGTTGAGATTATTTTCCAAGAAAATCCCGGTCCTCTTGAGTGTTGGTCTTTTCTTCAAAAATTCCTTCTTAGCCTCCCAAGTAGGAAAGCGCATAATGAGTTCTCTTTCTTTGGAGCTAACTGTCCCATCCTTCCCTTTCTTCCCCACTCTTCAAGCCCATGTGTGAGTAGGCTCAGGGACATTCATTTGTTTCAGAAGTTCCTTAACTTCTTCTTCCACATTGTTAATGTCTTTGAGACCAGTGACACATACATGAAGAACTCTCATCTTCCTCTTTTGCTCCTCCTCCAAGGTCAAGTTAATGATGGTAGAAGGGGGTGTGGTGGTAGAAATTCCACCTTTTCCTTTCTTTGCAGTCTCAATCCACTTCTCCGCTTAGTGCACCTTCTTCTACATTTGGAAGAGCCTATCTGCACACGAGGAAGCTTCCCATGTTTTTTGTTGCTCTTCCTCCTCAAAAGTTTTTACCTGCTCTTTGATATTGTTCAATTCCTCGATCACTTTGGGCTGGTCATCTTTAGCTTTATCTGATTTACTTTTGCACTCTGCAAACTTTCTCTTGAGTTCTTCAATCAGGGCATCCTTTTTAGTCATATGCTTCTCCATCTCTGATTTCCAAACCGCAAAGGTGGTGATTGTTGCATCCAATTCCTTTCTCCAAAGGACCTGTGCTACCTCTATTTCTGCCCTCATCCTTTTTTGCATTTTTGCTATCAGTTTGTTATACCACTGGAATTTGCATGCCTCCTTGGCTTTGGTTTCATGTTCCCATGAGATTGAGTTCAACCCGAATCATCGTCTGAACCTTTTTATACATGATTTCATCCTTGAGCTTGTTGAGCTTGCATGCTCTCATAGAATTCAATGACGACACACTATCCTGCATCTTTCGCCGGAAGGTTACCCCCGCCTTGGGTGGAGTCCGGTAATCATCACCCTCTTATTCATAAGTGGGTCCATTTTAGCACACTCGACTAGAGAAAGATATTTTTGTCCTCATGACGTGTGTTGTTGTGTTTAACAACTTTTGATTTCCTTCTTACGCTCGTTGTAGAGCATAAGAGAGGGAGAGAGGAAAAAAAGGGGAGGGGAGGGGGGGGGGGGGGGGGGGGGGGGGGAAGCGAAAGGTGTTTTTCTTCCTCTATCCTTCCCCCGTCTCCTCTTTCGTCTTCCCTCTTGCCTTGGTCCTCCTATCTCGCACTTGCTTCCCTGCTGCTCCTCCCTTCGCCCCTCCTCACGCCCTTTGGCTTCCCCTTGTGCACATGTCTAAGAGAGAGAGAGAGAGAGAGAGAGAGAGAGATAGAGAGAGAGAGAGAGAGAGAAACAAAATTGTTGACCTGAAAAAATGCGAAGCCCAGATTAGGGTTTTGTGTAGTAGTATGTCACACATTTAGGGGGTTTGTTAATCTCTACGCATTGGCCTTCATACCTGCATGCTACACAGAGAGAGAGAGAGAGAGAGAGAGAGAGAGAGAGAGAGAGAGAGAGAGAGAGAGAGAGAGAGAGAGAGAGAGAGAGAGAGAGAGAGAGAGAGAGAGAGAAGGAGAAGAGAGACATGTCAACGGGTTAGGGTTTTGAGTCCATTGCAGCTTCCACCAACTTGGATAGATGAATGAGAGAGAGAGAGAGAGAGAGAGAGAGAGAGAGAGAGAGAGAGAGAGAGAGAGAGAGAGAGAGAGAGAGAGAGAGAGAGGGTGTCTCTCTAGATATCTAAAGATTGAAGATGGGATGGGTAAATACCAAATCTTTTACTTTTAAAAAACTTAAGAATTATGGGGTAAGGGAGATGAAAATTTGATAGATAGAACAAGAATATAAATGAAAGAAATCATAGAGGGTATTCTAATTTGGATTCGGATCAAATGTTTGGGCTAAATATATTTGTGTCTTCCTATTTTCTATGTGATTTACTTTTAAATAAAGTGCTCTCAAATCCATTCTATGTTTTGCATATTTCCTCCTCATTTGTAGCACTAATACACACTTAGGCATACAATATGCATTGTCCCAACTTTGATCATCACCCAAGAAGAGAAGATGAGGAATATTTAACATCATAGGACAAGCATGTGCTACATGTCGAGATATTAACAAAATTTATTACGCTCTCCAACTTGCAAAAAGAAATTGAGCCCATGAAAATGGATGTGGTCACGTTGAAGAGGGGGAATGGGAACACACCCGAAAGCACACAAAAATGCCTCTCTATAGCTCATGGTACTCACAACACCCCATCCACTAGAAATCACCATCAAATTTGCACACATCTGCAAACAAATCACCATTTGCATGCATACCAATGCACACACACTTTGCACAATCGACATATATCAATCATCCTAATTTCTCTCGCTTCCAGCAATTCCACAACACGACACCTCTCTCTCTTTCTTTCTCGCACACACACGACCCAAGGAGCACACACCACTTACACACTAGCACCACACATGCTTGATTAGAGCAAAGAAGAGAAGGGGGGACATGGGGAAAAGACTACATAAAACTTGACAATAAATAGCTTCTTCTTGGACAAAAAAACATATACATTTGCGATTATTTTCTAAGTTTGGAGAATTGGCCCAAATTTGGTTCTAAGTGTTGGATATGGTTCTTGCATGCCTGTGTGAGCTCCTAAGTGCTGGTACACCTCACCATGTCCACCACAAAGAGCAAAGGGCACTTCAAAGCACCATTGCGGACTTTTGAGATCAAACACTCTAACAGTTGTTATCTTGTCCACTCTTACATGTTCTATGCAATCCATGGGGATGGACAAGAAAAGAAAAACAATTAAGGAAAATCTACAAGACTTAATTCCTTACACTCTAGAAGAGAGCTCCCTAAAGGGGGCCAAGAAATCCTATATCTCTGAGACACAGCAAGAGGTACACAATGTGTCACTCTATGCAGGGAAGTTCAGAAGTAAAGTCGGAGTTGGCATTGAGCTATAAATAAAGCCAAAAGAGATATATGATGTAGCCATGGACCCCGGAACACGAGAAGCTCACGGACGGCTTGGCCTACTACCTTACTATGGAGCCATGTGGAATTGATCTCCAAAGATCATATGAGTTGCTAAACACCACCCAAGAAGACGGATCTTCCACCTTGACACATTGATCAGGGGAGCATGTGGAAGTCACTATCACCAAGGACATCATGGCAGAAGCCTTAAAGCTACCACAAGAGAGGACATCAATGCGATCCAAAGATAGGAAAGCGACCGGCACTTTCACGTAGTCTACAACTGCACCAACCTTCTCAAATTTAGTGCATAGGCTTGTAAAAAATCCCACAAGGTTATACCATCAACATTTCCATTTTATGGCCAAGAAACTGCCATGCTACAAAATGCTCAATCATGTGGTGGTGACAGCTCTCACCCAAGCTCTAAAGTCGGCTAGACATATGCCCATAGATCATGCACAATACGTGCTGACCACTTTGAAGAGCACCAAGAAGGAAGGTGGAGTGACGTACCTTCGCACTCCAAAAACTCTTACTTGAATAGCGTATCAAGCTATTGGAATGGCAGATAATTTACTGCCTGCACCTGATCAGAACACATGGCTTATATTTGAGTCCCAGTAAGAGCTAGATGAAGAGAAGCCAAGGGAAGGGCCTAATACTCAAGGAAAGAGACGAATATAGCCGCTAGAAGAAGAAGATTTGGATGTTGAAGAATGTGAAGCATGCCTAGAGCGTATCCGTAGAGTTTCCCCTATAGCACATTGGGAAGATCCAACTCAGAGAGTAGCAAGACATCAAAGAGAAAAAGAAGCATACAAGAGACCTTGCACATCCAAAGGCCAAGAGAAAGAAAATTGGATTCCTATAGAGACAACTAGACCAAGATCAAAGTAGCCAACAAATCCTCCATTTTTTGATCCTGTAGAATAGATGGACTGATTGTTCGAGGCCGAAGAAGCGGCAAGGATTGCCTTGTCAAGTGAAGAGGCTAAAAGAGAGGTGCCCATTGAAATCCAAGTGGAGGAACAACACGATTCCAGACCATCATCCCCTCTTGTTACTTCTCCACCAAAGTCACTAAGTCCCATAGAGCACCAAGAACCCTTGAAAGGCACACATCAGCATTTTTGAACAAACACAAGAAGCGAAAGCGAAGAAGAAAGCTTCACAAGAGCTTGACACACAGGATGTAGAAAAAAACAAAGCTATATCTCTCGCCGTAGCACAAGATGTGATTAATTTAATTGTACAAGAGAAGCTACAACTAATCAAGGATCCTCCCCAGGGGTTGACACACATAACTGAAGACACTCAGATTCCGAAAACTCCAAAGGCTATGGATGTACTAAAAGTGCAAGAAGTCACTGAAGTAGCCAAAGTCAACAAAATTCTTGAAGTAGACACTTTTAAGGTTATTCATATCCCAAAAGAAACAACAAGTGTGGATATGATGGTTGCACAGGCAATGAACATCATTGGAATGATAAGAGATGAAGCTGCTAACAAAATTAAGAAAGTGCTAACACTAACCCAGCAAGTCACTCACTTGGATTCAGAGTTGCAATCATCTCACCACAAAGTAGAGGAGTTAAAGCTAGAACTCATTGGCAAAGACTACTTCCCTGGAAATCTACAAACAATAATTGCTCAACTCAAGCAAGATGGGGAAAGCAAGCAAGTTCTCTACACAAAGCAACAAGAAGAAGTGGCTCAACTCACCCAGCTCCTGATCAACACTACAACCTCATATGAGGAGCAAGAAAGAAAGCTACAAGCTGTGACCACATCCCTCAGAAACACAAGCCAATCACTCCAAAAAGCACAAGTGCAATTAAATGTGGTCACAGCTTCATTAGACTACTTTGAGGCCAAAATAGCCTCTCAAGCTGCACTATTGCAACAAATCAGAGCAATTCCGTCGGTGGCCATACTAAAAGGCTTTGGAAAAGAAGAATGAAGAGCTCACATTAGAGCTAAAAGTGGAGAAAAAGTAGAAAAGGGATCTAACACTGATCCATATGCAAAAGGAAGAGGCCCTCCTTAAAGAGATCAAAGAGTTAAAGAAAGCAAATCAGCAAGCAAGGGATCGGCCGACAGAAGAAAGTAATACTGAGGCAGGTCCTTCAACCCAGCCAAATCTCAAAAACCCGGAGATCACCTTTGCTAAGATGACTATGGAGCCACCACAAGTGGACAGTCTAGACTTTCCACTTAGTTCCAAGACTATTGATGAAGAAGTGCTATTTCCATTAGCAGAAGGGGAAGAAGAACGACTGAAGGTTCAGATTCTTCAAGAGAATGATGCCTACCCTTCCATTCCCATTGATCAAAGTAGAGCTACTGCAGATCAAAGAGAAGATAAGCAAAGAGCAAGAAAGCTAGGACACAATAGATATACATCCAAAGTGGCGACAAAATTGGTTGAGGAAGCATGAAAGATATCCCATCCTCTTTGTTAGAGCTCCACTTTCGTTGCAAAAAGATCCCACTTTTTGTCCTGTGCCACGAATTCAAAGCTGGAAAGATCATGAGGCAATACAAAGACAAAATCGACAAGACTGAATTACCCATGGCTACCACCATCGCAAGCGGCACCGCCCAATGAAGAATACATGGTGAAAGCACTCTCAACAACCATTACCTTCTTCAAGAATATTCCAGATCTCTCATGTGCAATGCTCATAAAGATTTACAAAACCTTACTCAAAAATGTATTCATTCATTTAAGGAGCCGCACTAGACGAACGTGCCATGGCTTTCATTTCTTGAAGGAAACTAGGGATTCTGCTACCAGTTAAGTGGCCAGCCCCGTCAGAGGAAGTTGGATTTTATGCCAGGTGTATGCTCTTACCATCATATCACATGTTGGCTTTTGAAGAGGCATTCTATATAGGGTTTTTCACATGGTGGAACAATATATTTTCTCCCATCTTACACAACTTGTCAGCCAGGTTTGTGGGATACTCTAGCATAGAGCTCTGCAAAAAAGTCACCACACAATTCATGGAGGTTGCAGATAAAGAGCAACGTATCCAATATCAGAAAGCACTAGCATCCCTAAAACCGTGAAAGAAAGGTCGTCTAAATGACAACCCGAGCACTACTTTGTACCACTTTGAGTGTTCCATGGGATGACGCATGCAAGGAGGGGGGGAAATGTTATTTGTAAGCTAGCACAACTCGGAAACACTTTTGCACTAGCATTTTTTATGAGCCCTACTCTGTAAAACATCATTTTTGGTATAATTTGGAAGCCAATTTTGCCTACAGTTAGTGAATTACTTTGTGAATTAGAGTTGGGGCTATATGCTTCCAAGTTGTACCCAATTTATTCTATCTTTAGGGCTCATATGAGTTAATTCTGACCTAAAAACCTTAGCTAAGGTATAAAAGCCACTTTTGTAAAGTTTTTCTCAAGTTTTTGAATAATATAAATAGTGTGTATTGTTGTAGTGCTCTCTCTACTGTCTCTCTAGAGATCCATCTCCCTATTGGATTATGCATTTGGTTAGCGTCTATCCCATTGCGATCCTAGGTGAAATCTCTACGCAACAAGGTAAGCCATTGTGGTAGTTTCATTGTATTTGTTGTCGCCAACGCACCTCTTGATTTAGTTCTCATAACACAATATTTAAGCACCTAAACTAGGAATTAGTTATAGGAGAGGTGTTAGGGCATCAATGCTAAGCTATCCATCACATTCTCAACAAAAAATGGCTAGGTTAAAAATGCACTACTGTAAATAATCACGATTTTTGCAAGATACCCAAAGTAAGTGTTAAGGTCCTAGTTTAGTGTATCTAGGTCTTGAATACTTTTCCAATCAATTTGGCAAGGATTGGAAGTGGTAAGTCCAAGAAACTAGCACATTTAGCTCCAAATAGCAACTAGCTTTTGATAATGACGTCTGTTTGAGTGTAGCTTCTAAACAAGATAGGTATATATGTTTTCCGGGAGATTGACACTCTCTCATAGCTTCCATACACTAGTAGAGTCTGCTTCATCCCATGGATTGACAATTATGTTTGTGTTTCTTGCTATGTCTGCAACAAGCTTATTACTTTCAAACGCAATTTCCCTCCCTCCTCGTAGAAGAACTACTCCAATAGCACGGCTACTTGCATCCGTTTTCAAAATGAATGGCTTCAAAGGGTCCACAATAGCTAGAACAGGAGTTGTAGCTAATGCTTCCTTGAGTGTATCAAAACTTTGATGTTGAGCGGCACTCCACTGGAAGGTTTTCTCCTTGCCTTTCAGCTGGTCTGTCATTGGCACATCAATATGGGCTTAGTTTTTAATGAACCTTTGATGAAAACCTGTAAATCCCAAGAAAATATGTAACTCTTTTAGATTCTATATCAGCAAGTCGAATGCATACTTGGTGATATCTCGACCACAAGTCTATCTTAGTGAAATTCAACAAGGTCGATTCTTTTCTGCTTTGACATATGTGTGTCAACGGGAGCGCAGGCTAGCTATAAGAACTCAGGCTGTGCTTTTTCTTATCTTTTTGAGGAAATTATGCAAAGCAAGGCTTCACTTTTTCAAAGCATCTTGCATAGAATTTTCCAAAGTTTGGAATATACTATTAGCATACAGAGTTTGGGAAACTTGGCACCATGTCTATCTGATTTTCTTTTGGAGGTCGGTATGACCCAAGACATGATGGCATGTAGGGTACATCCAATAGCTCTAAATTTCTCACCATATAGGGCTATGCACCAGATTCAAGCAACGAGCACTCGTCTCATAGGGCAACAAGGTCAATAAATTTCAAGTTATGCTTGTTCTTTCTCCAATTTACTTGCATTTCAAAGAGATTTCATGCAAAGCAAGGCTTCTTCTCTTATGTGCCAACGAACTATCACTTGACTTTAGATCAATGGTAATGGCACACATATTCGGCATTACGTGGATATAAGCTCACAGCTTGAGTCTGGCAACAATGCACTATGATGTATCCATGTCAGTGTAATTGTGCAGGGCACGTATAGTAGTAGCTCACAAGGTTAAGACTGTTCTTGAAGCTAAGGGCTTACCAATCCATTTCTCTGATATGCATGTATGGCATGCAATTAAGATGGCATTACAACCCTCCCATCATTGTATATGCTTCCATAAAACCATCAACTACTCTGTCCAAAATGATTTGAGACTGATAGTTGGGCTTTTGATCGTTGTATATATATACAGCGGGGGTGAGCACTTTGCATCGTTGACTAGATGCACAAGGTGCAACCAATCCCAATGACGGTTCCTATGGTTAGCACTAGCTATCAAGTAGCTCATTCATGGGATGACATGAATAGATTAAGAGAGCCTCCATGCAGGTAATCTCTTGTGTAAGCACCTGAGAAGATTTAGTACGACTATTTTCTATGGGGGTATTTGACATTACTCCCCCACATTTTCTTGACAAGTTGGCATTGTGAAATTTTTTGCAAAAGAAAATAAGTTCAAAAGTGAAATGTAAAGTTAACATACTTAGCGATTGCCCTTGGCATTAAAATTCATAGCATCCCATATGAGTAATGCCAAATACCCCCAAAGAAGCATGTCAAGACTCAGGACCCCAAAACACTTGAGGAGGCCATAGTGCAAGATCACATCCACAATGATCTAGATGGCATTACAACCACCCCATCATTGTATATACTCACGCGCCCGATAATACACATGGTAACACACACACACACACAACATGGGAGCAGTAAAAAAAGGTTCTAAGTAGTCAACTCAAAGGCGGCCAAGAAACCCAAGGAATCTTGAGGTCCTCTCTCTATAGAAGAAATTGAAAAGGCAACAAAAATAAAATTATGTTTTCAATGCTTAGGAAGTATCCATGGCAAAAAGGATTGTCCCAAGGGGAAATGTGTTGCCTAGGGCAAGGAAAAAGCAGTGCACAACGTGCATTTGTTGCCTCTTAAGTCTTCCTCACATTTCTCCAAGGTGGAGGTAACACACATGGAGGTGGTGCATGAATGTTGTATATCAGCTTCCATGTGGCAATAGGCCTTTGGTCCACATGAGCTAGTGCGTATGCACACAAATCTAAACAAGGGTACAAGGTGTACATCTTGGTAGGTGACCGTGCTAGTCACAACTTCATTAACTACAAGTTAGTGAAACGGATCAAATCGCCCAAAACTCCAAGTTCCCATTGCTACAAGGTTGCAATGAGTAATGGCTATGATGCCAAAGTGTGGGATACTCAAGTGAGAGTTGTATCGTTCAAAAATCCAAAGGTGTTCCTCATCCTTGGATTTCCAGGTTATAAACATGGAGAGGGAAGATGTGGTACTTGGTTGAGAATGGTTGCATAGCTTAAGATCATCACTTAAGCATAGCTACAAGCACAACAGTCTGATGTTTGAATCCCCCCATGCCGCATATGTATTGTTGTTAAGATAGAAGGATGTTCCTTCCTCGCCACTGATATGTATAGTAGAGCTTATGAAGCTCACTTTTGGTAATGAAATAGAAGAAGTTTTCATGTGTTACTCGTTGTGTCATTTTTTTGTAGATGTTTATTTTGTTGAAAATTCCTCAATGCCGCATGCTTCTCTCTCTTCTCTTCCAGCAATGGCTACTACTCTCTCTCTTCAACAAGCAAAAGTTGCTAGTTAATTAAAAGATTTGTTAATGGAATTTCAAGATGTTTTTCCTAATGATCTACCATGAGGATTACTACCGACATTATCTGTGCAACATGACATGGACGTGGTTGCAGGCAGTAAACCGGTTAGTAACCCACCCTATAGAATGAGTCATTTTGAGGCTATTGAGGTGGAATGTCAACTCTTTGACTATCTCAGCAAAGGGTTTATTTAACCGAGTTCTTCACCATGGGCTTCTCCTATTCTATTGTTGGTGAATAAAAAAGACTATAGCATGCGTATGTGCAATGACTACTGTGGTTTTAATGTGATAATTGTTAAGGACAAGTACCCATTACCACGAGTGGATGAGTTGTTTGACAAGCTCACTCGTGCTTGTATTTTCACAAAGATAGACTTGCGGTCGGGATATCACAAAGTACGTATTTGACTTGCTAATATACCTAAAACTTCATTCCAAAGAAGGTTTGGACATTACAAGTTTTTGGTTATGCCTTTTGGGTTTACCAATGCACCTGCAACTTTCATGAGACAATAGATAATGTTTTGAGACCGCATTTGGACAAGTTTGTTACCGTCTTTCTCGATGATATTCTCATGTACAATGCTTCTGAGGAAGAACACTTGCAATATCTGAGGCAGGTGTTCAAATTTCTATGAGCAAACAAGTTATATGCCAAAGAGTCGAAGTGTGATTTTCTCAAGGAAAAATTTCACTATCTAGGGCATGTTATCTCAGTTGATGGGTTCCACATGGATCAATCCAAAGTGGATGCCATTTGGAAGTGCCTTCTCCCAGAAATTTGGAAGAGCTACATATTTTTTTGGACTTGCATGTTGTTACCATATACATGTGGTAGTGATGTGTGTGAACACACTAGGACCGCCGGGGCATTTTTTCCCTCTTTAGGAGGTTTTTTCCCCCGTGCATTGTATATACGCCCATCACTCTAGGGCTATCTATCTTTTCATTGCACACTAAGGAATACACTCTCTATTGTGTGCCTTGAGCTTCCTTCGTCTTCTCCAAGCTGTGTGTGTTTCTCTGCAACCCTAATTCCAACAATTGGTATCAGAGCAGGTCACGTCCTCCCGGGCTTAGTCGCCAGCTGCTCCAGCACACGCCTGCTCACTTTCTCCGATTTCAGTGAGCTTTGGCGAGCGTTCGCAGGTCGACAAATATTTTGGGAGGGCTCGAAGAGCTCGGTCTGCTCAGAATTTTGATTTGGGCTCATTTCGGCCTCCGTTTCCACTACGGGCAGTACTGCACAGGCTATTTCGTCATTTTGTGCAGATTTTCTGTCAGTGCCGTTTTCTGCATAACAGGTGCCTTATAGTCTTCTACGGTTTGTGCTATATAGCACAAGTTGTTCCCGCTCCATTTCTCCTATTTTCGAGCAGTTTTCACATCAGGTGCAGCATTTACCATGGCTGACAACAACAACACAGATGTGTTCAAGATGTTTGCTGCTGAGGACAGGTTGGATGGGGACAACTACCCTATGTGGGCTTATATGATGCAACACGTTCTTGTGTCAAAAGGTGTCTGGAACATTGTGCAGGGCATTGATGTACGTCCTGGTTCTGAAGATGTAGGCGATATTGAGGATGTTGCAGGTCTTGCTGCAAGGATTGCAGCTGTTAGAGTTGTTTTGCCTACAGCAGAACAAGCTCGTTGGGATGTTAAGGATGCGCAGGCTCATGCATTGATTGCGTTGTCTGTGAAGCGCACCATTATTCCTCACATCCGTTCAGCAAAATCTGCAAAACAGGCTTGGGATATTCTAGCAGGTCTTTATGCAAGCCGCAATGAGGCTAAAATTGCTTTGCTGCGTAAAGAGCTAGAGTCGAAGATTATGCATGAGGAAGATGATATGGACACTTTCCTTGCTAGTGTCAAGGATATCAATGAGCAACTCATTTCTGCAGGTGAAGTCATTTCTGACAGTTCCCTTGTGCAGACTGTTCTTGATGCCTTACCAGATTCCTACCAGACTTTTGCTAGTACTTGGAGACTGATGACCCAAGGAAATCCTGAAGTTGTCAAGTTTGATGCATTATGCACATTGCTGTTGCAAGAGTCACTTTCTAGAAAAAACAGGACTAGGCAGCGTGCAGTTGAGCAGGCTTTTATTGCTTCTCAAAGAAAGGGTGGTAACAGTAATGCAGCCACTTCTTATGGTTCTGCTGCGAGTGGCAAAAATTCTGTTCCTAATGCTTCTGCTGGCAGCACTTCGTCTGGCAATTCTGGTGATAAGGGCAAAAAGAAGATGCGTTGCCATTATTGTAAAGCCAATGATCACTTGATCAAGTCGTGTCCTAAGTTGAAGGCCAAAGAGGCTAAGAAGAAAGAGGGTGGTTCCACTGCAAATGCTGGTTCCACTACAAATGCAGCCATTGTTGAGTCTTCTGTGAAAGGAGATTGTGATGCTGATGTTGATGCAGAATGGGCTTTTAGCGCAGAGTGCACTTACAATCCTGCTGTCCATGATGCATGCTTGTCAGTTGCTGCAGATTCACATGTGTGGTATTTCGACAGTGGTGCTACAAAGCACATTACCTCACATCGTGAATTGTTTACCTCTCTCGAGTCTGTCCCTCATGGGAATTCAGTCACTTGTGCCAACAACGCCTCTTATCCAGTTCAGGGAGTTGGAAAGATTGTGCTCACTGCTGCTAATGGCAGTTCCTGCACACTTGTTGATGCACTTTATGTACCTGGGATCAAGAAGAATCTATTGTCTGTATCCGCACTTGCTAGACTTCGACTTGTAGTCAAATTTGTGGATGACAGATGTACAGTTCATGATCTCAGTTTTGGTGATGAAATTGTTGCATCTGGGCTTTTGTGCCGTGGGCTGTATAAGCTCACTTTGTATGACAAGTGTGGACAAAATTTTGCAAATGCTGTTGCAGATTCAAGGGCTATTTCAGATGCAAAACTTTGGCATGCACGTTTTGGTCATCTGAATTTTGCCAGTTTGCTGCGTTTGCAGAAATCTGATATGGTTGCTTCTTTGCCGCCTCTTGAAGCACCTATCAAACATGTTTGTGAAGGCTGTATTCTGGGTAAAATGCAGCGTTCTAAGTTTCCAAAGGATGGTTCAGTTAGGGCCACATGCAGGTTGCAGCTTGTGCATAGTGATGTTTGTGGGCCCATGCAAACTCCGTCCTTGGGCAATTACCTGTACTTCGTGACTTTCATTGATGATTACTCCAGGCATGCGTGGGTATTTCCGCTTAAAGCGAAGTCCGAAGTTTTTATGTGCTTCAAACAATTTTTGGCTATGGCTGAAAATGTCTCAAAATGTACTATGGGCACCCTCCGTTCCGATCGAGGGGGGGAGTATATGTCTCATGAATTTAATGCATTTCTGGCTAGTCGTGGGATAAAACACCAATGTACAGTGCCTTATACACCTCAGCAAAATGGTGTTGCTGAGAGGAAAAACAGGTCACTAACGGAAATGGCACGATGTATGGTCAAAAGTCAAGCTTTACCGCATTCTTTTTGGCTTGAGGCCATCATGTGTGCCACTTATGTACTTAACAGGTGTCCTACGAAAGCTTTGCAGTCTATTACTCCATATGAAGCATGGCATGATAGAAAACCTTCTATTGAGCACATGCGTGTTTTTGGCTGTTTGGCATATGCTTTGGTGCCACAAGTGCAGCGCAGAAAATTGGATGATAAGGCTGTCAAATGTATTTTTGTCGGTTATAGTGCTGAAAGCAAAGGTTACAGGTTGTATCACCCGCAAACAAAACGTATTTTGGTTTCACGGGATGTAGTGTTTGTGGAAGATTTTGTTCAACCCTTGCTGTCATGTACTAGAGACAGTAATGTAAGCTCACAGGACATTTATGACACTTTGTTGCCTCTTTTCAGTGGTGGAAATACGAATGTAAGTTCCAATGAGGCAAATGTACAGCCTATGGGGGTTTCTGAAAATGTTTTAGAACAGCCTATTACTGATGCAGATGTACATGATGTACTTGATGAGGAAAGGGCTGAAAATGAGCAGGCTAGAGGTATGCCAAAATGGCTGGTGCACACTTTGCGTGACAGTAAATTGGATGCACCTTTATCTAGTCGTACTCGTTCAGGCTCTCGCCATGCATCTTATGCATCAGATTGTTATGCTTTGGCTGTGTCTAGTTTACATGATGTTGAGGAGCCTCTGTCTTTTGATGAAGCACAGAATTCAGAAAATTGGATTGCTGCCATGAAATCAGAATATGATGCACTTATAGAGAATGACACATGGACTTTATGTGAATTGCCTCCTGGCAAAAAGGCCATTGGTACGAAGTGGGTTTACAAGTTGAAACGCAAGCCGGATGGTGAGATCGATCGCCATAAGGCTCGACTTGTTGCAAAGGGTTATGCACAACAAAAAGGCATAGATTATGAAGAGACTTTTGCTCCCACTTGTCGTATGACTACTGTGCGTTTTCTATGTGCATTGGCAGCTCATTTTGGTTGGGATGTACATCAATCAGACATTGTTACTGCTTTCTTGAATGGTGACATATTTGAGGAAGTTTATGTAACGCAGCCTCGCGGTTTTGTCATAAAAGGACAAGAGGACAAAGTGTGCAAATGTAAGAAGGCTTTGTATGGGTTGAAGCAATCTCCTCGTGCTTGGTATGAGAAAGCTGACACTCATTTGGTTAAACGAGGCTTTCGTAACAGTCCAACAGAAAGCACATTGTATGTAAAGCGTGAGGATGATGTATTTCTCATTGTGGTTCTTTATGTTGATGATTTGCTGATCACTGGACCAAATGAGAGACATATTGCTGAATTTAAGGCTGATTTGAATGCTACTTTCAAGATGAAAGATTTGGGGCTGTTGCATCATTACTTGGGTATACAGTTTAAGCAGTGTGATGGTGGTATTGCCTTGTGTCAGAAAAGTTACATAGAGACATTGCTATGTAAGTTTGGACTTGAGGATTGCAAACCTATTGCCACTCCCATGGAAACAGGTTTGAAGTTGAGTCTACATGATGCTGGCGATCCTGCTGATGTCACTCTTTACCAAACTGCTGTTGGCTGCCTCATTTATGTATGCAACACGAGGCCAGATATTCAGTTTGCAGTCTCGCAGGTCAGCAGATTTATGCATAGCCCAGGGTCTAAGCATTGGCAGGCTGTCAAGAGGATTTTCCGCTACCTTAGTGGCACTTTACATCTTGGCTTGTTTTATCCCAAGGGGGGATCATTGCCGCCAGACTTACATGCTTTTTCGGACTCAGATTGGGCTGGTTGTTTTGACACGCGAGTGTCCACAAGTGGTTTTTGTTTCATGCTTGGCAGTTCATGTATATCATGGTTGAGCAAGAAGCAACCTACTGTGGCCACTTCGAGTTGTGAGGCTGAGTACAGGGCAGTCTTCACAGCTACGGTTGAGTGTGTATGGCTCAGACGCCTTATGGCTGACTTGGGTGTTGGACAGGACACTGCCAACACTATCTACACTGACAGTCAGAGCGCATTGGCAGTTGCGAGGAACCCAGTTTTTCATGCTCGCACAAAGCACATTGAGGTGCATTACCACTATGTCAGGGAGAGGCTCTCAGCAGGAGAGATCAGCTTGGCTTATGTGCCAACACAGGACAACCTTGCAGATCTTTTCACAAAGGCATTGTCTCGTGAGAAGCTTGAAGCTTTCCGCAAAGCTTTGGGCTTACTCCCCTTTGTGGACTGATCCTGTCCTCAGAGCATGGCACTTCCCTTTACTCATGTGCCAGCTCTCGTTCACCGCATCACTCCAGGGGGGATTTGTTACCATATACATGTGGTAGTGATGTGTGTGAACACACTAGGACCGCCGGGGCATTTTTTCCCTCTTTAGGAGGTTTTTTCCCCCGTGCATTGTATATACGCCCATCACTCTAGGGCTATCTATCTTTTCATTGCACACTAAGGAATACACTCTCTATTGTGTGCCTTGAGCTTCCTTCGTCTTCTCCAAGCTGTGTGTGTTTCTCTGCAACCCTAATTCCAACACATGTTTCTATCAAAGGTTCCTTAAAACTATGCCCATATTGTTGTGCCAATGACGGATCAACTGAAAGCCAAGGGAAAAACCTTTCAGTGGGGTGCCGCTCAACAGCAAAGATTTGATCATCTCAATGACGCATTAGCTACAAATCCTATCCTAGCTATTGTCAATCCTTCGAAACCATTCTTTTTGGAGACGGAGGCAAATAATCATGTTATTGGAGCAATCCTTTTACATGAAGGGAGGCCGATTGGATTTTAAAGCAAGAAGCTTGATTGAGCACCATAGAATTACTCTACTTATGAATGCAAACTCTACGCAATAGTGTCTACCGTAAATACATGGTGGCAGTATTTGTATGGAGCGCAATTTTAAATTGACATCTTGTGAAACCAAGATATGCTTTGTTTGTGGATGGTACAACCTGTAACCTTTTCTTTCAACACTATAGCCAACAAAAATACATTTGACAGTCTTATCATCCAATTTTGTGTGCTGCGTTTGTGGCACCAAAGCATACGCCAAACAACCAAAAACAGATGCTCAATAGAAGGCATTTTATCATTCCTTGCTTCATATGGAGTCATAGACTGCAAAGATTTTGTAGGACACCTGTGAAGTACATAAGTAGCACACATGATGACCTCAAGCCAAAATAAATACGGAAAAGCTTGATTTTTGACCATACATCGTGCCATTTCCGTAAGTGACCTGTTTTTCCTCTCAGCAACACCATTTTGTTGAGGTGTATACAGCACTGTACATTGGTGTTTTATCCACGACCAACCAGAAATACATGAGACATGTACTCCCCCCCTCGATCGGAAGGTGTCCATAGTACATTTTGAGACTTATTCAGCCATAGCCAAAAATTTCTTGAAGCACATAAACACTTCAGACTTATCTTTAAGCGGATATACACATGCATGTCTGGAGTAATCATCAATTAAAGTCACGAAGTATAGGTAATTGCCCAAGGAAGGAGTTTGCATGGGACCCCAAACATCACTATGCACAAGCTGCAACCTGTATGTATCCCTGATTGAACCATCCTTTGAAAACTTTGAATGTTGCATATTACCCAAAATACAACCTTTACAAACATGTTTGACAGGAGCTTCAAGAGGCGGCAAAGAAGAAACCATATCAAAAATTTTGCAAACACAGCAAACTAGCAAAATTAGATGTCCATAACATGCATGGCAAAGTTTTGCATCCAAAATCCTTAGTATCCACAACTGCATTTGCAAAATTCTGCTCACACTTGTCATACAAAGTGAGCTTATACAGTGTACGACATAAAATGCCACATGCAACAATTTTATCATCGAAATTGATATCATGTACTGTACATATGTTATCCACAAAATTGATTATAAGTCCAAGTCTATCAAGTGCATATACAAACAAAATTCTTCTTGATACCAGGTACTAAAAATTAATCAACAAGTGTAAAAGAATTGCCATTTTCAACAGTAAGCATAATCTTTCCAAATCCCTAAACCAGATAAGAGGCATTGTTGGCACAAGTAACAGTATTCCCATGAGGGACAGACTCAAGAGAGGTAAACAAATCATGATGTGAGGTAATGTGTTTGTAGCACCATTGTCAAACATCCACACATTTGAATCTGCACATCAACAACTGACATGCATGCATAATGGATAGCAGGATTATAAGTACACTCTACACTAAGTTCCCACTTTGCATCTACATCAACATCACAATCTCCTTTCACAAAAGAATCTACAATAGTTCTACTTGTATTGGACCCTGTAGTTGATCCAGCCTCTTTCTTCTTAGCCTCTTTTTTCTTCAATTTGGACACTGCTGCTGATCATTAGCTTTACAATAATGGCAACGCGTCTTCTTTTTGCCCTTATCACCAAATTTCCCAGATGAAGTTCTACCAACAGAATCATTAGGAACATAAAATTTTCCACTCGCAGAAGAACCACGAGAAGTGGTAACATTGTTGCTACCACTTTTCCTTTGAACAACAATAAAACCATGTTCAATTGCACACTGTTTAGCCTTAGTTTTTTTTGGAAAGTGACTCTTGCAACAACAGTAATGTGCACAATGCATCAAACTTGACAACTTCAGAATTTCTTTGGGTCGTAAGTCTCCACGTACTAGTCAAAGTCTAGTAAGAATCTGGTAAAGCATCAAGAACAATCTACATAAGAAAACTGTCAGCAAAAATGACTTTGCTTGCAAAAATAAGTTGCCCATTTATCCTTGCAATTAGCAAGAAAATACCAACATAAATCCATTTCAATTTTGGGTTGTCCAAAGATCTACATGTACATGTACAATAGATAATTCTTGCTAAAAGCTTAAACCTCGGGGGATTCACTTATACTTATGGTGGAATGTCACCTGCGTGGAACCATATGGGAAAAACCCCTATCTATGGACCCATAGCACTAATCCAACCCTCTATCTACAAACTCTAACCTCTATCTACAAACTCTAAAGAACCCATATACCCCCCTTTCTATGGTGCTTGTATGGTCAACTTGACCCTCATCTGTAATATATATATGAGTTGTAAATATTGTCATTTTTAGAAATTTTGATAAAGCTTATGTTGTACATTGACACTAATTTCAAAATCTCATCAAATAAGTATACCTCTCATTCAATAGGATTCCGACAATGGATTTAAGGCTTTGAAAAACTTAAAATGTAAACAAGTGATGTGTGGCCCTAGTAAATAGTGCTTGGTCCAAATGACTCGCATCTAAGTCAATGTAGAAGGTGTTGAAAACAAGGTGAAAATGGTCACGTTAGCATTCTAAAGCATTAAAACTGCTCTTAAGTAAAAGGACCCATTTTCAAATTGAAGATAATAGAAGATTTGAAAAACCCATTTTCAAATTGAAATACCATACGAGATTTGAATCATTCATTGCTTCACATGGACAAGGTGAAAGATCATGTTGGCATTCTAAAACAAAAGAACAAAAGAAGTTCATGTGAGGCTATGAAATAGAGGGGGTATTGTACAAACTAAAAGACAAAGAAGATGTGAGCCATACTAGGGTCTTACACGAAGAATATATTTAGCAAAGAAAACAAGGTGAAAGTTCATGTTGGCTTATGAAGAGATTAGCATGACAATTGAGACTTTTGTACCAGCAAGATTGTATTGAGTACTAATTTACATAAGTTAGTAATAGAGTAATAGATTATAGCAAAAGGGTCATTTAAAAGGTGAAAGTAGTTATGGAGCTAATGGAGGAGAAATGATATGTTGTGAAAAATGTGATCCAAGGTGTTGGTCACCATGAAACATACCTACAAGGGACCTCACTAAAGGAGAAGGTGGCTAGAATACAACCACCGTGAATGCACCCAAAACTTTATTCAGTAAACTTTCATGTCTTGACCTTACATAAAGCACACAAACATATACAATTTTCCAACTCTAGAAGCCATATGCATGTCACTTCTTAAGTTGGAGGCCATCTAAGGCATGTGCAACAACTAGCATACTGGTATCTACTATTCAAATCCAAGAGAGACGAGAAAAGTGACATTGTTTCCAAGGATCCTCTGAGTTTTCCATGCCTCCTAAACAGCTAAAAAGGTGAAATGGTCCCCATGTGACTAGAAAAAAATTCCTCTCTTTTGGTCAGCATGTTTCTATTTCTCCCAAGACTTGTAGCAAACGGCCTATGTAGATAACATTACAATAATGTCAAAAATCTCATTATTGCAACTAACATCCACCCTAGTGAGTATCACTTTTTACAAAGGAGGCTCCAAAGGAAACTCAATCATCTTCATTCCCAATTATTTCAGAAGTCCTTATCCAGTGCTCCTAAAGTATAGATCTCTTCCATGTCCAATATTAGAGCCTGTGGATGTGGAGGATCCATAAAAACAAAGGGCAATAAATCATTGATGTCCATAGCCTCTACAATGGTTGCAACCACCAATGTCCTTGTTCCTAGTGGTGCTGGGTCAAAAATTCATGCTTGCATTTCACTGGGAAGGCCAAATTAGATTAGAATTAGCTCTAGACATTACCCAACTCCTTCATTCATGTGACTTTCACTAAGGTTAATGAAGTCGTTATTCCATCATACATTATTTTGACATAATAGAGAGAAAGTTACTGTGAAAACCTTCAAATAAGTTAACTAAATTCACCTCTGCAAAGCTCGAAATTGAAGCGTCGCTTTCTCCCCTCACACACAAAGCCAATACAAGGTGTGGTCATGGTAACACAACCACGATCTATAGGGCGGTAGTGCAGCCACAATTTGAAGGTCCATAGCATTGGAGACTCGGAATCTTGATCATTGCAAGTTGTAGACAACCACAATCCAAAGGTCCGTAGCATTGTTGACTCAGCCACAATCTGAAGGTTTGTACCATTAGAGACTCGTCATCAAACTAAATCTTGATCGTTGTAGGTTGTTGACATCAAGGTCAACATCGTAGGCAGAGGGTAGTAGAATTGCGTGCTGGGTTGGCCCCTAGTTGAGGCCCCTAATTGAGACTCGATGCGGTGCTAGTGGTGATGAGTGTGTGTGTGTGTGTGTGTGTGTGTGTGTGTGTGTGTGTGTGTGTGTGTGTGTGTGTGTGTGTGTGTGTGTGTGTGTGTGTGTGTGTGAGAGAGAGAGAGAGAGAGAGAGGGGGAGGCAAGTGAAGAGTTCGAACACAAGGAGTGTCAAGGGACTTGAGTGATGCAGTCAACCCATCGCTACGTGAAGAATTAAGGGCTGAATAGGGTTCACACTACCATGGACAACCAATTGGTAAATAAAAATATCATCTTCACCAAAGACCTCTAAACTTCAAACTTAGTTTTCTTCCTTCATGATTGAAAGACAACTTCAAATTGATCTTGTCAAATGCAAGGTTCATCACGAGTCAATCCTTCCTACGCAAGGTTGAGAGCCACTTGAAGGGCAGAAGGGCATCAAAAACTATCGTTGGGGCCCACAACCACGGACAAACTTCAAATTAAGTTCACGTGTCATTAAGCAAATAAAAAGTATCATAAATCTTTAAACCATGGTCCATCACTAAGACCTTGTATACTTTGAATTATGTTTCTGAAGGGAAAACTGAAAGCCAGCCCTTCTAATGACGTAGTTGTATGTACCCCCCCCCCCCCCCCCCCCCCCTCATGTATACGGTATGAGTATGAAATAATGAGGGGCTACCCCTATTGTATACGCTTATGTACAAAATCCAAAACCCCCCCTATTGTACACTCACGTGGTATTGGACGAAAAAACAAAGTGAATCCCCCGGGTTCACAGACAATGCGATCAATGCATGAAATTACACATCTCTTACATCCCAAAAAGCTTGCTCAGCTATAGGCAAAATAGTTCTAATAGCAGCAATCCTTGTAGCAAAACTTGCAGCATCCTCAACATTGCTTGTATCCACAAAACCAGGACGGATGTTCCAAACTTCCCTTGACACAACAACATGTTGCATTAAGTAAGCCCACATAGGGTAATTGTCCCCATTCAATCCGTTCTCAGTATAGTAGCAAACATTTTGAACACATATGTGTTGTTGTCATCCATGGAAAAAGCTTGCACCTGATGTGAAAACTATTCAAAAAGAGGATAAAAAAAGCGTGAACAACACGTGCTATATAGCACAAATTGTAGAAGACTATAACGGACCTATTATGTAGAAAACGGCACTGACAAAAATCTTGCACAAAATGACAAAATAGCCTACACAGTACTACTTGTAGTGGAAACGGAGGTCAAAATGAGTCCAAATGAAAAATTTGAGCAGACCAAGTATTTTTCAACCTACTGATGCTTGCCAAAGCTCACAAAATCTAGAGAAAGTGAGAAAGCGTGTGCTGGAGCTACTAGCGGCTAATCTCGAGAGGACACAACCTGCTTTGATACCAATTGTTCGAATTAGAGTTGCAGGGAAATACAAGCAGCTAGCTCAAGGCAACAAAGAGTATATTACTTAGTGTGCAATGGAAAGATAAGATAGCCCTAGAGTGATGGGCATATATACAATGCACAAGGGGAAAAACCTCCTAGTGAGGGAAAAATGCCCCGACGGTCCTAAGTGTGCTCACACACATCACTACCACATGTATATGGTAACATTAGCTGTAGGTTGAAATTGCCTGATAGTTGGAAGATTCACAATGCTTTCCATGTGATTATTCTTATACCCTTCGTGGGAGATGTGCCAAAGGATATGCCAGCTAAGGAACAATCAAAAGTTGAGGAACCTGATGAGAGCTTGGTTCCAGAATCGGTACTAGCACATAAGGGAAGAAAAGTGGGAGGCAAGGTTGCTATACATTATTTGGTTAAGTTTAAGAATTGTCCACCTATGGATGCCAAGTGGATGGAAGAGAGTGAACTTGCAGAGTCACCTAATGTGTTGGAACTTTACCTTGAGGCATTTGGCCTGCAAACTACTTTGATCCCTAACATCTCAAAGGAGCAAAGGATTGTCAATGTGACAAATGCTCAAGAAAGGGATGATGTACAAGCTAGCACTTCTTGTGTCCATATGCATTCTTTAGTGCTATAGAAGTAAGTATTGCTTGTCAGTTGTCAAGCAATTACTTCTATAAACTGAATACCTATTGTAACTGCATTAGAAACTCTTAGTTTGCTATTCTGTATGTTACTCGATTGGACATTATTTTGGAAATTGACTCTATGAACAAGCAATGACGTGATGATTCCCACTAAGTCATTGGAACAAGTTTCACAGATAGAACATACATGTGGTAATAGTGTGTCGAGTTCACAACATTTACCGTAAGCATGTATATGTTGTACATGTGTTGAGTAAACCTAGCTAGTTGTAAGCATGTATAAAAATAATGTAAACAAGGATGTTTGTGATTTCAAGAGGGAGGTATGTCATGAGTCTGTGACGGATAGCTTCTTCTTTTTTTGTTTCCTTCCTAGTATCTTATTTCTTTTTACTTTCTGTAAGTACCCCTCTCAAAATCTAAACGCTTGGAAGTTGCATGGCTAGTGTGAAATGGACGGGTATGTCCAGCGTGAGTCACAAGGCTGGACAACCAGGGTCTGTTAGGCCAGTTAGCATTGAAATGGACAAGTTTTCAAGAATCTAGCAATGTTGGGGTCACCAATAGAAAACACTTTGTTCTTGGGCTTCATTACATTTATGAATGTTGCCACAATCTACAAAGATGATCCGATGACCAAAGGGAATACAATGGAAGCATCTGCTAAAATTTAGGAAGTTGCTATTTTTTGCCACGAAATGTGTTCGCGTCATTTTTTTCAGAATAATGAGAGGATCAAGTTTCACCAAAGAGGTGATATCAAACTGATTTCACATTGAGAGACTTTTAGACTTGAGTAAGTTAAAGAGGCATTTGGGACATGTGGCACTCCCAGATCAGTTTGCCCTATTTCTCACACAAAGGGTCTGAGAGGGGGTGGGAATCCAAGCAAGGGGGGTGCATGCTTGAACTATAAGTGAAAGTGAGCTATCTCCTCTTCATTTTCATGGTGGATTTTTAGGTTGAAGCTCTAATGGAAAGCTTGCCTTCTCCCATGTCTTATGTATGGTGATGTTGCGTGCTCACTGGCCACCCCACTCTATTCTAAGCACATGCATGTTATGCCCCTCTCTATTCTAAGCACATGAATGTGATGACCCTCTCGTGGGCTTGTCAATTGAATGTACAGTTGTATGATTTCAAGCTTATTTTTTGAGGCAAGAGCCTCTTGAACAGGTATTGGAAGTGCTAATTGTGATTCCAAGGAGGTACACGTAAGGTAAACACTATTTTCTAAGAGTTTTTGCGTTAAATCTCAAAGAATCAAAATACAAGTAGCCCTACATGTGTGGGAGCTTTCTGGCTATGCACATAGGTTCTTCTCTATGGATGAGTAATTGTATACCTTCTCTGTACTCCTCTTTCCGCTCTTTGTCCATCCCAGACAATGGGACGTTTGTGATTCTATTTTTTAGCTCCATTGTTTGGCGTGAAGATCTTTAATGCCTACACCACAAATACAGGATATGTAAGTGAAGAACTTGGTGTAGAATGCTTCTTCAAACACTTTCATGTAGTAGGATGGCAAGAACATCAATATGGCAAAGAACCCTCTTGTGCCTTCTAAGAATCCAAGCCAGGGCATGTCTAAGCCTTTCCGTCTTGTGGTAGACCTTATGCACGTTGACAAGGGAAGCTGAAAGCAGGGCACCTCTATAGCTAAGTTGCCTTGTAGTTTGTAAAATCAACACAAAACACTAAAAATTTCAGCCAAAAACACAAAGTGGTCTCCTTCTTCAAAACTCAAGCTTCCGCCCTTGGGAATTACAAGCCCACACCAACCCAAAAAGGCACTACAAAGCAAGTCATAGAGAGTAGGGGTTGGAATTATAGCACACGCCAACCAAGACAAGCAAGAGAAATAAGAAAAAAATCATTCCATCAGCCACAGAATCTCAACCCACAATCATTCACAAAACCACTACCAAACTCAAAACTATTTGCTGCTTTGGAGCGGCCTCGCCTCCAATGGTACTGATACATGATCAATTTGTTGCGCAAAATACCCTACCTTCTTCCCTCGATTATTTGCCGACACAAAACCATGGAAACTTAAGGAGTCTTAGAGGCAAGCCCACACACAAAATTGAAGAGGGGAAACCCTACTTCACTCCTTCACATACCCAAAAACAAGAAGGGAGCAAGACAGGACTGCATTGCAAAACCATGAGAAAGCCTTGTATTTTGTATAAGAAGAGGTAAGAAAGTGCTAATATTTTGGCTCAAGTAAGAACCCTCCCAAATTGAAAATCATGCCACCATGAGTGATGTGGAAAATTCAAGCTGCCTTTTTTTCAATTTTGACCTAAAAATTGTCATTGTTTATGGGAGAAATAGAAAATGGTGTCAGAAAAGGACAAAATTTTATATGCTTGATCCTTGCCACCTAAAGTGCATGACCATCCATCCTCGTACCTTTTTTATCACTTTCCATAATGAGTTCCATAGCAATGCACGCCAATTTCCTCATATAGACAACTAACACACTATGGAAAACTTTATGGGCATGTTGAGCATACCAACACCTTTCACTTGGATTATTGACAATTCTTAGTCACAAAAGCATACTCTAGAAGAATAAAAAATCATGCAGAGTTTCATTTAGGTCTTTAGATCCTCGAAAAGGTATGTACACCACAACATCCGCCAGCAAACACATTATGATATGTACATGACACGATCCTTTTCCATAATCTAAAACCTTGTTGGAAAGTTATTTTTGAAGACTTTATTCATCTTTTACATGGCCAAAAATTGCCTCACATATCTTGCAAAGCCTCCTTAGTCTGCTTATTCATGACAAGTAGGAGTTTCTAGGCAAACAATATACTCATGTCCTCCCTAGAAACTCCAATTTCATATGTAGAAGCATTCACACCATGACTTTCCATCTCTAATATATCATCTTTCACCACACTCAACAAGCGAGAAAAATATTTTTTGAGCTTGTAATCATTTACACAATGTTGATGCAGAGTGCCATCCAAATCTACAAGCTAATATGTTCCATTCTTGTACTTATCTATGACCAGAAATGTACCTTCCCGCTTAATCTAAAACTTATTTTGGAAAGTGTGATCCAACCTTACTATCATAACACAACACCAAATTACTCATCTCTATCCCCTTTTCCTTCACCTTCTCATTTGCTTTGTCTTGGCTGGTCTTTAAAACCTGTTCATAGTAGTCCAGAGCAAGATCTCTATCCAATTGAAGACATTGAAGATGCAACAAACTCTCTTTATATGTATCCTGGTTTCCTTCATTTAGCTTATACATGAGTTTCAATGCTGTAATTTCAACTTCAATGGACAACAATGCTTCCTTACCAAAGACCAAATGAAACAAAGAAAAACTAGTGCTTGTTTTCATAGATGTCCTATATGTTCACAAAGCACAATCCAACTCCAAATCCCATGTTTTTTTGTGACTTTAAGTCATTTTTGTAAGCATCCTTATAAGATCTCCATTGAATTCCTCATTTAAACAATTACATTGAGGATAGTACAGAGTAGTGTATTTGTGCTGCATTTTCAACTTTCACAAAGGAAATCAACAAGCTCTCCACAAAAACCAGAACCTCTATTTGAAAGAAACTCAAGAGGCACACCAAATTTGTAGCATATTTCCTCATATATAAACTTTTGACATCTCTCATTCAAACCATTACATTGAGGATAGTAAGGAGTAGTGTATTTGTGTTGTATTTTCAACTTTTCACAAAGGAATCAACAAGTTCTCCACGAAAACCAGGACCTCTATCTGAAAGAAACTCAAGAGGCACACCAAATTTGCATTATATTTCCTCATATATAAATTTTCCCACATCTTTACTAGTCACTTGTTTCACTGCTTTTGCTTATGTCCACCTTAATAAATAATCAACAGTTGTGAGAATGTAGATTTTTCCTCTACCAGTCATAGGTAATGGCCCAATTGCATTAATACCCCATTTTTCAAACACGTCATATTCTAGGATAACCTTGCAAACCTCATGTTTAAGAATTCTCTTCCCATTTTCTAAGAAGATAAGCATGACTTACACCAATGATGCACATCTCTTTGTATGTTGGGCCAAGCATATCCTTCTTGCAAAAGTTTATGCAATTTCACTTTCATGGAATAATGTCCACCACATGCACCTTCATGATTCTCTTCCAAAATTTTGTATAATTCCTCCTTCCAAGTAGCACGACATGACACCAGGTCACTTCCTTTCATAAACAAGACATCAGTATGCATACTTCCCTGCCTTCCTCATGAAAGCATACTTTTTAGATGATTGAATATCTGCTGGTAAAACACCTATTTGTAGGAAGTGCTCCTCTTTAGACGAAGCCCCCTTCCATGATACACGGATGTATTTTCCCTCATCAAAAACACTAAAGTATCATACCCGACCCTAAGCAGCTTCACAAGCTTCTTCATTTTTGAACCTATCTATGTGTTGGATACTCCATGCTTCAAATTTCTTAAGCAACTGCTTCACTTGCGTACACAAGGTTTTTAATCTAGGATTTTTGTTGTTCCAAACACCCAAAACTTATTTCACAACAAGCAATGCATCACCTTTAATGCATAAATTACTAATCCCAAGTTGCAAGCATATATGCAATCCACATTCAAGAGCCACATATTCAGCTTCTTTATTGCTCCTTGCATCAAGCTTCAATCCTTGCTTCTTGATTAGGGCTCCTTGTTGATCATAAACTACAATGCCACCTGATGATGCATCATGGCTCTTTCTATATGATCCATCAAAAAAAATTGAACATGCATTTTCAAGCACTGGTGTCTCAACTCTTTCCTTCCTAATATCCTTTTACTTGATCCAAAGAGGACTTTCTTTGTATGTAAGAAAATCTTCCAGGGTTGCTCTAGTGCTCTCCTTAACTAGAAAAGAAAACTAAAACTCTTGCAACTCAATCACCCACCTCATCATTGTCTTTAAACTTTTGAATTTTTGAACAACTGAGGGGAAAAGAGAGTAGCTCATAAGGAAAGTAAAAGGATTTTGCAGTAGATAGTGCATGAACCTTCTGCAAGCATACACAAAAATCATGCAAGGTGGAACACCCTTCATATCATGGTAAGTCTAAGAAAATATGTCCTTGAATTCCTTGAGAAACACTATAAGTACAACTCTTCCATCTGAGTAAGGTCTTGAGCTATAAAATTAGTATGGACTCCTCACTTGTGTCTACTAATTCTATCTCCTTAACTATTCTCGAACCATCGTAGATTCCACCACTTCCTGTTGGGGTATAAATCCCAATGTGGTCGCCCCGCCCAGGTAAGTGGGCGGGCCGCCAGGTATGTACACATATTCTTTTGTAAAAACCTAATAAGAACTCACTATGCTCTACACATTACAGTAGAGCGAGTTCACCATATCGTCGTGCTCTTCTTCTCGCACTCTCTCTCGCGTCACACTTCCGCTCGTACTCCTTCAACTGGTATCAGAGCTCAGATCGAGGCTTGGGGCAGCATTTGCAAGTAGCCAGAGTCACCTGCTCAGATTGGAGTGAGATTCGACAGGCGAAGACACGGCCCCAAATCTTGTGGAGAGCTCGAAGGGCTTGGTTTTCTCAAAATTTCATTCTGAGGTCATCTTGGCCACCGTTTGGCTTCGACAAAGTTCTGCGCATGCCATTTTCCACTACGTGGTCTTAGCAGGTGCAGATCCGCGGGTGCAGATCCGACTCTGCAAATTTGGGGTTTCGGCCTACGACTGCAGGTGCTGAGGATATCAGCACTCCCAGAGTGTTGATTTGTGGCTGTCTACACATCGAAGGATGGCTCACAGTTCTTGGAGGCGTGTCACATACGACACGGTCACATCTACACAGAGACTGTAGGCGACATCCACTAGTTCATCAGGTAGCTTGTGTTTGCTGCTTGATATTCCAGATTTCATCCTGACATTGCAGGTACTTCCACATGGGATGTATTGTCAGAGATGATGTATGTCAGTTGAGGGTTTGTTGGCTGTGAGTCACGCAGCAAACAACCGACGCAGCGGTTACAGCATATAGTGGGAAATTTGTGGATGTATGATTTTGTGGGAAGTCTATGTATTGTCAGATTTACTGCATCCTTTGTTGAGGGTCGAGTGAGGTTTTATTGAGCTGGGGGATTCTCGAATGTTGAGATCCTTTCGGTGATAAAGGTCTTGGAGCGATCCCTCGAGCACCCTTAGATAGGCAGTTAGGATGTATTGACTATGAGTTAGACAGTTGGGATTGCATCTTTGCTTTACTGCCGTTGAGGCATTGTCGCAGTCTATGCTTACAGGACAGTGACAGGAGAGTGAGAGACAGTACAGGTGCAGGACAGGTTTTACCCGCAGCTTACAGTGTCGTCGCAATGCTCGATCACTCTCTCCCTCTCTCTCTCTCTCTCTCTCTCTCTCTCTCTCTCTCTCTCTCTCTCTCTCTCTCTCTCTCTCACGCATACACAAGGAGATGAAGAAGAAGAAGATGGAGATGAAGCAAGAGCACTCTTCTATTGCACAAATGAGAGAATGAGAGAATTTCACACAAGGAGATGAAGAAGAAGAAGATGGAGATGGAGCAAGAGCACTCTTCTATTGCACAAATGAGAGAATGAGTGAATTTTAGGTTTAGTTGACTTTTATAAGAGCTCACCCCATTCACACTTGGGCGCCCATGCTTAGCCAACTAATCCCTTGAATGTTCCAATTAGAGTGCGCCTCTCATCGGCGATCACTCTTACCCTTTTCCTATTGGACCGACAAGCCCGGTACCTAACTCTACAAGTACATAATACAACGTACGTCGTAGGTGATAGGGTGTCCGTGAGCCATGAGGGTTAACATGCCCCCCTTCCTGATGTAGATTCCGTCCTCGGAAGCTATTGAGTTGAAGCTCGTTCGTCTAGGTGGAAGAGCATTAGAGATGAATGTCCTTAACCTTCTTCAGTCACTGCAAAATCAAACAATATTGGCAAAGTAATTGCATTCTCATAAGCGATTAAAAAGCATATGCAGTTGTAGGCAGACAATTTGATTGGTAACAGAATTTTAAACCATTTGTCAGCAATAAAGATTAAATTGCAATATAATTAAATGCATAAACAGATGTAAAGGTAAAACATTAAACAAGTCTGGGGTCGCTAATTTAACGATCGAAAGGCACTAGAGATCGACTATTAATACCATGGGTAAGCTTCTTAATTTTCTCTGGTCAATTAAGTTGTTTAATCGCGAGAGCCCAGTATTTCATGTTCGAGGGCTGACTAGAGGCTATACCTAGAAGACCTTGTAGTTAAGCTATGATAAAAAGAAATTTCTCATGAAATCATCGCCTGACTGATTACTTTTTCTTTGACCCCCCAAAGTCTTTTCACAGTGATTCAATTTTGATGTGTGTGCTTATTTTGTATGCCTTGGGTTTTTTGCTTTTCAAGGAAAAGCGCCCACACTGGGAACCTCTAGGGCTCTAGTACCATAGGCCATACATGTGAGTGAAGTACCAAATCAAACTAAGATTTCTCTTCCAGTTTAAGATTTTACATTGTGGCACTTTGATTATTATTTTTTTGTTCGTTTTTCAGCATTTTTTGTAACTTTGGGGGGTCATATAACACTGTTACACCTCCCAAGGCTCATCACACTAGTAAACTCCCTTTATAATACTTAAGCTAAAGGTCAATAGGGACTAAGCCCACTAGAAAGCCCTAGTACATTTCACACAATGCCGCCTAAATCGGATTAAGACCTAAGTAACCATTGATTATTAGGAAGGCATTCCCCATGGTATTAAGAGAAGATCTCTAACACCTAGCTTGATCAAACTAGCTTAGTCGGATTGCTTGATTTTTAAATCTAGACAAGTGATTATGACAAAAAATTCATTGAATTTAATGTTTGGTACTAAGCAAATGCGCTGAATATTATGCTACCAATCACAATCAAAGCAGACAAACATGGATGCAAAAAGATAAGGAGCAATGCTAATGGACAAGAAACACCTGTTTGTGTCAATGGTCGCGCTTGATTTGAAGTGTGAATGAGAGAAAGATCCCATGAAGGTCCAAATCCTAACAACAGCAACACGTTCCTGTACACACGAGGAAACACAAAGAATACCTCTAGGAGGCACATCAGTGGGAAAAAGAACTTTGCTAATTACTCAACTCTAAAACAAAAACACTCCTATCATGCTAATCATACCTACCCTCCATCACTCGAGTGCTGAGGATCAAAGGTGTTTTATGACATAGGTTTCTGTTTCAGTGTACCGGATGCGAATGTGTAGGTCTGAGTCAATGTTTTGACTTTTATTATGCATACTCGTTTTCTAATTGCTCTTGCTCTTTATTTTTTTGTTTTTTATGAGTATAATGCTATATATATACATTCCCTAAGATTGGAGATTAAGAATTCAGGGAGAAAGGTTGAGAGGAGAGTGAGTGAATGATGACTGTCAGCAAACACTCCCCCCTTCCTTGTGTAGATCATACCGTTTGAAATGTGCTCGTCACCCTTTGAAACCAGTTGTTCCAAGTTGTTATAGGTGAAGGCTTTAACCAATAGTTTTCGACCGCTCTATGCGTTTCATCTAGTTGCAAGGGTGGTAAGGTACTCTCCCATGATTTTATTTGCAACATCGTTGTAGGTGGTGAACTTACAACGGGAGGTGTAAACTCTTTCTTGCTTGTATGGATATGTACAATGGTAGGTGGAGGTTGTGTCGAAGCTTCTATTTCCGTATAGGAACTACATGAAGAGCAAGAAGCTTCATTTGCTTTCCCTGTTCCTGAGCTAGGTGGAACAAATCGTTATTTCTTTGGTACCCAAACTAGCTCTGGAGCGGGTGTGTCGCATTCCGTGATTTTTTTCTTTCCACGATCTTCAATTTGTTTTGGAGCCACAGGATTGAGCTCACATGGGCCCGGTGACAAGTAAGAGCACAATTTACGTTTTGGCACCCAGATTTGATCATTTCCTTCATAGTAGCCCTGGGCTTCCAATAGTCGTTTAGGAATCCAACGCCACGTTTCCTTACATTTCTTGGAGCGAGTGGGACGTTTCTTACAAGGCTTCTGTTTTTTCGCACTAGCTATGGTTGCTAAAGAAGCTTTAGGGGCCCACTTGTATGTTTTCTTTGTTATATGAGGATGAGTCTTGTCAGAAGCTATATGCATTGCTTCTAGCATATTTAAGGGTACGAGCATTTCATCCCCCTCAGGTGTTACCCAGGTCGTCCCCCTATTTCCCCAAGTGTCTATGGTTGCTGTTAGGTGGACCCAATCCACATTGTCCGACTTGGTCATCCCAGGTAATACATCCATATAAGGAGAATCTTCCCCAACATCAGTGTACGCTTTACATGTGTAACAATATTGCAATGGGGCCAAGTGAACTGTGGTGTCAGATCTATGATCAATTATAAACCTATTTCCTAGAGGATGTGCTCGACCAGTAACAAGAGCCACTCGAATGACAGAATCTTGGAACTGCAAGTAGACATGGTTTTTAGACCAGTCATGCACCATTTTTGCTTCCCTCATGAAAGGACGTCCTAAGATAATCTTCGATGCCATAGTGTGCTTGGAGAAATCCATAACAATGAAGGTAACTCTTATTTTATGTCCAAAGACCTTGATCTTGAGATCTTCTAGCATCCCAATAGGTTTAACAATAGACCCATTGGCCATCTTCACTGCTATGGTTGTGGTTGCAAGGTGAGGTTTTCCCATAGTTTCCCAGCAATTTTTAGTCACAATGCTAACCCCCGTGCCACCATCAAGGATTCCCTTCACAATTAATCCCTTAGTAGTGATTGGTATGGTTGCATTGGATTCATCACCCTCAAAGTATTGTCCCAACTTGCTAACAGGTATTTCTATAACAAGGTTCTCATCTAGGTTGGGTTGTTGATCTATGTGTTCCTCCTCTATTGGCATCTCCCCAGCTCCATCCAACTGTGCAAATTGTGGTAGCCCAAAATTCAGTTCTCCATTGAGGAAGGCTCGAAGAGCTGAGACTAACTCAGGGTCTTTATATAGTTTGGATATGATGGTGGTTCTAACTTCTGAAGACATGAAATCCATCAATTTGGCAATGTTTAACGGCACCTTTTGGCCTTGAGTCCCATGACGTGGGGAAGATGGGATCTCCATTTCTTCGATAGGATCAAGTAGTCCCTCTGTAAACATTATTTCCATAAAGAAGTGAGTACGCCCACTTTCCCATGACTTTAAGTCACTTTCTTCTTGGATGACACTAGGTACGGCTAAGGGTCTATGGTCTTGGTGAGGTTGTTGTTGCGTAGGGAACACAGTGTCTGTAATCTGGATCTTCCTAGGTGCTGGTTCTAGATCCCTTTGGGTATCTTCTACCAAACTCCTTAATTGCTTGACTCGCTCGATCTCCTCTGTAGGGTTTGGATAAGTTCCTATCTTCTTCTTGGATCCTGGCCATTGTGGCTCATGAAGATCTTCCTTATTGGTTTCTATCTTAGTGGTCATTTTGGTCTCCATGGTTTCTCTTGAATCAGAATCCTCTTAAGCGTCATTCATATATACGGGGTCGTCACCAGTCCCTATGTTGGTCTTTGAATTGGGGTCTGAATTCGCTGCTTTTTGCGATCTCTTTCTTCGTGTTTTCTTCTTTTTCTGAGATTGGGCAATTGATGCCGTGTCTCTTTCCTCAAGAATATAGTTTTGTTTTTGGAGCATCAATCGTGTGAGTACGTTTACTGGTACCACAAGTGTACTTGGTGATGGCTCCTCTGTAACTTCAATCAAGTTTAATGGCGTGATCTTCAGTGCATTTGGATTATTTGGACATTGGACAATCAAATGATCTATGCCACATGGATTACACATGAGTATCGGCATTGTAGACGTGCTCGCTTGATTGGTTTGCATTAGTGTGGCATTCTTTGTAGCCTAATAGGACACTTGGCTACACGATGTGGGACTCCACACTCATAGCATTGAAGAGGTGGTCTCTTAGCAGTGCAATTGATATTTTGGCCTCTTCCCGCAAGAGCAGCTACTTGATATACAGGTTTGACTTGTCACCAATAGTCCTCCATGTAGTATTGTGGACTTTCTTCAAGCACATCCATCCCATAGGCAATATTAGGATCTATATCTTCCTCACAGCCTTCCAAACAAGAAATAGATGACTCACAACCCACTTGATTCACAAAAGTGATTCTCGGATGTGGTGGTTGCGGTCCTAGCACTGGAGGTGGTAAAGGTGTTTTCTGAACAACATTTTGGGCCCTAGGGACCATGTGTTGTGTTGTTTGTTCAAGAGGTGGGGCCGGCATCAATGCAGGAACTCGAGGTGTGTCTGTCCATGCTAAGGTTGGTCTATTGGCCATCGCGCATTTAAATACTATGCAATCCTTAGCTTGATGACCATATCTCCCACAGGCATTGCAATTCCCATTGAATTTTACTCTAAAAGTAGGACATTCACTGGTACTATGCGGTCCATAGCATACTGAGCACCATTGCTGCTCCCTTCTTGGATACATATGATTGTTTTGCGGAGCATGATTGTCTCTAAGACTCTCTTGAATAGCCTTGGTGAGATCTGCTAAAGTCATCTCAGATATCTTTGGCTCCTTAGTAATAGGCTTTAGGGTCATTGGCTGATGCCCTGATGCTTGCGAGCTAATAGATTTCGTCTCAACAGACACTCTTTCTCCTTGAATCATTAAATTATCCTCCAATTGGATCGCATTGGTGGTGACTGCTTCCCAAGTGGTGATACCTCTAATGACTAGGCCATTATAGATATCCTCATGTCGTAATCCCCTACTGAATCTATCAAGCAATTGGTTATTGTTGAAGCGCTCATTTGGATTACAACGAGAATTCAAATGCTTCAAGCGGCTTATAAAGTCTCTCACCGACTCTCCTTCCTCTCGTTGGGCTTTCTGGAGCTGAGAGGCTACACCCCAAAGTACTCCCTCTCGTATGTATTCTTTTAAGAACAGTCTCCTAAGAGTAGGGTAAATCGTTTTTTCGTCCACCCTTAGGGTTCTATACCAATCCCCAGCCTTTCCACTTAAGGTTAGGCTTAAAGAATTGCTCTTATGTAGGTCATTGTGTTCTCTTAGATAATCGCATATTTGTTCAAACAATTCGATATGCTTTCTCACATCCCCGTCTCCACTAAATTTTTGTGTTAGCTTGGCTATTTGTACTGCCTTACTTCTAGGCTCTCTATCAGGTGCGTAACGCATATTCTCAGCAATAGATTGACCAATAGCTTGAGCAAATGCTGCCAAGTCACCTCAGTGAGCAGGCACCGTGGGTGAAGGCGCTCCAAAGACTACATGTGGAGTAGGTATTGGCATTGGGCTTGGCGCATAGGAAGCCCTTGGGTTCCACATTGGGTACGATGGTGTGCCATGTGGTGGTCCATAGTTCATATGGGTGGCCCTAGGCATAGCAGATGTCGGATTTGACATGCTAATGCTAGCCGGTATAGTCCCATGGAAATAAGAACTTGTGTATTGTGGTTGTGGAGCATAGGTAGTTGAAACAATGGGAGGGGTAGGGTGTGATGACCCATAGGTTCATACGATTGGTACACACTTGTAGGTACTGTTGCATGCATCGAGCTACCATGTAGTGGTGCTTTACTAACAAATGAGGTCCATGGCGTGTTTCTCGGCATGCCCATCAATGGGGTAGGCATGGTAGCCGTGGTTTCATCAAGGGAAAGATGAGCTAGACTTGGAAAGGTGAAGCTATCACTTGTGGGCTCAGATTGCACTGAGACCCCTGGAGAAACAACATATGGGGGATCCATCAGACTTACCGAGGGAGTCTCCATTTGCGATAAGGTCGGTTGTTTAGCCTTCCCTGTATACAAGAATCTCATGAGACTTGTTGAAGGCATGTTGATCTCCTTGTTCTGTCTCTCTAACTCAATGACCCTATGGATGACCTCACAAACTCTTTGTTGTTGATCCTCTACACTAGTAGCACCCATTGTGGATTGTAGGACATCTAACCAACCCACATGATAGGTGTGACCTGTGTATAGGTCGGTCAGAGTCTCTGTTTGTAATTCGTACTCCCAGTTCTCATTTAAGAACACTCCATCTAGGATTGAGGTGCTAGGGGTGTCCTTTGAGCTAGATACAATGTTGCTTTCTAGGGGTTGGCCCTTAGCGGTTGCTAAGTCAGGAGCACTCGATTGCTCTCTTAGCAAGGATATTGACATAGGAGCTTTCGCTTTTAACTCTCTTCGTTGCTCCGCCTTGCGTAAGCTCTCGACTTCCTTTTCCCTCGCTGCAAGGATATATCGCTCAACCTCTTGCACTTCGGCAAGGCTTCTTCCATTGGGTAATATGACCTCGGAGGGAAATAACTCTGAAGAGTCAGGAGGTGCAGTGAATGAAGTATTCATGTGCACATTCTCTAACGGTATAGGGTCTACGTTTGTCACGAATGGAGAATTTACTTCCCCACCCCCCTCAGCTACATCATTAGCTCCATGTTTGGAGCGAGTGGCTCTACTAAAGATTTCCTTCAAGCGGCTAAGCACACTCGGTCAGGACCGAGGACCCATGGCATGCATGTCTTGGCTCAAGCTATCGGGATTAGGCATTGGGAAACCCTCCATGACGTCGTAGTCAGAGGAAGAGTCACTAGCCGCTATGTTCGGGTCTTGGTTTGTACTACCTTGGATCCCGTCGAGGGCCCGAAACCTAAAGTAGGTGGATATTGAGAACTCGCGTAAGTCGAAATTCTCTCTAGTTGCTCCGTCTCTAGCACACAACCAGAGAGGAAATGCATGTGCCTTTGGCACCCTACAAAAGTCGGAGAGTAACGTCGAAGGTTAACCGCTTACCTTTTTTAAGCGTTCATTTTCACTCGTGTTTTTTACGTTTTTAATGTTTGATTTTTTTTATTAAAGTGTGTGATAGCTCGAAATAAGTGTATCACCTAGAGGGTCGTTGTGTGTTTTACAACACAATTTTCGGGCATCTCACGTTCCTTTGGTCCTCAAAAATTTGATTTTTAGCTACGTGTGAAGCTAAAATTCGTTTTTGAAAAGGCGACTGAGGCCTAAGCCTGAGCGTGAGCTTGGGCTTGGGTCTGGGAGATATTCCCGAACCCGGTCCTACCTTTAAAATTTTATTTTTTTTTTAGTTTTTTTTAGTTTTTTTTTTTTAAGGATAAGGTCGTCGCGGCCTGCGCGAGAGCACACGCACACTCTATCTACCTACTTCTAACTAATACACCTATTGTTACACACTAACACACTCTATTAACTCTCACAAATCTACTTCCTACTTACTGTACACAGAAAACTAACAACCTTAGTACACATATCTACTTCCTACTTACTGTACACAGAAAACTAACAACCTTAGTACACAGAGAATAAACACAGTACCTTTGAAAACTCCATTAACAAAGAAAACTAACAACCTTAATACACAGAGAATAAACACAGTACCTTTGAAAACTCCATTAACAAAAAAAAATACACAGTACAACACCAAATCCTTCTTCTCAACACACCCACACTCCTTCCTTACCTTTCCTACAATAGAAATTGCACCATGGAGAAGCACAGAGTGCTACTCGAGCTTAATGCACGGCATTCCCCGGCAGCGGCGCCAAAAATGTGCGTGTATGTCACACATGTCAATGCAAGGAACTTGCCGATACACCGTGTGCGAGCCACAAATGGCTCCAAGCACACAACAAGCCTAAACTAGTAAGCTCAAAGAAGTTGATGGTGTGTCACTCACCGCTCTACGCTTGCTTCGTGAAGGATTCCTCGCCGCGAAGAAGAAGGAGCCGCCGCTTCGCCGCGCTCAACCGCTTCGTCGCCGCCGTGCCATCGTCGCAATGCTCGATCACTCTCTCGCTCTCTCTCTCTCTCTCTCTCTCTCTCTCTCTCTCTCTCTCTCACACGCATACACACACACACAAGGAGATGAAGAAGAAGAAGATGGAGATGGAGCAAAAGCACTCTTCTATTGCACAAATGAGAGAATGCGTGAATTTTAGGTTTAGTTGACTTTTATATGAGCTCACCCCATTCACACTTGGGCGCCCATGCTTAGCCAACTAATCCCTTGAATGTTCCAGTTAGAGTGCGCCTCTCATCGGCGATCACTCTTACCCTTTTCCTATTGGACAGACAAGCCCGCTACCTAACTCTACAAGTACATAATACAACCTCCATCGTAGGTGATAGGGTGTCCGTGAGCCGTGAGGGTTAACATAGCACCTCTTCTGGGTCTTCAACTTCGGGAGGGTCTTCAATAATTGGTTCACTTGGTGTCTCTCCTTTGTAGGGCTTAAGTAGGCTCACATGAAAAGCATTGTATATGAGCCAATGGTTAGGAAACTTGAGTTGATAGGCCATCTTAGTGATAGGATTCAAAATTTGGAAAGGACCATAGTATCATTTTTCTAGCTTAGCATAATACTTTTGATGGCCCGTAGGATTTTTGCCCGTCGTTTACCTTAATCGAGCCTTAGGAAACATGAGTAAGACCCAATCATTTTCTTTGACTGTTAAGGCCCTTTTGTGCTTGTTAGCAGTAGCTTTTTGCCTTTGTTAAGAGATGGATATAGCCTCCTTAATATTTTGAAAATATTCTTGTATGTCACTGCTATACTCATCAACAGCAAAGATCTTCCCATGTACTTTGAGTAGCTAGGGACTTTTAGGTCTTCCCTCAATGATCTCAAAAGGTACTTTTCCCGTAGAAGTATGTACAGTATTATTGTAGGCATACTCTACAAGTGGTAAGTAATTTTCCCATTGTAAGCGTTGATCTGCTTAGGTGCCATAAGTCTTGAGTAGATCGAGTATCATAAGATTGGCTATCTCACTTTGGCCATCTGTTTGTGGATGATAGGCCGAAGAAAAATTCAATCTTGTTCCTAGATTTTCAAAGAGACCTTTTCAAAAATTACTAGTCATTATAGGATCTCTATCTGGCACGATGGACGTTGGTAATCCATGGTGTTTGAAAATCTGTGATATGAAGAGAGTTGCCATTTGATATACCTTAATAGTCTTTTTGACAGGAATAAAGTATACTTTCTTGCTAAACCTGTCGGGACTATTGTCCATATTCCCTTATTCCCATGGATAGACTTGGGTAATCCAAAGGTGAAATCCATGGATATACTCTCCCAAGGTGAATTTGAGATAGGCAATGGCTGGAGTAATCCAATTGCTTCTCTCTATCATACTTGGTGTTTTGGCATACTGTGCTTTTTGAAACATACTCTTCTATGTCCACTTTCATGGTAGGCCAATAGAAATACGTCTCTACTCCTCGAAGAGTAGGTTGAATACCTCTATGCCCCACATAGGGAGGAGCATGGGATTCATACATAACTTTCTTATGCAAGGAATGGGTAACACATAGCCTATTGCCGTGGAGAAGATAACCATCATGCAAGGTGAATGGTTCCTCTTTCTTCCCCACAGCAAGGGCTGACATTATGTATATAAAGTCAAAGTCAATAGCATACTCAACTATCATAGAAGATAGATCATTGTGAGTAGCTATAAACACAGCATTAACTTTTGGTTGTCGTGAAAGTGTATCGGCCACTTGATTGTGTTTACTAGCAATGTGAGCAATATGAAAATTAAATTGCAAAAGAAAATTTGCCCACCTCATTTGTTTGCCGGAAAGCTTGGTTTGCATCATGAAATATTTGAGACTTTGGTGATTGGTTCGTAGAATAAATGGAGTCCCTAATAGGTGGTGCTCTCGTGTGTCTAGGGCATGTAGAACAGCTAAAAGCTCTTCCTCATAAATGCCTAAGACTCGTTCATCCGTATCGAGCGTTCGGCTCTCATATGCTATGGCATGCCTTTCTTGAAGCAAAACTGCTCCAAGGCAATCACCACAAGCATCACATTGGACTTCAAATGACTTTGAGAGATCTGGAAGCATAAGGACTGGTTGGGAAGTAAGCTTCTCTTTGAACTTATCAAAAGCATTTTGCTCCTTAGCAGTCCATACATAACGTTCTTCTTAGTTAAGTCGTGTAGTGGTCCTACTACTTGAGAGAATTTTGCTATGAAGCCTCTATAGTATGCGCACATATTAATAATGCTTCTTAGCTCATGTAGATTCCTTGGATTAGGCCATGCTTTTATTATCACTAACTTTGATGGATCCATACAGATACCATTTTGAGAGATAATATGACCTAGGTATTGAATTTCTTAAAGGAAAAATTCGCTTTTCTTTTGGTTGAGAAAAAACTTGTTCTCCCTCAATGCTTGAAAAATCACTTAGAGATGTTGCTTATGTTCCTCCAAAAACTTGGAGTAGATAATGATATCATCAAAGAACACTCCAGTGAATTTGCGGTAAGGTCTAAATTTTTTTTTCCATTAGACGATTGAATGTAGTTGGTACATTAGTCAAACCAAAAGGCATAACTAGATATTCATAAAGACCAAACGTTGTGCGAAACACGGTATTTAGGATATCTTCATCCACTATCCTTATTTGATGATAGCCACTTTTAATGTCAATCCTACTGAAGTAGGTAGATCCTTGTAGCTTATCAAACAGATCTTCTACCCGAGGTACAGGAAATCTGTTTTTGATAGTAATATGGTTTAGTACACACATACGGTACATACCATCTTTCTTTTGCACTAAAAGGAATGGAGAAAAAAAGGAAGAGGAACTACGCCTCACCATCCCTTTGTCTATCAATTCCTGTACTTGCCTCATGATCTCCTCTTGTTGAGCTTGTGAGACTCGATAAGGAGGCTTGTTAGGCGGTGAGCTCCCTGGAAAAATCTCAATGTGATGGTCATCATCCCCTTGTTTTGGAGGTAAGTCCATAGGGATATCATCGATGAACACATCTTGGAATCCTTTTAAAAAATTAGAGAAGTCCAACTCTTATTGATTCCTACCATCTACATTTGATGAAACATTAGGATCTTTAGAGACTCTTTGACAAAAATCATGTACGGAGAAACTGAGCTCTTCATTGACTTATTCAAAAGCAGGAGGATTTACAAGTGGAATAGTCTGACCACGCTCACTAGCATCTATATACATGTTCTTTCCCCTATAGGTTAAGTAAATTCTCCTTTCAGGGAACTTCTTATTGACAGCCATGCGATCAAACAATGGCACCCCTAGGATAGCATACTCATGTTAAAGAGGAGATGAAAAAGTCTTCTTTGTCGACATATCTTTGGACATGGAGCCTCAACTTCCCAACCAAGGGAGTAACGGAGGCTTGATGTCCCTTAAAATCTATGTCAGTCGTTACCATGTCTCCCATATCGAAAGCTTGAATGCCCAAATTGGTGGCCAACTCCGTTGATATGAAGTTGTGAGTAGAGCCAGGGTCAAACAAGATGAAAGCATCATGCTCTTTTACCTTTCCCCAAGCATAGGAAAGTGATGATCCTTTGCAATGAACATCCTCTTTTGGAGCTTCGATGGTGGAAGTCCTAGGAGTCTCATTACGAACATTCTTCTTGGGGCAAGAACGATAGCCATGTCCTTGCGTCCCATACTTGAAACACTTATGGTCCTTGCGAAAAGATTCAAGCTCTTCAAGAGAGATTTTGTTTTTGCCTTTGTAAACTCCCTACTCCTTGGAACGATTGTTGTTGTTGTTGGAAGTGCCTTAGGAAGAATTTTGAGCATTGGGTTTTTTCTTTGCATCATTTTTGTCTTTATTTTATGTTGGAATTAGGGTTGCAGAGAAACACACACAGCTTGGAGAAGATGAAGGAAGCTCAAGGCACACAATAGAGAGTGTGTTACTTAGTGTGCAATGGAAAGATAGATAGCCCTAGAGTGATGGGCGTATATACAATGCACGGGGGAAAAAACCTCCTAAAGAGGGAAAAAATGCCCCGGCGGTCCTAGTGTGTTCACACACATCACTACCACATGTATATGGTAACAAATCCCCCCTGGAGTGATGCGGTGAACGAGAGCTGGCACATGAGTAAAGGGAAGTGCCATGCCCTGAGGACAGGATCAAACCACAAAGAGGAGTAAGCCCAAAGCTTTGTGGAAAGCTTCAAGCTTCTCACGAGACAATGCCTTTGTGAAAAGATCTGCAAGGTTGTCGTGTGTTGGCACATAAGCCAAGCTGATCTCTCCTGCTGAGAGCCTCTCCCTGACATAGTGGTAATGCACCTCAATGTGCTTTGTGCGAGCATGAAAAACTGGGTTCCTCGCAACTGCCAATGCGCTCTAACTGTCAATGTAGATAGTGTTGGCAGTGTCCTGTCCAACACCCAAATCAGCCATAAGGCGTCTGAGCCATACACACTCAATCGTAGCTGTGAAGACTGCCCTGTACTCAGCCTCACAACTCGAAGTGGCCATAGTAGGTTGCTTCTTGCTCAACCATGATATACATGAACTGCCAAGCATGAAACAAAAACCACTTGTGGACACTCGCGTGTCAAAACAACCAGCCCAATCTGAGTCCGAAAAAGCATGTAAGTTTGGCGGCAATGATCTCCCCTTCGGATAAAACAAGCCAAGATGTAAAGTGCCACTAAGGTAGCGGAAAATCCTCTTGAAATCCTGCCAATGCTTAGACCCTGGGCTATGCATAAATCTGCTGACCTGTGAGACTGCAAAGTGAATATCTGGCCTCGTGTTGCATACATAAATGAGGCAGCCAACAGCAGTTTGGTAAAGAGTGACATCAGCACGATCCCCAACATCATGTAGACTCAACTTCAAACCTATTTCCACGGGAGTGGCAATAGGTTTGCAATCCTCAAGTCCAAACTTCGATAGCAATGTCTCTATGTAACTTTTCTGACACAAGGCAATACCACCATCACACTGCTTAAACTGTATACCCAAGTAATGATGCAACAGCCCCAAATCTTTCATCTTGAAAGTAGCATTCAAATCAGCCTTAAATTCAGCAATATGTCTCTCATTTGGTCCAGTGATCAGCAAATCATCGACATAAAGAACCACAATGAGAAGTACATCATCCTCACGCTTTACATACAATGTGCTTTCTGTTGGACTGTTACAAAAGCCTTGTTTGACCAAATGAGTGTCAGCTTTCTCATACCAAGCACGAGGAGATTGCTTCAACCCATACAAAGCCTTGTTACATTTTCACACTTTGTCCTCTTGTCCTTTTATGACAAAACCGCGAAGCTGCGTTACATAAACTTCCTCAAATATGTCACCATTCAAGAAAGCAGTAACAATGTCTGATTGATGTACATCCCAACCAAAATGAGCTGCCAATGCACATAGAAAACGCACAGTAGTCATACAACAAGTGGGAGCAAAAGTCTCTTCATAATCTATGCCTTTTTGCTATGCATAACCCTTTGCAACAAGTCGAGCCTTATGGCGATCGATCTCACCATCCGGCTTGCGTTTCAACTTGTAAACCCACTTCGTACCAATGGCCTTTTTGCCAGGAGGCAAATCACATAAAGGCCATGTGTCATTTTCTATAAGTGCATCATATTCTGATTGCATAGCAGCCATCCAACATCATGTAAGCTAGACACAGCCAAAGCATAACAATCTGATGCATAAGATGCATGACGAGAGCCTGAACGAGTACGACTAGACAAAGGTGCATCCAATTTACTGTCACGCAAAGTGTGCACCAGCCATTTTGGCATACTCTAGCCTGCTCATTTTCAGCCCTTTCCTCATCAAGTACATCATGTACATATGCATCAGTAATAGGCTGATCTAAAACATTTTCAGAAACCCCCATAGGCTGTACATTTGCCTCATTGGAACTTACATTCGTATTTCCACCACTAAAAAGAGGCAACAAAGTGTCATAAATGTCCTGTGAGCTTACATTACTGTCTCTGGTACATGACAGCAAGGGTTGAACAGAATCTTCCACAAACACTACATCCCGTGAAACCAGAATACGTTTTGTTTGCGGATGATACAACCTGTAACCTTTGCTTTCAGCACTATAACCAACAAAAATACATTTGACAGCCTTATCATCCAATTTTCTGCGTTGCACTTGTGGCACCAAAGCATATGCCAAACAGCCAAAAATACGCATGTGCTCAATAGAAGGCTTTCTATCATGCCATGCTTCATATGGAGTAATAGACTACAAAACTTTCGTAGGACACCTGTTAAGTACATAAGTGGCACACATGATGGCGTCAAGCCAAAAAGAATGCGGTAAAGCTTGACTTTTGACCATACATCGTGCCATTTCCGTCAATGACCTGTTTTTCCTCTCAGCAACACCATTTTGATGAGGTGTATAAGGCACTGTACATTGGTGTTTTATCCCACGACTAGCCAAAAATGCAGTAAATTCATGAGACATATACTCCCCCCCTCGATCGGAACGGAGGGTGCCCATAGTACATTTCGAGACATTTTCAGCCATAGCCAGAAATTGTTTGAAGCACATAAAAACTTTGGACTTCGCTTTAAGCAGAAATACCCATGCATGCCTGGAGTAATCATCAATGAAAGTCACGAAGTGCAGGTAATTGCCCAAGGACGGAGTTTGCATGGGCCCACAAACATCACTATGCACAAGCTGCAACCTGCATGTGGCCCGAACTGAACCATCCTTTGGAAACTTAGAACGCTGCATCTTACCCAAAATACAGCCTTCACAGACATGTTTGACAGGTGCTTCAAGAGGCGGCAAAGAAGCAACCATATCAGATTTCTGCAAACGCACCAAACTGGCAAAATTCAGATGACCAAAACGTGCATGCCAAAGTTTTGCATCTGAAATAGCCCTTGAATCTGCAACAACATTTGCAAAATTTTGTCCACACTTGTCATACAAAGTGAGCTTATACAACCCACGACACAAAAGGCCAGATGCAACAATTTCATCACCAAAACTGAGATCATGAACTGTACATCTGTCATCCACAAATTTGACTACAAGTCCAAGTCTAGCAAGTGTGGATACAGACAAGAGATTATTCTTGATCCCAAGTACATAAAGTGCATCATTAAGTGTGAAGGAACTGCCATTAGCAGCAGTGAGCACAATCTTTCCAACTCCTTGAACTGGATAAGAGGCGTTGTTGGCACAAGTGACTGAATTCCCATGAGGGACAGACTGGAGAGAGGTAAACAATTCACGATGTGAGGTAATGTGCTTTGTAGCATCACTGTCAAAATACCACACATGTGAATCTGCGGCAGCTGACAAGCATGCATCATGAACAGCAGGATTGTAGGTGCACTCTGCGCTAAAAGCCCATTCTACATCAACATCAGCATTACAGTCTCCTTTCATAGAAGACTCAACAATGGCTGCATTTGTAGTGGAACCATCATTTGCAGTGGAACCACCCTCTTTCTTCTTAGCCTCTTTGGCCTTCAACTTAGGACACGACTTGATCAAGTGATCATTGGCTTTACAATAATGGCAACGTATCTTCTTTTTTCCCTTATTGTTATAGAATTGACATTTTATTATTTATTGAAGCTGACAGGTGGAAAAGACTAGACCCAGCTTGGCCTATGCAAATGGATCTGTATATTAAGTACATTTTATTATTCAAGTACTCTTTTATGAGCTTTGGCCATTTATGACCGGCCGGCCAGTTTGTACTCAATTTGACCATTTAAGAAATCTATAAATGAAATACGTGCAAGAGGAAAATGGTCACTCTTGCACGGGGGGAGATTGTACCCAGTGCTTGTGTCTTGTTCTCTCCTCTCCTCTCTTCTCTCTCGCCGTGCCGGCGTAGCACTCCGCTCTAGGAGGTGCGCTTGCACGTGTTCTTTCGCTCTCTATCTCTCTCTGTTCGTGTACGACTTGATTATATGCTCACAGGCTTTGTCAGGAATGCGTATTTGCGGTGTTTTGTTGTTTCCATCATGCTATTCGAGGTATTTTGCAGGGACTCTACGCTCCCGTTTGTAGCAGTGGTATCAGAGCTCAAGGAGACGGTCTTGCATGTGTGGAGAACTTCATCTATCAAAGCTAAGTGTTGCACCGTTTTTCTTACTCTTTCTCTTATTTTTCTTTTCCTTCTACTGTTATGTCTTATCTTTAACATTAAACGCTTATGCTTGATCTATGTATGTTTGTTTACCAATTCATAGCTAGATATAGCGAATTAAAGAAACATAATAGAGAGATTAAAACTGTGTATAAAAAGTAAATGATAAAGTATTTATTAAAATCCCTTCGTGTGCAATTGATTGCATTGCGGGTAGCGTGTACATGAATGGTCACCTCGGAATGAATGAAGAGAATGTTTGGTACGGATGAGAAGTTAGTCTCCAAGAAGAAGAAGGAGAAGAACGGTGAAAAATCAAAATTCAAAAAAAAAAAACAAAATGGCAATCCCACGGATCAACATCAATAAACCCTCAAGATCTTTGGTCTGCAAAGGCGTTAGAGCATGAGGCTAAATCGACATTGGAGGGATGTCGAGCAATGGGAAACACTCCTTAGGGGTTTTTTTTAATTGAAAAATTGATCATTAGTGGTATGGCGACTTCTGTAGCGCCAATTGAAAATGAAGGACTCACTAACCAGGATCGCCTTTGCCATGAGCTCTCTGCTCTAGCCTCTAGGGCATGCTCTGTAGTCCCAAACCCCTACAACACACTCATACAAAATGTCAGTCGTTGAGCTACGAGCTCCACTCATGGCCGTCAACTCACTTGCATGCAAATACAGTTGCAACTACTTCAACCACTTTACAAGATGCGGTGGAAAACCACCAGCTCACTAGTTTCGTTTCGTTTTGGCCGCCATGCTGCGTTCACGGCTGTGGTAACACACGACCACACAGTGTTGGCATTGCTTTTCTATCTCACACCGCGCACACACACATACACCTACTACAGCCATGCATGCATTGCCTACAATCATGCAACGCAACTCCCACTCTCTAAGTTTAGTTCAAAGCCGCCATTTCTCTCTCTTATGCAACTGCATGCAGCAGTTGAGCCAACCACTCGCCGTTTTCTTTTTTTTTTCTTCTCTCTCGTTCTCCTGCAGCCATTTTGGCTCACTCCCAGTGACTGTAACCCAGCCACCATCCACTCCAACCAACCCCCTCCCTCTCTGCCATTGATCGTAACTTGTCCAATTTTTCTCTCTCTCTCTCTCTCTCTCTCTCTCTCTCTCTCTCTCTCTCTCTCACATGCAGCCACTCGGTCCTCAATCTCTCTCCCTTATCATTTGCTTCTGGAAAAATGCAACGTCCACCAATAAAGGGCTTCTTTCTCTCTCTCCCAGTGGTGTCGCCCATAAGTGGTGTCGCCCACCATAAGTACCCGTGATACCATCTACAGCCGCCACTGCATGCAGGACCACCTACCACCCCAAGCACACCCTTTTTGGCAGACCTTAGCATCGCCTTCGAGAGGTGACTTCCCCCTCTCCTTCCTCCCTTCAGACTTCCTGCATCCATCATTATTGAGTCTTATATATTTAGAACACAATGACTCACACACGATCAACAAGAGAAGCAAGCCCCTGCAAGTTTGTTCAAACTTTTCACATCCACGCCTGATGACATTGGGGATCTTGGGAGTGTTTTATCCCGGTCTCACCTTTAGCTTTAGCGAGCCACTTAAGAGCTTTATCTCTACACAATATCCCTTGGAGAAAACTACAGAAGCAGTAGGCAAATAGTTATTCTACTTGGTCTATCTCGGGCTTGTCCTTCTCGGCTCTTCACGCGCAATGGTGGCCTATTGGATGCACATAGGCCAAAGACAAACAAGTATGATATGAGTCACGTATCTGGAGGTCATTCTCAGCTAAGTGGGGGGTTTTCCTTGATAGGCATGGTAACATTGGTATACCAATTTATAGCATCGCCAAGGATAGAATGTTGTTGTAAGACGCTATAAGTGCACGAAAAACGGAGAAAGCTAGCTTTTGGTTTCTCAACTTGACGGTGAATGGTTGTAATTTCAAATCTCTTGTCTCTTGTCCCTAAACACCTTGAGCTCAACACCGGATATTCTTACCCTCCAGTGGATTTCAATTCAAGTCTCAAAATTTTTCATAAGATGTCATTTGGTTTTGATGCAGAAGGGAGAGTTATTTGTCTCGAGTTTATGGGCTCACCCCTTCTTTGTGGAACTAAACCTTGTATATAGAGTGTAGCTTGGTCACCCTCTTTTTTTTTTTTCTTGAATATGATAGATCGGTTATACCATTTCCCTCTTAAATAACAATTCTTGAGCTAAACTCTCCTCGTCAACTAGATCTTTAAGATAGTTTCCTATGATGTTACGCTTCATAGCTAGCAACGATCAATGTGGGGCACTAGTGGGGCTTGGCGCGGCTCAAGCTATTAGGCACAATTGAACTTCTCTACGAGCTTATCCTCTTAAGCATCAAGCATTGTCAAAAATTGGTTAAATCACCTTCTTCTACCTTTACTTTACACACATTGGTCGATCTCCCTACTCCTTTGCACTCTTCAGATCACATTTCCTTTCACCATTGAGGAAGGTGTAGGCGCCAAGGGCCCTACCTTTTTACACGTATGTAGCATTGCTTTATTTTTATTTTTTTGTCTCAAACTAGTATGCTTGTAGTTTTGCTATCATGCCCACGCCATATACGTAACCACATCACACTTTGAACACACACATACCCGTAAATGTTTCACTTCAGAAAGTTGCACTACAGCGATCTAAATTGTCTTTGTAAATCAAATCTCACTCAGGATTATCATGTTGTAGCACCCAATGTGCATAGCCCACACAAGTAGAAGCCCGACACATTTCATATGACACCCACCTAAAACCAATAAACATAATTGTTCTTATGTAGTAGTAACACACAACACGTATCCAAACACCCCCTGATAACCACCTTCTAATACAAGTTCACAAGTTTTAATACACTGCAAGCACATCTAACTCAAACAATGTCAAAACCGAAAGAACTTCACGGTATAGATTTCGTAATGATTCTTATCGCATTTCTCTAGTTCTCACTTTGGTTACTACTTAAATTTTCATTACTCACAAGACTTTCTTATGACCTACTTACTTAATAGCTTATCTCCATTGACTGCCAGTCGAATAACCTCTATATTTCCTAGTTTGTCGATCATCCTACGTATGTATATTTCACTCATAAAAAGGATAATTTGTCATGAAGCTTACTAATCTCACCGTAAATTCCCTTCTTTTACTTTTACAGTGTTACTTATTATATTCATGTGATGTTCCACTGACACTATCCTCCAAAATTATCAGCTGGCATTCTTTGTGTACCGCTCCACTATCTAACCTAATCCCTTACTAAGCACTTCATTTGTTAACTATGCTAACTCTCTTGTCTCCAACTACGACAACCTCTGGATGTGTCTACTACTCCCATTCAAACACCATAGTTACACCCGCTCCAGCTTGTACGAGCATTCTATTTTTGTGCGACCCCCTAATCCAAATTTTCATTCTTTCAATTGTAGTCTTCTATGCATTCACACACATGTACACACATTTTCAGATGCAGAATATCCTTCGGGTATGTCCCTCTAGTATATCACACATTTTTTTAATTTTATTTTAATCTGCATTGTTTTGTCAACTAAATACTCCAACTCAGCTATGATCAGGACTTACTACTTGCATTGTGTATGAAATTTTTATTGACATGCTTATTCATTAAGCTATACAGCTACTCATGTGAGCTAAGGTGCTCTGGGATAGTGAAAAATAGTTTGTAAGTATCCTCATAGTCAAACATGCTTCAAATTAGTCTCACACATGTGATAAATGTTATATTTTTATGCATAGCCTAGTACATTGGTCACAGACACACAGATTCACCGATTTAGGCAATGTGTAAATACTCATCTTGGTGCAGATCCGCCGATTTAGGCAGCACATTGACAAACTTCAGATTTATTATTTTTAAACAATATCCAATGCAGTTCCGCCAATTTAGGCAGCATTAGTGCAAATTCGCCGATCTATGCAGCACGCTTTATTGGTGTAGACTCGCCGGATGAGGCAACACCAATCACAAAATCATGCTGCAGTGGCTGGCCACCACTGTAACTGGTATGATTTTGTTACCCGGGTACATAATGAAAGTAATTTGGATTTGGACTTATGCTGTGGAATTGGAATTGGATTGGGATTTGGTATCTGGTGATTATTATTGGCAGTATTCATGTGATGAGACTTGACATTATGAGATTGATGATGAGTGTGACCAATGATATCCTGATTCATCAGGGTATGACATATACTGCTTATTCTAGTGGTATGGGACACTAGAATAGGTAGTATGTGGATGACGGCAGGCATAAGCAATGTTGTCTAATTTTATGGATTTTTTCTTTTACTATCTGATACAGATTTCTAATCATTGTTTTTGACAAGTATTGTTTGCAGATTTTTACCTTCGCAACTGAGGACAGTTGCTTTCCAACGGAGAGGTATGTTATAGAATTGACATTTTATTATTTATTGCAGCTGACAGGTGGAAAAGACTAGACCCAGCTTGGCCTATGCGAATGGATCTGTATATTAAGTACATTTTATTATTCAAGTACTCTTTTATGAGCTTTGGCCATTTATGACCGGCCGGCCAGTTTGTACTCAATTTGACCATTTAAGAAATCTATAAATGAAATACGTGCAAGAGGAAAATGGTCACTCTTGCACGGCGGGAGATTGTACCCAATGCTTGTGTCTTGTTCTCTCCTCTCCTCTCTTCTCTCTCACCGTGCAGGCGTAGCACTCAGCTCTAGGAGGTGCGCCTGCACGTGTTCTTTCGCTCTCTCCCACTCTCTATCTCTCTCTGTTCGTGTACGACTTGATTATATGCTCACAGGCTTTGTCAGGAATGCGTATTTGCAGTGTTTTGTTGTTTCCATCATGCTATTCGAGGTATTTTGCAGGGACACTACGCTCCCGTTTGTAGCACTTATCACCAGAATTGCCAGACGAAGTACTGCCAGCAGAAGCATTAGGAAAAGAATTTTTGCCACTCGCAGCAGAACCATAAGAAGTGGCTGCATTACTGTTACCACCCTTTCTTTGAGAAGCAATAAAATCCTATTCAACTGCACGCTGCCTAGTCCTGTTACCACCCTTTCATATAACCCCACATAGGGTAGTTGTCCCCATCCAACCTGTCCTCAGCAACAAACTGTTAGGAAATAAGACGTAGCTAAATAGATAATTGAGTAGATTACTTAATGGAGAGAGACAGATTTATATACACGAGATTATAGAGTAGAGAGAGAGAGAGAGAGAGAGAGAGTACACACGATATACGTGGTTCACCCAATGTGGGCTACGTCCACGGGAAAGCAGCCACTCAATGGCTTTAGTATTTCAAAACAAGAAGTAGTTTACAAAGGGATTATACCCTTAATGGAGCTCCCGCCTTGCTTCATTCTCACCACCTCACACTCACCTTGTTGCATCAACTTCACACTATAAAATGTGTGTAGAAATGGCCTCCTTTTATAGGCCAAAAGGGCTGCCCTCTCTTATGAGAGACAGCCATGTGTAGCCGCCCTTGTGCGAATAAGTCCAAATCGGACCCTCCAATCCGCCCATGTGTGGCCGCCCTTGAGAAGACAAGTCCGCTTTTGAATTCGGCCACCGGCCACCGGCCATTGACTACCGGCCACCGGCCATTGAGTACTGGCCACCGGCCACCGGCCAACTGACCGGTTGTTTTCCGACCACTTTCCGGCCGCCGTCCGGCCATAATATTCCAGCGAAAAAAAAGTCTCGGGGGCCTCCGCCCCCGAGGCCTTTAAAGTTGCCCCTGATTCTTGTCCGTGAAAATTTTGGTTTCCGGTGAGTGATTTTCCTTCACGCACGATGGCTTCTCCTCATAATGGGGGCCTTACAAATGTGCGCTTTTACCACAAAAAATTACAAGGGTAAATCAGGCTCCATACTTAACAATCTCCCACTTGGAGACTGATCTCCAAACCAAACCTGTAACTGCTTTCCATTCTGGCTTCTTATCCTTGAATGCCAATTGAAGATGAGCAAAAGCTCAACTTCTCCTTATTGACCACCTTTGTAAACATGTCTGCAGGATTTTCACTTGTATGCACCTTTCCTAGCTTTAGTTGTCCCTCTTCCAAAAGAGTGTGTATGAAGTGATATCTCACCTCAATGTGCTTTTTCCTTGAATGAAAGGCTGAGTTCTTAGCAAGATGGATAGCGCTTTGGCTATCACTGTACAAGACACAATTGTCTTGTTTGAATCCAAGCTCTTCTAAGAATCTGTGAAGCCACAGAATTTTTTTGCTTGCCTCCGTCATTACTACATACTCTGCTTCCGTGGTAGAAAGTGAAACCACTTTCTGCAGCTTTGAAGCCCAGCTTACTGCTGTGCCTCCAACCGTGAACACATAGCCAGTAGTGCTCCTTCGAGTATCTTTGTCACCTGCCATATCTGCATCAGCATACCCTTCTAGAAAAATATCGGCTCCTCCAAAATACAAAGCATTTGTTGTTGTCCCTTTTATATACCTAAGTATCCACTTCACAGCTTGCCAATGCTCTTTACGTGGGTTGTCCATGAACCTACTCACAACTCCCACTGCATGTGCAATGTCTGGCCTTGTCCAGACCATAGCATACATTAGAGAACCTACCGCTGCAGCATATGGAACTTTAGACATATAGGCTATCTCCTCTTGTGTCTTTGGACACATATCCTTCCTTAGTTTAAAATGACCAGCCAAAGGTGTAGAAACTGGTTTTGCATTTTGCATTGCAAACCTTTCTAGTACCTTCTTGATGTAATCTTCTTGAGATAGCTTTATTGTCTTCTTCGTCCTGTCCCTTGATATTTTCATACCAAGTATCCTCTTTGCAGCACCTAAATCTTTCATTGAAAAATATTTGGACAGCTCCTCTTTTAGGTCTTTGATGTCCTGCATGTTAGCACTTGCAATCAACATGTCATCAACATACAACATTAGGATGATGAATTTCCCATCTCCCAAATTCTCCGTGTAGACGCAGTGATCCGAGTTGCATCTTGTGAATCCATGATCCAACATCCATCGATCAAACTTCAAGTACCATTGTCTTGATGCTTGCTTTAAACCATACAAGCTCTTCTTTAATCTGCAAACCATTTTCTCCTTACCTTTTACTTCATACCCCTTTGGTTGAAGCATGTAGATTTCCTCCTCTAAGTCACCGTGAGGGAATGCCGTATTTACATCCATTTGCTTGAGATTTAGATCATGAGCAGCCACAAGGCTAAAGACAAGCCTAATTGAGTTCATTTTTACAACAGGAGAAAATATTTCATTGAAGTCAATACCTTTCTTTTGAGAAAAACCTTTTACCACAAGCCTAGACTTGTACCTTTTCTTCCCACCTTCTTCTTCCTTTAGCTTGTACACCCATTTGTTTTGAAGTGCCCGCTTACCTTTAGGCAACTCAACCAACTCCCATGTTTGGTTGCGATGTAGTGAGTCCATCTCCACTTGCATGCTCTTTGTCCATTCTTCTTTGGATTCATGTTGCATAGCTTCTTCATATGATTCCGGCTCTCCAGAATCTGAGATCAAGAGATGGTTGAAGGAAGGAACAAACCTTTCTAGAGGTCTACTTGCTCTTGTAGATCTTCGGGGAATAGGTTGAGGCTCCTCATTTGGTTGACGTTGTTGCACATTGTCACCGTTTGCAGTCCTTGAGTCTTCACCGTCCTCAAGCTCCATGTACTCATCACCTGTTTCTTTTGTTTGTTTTCTTTCCAAGTAATCTTTGTACATATTTTGTTCGTTAAAAATTACATCCCTACTCCTTAAGATTTTACCATCTTCAGGATTCCATAGGCGATACCCAAAGTCTCCTTCTCCATAGCCAATGAAGAAACACTTTTTTGGACTTTGCATCTAGCTTTGATCTTAGGCTTCTATCTATGTGCATGAAAGCCTCACACCCAAACACTTTGAGAAATGCATAATTCACCGGTTTACCTGTCCATGCCTCTTCTGGAACTCCCCCATCCAATGTCGTTGAGGGTGACCGATTGATTAAGTACACAGACGTACTTACATCTTCCGCCCAAAGCTCAAGCGGTAGACCTGCATGTAGCCGCATGCTTCGTGCTCGTTCCATGATTGTCCTGTTCATCCTTTCTGAAATCCCATTTTGTTGAGGTGTCCTTGGGGTTGTCCTTTGCCTCCGAATGCCATTGCTAGCACAAAAGCTTTCAAAAGATTGGCTGCAATATTCGCCTCCATTGTCGGATCTGAGGCATTTAACCTTGGTACCTGTTTCATTCTCCACAAAGGCTTTCCACCTTTGAAATATGGAAAATACATCGGATTTATTCTTCATGACATAGACCCATGTTTTTCTAGTCGCATCGTCTATGAATGTTACATAGTACAATGAGCCACCAAGTGATGGTGTACTTGCAGGACCCCAAACATCAGAATGAACCAACTCAAGTTTTTTATTTTTTCTTTCATTTCCTGATTTTTGAAATTTTACCCTCTTTTGTTTACCATAAACACAATCTTCACAGAACTCTAAGTCCACTTCTTTCAAACCTGGTAGAAGCTTCTTTGTTTGAAGGATTTGCATTCCTTTGGCACTCATATGCCCAAGTCGGTAGTGCCACACCGCACTGTCAACTTCTGTAGTTGCTGCACAAGCTGAAGGTTGCGTGCTAACAGTACACAAGTAAAGTGTACCGACTTTTTCTCCCTTGTCAACCACCAAAGATCCCTTTGAGATCTTCCACCGTTTGTTTCCGAATGCAATGTTGTGACCTTCATCGTCCAATTGTCCTGTAGAGATCAAATTTTTGCGAAGAGAAGGAACATGCCTAACATCTTTAAGCTTCCATTCATTTCCGTTAGCAGTTTTGACAGAAACTGTACCTTTGCCGAAAATCTCACAAGCTTCATCATCTCCCAAGTATACATACCAAAAATTACCTTTGGTGTAGTCTTGGAAATGTTGCTTGTGTGGTGTCGCATGGAATGAAGCCCCGGAATCTACTATCCAGGAATTAGACACATTGTCTAATGAGAGAATTAGAGCATCTTGCTCTACTTTACCTGCCACATTGGCCTCCGATGTTGGCTTGTTGTCTTGAGACTCTGTCTCCTTCTTCTTCTTGGACCAGCAATCCTTCTTGACGTGGCCCTTCTTACCGCAGTTCCAACATTCAAGAACTGACTTTGTGCGTGACTTGCTCTGCCTTGAGCGATCACGACCCTTTTGGTTTTTGAACCTCTCCTTAAGCCTTCCTCTTGTTTCCACTGATAGTGCAGCACTTGATGATTCTCTTGTGCTTCTCCTTCGCATTTCCTCGCTTAGGAGAACACCCACAACATCATCAAACTTAAGAGTATTTGTGCTAGAGATAGAATTACTTACAGCCATCAAAAGGCTGTCCCAACTATCCGGTAGAGATGATAGTATAAGGAGGCTGTCTCTCCTTTAAGGAAGCTCAAGGCACACAATAGAGAGTGTGTTACTTAGTGTGCAATGGAAAGATAGATAGCCCTAGAGTGATGGGCGTATATACAATGCACGGGGGAAAAAACCTCCTAAAGAGGGAAAAAATGCCCCGGCGATCCTAGTGTGTTCACACACATCACTACCACATGTATATGGTAACATTTTCCATGGGCTTGACATTCTGTCTAGCCCCTTGATGGAAATTGATGCAAGAAGCAACCATAGTGTGATGGATTACACAGAATTGTTGCTTTTGCTCAGTAAAGTCTATCTTTTGAAAGACAATAGCCTTGAGATGTAAATCCCAAACTTGTCTACATACTTGTGGATAGACTCATGAGAGAGAAGAATCTTCAAGCTGCACTATTTGGTAAGCACTTTGTCATTTTCATCGCTTACAAGGAATAGTTTCATGTCTTTGGTGCTTCACCGTTGCCACAAAGGCAAGCCCACCATTGACAAGCTGATTTTTAGAAGTGCATAGCTACATAGCGTAGCTTGGAGGACTCTGTGAAGCCCTTGTCTCCATAGGCCACATCAAATTGTTGAATGAAGGCCAACACTTTGTCAGTAGCACCAAAGGTGCCATCATAGGTGAGAAAAGCGATACTCTTTCCTCCCTCCTTGAACTTCTTTAGCTTTTATGACCTTCGTCATGCAAGGTATGATTTGCGGTGTCCTCCCCTCTTGTATTCTCTAGGAGAATAGCCATAGCTTCGTCGGAAGAGGAGGAAGGTGAAGAAGAAGGAGAAGATGGTGACCACCTTCTATCCCTTTCCTTCCTTTGTTTCCTGTAACATTTAATGGTCTAAAAACTTATGTGTAGCGGAAATTAGCATGAACATAGTGGGCATTTCATTAGAATAGATTCCTAATGAGAATTACAAGAGTGCTTGGGTGGAGAGAGCAACAAAAAGCATAACACCTAGTTAGATAGCATCAACAATACTTTCAAAAGAGAGAGAAATTCAGCTATTGACAACAGTTGAGGACCGGATTTGCATGGAGCCGGTCCCCCCTCCAAAAGGCTTTGTATTATGGTTTCTCCCATCAAGAGAGACATTGTACAATACAATTCTTTGTGTTCCTTCAAGACTAGCTAGTGCAATGAAGATGAAAGCTTCATGCACTAAGCAAAACACTTAGTAAACACAAATTTAATTATCCCCGTTCTCAGACCCAAGACCTCACACACCTTCGAAGATGGTGAGAGCTAGCAAGGTATGAGAGTAGATTGAGAGGAAAAAGGAGTATCTTACGAGAAAGATGTACATATCCTCACATAATCACTCATATTAGCATAGCTTTAGCTTAGTAATTAGCTTGGTAGAGGAGATGAGCATGCATTGAAGCTTGGCTCTTGGTTGGATTTGCATCCACAAGCCAAGAGTGTGTCGATGTAGGCTTTTATCTCCCAAGCTTGGAGTAGGTGATGAGATCTCCATTAAAGCTTGGGAAGAGATAGTCTTCTCTTTCTTCACACATGAGATTGTGTGAGTGTGTGTGTGATAATGCCTTGCAAAAAATCAGCCCCCTCTCTCTCTTGGGCGAGCCCTCTTGCTATTTGCTCTTGCAGGCTCCCCATTGGACCTCCCCAAGTCAAGCCAATGGCTATTAAGCAGCATAAGTGATAGCCTTCTGACATGTGTCCCCCTTTCCCCTTTTGTGAGAGCTTTAGGTAATTTAATAATTAAACTAAACTCTCATTAGACCCCTTTGCCTCCTGGCCAATAGGAATCAGGCAAGCCATTGGGCTCCTGAATGCTCATTGGACCCCTTGGGAGACTGTCCAATAGTCTTCTAGGAGACTCAATTCTCATTGGTTCTTTTATTAAGTGTTTTTAAATTAATTAAACTAGATTTACTCTAGCCTAATTCTCATTGTTCCACCTCCAAGACCATCCAATAGGAATTGGGCACACCTTGTGGGCATCTGGGCTAGGGAGCTGACATGTGTCCCTAATTCCCTTTGTGTAAAGGGAGTCTGTGTGTGTGTGTGTGTGTGTGTGTGTGTGTGTGTGTGTGTGTGTGTGTGTGTGTGTGTGTGTGTGTGTGTGTGTGTGTGTGTGTGTGTGTGTGTGTGTGTGTGTGTGTGACTTTCTCTCTCATCCCCTAGAAGAAGGGCTCGCAACCTCCCATGTAGGGATATGCATTGACTTTGGAGAGCACACAAAGCATCCAATTCCCCCTAAGCTTTAACCCTTTGGACACAACCTTTGAATTTTGGAACCTTAGCATTTTGGAAGTCTTAATGGGCTGAACCTTAGGGTCTTTTTAGCCCATTGTTGCACATGGCTCTTTTGCAGATGGCCCCCCCTTTGGATCCCTATTTTCCCTCCTTTGGATCCCTACTGTGGCCGGTCTGCTAGCTTAACCAATATTCTAGCGTTTTCTCCCCTGGCACTTCCCCACATTAAATGATCAATTTAATATGAGAAATCATTTAGGAGAATTAGATATTGATTATTATGACATCACCTCTCTCTTGAAATCATAGTCGTCCTCGACTATGGTGTAGAGAAGATAAAGCATATTCATGAGTCCTTTTCTTAGCGGGTAGAGGATCCCTATGTTACCTTACCACATCATTCCACAGTGGATGACTAGTCCATTTGGTGCTTGAGAGCCTGAGGCTGCCGCAAGCATGTCTTCACATTAGTCCTATCAGTCTTCCATAGTAGAGTGACAAGCTCTACTTGGTGTTTGGGAGACGTCGTCTCCGCAAACTTGGATCTAAGCATGCATACTACTTCATTTTTGTGCACAATAAAGAAAAAGAGAGTCTTATAAGACAAAAAAAACTTTGTTCATTTTTAACATTTTGTACATTTGCTTACTCTTGGGAAGCATTGTAAGCATTGACAAGGTTTAGGTTATCCTTTAATTGTATGCCTTGCATCCATCTAGCATCTTCAAAAGGATAATTCTGAAACTTAATAAGATATCGTCGGATAGTCTTACCACCTCTTAATACCTTGTCTTCATGTCGGAGAATGGACTCGGGCTGCAGCACCTCCTCTTGGTCCTCGATCTCCGGTGGGTCTTCAATAGTTGGTTCTTGAGGTGGCTCTCCTTTGTAAGGCTTTAATAGGCTCACATGGAAAGCATTGTGTATGAGCCATGATTGGGCTACTTGAGTTGATAGGCCATCTCATTGATTGGCCTAAGAATTTGGAAGGGACCATAGTACCATTTTGCTAGTTTAGCATAGTACTTTTGGTGGCCCGTAGGATTCTTTCCCGTCGTGTGCCTTAATCGAGCCTTGGGAAACTTTAACAAGACCCAATCGTTTTCTTTAAAGGCTTGGGCTCTTTTGTGCTTGTCAGCAGCAGCCTTTTGCCTTTGCTGTGAGATAGAGATAGCATCCTTAATCTTTTGAAAAGATTCTTGTAGGTCTCGGCTATACTCATCTGCAGCGAAGATCTTCCCATGTACCTTAAGTAGCAAGGGACTTTTTGATCTTCCCTCAATTACCTCGAAAGGTGCTTTTCCCGTGGAAGTATGTACAGTGTTATTGTAAGCATACTCCACTAAGGGTAAGTACTTCTCCCATTGGGATCTTTGATCTACTTCCGTTACATAGGATTTTAGTAGATCGAGAATTGTTAGGTTAGCTATTTCACTTTGGCCATCCGTTTGTGGATGATAGGCCAAAGAGAAGTTTAGCCTTGTCCCTAAATTCTCAAAGAGACCCTTCCAAAAATTACTGGTCATTCTAGGATCTCTATCCAACACTATAGACATTGGCAAGCCATGGTACTTGAAAATTTGTGAAATGAAGAGGGTTGCCATTTGATGGGCTTTGATAGTCTTTTTGACAGGTATAAAATGAGCTTGTTTACTGAACCTGTCTACTCTCGTCCATATTCCCGTATTCCCATGTATAGACTTAGGCAATCCAGAGATAAAATCCATGGATATGCTCTCCCATGGTGAATTAGGGATTGGTAGGGTTGAAGCAATCCAAGTTGCTTCCCTCTATCAAATTTTGTCTTTTGGCAAACCACACATTTAGAAACATACTCTTGTATGTTCACTTTCATGGTAGGCCAATAGAAATATGTTTCAATTCCCTTTAAGGTAGACTGAATCCCTCTATGCCCCGCATACGGTGGAGCATGAGATTCATACATTACTTTCTCACGTAGTGAGTTAGTAACGCATAGTCTATTGCCATAGAGAAGATAACCATCTTGTAAAGTACATGGTTCTTCTTTCTTCCCTAATGCAAGGGCTGAAATCACATCTCTAAAATCGGGATCAATAGCATACTCATCTATCATTGAAGATAGATCATTGTGAGTTGCTATGGAAACCGCATTCACTCTCGGCCGTCTTGAGAGTGCATCAGCTACTTGATTATGCTTGCCAGCAATGTGAGCAATATAAAAATGAAATTGCGAAAGGAAATTTGCCCACCTCATTTGTTTGTCGGAGAGCTTGGTCTGCGTCATGAAGTACTTAAGACTTTGGTGATCCGTTCGCAGAATAAAAGGAGTCCCCAATAAATAGTGCTTCCATGAGTCTAAGGCATGTAGAACTGCAAGGAGTTCCTTTTCATATATGCCTATGCCTAGAGCTTGCTCAACAGGGTCGAGCCTTCGACTTTCATAGCCTATGGCGTGCCCTTCTTGGAGTAAAACAGCTCCAAGGCAATCACCACAAGCATCACATTGGACCTCAAATGGTTTTGAGAGTTCCGGTAGTGTAAGCACAGGTTGAGAGATAAGCTTTTAGAAAGCATTGTTCTCCTTAGCAGACCATGTGTTAACGCTTTTCTTTGTTAGGTCATGTAATGGTCCCGCAATTTGTGAGAAGTTTTCTATGAAGCGTCTATAGTATGCACACATACCTATAAAGCTTCTTAGTTCATGAAGATTCCTTGGTTTAGGCCATCCTTTTATTACCTCTAACTTTGATGGATCCATTTGGATGCCATCTTGAGAGATAATGTGACCTAAATACTGAATTTCTTGCAAGAAAAATTCACTTTTCTTTCAATTAACATAAAGTTTATTCTCTCTCAAAACTTGAAATATTACCTGGAGGTGTTGCTTGTGTTCGTCTAATGAATTAGAGTACATGATAATATCATCAAAGAACACTCCAATGAAGGTTCGATGAGGCCGGAACAGCTTCTCCATCAAGCGGTTGAATGTGGCTGGTGCATTGGTCAAGCCAAAAGGCATGACAATGTATTTGTAAAGACCAAATGTGGTGCGAAATGCGGTCTTTACAATATCTTGATCAACTATCCTTATCTAATGATATCCACTTTTTAGGTCAATCCTACTGAAGTAGGTCGATCCTTGTAGCTTATCAAATAGGTCTTCTACCCGTGGAACGGAAAACCTATTCTTGATAGTGATCCTATTTAGTGCTCTATAGTCGACACACATACGATATGTGCCGTCTTTCTTTTGCACTAATAGCACCGGTGAGCAAAATGGAGATGAGCTAGGCCTAACCATGCCCTTCTCAACTAAATCATGCACTTGCCGCATAATCTCCTCTTGTTGAGCTTGAGAAACTCTATAAGGAGGTTTGTTAGGCGGTGAACTTCCTGGAAGAAGTTCAATTGCATGGTCATCATTACCTCGTTTAGGAGGTAGCTCACAAAGGATGTCGTCAATAAAAACATCTTGAAACCCCTTGAGAAAATTGGGTAACTCTAATTCCTTTTGGTTGCTTTTATTTTCTTTTGCTAAAGCATTAGGTTCATTTTGAGAATCTTTAACAAAAATCATGTACACGGAAATAGAGCTCTTTATTGACTTGTTGAAAGCTGGTGTATGTACAATGGGGATAGTGTTACCCATTTCCTTAGCATCTATATACATGTCTTTTTCCCTGAACTTAAAGGAGATTCTCCTTTCAGGAAATTTAACATCGGCAGCCAGGCGGTCAAACCATGGTGCCCCTAGGATTACATCCTCATGCTTGAGAGGAGAGATAAAGAAGTCCTCTTTGTCCACATAGCCTTGGACATGAAGCCTCAATTTCCCGATTAAGGGAGTGACTGAAGCTTCTTGTCCCTTGAAGGCACTGTCTGCGGGTAGGACATCTCCCATCTCATAGGATTGTATGCCTAGCTTGGTGGCCAACTCTATAGATATAAAATTGTGAGTAGAACCAGGGTCAAAGAGAATAAAAGCATCATGTTCTCTTACCTTTCCCCAAGCATGGCATAGAGGAGATCCTTTGTGATGAGTTTGGTGAGTCTCCTCCTCTTGGATTTCAACCAAGGAAGCTCTAGGAGGATCTTGACGATTGCTCTTTTGGGGACAAGTGCGGTACGCATGCCCTTGTTCGCCACACTTGAAACACCAGTTATCCTTGCGATAACGCTCAAGCTCTTCAGGAGAGAGTTTGTTCTTACCTTTGTAAACTCCCTTCTCTTTAGCTTTGTTGGAGTTGCCCTTAGGAGACTTTTGGACATTGTCCTTCCCCTTAGGCTCATTGGAACCCTTGTTTTCCAAGGCTTATTATTTCTTTTAGCCCCCGTTTGGAAATTGATTCATGAGGCCACCATAGTATGGTGTATTACCGCCGATATGGTACATGGCCTTTGGGAGTTGACATACTCCTCCATTTCTTCGGTTAAGCCCGCACAAAATTGTTGCTTTTTCTCTCCAAAATCCAACTTTTTAAAGACAGTGGCTTTGAGTTGTAGGTCCCAAAACTTGTCTACATATTTGTGGATGGATTCATTGGGAGAGAGCTTTAAGCTTCGCCATTCGGTGAGTACTTTTTCTTTAGCATCGGTGGCCAAAAACAGCTTCATAATGGAAGCTCTTAAAACTTTCCATGTTCGTGGAGCTTCACTGTTGGCTCGTAGGCTAGACCACCATTGCCTGGCGGACTTTTGAAAGTGCATAGCTACATGGCGTAGCTTAGAGGACTCCGTGAAGCCCTCATCTCCAAACGCCGCATCGAATTGCTGGATAAAGGCCAAGACTTTGTGCGTAGCACCAAAGGTGCCATCATAGGTAAGGAAAGAGATGCTCTTCCCTCCCTCTTTGAACTTCTTTAGCTTGGATGACCTCTTCCATGCGGCATAGGATTTCCTATGGCCTCTTCTTTTTGATGGTTCAAAAGTTGCACCATCACTTTCTTCAGAAGGTGAAGAATTTGAAGAAGGTGGAGAAGAGGGTGGCCTCTTTCTCGCCTTTTTCTTGTCTTGATCTTCGTCGTCTTTACCATCACTTTCATAAGAGGAAGAGGATGAAGAAGATGGAGAAGAGGGTGTCCTCTTTCTCGTGTTTTTCTTCTCTTGCTTTTTATCATCCCTCTTTGAATTATGGCGTGGAGAAGAGTGTGATGGTCTTCTCCGCTTTGGTGGATGGAGAGCGTTTTGCCCGCCATCTTCATGGAGCCATCTCCGTCGAGGTGGCGGGAGACTCACTTCTTTCTCGTTCCTTCGGTGGAGGCTCTTGAGTTCTCCTTTGGGAAGGAGATGCATCATCAAGAAGTAAATTCTTGAGCCCTTCGTACGGATTCTCTTCTTCTTCCCAAATCAGAGAGAGACATCTTTTGGGAGTCTCACAAGGAGCCTTCCTAGGTGTTCTCTCGTCATGGCGATGAGCTTGGAGAATCCCGTGAGCACGGAGCTGGCGTTGCACTTCACTTTCGAGAGATGGATTGCCCATGGCTTGTTGAAGCCTAGAAACAAGATAGTTAACAAGCATTGAAGCATTATTAGTAGCTTGCTCATGAGCAAAATCAAAGTTATCAACATTAATTTCACTCTCTTTACTATTGTCAGCCATTCTAACAACTTTTAGGTGTAAACTTTTTAGGTGTACTTTGGCACTTCAAGCCCTAGTTGCTACTCCTCTTTACCCCTTTAGAAAAAGCACTCAAGCTACTGTACCCGCGGCTCAAATACCATTAATTGCTAGGAATAGAAGAGAGGGTCTTTCGACACCAAAACAGCACCAGCTCCCGTCAAGCTTCTAATAGCTCAATAGTGGTTAAGCCGTAGGCAAGCCCCGTAGGACTCCACTATTAAGACCATAGCTCTCGACGGTGATGCCCCGTTAATTGCACAAAGGCAGGCGCACTGCAAGGCTGAAAAATCCCTATTCTACTTACTCACAGGCAATTAATAATACCAACCATTTATAGCTAGCTTGAGGACCTCCCTTCTTGAGCAAGAAAAGAGAAACCTTGTGCTCTGATACCAATGTAACATTTAATGGTGTAAAAACTTATGTGTAGCAGAAATTAGCATGAACATAGTGGGCATTTCATTAGAATAGATTCCTAATGAGAATTACAAGAGTACTTGGGTGAAGAGAGCAACAAAAAGCATAACACCTAGTTAGATAGCATCAACAATACTTTCAAAAGAGAGAGAAATTCAGCTATTGACAACAGTTGAGGACCGGATTTGCATGGAGCTGGTCCCCCTTCCAAAAGGCTTTGTATTATGGTTTCTCCCATCAAGAGAGACATTGTACAATACAATTCTTTGTGTTCCTTCAAGACTAGCTAGTGCAATGAAGATGAAAGCTTCATACACTAAGCAAAACACTTAGTAAACACAAATTTAATTATCCCCGTTCTCAGACCCAAGACCTCACACACCTTCGAAGATGGTGAGAGCTAGCAAGGTATGAGAGTAGATTGAGAGGAAAAAGGAGTATCTTACGAGAAAGATGTACATCTCCTCACATAATCACTCATATTAGCATAGCTTTAGCTTAGTAATTAGCTTGGTAGAGGAGATGAGCATGCATTGAAGCTTGGCTCTTGGTTGGATTTGCATCCACAAGCCAAGAGTGTGTCGATGTAGGGTTCTATCTCCCAAGCTTGGAGTAGGTGATGAGCTCTCCATTAAAGCTTGGGAAGAGATAGTCTTCTCTTTCTTCACACATGAGATTGTGTGAGTGTGTGTGTGTGATAATGCCTTGCAAAAAATCAGCCCCCTCTCTCTCTTGGGCGAGCCCTCTTGCTATTTGCTCTTGCAGGCTCCCCATTGGACCTCCCCAAGCCAATGGCTATTAAGCAGCATAAGTGATAGCCTTCTGGCATATGTCCCCCTTTCCCCTTTTGTGAGAGCTTTAGGTAATTTATTAATTAAACTAAACTCTCATTGGACCCCTTTGCCTCCTGGCCAATAGGAATCACGCAAGCCATTGGGCTCCTAAATGCTCATTGGACCCCTTGGGAGACTGTCCAATAGTCTTCTAGGAGACTTAATTCTCATTGGTTCTTTTATTAAGTGTTTTTTAATTAATTAAACTAGATTTACTCTAGCCTAATTCTCATTGGTCCACCTCCAAGGTCATCCAATAGGAATTGGGTACACCTTGTGGGCATCTAGGCTAGGGAGCTGACATGTGTCCCTCATTCCCTTTGTGTAAAGGGAGCTTGTGTGTGTGTGTGACTTTCTCTCTCATCCCCTACTCCCAAGGCTCACCCCCTCCTATGTAGGGATTTGTAAAGACTTTTGGGTCACACACAAAGCATCCAATTCCCCCCATGGTTGACCTTTGGACACAACCTTTGAATTTTGGAACCTTAGCATTTTGGAAGTCTTAATGGGCTGAACCTTAGGGTCTTTTTAGCCCATTGTTGCACATGACTCTTTTGCAGATGGCCCCCCCTTTGGATCCCTATTGTGGCCGGTCTGCTAGCTAAACCAATATTCTAGCTTTTTCTCCCCTGGCACTTCCCCACATTAAATGATCAGTTTAATATGAGAAAATCATTTAGGAGAATTAGATATTGATTATTATGACATTTCCTCTCTTCCCTTTCGGAATGACGAGGAGAAGGACTGTGTGTTGATCTTTTCCTCTTGGGAGGAGTGGGCAATCCTCTAGACCACCGTCTTCGTGGAGCCACATCTTCAAAGGAACTTAAAGTTTCATTGCTTTCTTGCTCTTTGGATTCCTCCTCTAGTATGAAAGAGTCTTCTTTTGGGGGTCTGTTCAAGAGGCCTCTTAAGCTCTCTCCTCTTGGAAAGGAAGGAAAATCCCATAAGCGCGAAGTAATTGTGTAACTTCAGCTTGCAAAGCAGGGTTGCCCATAGCTTGCTGCAACCTAATAACAAAATAATTGGCAAACATGGGGACAACATCATTAGCACCTTCATGTGCAAAATCCAAGCTATCAATGTTCACTCTACTCTCTTAATTATTGTCAGCCATGTTAACAAAATTTGAGAACGTAATTAGTGTATGCTTTGTCAATTCAAAACCTTAGTTGCCACTCCTTTTAGCCTTTGAAAATTAGCTCTTAAGTATCTACACCCACGACTCGAAGTGGTTAATTATAGAGATTAGTGAATAACATAGCAAAGTTTCCAAGAGCTAGCTCCTTTCGGACTTATTATGGCTCAATAATGTTAAAACCGTAGGCCAGTCTAAACACTCCATTATTAAGTCCAAAGCTCCCGAGGTGTGCACCATATCTCACATAGTGAGCTCAACAAAACCGATAATAAATCCCAATTCCACTTACCCTAATATAATTAACAACATCAACCATATAAGTAGCCTATAAAGGCTATTTAAAGACCTCTCTTCTTAGGCAAGAAAAGAGAAAACAAATACTCTGATACCAATGTAATGGAATTGACCTATTAACTAGAGTAGTGAAAATTAGTACTTTTTGAGAGATTACTTTGTGAGCATAGCAGGTAAACATAATTAAATAGTAACAAAATTAACCTAGCATTTAGTTAACTTGACATGAACAATACTTTTGCAAGAGAGAATTTAGAGAACATGACAACAATTGAGGAATGGATTTGTGTGGAACCGATCCCCCCTCCAATAGATGTTTGTATTATGATTTATTTCATTAAGAGAGACTTGTTACGATACAATCTTTGTGCTCTTTATGAGCTAAGTGAGGCAATGAAGATGAAATACCTTCGAGGGTGGAGAGAGCTAGCTGGGAATGAGGGTAGGGAAGAGAGAGAAGAAGCAGTTCATAGGAGAAAGAATTAGCTCCACACTTATCATAGCTCTTCTTGCTAACATACATAATAGCATAGTAATGAAGATGGAGAAGATGGCAAGCTTAAGCATTGAAGCATGGCTCTTGGTTGGTTTTGCACTCCATAGCCAAAGAGTGTTGGTGTAGACTCTTAACCTCTATAACCTTGGAGAAGGAGAGGAAGCTCTTGCACTTTGCACAATGCACAATGAGAGTGTGTGTGTGTGGGTGGGAGAGTATACGCCATAAGAAATCCCCTAGCTTGCTTTGGTCGACCCCTCCTTGTAGCTCATGCTTGAAGCTCATTGAACCCCTCCAAGCCTAGCTAATCACAAGCACAAGGCATTACAAGCAACAAGGGTAGCCTTGGAACAGTGCCCCCTTTCCCCTTTGAAAGAGAGGACTTGATAAATACAAAGACAATTAATTAAATCTCCTAAATTATCATTGGACCCTTTGGGTGGCCAACCAATAGGCTTCAAGCACAACATGAGGACGAACTTGACAAGTGTTCCCTTTGCTTTCTTTAAACTAAGCATGCCTTGTGTGAGTTTTATGACAATCTTCAACCGAAACAAAAAACTGCTCAAACCAATCACAACCACCAATCGAGTCTTGATAGGTTTTCAACATATATAATTTTGTTAAAAGACCAATGATACCTTGACTCGCCATTAGTGCACATAAAGAGAGGGGGCGGGCGGGGAGGGAGGGAGGGGGGGTAAATGCCAAATAGAATTCTACATCGGACTGGTAATTATTTGTCTATATACCCCTACTGTAGTAGCTGCTAGCAAGAGGAGGTAACATTGGCAGCCGGAGCCCTCAGAGAAAGAGGGACCGTTGCCCCCATTGAAAGTGTCCGGCTATAGAACTTGTAATCCCACTCCACATCTATCAACCTGCAATGTAAACAACATACTTCACATGTCTACAGTTGAATGGCATGCCTGCAGTTTTAACCGTAACATCCCAGCTGTGTACATAAATTTGTTTCAACATAAGGTCTGCTTGCGAACTTCCAGGCAAGCACTTGAGAGATGACCTCAAATCAGGACATGTTATACAATGTCCATTGACGGGCTATTCAGAAAACACATCCTTAAAACTTCACAGAAGGAAAAACCAAGATATTAAATCTGAAGCTAGCCCTCCTTTGGTAACTTTTTCTATTGGAGCACACCAATTAAAGCTGATCAAATAAGTATAGATAGGTCCAAAATTTTCTTGTCATTTTGACAAAAAAGAAACATGAACATAAATTGCTCGCTTGTTTGGTTCCCAACAGAAACCTTCATATGTTTCTGAGACGATGTCTCTATCACTGAAGATAGACATGAAGATGCTTGTAAAAAACTAATCGGTCCTTTAAAAATGTGCTCCCAGACAAAACAGTAAACTTCTCAACTTGAGACTAAAGTCATTCAACCTTAGCATACCACTGGTCAAATAAAGCCCGATTCATCATCCCTCCTTTAATACTATCATTGTCCTTCCCTCTTTCCTTGCTGCTCTCCCCAGCTCCGGCTGTTTCAGTTCAATTGTCTACAACATTCTACAACAAGAGTTGTCCTTCCTTGCAAACTATAGTCCGCACCACCATGAATCAAGCCGTCCAAAATGATCCCCACATGGCCGCTTCCATCTTGCACCTCTTCCTTCGTGATTGCTTTCTCCAAATTACCCTCGATGATCACCCCTCATCATGCAATGCCTTGTAACCTTCTAGGAATTAGAAATTGGTATCAGGATTTGCAACATTCTATAATCTAGGACAAACCTAAAATGCCCTAACTTGCTTGACAAATTTTCCAATTCTACATGTGAATGCTACAAAAAAAATCTCTAGTTGCACCAAAACATACAAAAGTATTAACTCCTTGATTCATTTCCAAATTTGTTGAAGCTTTACTCATTTTAGATCCATGGTTCCGTAGTAGAAGAGCAGACTGCAAAAGAGCTTTGCTTGTTCAAGTTGCTCATTCTGTACAACGTAAGGAAAAACATTCCTTCAATTAAAGTTAAATGCCTCTTAACCTTCCAAGAATTTGGATGCAAGTAACTCAACTTGGCATCAAGATTTGCAACACCATTCTATAATCTAGGACAAAGCTAAAATGCATAACTTGCTTCAAGAATCTTCCAATTCTACAACATGTGGACACTATAGAACAAATTTCTAGTTGCATCAGAGTATACAAAGATTACTCCCTGTTTCCTTTCCAAATTCCAAATTTGTTGAAAGCTTACTCATTAGACCCACGCTCCGTAGAAGAATGGACTGTTGAAGAGCTTTGCTTTTTCAAGTTGCTCATTTTATACACCATAAGGAAAAGATCTCCTTCCATTGAAGCTGCTTCTATAATAAGTGTGATTCCGAAACTGCTCTTCTTAGTCAAGGAAAAATTCCCCAATATCAATTTCTTTCATCACACACTTCTTGGAAGACCATCATTTTCTTGTAATATTCTGTGGGTCACCGGCTCATAAGATGCTTCAATTGCTTCTTCGTTTCGTGAGGATACTCCATGTTACAAGCTCATAAGGTATTTCATGTGCAACAAACTAAAGTTGCTACTGTAAAAAAATAGGTAATGAATAATGATCAAGCCACAAGTATCATTTGATTGGGTTGTATAATACTTGTATAATATGCAACATAGATTGATGCCAACCTCCCAACTCAAAAACCACAGTTTCTAAGACACTGTCTAAGGCACTAATTGGCATGAAGACACTTGGAAAAAACCAACAACAAGAGCAATTCAATCTGTTGTTCAGTGTCGAGCAAAGCTACATAAAAATTTGAACCAGCCTAGACTTTTAAATCTCAAGTTACGGCTTGTTTGCTTAGGTGCGCTGTTCTTGAAGTTTTTCACTCAAACTTGATGGGGATGCTCCTTCTTATATCCTAGATGACCTAGAAGTATCACACCCCCTTTATGTGCAAAAGTGTATAATTGCGATTATCGATGGTTTGACTTTGTTTTAACCCCTTTTTGTCTCTCACTAGTCACAAGAAAAATTTTCTCATGTAGGAAAACAGAGTCTCTCATTGTTTTTCATATAATGCATAACATCATGAGCTTCTGCTCGAGAGGCTAGCTAGGTACGATTGGGGGTAGGGGACCGCCAACCCCCCCCCCACCGGGCCGACAGTCCCCTACCCCCAATCATGCCTAGCCAGGTATGCAACCTCCCTCACAAAAGCTCATGATGTTGAGGTAAGTCACAATGTGGGAGAATTTGTCCAAAACTTCTTGTGAGTGTTATCACACCCTTTATGTGCAAAAGTGTATAATTGCAATTATTTTTTGTCTCTCACTAGTGTTATGGTATATTCCATCTCAGGCTTCTAAATATCTACAAAAGTAGAACTTGACATTCATTTCATGCTAAGAACTCTTCCAAATGATGATACCTACCTAATCTACTCCTAAACGAACAAAAAATGACAAAAAGAAATGCATAAAACACGTGAAAAGCTAACAAAAAAGTAAAACAACGCTTTCCAAATTAGTGAGGACTCTACGACTCTACGCTTTCCAAATTAGTGAGGACTCTACATTAGCCTTCAAGATGCTAACCTACACAAGGTCTGAACGAAACCATACTCGACACATGAGGTCTTTCAAATTTGTTGAAAGCTTCCATAGAAGAATGGACTGCTGAAGAGCTTTGCTTTTTTAAGTTGCTCATTTTGTACACCATAAGGAAAAGATCTCCTTCCACTGAAGTTGCTTCTATTATAAGTGTGATTCTGAAACTGCTCCTCTTAGTCAAGAAAAAATGTCCCAATATCAATCTCTTTTCTTGTAATATTCTGTGGGTCACAGGCTGATAAGATGCTTCAGTTGCTTCTTCGTTTTGTGAGGATACTCCCTGTAACAGGCTCATATGGTATTTCATGTGCAACAAAATAAAGTTGCTACTGTAAAAAATAGGTAATAAATAATGATCGGGCCACAAGTATCATTTGATTGGGTTCCCACAAGCATAATGAACAATACTTGTATAATATGCAAGACATAGACTGATGCCAACCTCCCAGCTCAAAACCCTCCACAATTTCTAAGACACCGTTTCAATCACTGATTGGCATGAAGACACACCAACAACAAGAGCAATTCATTCTGTTGTTCAGTGTCTTTCTGTTGGAGCCCAAATTGCTTGGAAGTCGAGCAAAGCTGAGCAGCATCAAGCTCGAAAGTTGTCTGATTCTGACAAAAAAGAAAGTAAACATCAACTTGGCTGATGCATACTGGCTTGTTTGTTTGTTTCCCAAGAATTCTACTTGCCAACTTCCCAGCTTAAAAAGCTTCATATGTTTCTGAGATGGTGTCTCCATCACTGAAGACAGGCATGAAGACACTTGAAAAAACTGATTGGCCCAGCATACCACTTGTCAAAGGGTCTAATAAAGCTTGAAACTCCTTCAAGATCCATACAGAAGATCCTTCAAGAATAAGGACTGAAAAGAAAGATCCAACAAACATCCATCTCTCCTAACATAATACAGTCTGCTTGCAACCTTCCAGGCAAGCACACCACAGCAGATGATCTAAGAAATTATCATGTTAAAACTACCAACACCCAAGAATCAAGATACTAAATCTGAAGCTAGCCCTCTTCTAGTTTGTCTTGCTCACGGTCTCTTTTTCTTTCGCATCACTTGTAATTCATAAAAAAGCTGAGTAACACCAAGCTCCCAAATAAATAACAGTAATAACCTGCAACAAAATTTTCTTGTCAAATTCTGACAAAAAAAAGTAGACACAAACTAGCGTGATGCATCCAGGAAGTCTACTTGCTCCAATTTAGCTCTCAATACATGTACTTTGATTGGGTTAAAGTTCCTACCTTTACTAATGCTGTGATTCTGTTTCATGGCACTTATCATAAAGCTATACATACCTTTCCTACCTTTATTAATGCTGTGATTCTGTTTCATGGCACTTATCATAAAGCTATACATACCTTTCCACAAATGAATAGAGAGAGAGACAAAAAGAAAATCACAAAATAAGGATTCATGCAGAATCTCCCATAACATACATGAAGCAGCCTCATTTGATCTCAAAACAAAAAACAGAATTGCCAAGGCCAAACAGAAAAAGGCAAAATGATCAGTATGTACATTCTCAAACAAGTTCACCTGTTTCGACAGTGTACATACTGATAGCTTTGTTCTCCTGTTTGAGCCTTTATTTGTATATTCCGAAGCTTCATTTTTCAGTGGCCTTAAATGAGTGTTACAACAACTCTGAAGCACTTGATAAGGTACAAGGGATTACTAGCAATGATTCAATAAAAAGCATGTAGGAGACAACTCGTCTCACTGGTTTCCTCAGCATTCAATGCATAAGTCTGACATGCTCATTAAGACCCATTACTATGTTGTCGCTGGATTGCTCAGCATTCAATGCCAAGCCTTGACATGTTCACAAAGACCCATTAACGTTATATCAAAATGCAGTTGAGTGAAGCAGAGGGTCATATATGTAAGCAAAAAGCATCAAGAGTTCACTGCCCTTGACTCTCAAGTTGTTGACCTTCACCTTCTATATATAAGCAGCTTCTTCCTTCAAGGAACACAAACTCGACTTGCTGCCGGAACATGATTCAATTACATGCTTCAAATCTTTTCGGTGCTGCAAAACCTTTAAGCACCCATCCAAGCAGCGAAAGAAAACATAGAAACACAAGGCACGTGACACATACATGCACACACAAACACAAAAACAACAACAAAGACAGAAAGAGAGGTGGGAGGGGGGGGGCTACAACACCACCGCTCCTGCGAGACAAAACTGTTCTGCTTGCATTCAATATGTGGATCCACCCCGTGAGCACACCCATAGGGGAAGGATCAAATTGCAAATGAAACCCAATTACATGGTAAAGTAAACCCTTCAGTCATCTTCTTCTTCCCATCTCCTCAAGGCAGTCTCCATTTCCACTAGCGAGTTGATGATCTGTAAACATATTGTGTAGATCCACGAGAACACTGCAAGACTTTGAACTGTCTTCCAGCTCTGTTGTTCACAGCAGCTCACTGTGAAAAACATCTCAAAACCCAAATAACAAAAGCCACAAAGAAAAAAAATTAAACAGCAAAAGCAACAAGGAACCATAGAATGATAAGGCATGTACACACAAAAAACAGCAGCCTTACCTGTTTTTACATTTTACGTTTAAGTAAGCCTGATAATATCTTTCATATGATAATTTACTAGTGGCCTTTCAGACTGTTAAAACAGCTCAAAACAATTGGCAGGATTCAGGAATAGCAATCATTCAGTAAAAAGTGTGAAAGAGAGACTCCATCGTGGTTCCAAATTCAATGGATACCATATAGACCGTTAAGACACCATCAGTGTAACACTCAGCACCCAGCCATAAGTCTGATACCCTTGACAGAGTGATTGACCTGGCCTTTCAGAGTGTTAAAACAGCTCAAAACAATTGGCAGGATTCAGGAATGGCAATCATTCAGTAAAAAATGTGAAAGAGAGACTCCATCGTGGTTCCAAATTCAATGCATACCATATAGACCGTTAAGACACCATCAGTGTAACACTGAGCACCCAGCCATAAGTCTAGAGTCATTGACCTTCATCGACAGTATATTAAGCAGCTTCGTCCTTCCAAAGACAAACTCTTAAATAGCAACAATATCACAATTCAATTTCATAATCCGAATGTTTTTCGTGCTGCAACGCATATGCGAGGAAAGAAATGTTAGCAGGAAAAAAAAGGCCTGCAACAAAGAGACACCATACACATACATATCAAAACAAACACAAAAGTGAGGCCAGGAGGACGAGCAAAGAGAGAGAGAGAGAGAGAGAGAGAGAGAGAGAGAGCAGGAGGGGCGCTACAACACTACCCCTCGTGCGAGACAAAAATTATCGTGTCTGCTTTCCATGCCGTGAGCGCACCCATAGGGGAAGGATCCCATCGTGACTGAAACCCAAATACATGAGAATGTAAAGGGGTCTTCAAGATCGGCTGCCCTTTAGTAGGCAGCTTCTTCTACTCATATCCGCTTTAGTAGAATCTTTTGACATACTGTGCAGATCAATCACACCCAAAAACTTCAGGATTTGAACTGTCTTACAACTTTTTTGTTCCCAGAAGCTCGCTGCAAAAAACAGATTCACAAAGTTCAAACAACAAAAGCCACAAAGAAAAAAATCCAAACGACAAAGGCAACAAAGAAAGACAGAATGATAAGTCATGTACACACTCAGAACAGCACAGCACATTCTTGAACAAGCTGACCTGTTTTGACATCTTATATGAGCCAAGAGAATGCTGCCGAACATTCAGTAAAAAACCATGAAAGAGACAATTCGTCATCATTCATTTTGCTCCGAATTCAATGTGTAAGTCTACCATTTCCTTAAAGACCCATTAAGACATCATCAGTATCCTACTCTGCATCCAACCATAAGTCTGACGTGTTCTAGACCCATTAATGAAAGACGGAAACACGATGGAATGGAGCCCAGGGCCATAAATGCAAGGAGCATTGAGAGCTCCCTACCCTTGACACTCAAGTCATTGACCTTCACCATCTGTATATAAAGCAGCTTCATCCTTCGAGGGCCACGAACTCAACATAGCAACAATACCATGATTCAATTTCATAATCCAAATGTTTCTGATACTGCAAAGACTTTACACACTCATACACGAGAGGAAAGAAAAATTGACAGAAAAACACAAGGCAGGCAACAAAGAGGACACCATACATATAGAAAAACAAACACAAAATCGAAAGGCAAAGAAGAGAAAGAGGGGGGGGGGGGGCTACAACACCACCCTCCTGCAAGACAAAAACAGTTCTGCTTGCATTCCATATGTGGATCCACCCCGTGAGCGCACCCATAGGGGAAGGATCCTAAAACAAGACTTACATGCAATCAGAACGCTGACATTTGCTTCAGAATCAAGCCCCTCTTCAGGATGGGAGGCAGAATTTGGAAAAGAAAACATGAAATTTCGTGTGCACTATCAAGCTTTCTGTGAATAGGCGATCTCTAGCGCTAACATCCCATCAAATCGACTGCAGATCTGGAAGACCGTCTTCCAGCTTTTGAAATCTACCCATGGTTTCAAAATCTCAATACAACCTCTCTGCAAACTTGCGCTTATAAACAAAGGTGATTTTTGAACATGCTACAAATTTCACTTTCATGAAATAAGCAAAAAGTTACCAAACTAGAGTGCTTCGTTAGTCCGAGGGTAAGAGAAAACAAGAACCTTTAGAAGACAAAAACTTGGGGGGGGGGGGGGAGAGAAAGAGAGAGAGATGTATATTTTTTATTATCATCCTGGATAGACAAATATGATCTGTAGGACCAAAGGTACATATGATTTTTTATTATCGTTTTGGATGGTCAAATATAATGTATGGGACCAAAAGATACATGTGTTGAACTATATGGATAAGTGACTCTCAATGCTCAAGGATTATGTGACGAGACACAGTGGAGAGCCCACGCTATGGCTGGAGCAGAATCTATGTAGGTATAGGTCATGGCTGAAAATGTGAGAAGCAATTTCAAAATTCGAAGGTGAATTCTTTCCAATCTAATTCATCACAAATATGATTGTGTTCATGATGCTCAATAAAAAGTCTACCAAGTACTACAAACCATCAAGTTTGCAATTCTTGAAGTTTAGTATGAACTATGCTCTTTTTTTCCCCAGTAATAGCATCAGAATTTGTATTAACAAAAGCCATTTGAACAGGTCAAAAAGCTGAGAGTATCGGTGTCTCAAATGGCAAATGCCCTAGATGTCAATGGCAAGAAGATGACATTCCCCATCTATTCAAAGCTTTGGGCTTTATTCCCTCCTTGGGCTTTGTTCCCTCTTGGAATCGGTTAGTTTTAGAGAATTCCATAAATCAGCTTTTGAAGGGAGAGATGCAACAGATTGTTTGATCAAGCTTACCAAACCCCATATATGAGAGTTCTTTTTTCTGGTTTGAACTTGCAGGGAAGTTGAAGCTTGAGAAGTTTTAACTCTACAATATCAAAAATCAACACAGCACGATAGAGTCAAACGAATGATAATCGACAGTAGAGTTGTAGATGCCAAGATGATCGGACAAATTGCCAATGCTGAGAGACTTATTTATCAAATTGACGATGTTATTCAAGCCTTGCCTTGAGGTGTTTCTGATCCAATTTGAGAACAACTATTTTTGTATGCCTCTCTTATGTTAACCCTCACGGCTCACGGACACCCCATCACCTACGACGGACGTGTATTATGTATTTGGTAGAGTCAGGTACCGGGCTTGTCGGACCAATAGGAAAAGGGTAAGAGTGATCGCCGATGAGAGGCGCACTCTAACTGGGACATTCAAGGGATTAGTTGGCTAAGCATGGGCGCCCAAGTGTGAATGGGGTGAGCTCATATAAAAGCCAACTAAACCTAAAATTCACTCATTCTCTCATTTGTGCAATAGAAGAGTGCTCTTGCTCTTGCTCTTGCTCCATCTCCATCTCCATCTTCTTCTTCTTCACCTCCTTGTGTGTGTGTGTATGTGTGTGTGAGAGAGAGAGAGGGAGAGTGTGTGTGCGATCAAGCATTACGAAAGCACGACGGCGGCGAAGCGGTTGAGCGCGGCACGACTGCAGCTTCTTCTTCATCGCGGCGAGGAATCCACCACGAAGGCGAGCGTAGAGCGGTGAGTGACACACCCTTTGCTCTCTTGAGCTTGCTAGTTTAGGCTTGTTGTGTGCTTGGAGCCATTTGTGGCTCGCACACGGTGTATCGGCAAGTCGCAAGGAGCGCACATTTTTGGCGCCGCTGCCGGGGAAATGCCCTACACTAAGCTCGGTTAAGTACTTTACGCTTTCTTGTGGTGCAATTTCTATCATAGGAAAGGTAGGGAATGAGTGTGTGTAGTTGTGTGGAGAAGGATTTGTGAAGAAGGAAGGTGTGTGGTTGTGTGGAGAAGGTTTTTTGTTACATTGTACTGTCTTTTTTGTTTTCTGTTAAAGAAGGAGTTACATTTTTTTTGCAATGTACTGTTAGAATTAAAGTATTAGCTATGGAATGTTAGTTCTGTAAGGTTCAATGTTAGTTCTGTAAGGTTAGTTTTGTAGATCTGTTAGCTACTGTAGTACTGTGTAAACAGTGTTAGAGTGTGTGTGGCAGTATCTCCAGTAGCTGTAAGTAGATAAGTTAGGTGTAGGTTAAGTGTGTGCGCAGCCGCGGCGACTTTTTTAAAAAAATAAATAAATAAATAAAATAATTTTTAAAAAAAATATTTTCGGGCTGGGGATCATTCCCCAAGCTCAAGCCCAAACCCAGACCTTAGTCCTCAATTTTAAAAAATAGTTTATACACCTTTTTATATTTAAAAACTATTTTTAGGATTTCGAGGACTATAAAAACTATTTTTAGGATTTCGAGGGCTTCACGTAGCCAAATAGAGAGCTGTAAAGCACAGCACGTTCCTTTAGCTAAAACGCTCGTCTTGAGCTATTACACGCCATATTTTGTGGCTCGGTTACAAAAAATAACCAAAAATAACGAAAAACTTGGGTTATAAACAACTATAAAAAAAAAAAAACTAAGTGAGCGGCCTTCACGGGCACTCACCAACGCACTTAGAGTGTGAAAGTCATATGAACCTACGCTCTGGACGAGTGTTAGAGCACGAGCATATTGGTAGTGCCTCCATTTACGCAGGCACCCATTATTCCTCCACCCTAGGTTCTGGACCTTCGGCCGGGACTCAAGGTAGCGCAACCCAAGATCCTCATATCGGGTCTAGTGATTCTTCCTCTGACTACGAATTCATGGAGGGGTATCCTACACCAAACCCTGATAGTTCAAGTCAAGACATGCATGCCATGGGCCCACGGCCCGGGTCCAGCGTGTTTAGCCGCTTAAAAGAGACCCTTAGTAGAGCTACTCGCTCCGAACATGCGGTTAATGAAATAAATGAAGGGAGTGTGGAAGTAAATTCGTCATTCATGCCTAAAATAGACTCTATGCTTTTTGAGAGTGTGCATGTGAATGTTCCATCCACTGCACCTCCTGATCCTTTAGGACTATCTCCCTCTGAGGTTTTACTACCCGATGGTAGGAGTCTTGCCGAAGTACAAGAGATCGAACGCTATATGCAAGCAACAAGGGAGAGGGAAATTGAGAACCTACGAGGGCTAGAACAAAGTCGAGCCCTGAAAGCAAAGGCTCCTATGACAACAATCATACCAGCCGAGCAACCGAGTGCTCCCAAGGTAGCAGTCACGGAGGGGCAAGCAATGGGGAGCAATAATGCTTCCACTTCAAGGGAAACCTCCAGCACGCCAGGCCTAGATGGGATATTCCTAAACGAAGATTGGGAGTATGACCTACAAGCAGAAGCTTTAACTAATTGGTACACAGGACACACCTATCATGTGGGTTGGTTAGATGTTCTACAATCCACATCGGGTGCTACTAGCATAGATGACCAACAACAGAAAGTCTGTGATGTCCTCCATAGGATTGTCGAGTTAGAAAGACAGAACACAGGGATCAACATGCCTTCAACAGGCCTAATGAGATTCTTGGATACGGGAAAGGCCAACCAACCAACCCTGTCACAAATGGAGACCCCCTCAGTGAGCCCCATTGATCCTCCATATGTTGTTTCGCCAGGAGCCTCAGTACAATCTGAGCCCACAAGTGGCAGCTTTACCTTCCCAGATCTAGCTCATCTTTCTCTTAATGACACTACGGCTACCATGCATATCCCAATGGTGAGCATGACAAGAAGTACACCATGGAGTTCATTTGTTAACACTGCGCCGATGCCTAGTAGCACAGTGCCCCCAACTATACCTACATGTATGTATCAATCATGTGCACCTGTCGTACCTCAGCCTCATGTAGCTCCTACACCTCCGATTATTCCAAGAGCTTACAATCCACAATGGAATTATCCAAGTTCTTATACAAGTGGAGCTATGCCATTTAATAATAACATGCCATATCAAGCACCCCCTATGCCTAGGACCACGCCTGTAAACTTTGGACCACCGTCTGGTACACCACCATACAAAATATGGGACCCAAGAGCCGCGTGTATGCCAAGGCCAAGGCCAACTCCCATCTCACATGTGGTTCCAAGAGCACATACACCCATTATACCTGCTCAAATAGGAGATTTGGCAGCATTTGCTCAAACTATCGGTCACTCTATTGCGGAAAACATGCGTGGTGCACCTGATAGAGAGCCTAGGAGCAAGGCAGTTCAAGTAGCTAAGCTCACACAGAAATTCAATGGAGACGGAGATGCTAGAAAGCATATGGAAGTCTTTGAACATGTGTGCGATTCCTTGGAAGAGCACAATGAGCTACATAAGTGTAAGGCTTTGAGTTTGACCCTAAGCGGAAAGGCTGGAGATTGGTATAGAACCTTAAGAGTAGAAGAAAAAACGATCTACTCTACTCTTAGGAGACTGTTCTTAAAAGAATACATACGAGAGGGAGTACTTTGGGGTGTAGCCTCTCAGCTCCAGAAAGCCCAACGAGAAGAAGGTGAATCCGTGAGAGACTTCATTAGTCGCCTAAAGAATTTGAATTCTCGATGCAATCCAAACGAGCGATTCAACAACAACCAATTGCTCGATAGATTCATTAGGGGACTACGACATGAAAGTATCTATAATGGCCTAGTCATTAGAGGTATCACTACTTGGGAAGCAGTCACCATGAATGCAATCCAATTGGAGGATAATTTAATGATTGCAGGAGAAAGAGTGTCTGTCGAGCCGAAGTCAAGTAGCTCCCAAGCATCAAGGCATGAGCCAATGAAGATAAAGCCAATCGTGAAAGAGCAAACGATATCTGAGATGACTTTGGTAGATCTCACAAAGGCCATCCAAGAAAGCCTTACGGGTAATCGTGCTCCACAAAACACTCATATGTATCCAAGAAGGGAGCAACAATGGTGCTCAATTTGCTTGGGCCCACATACTACGAGTGAATGCCCTACTTTCATAGTAAAGTTTAACGGGACTTGTAACGCGTGTGGTAGGTATGGCCATCAAGCGAAGGATTGCCTAATGCTTAAACGCATCATGGAAAATAGACCGCCTATAGCTTGGGCAGACTCACCTCGAGTTCCTGCATTGATGCCTACCCCACCCATGGAGCAACAGTTGCCATTACAGCACATGGTCCCTAGAACCCAAAATGTGGTCCAAACCACACCGTTGCCACCTCCAGTGCTAGGACCGCAACCCCCTCATCCAAGAGTTACACCTATGAACCAAATAGGTTGCGAGTCATCTAGTACTTATGTAGATTGCGAAGAGGACATAGAATCTAGTATCACCTATGGAGTCGACATGCTTGAGGAGTGTCCCATGTACTATATGGAAGACCATTGGGGACAAATCAAACCGGTATATCAAGCTACTGCGCTAGCAGCAAGAGGCCAAAACATTAATAGTTTTGCCAGGAGACCACCTCTTCAGTGCTACGAATGTGGTGGACCACATCGAGTAGCTGAGTGCCCCATTAGAATACAAAAGAATGCCGCACTAATGCAAACCAGTCAAGGGAGTGCATTGGCAATGCCAATACTCACTTGTAATCGTTGTGGCATAGATCATTTGATCGCACAGTGTCCTAACAATCCAAACGCACCGAAAATCACACCATTGAACATAATAGAGATTTTTGATGGGACACCACCAACTATAAACATAGCACCAGTGAATGCACTCACATGGTCGATGCTCGAAAAGCAAAATTACATCCTCGAAGAGAGAGATGCTGCGTCCATTGGCCGAGCGAGAAAGAAGAAAACACGAAGAAAGAAATCCCTTAATGCTTCTAGCTCAAAACCTAGTTCAAAGACTAACATAGGGACAGGAGAGGATCCCGTGTATATGAATGACCCTGAGGATGACTCAGATTCGATAGAGACCACGGAGACCAAAACTGTTACTACAAAGGAAAAAGCCAGTGAGGAGGATCACGAGAGGGAATTACGACGAACACCAAAAGAGTATTCAAAGTTAAACTACCCAGTTGCAAACCCCCAAGATAAGCCACGAGAGACAAAAAATGAGGATTGCAAGAGAAAGATTGGAACCTATCCAAACCCAACAGTGGAAATTGAACGAGTCCAACAACTGAGGGGTTTGGTGGAAGAAACTCAACGAACATTAGAACCTGAACCCAAACACATCCAGATGTCGGACACAGTGTTTCCCACACAAGTTCAACCTCACAAGAACTACAAGCCGTTAGCTATACCCAGTATCATTCGGGAAGAGAGTGAGGGTAGGACATCTGAAAGTGGACACACACCTTTCCTACTAGAGAGAATGTTTGGTGAGGGAATGCCTGACCCCCTTGAGGAAGTGGAGATTCCATCTTCACCATTCTCTTGTCAGGGTCCTACGTCCCACAAGATGCCATTAAATGTTGCCAAATTGATGGATTTCATGTCTTCAGAAGTTAGAACCACCATCATGTCCAACCTATATAAAGACCCCGAGCTAGTCTCAGCTCTTCGAGCCTTCCTCAATGGAGAATTACAGGCCGGATTACCACAGTTTGCACATATGAACAAACCTGACTCGGTAATGAATGATGAGGAACATTTAGCACCACCATCTGACCTAGCGGGACATGAATCTGTAATTGAAGTACCCGTTAACAAGTTGGGGCAATACTTTGAAGGTGATGAATCTAATGCTACTCTACCAATCACTACTAAAGGATTAACTGTAAAGGGAGTCCTTGACGGTGGTGCGGGAGTCAGCATGGTGACAAAGAGTTGTTGGGAGTCTATGGGGCGACCTCACCTTGAAGCCACAAGCGTAGTGGTAAAAATGGCTAATGGATCTATTGTTACGCCTATTGGAATGCTTAAGGATCTCAGAATCAAGGTCTTGGGACACAAGGTAAGGCAGACTTTCATTGTTATGGATTTTTCCAAGCATCCTATGTCATTTGAGATGATCTTAGGGCGTCCATTCATGAGGGAAGCAAAAATGGTGCATGACTGGTCCAAAAACCACGTCTACTTACAGTTCCAAGACTCTGTCATTCGAGTTGATCTTTTAAGTGTTCGAACGCATCCTCTAGGAAATAAATTCATCATTGATAATCGATCAGACACAACAATTCACTCAGCTCCATTACAGTATTGTTACACGTGTAACGAAGACACGGATATTGGGGAGAACTCTCCTTATATGGATATCCTACCCAGAATGGCTGAGTCAGACAATGTCGATTAGGTACACCTAGCGGCAACTATAGATACATGGGGAGCTAGAGGAACAACCTGGGTAACACCAGATGGGGAAGAGATACCACACATTGCACCAGTAAACATGTTAGGTGTAGCGCATGTAACATCCGATGATAAGAAAGAGGCACACCTGCCTGAGAGTGAAACCGATGATTCCTCAAAGGCTTCAGGCCAATACACATTAGAAACGGAATCTCAGGGAGAAATGGATTCAGAACCTAAGGAAACATCGAGTGAGCCAAGTATAGAAACTGAACACTCAAGGTCTAGTACGACCATCTATGGTAATTTATATGAGAGTGAAGAAGATACAAGCGAAGACCTATCAAGCGAGTCGAGTTCAAACATTTACCAAAATCAAAACCTTAACAAGAAACAAAGGTCATATAAGAGATGACGATATCGAGCGAATGTGAGAGCTAGGATAAACAAGGAAAGATCTACTGCAGAATGGCTTAGCTATCTAGGGGCATGTGATGCTCATCGAAAGCTAGTAGACAATTGGGGTGAACATCTCCAGAGTGTCATGTGGTGTAGCCCGCGACCCATTGACCTCGCTCAATTGGAGGTTACAGAGCCGAAATTGAGTCGAACTATAAGAAGACGTCAAAACCGAGAGTTAGCACAACAACAAAAGGAGGCAGAAGTAAAAGAAAGGTCTCCGTCAGGACAAGAGCCTGCTGACTTACATACGGCTCCTGAACATTTTAAATCTTATACCACGGGGGAGCGAAAGGTCGTGTATGCCAAAGCCCAACGAATACCTACCAATGGAAGCAGTGGAGTCTATGATGGTCCAACGGTAGTTAAAGAGATAGAATTAGCAGAACCAGGTGAGGAGTCTAAACCAGTCTTTATTGCTCAAGACCTTACCAAAACTGAAGAGGCTTTACTTAAGGAGCTCCTCAAGGAATACAAGGATATCTTTGCTTGGACATATCATGACATGAAGGGCATTCCACCTTCTGTGGTGCAACATACAATTCCCATGATCAACACTACTAAACCCGTCCAGCAACGACCCTATCCAATGAATCCTAAGTACGCCAAAATTGTACAAGAGGAGATTGAAAAACTTATCCAATGTGGATTCATATACCCTATTGAGCACTCAAAATGGGTTTCTCCAATAGTCATTGTGCCAAAAAAGAATGGGAAACTAAGAGTGTGCGTGGACCTCAAGCAAGTTAATGCAGCTACTAGGAGAGATCATTATCCCTTGCCATATTCAGAACACGTGCTTGAAAGAGTTGCGGGCAAGGAAGCTTATAGCTTTTTAGATGGGTACTCTGGTTACAATCAAATCACAATTGCATTAGAGGACCAAGCTAAAATTGCTTTTATCACAGAGTTTGGAGTGTTTGCATTTCGTGTTATGGATTTTGGCTTAACGAATGCACCTGCTACATTCCAACGATTAATAAACACTGCGTTTAAAGAATTTCTAAGGGAGTTTTGTGAAGCTTTCCTAGATGACCTTTGTGTTTATTCTTCTTGGGAGAAGCATTTGTTATATCTACGAAAAATATTTGAAAGGTGCAAATTTTATCGCATCTCATTGAACCCTTTCAAATGCCAATTTTGGGTTAGGCATGGAGTCATTCTAGGGCATATAGTGTCCAAGAACGGGATATCCACAGATGAGAGTAAGATTAAAGCCATTGCCGATTTGCCACCACCTACGAACTATAAAGGAGTTCAAAGATTTATGGGCCATGTTGGTTATTATCGAAGATTTATTTTAAACTTTGCCGAGATAGCGCGTCCATTGTACAAGCTTCTTATCGAGTTTCACTGGACGAAAGAATGTCATCAATCTTATGAGTTATTAAAGAAGGCCCTAACAAGTGCTCCAATCCTGCGAACACCCGATTGGAATGTACCTTTTCATGTGCATATTGATGCATCAAATTTTGCTATTGGGTGTGTTCTAACTCAACCAGGAGAACATAAATTGGACTACACTATTAGCTTTGCAAGTCGCCAATTAAATGATGCCGAGATGAACTACACTACTACAGAGCGCGAAGGTCTAGCTATGATTTACGCAGTAAAGAAATTTCGCTATTACCTTCTTGCTACCAAGTTTTTGTTTTATGTTGATCATCAAGCATTGCTATATTTGGTAAACAAGCCGTGTTCCACAGGTCGAATTACACGATGGTTGTTAATTCTTCTTGAGTTTGACTTCACCATTGTTGTGAGGCCTGGGAGTAAAAATGTCATGGCGGATCATTTATCTCGTATCCCTAACGGCGAAGCTCCTACGGGGGTTGATGATGAATTGCCTGATACTCCTTTGTTCATTGTTGAGACAATGCCTGAATGGAGTGAAAAGATTGTTAACTTCTTAGTTAATGGTTTTCCACCCAAGGAACTGCGAAAAGATATAGCTCAAAAATTAATCAAGGAATGCGAACCCTATTGCTTACTGGCTGGAACTCTCTATAAGAGAGGAAAAGATGATGTTCTTAGACGCTATGCCCGCGAGGATGAGTATTTATATATCCTACAAGAGGCACACATGGGTGTAGCTGGTGGTCACTTTTCAGGAAACTTGACTGCCCGAAAGATCTTACAGTCAGGCTATTGGTGGCCCACTCTGTTTAAGGATGCATCACTTTTTGCAAAGGGATGTGATGAATGCCAACGCTTCAACAAGCCACAAAGAAGGGATAGGATGCCTCTACATCCCATCAAGGTAACCCAACCATTTGAAAAGTGGGGCTTAGACTTTGTAGGACCGATTAGTCCGGCTACACGTAACACGCAATCACGATATATCATTGTGGCTACCGACTATGTAACCAAATGGGCTGAAGCAAAAGCAACACGAAAGGCGGATGCAAAAACAACAGCTAAGTTCCTCTTTGAGAACATTATCACACGTTTTGGATGCCCCTTTGAACTTGTGAGTGACAATGGAACTCATTTTATAAATGAAGTAATAAAAGAACTCACATCAAACTTCATGATATCTCACCACAAGTCTACACCCTATTATCCCCAAGAAAATGGCCAAGCTGAGAGTACCAACAAAACTCTCATCTCCATTTTGACAAAGACAGTTGAGGCTCATCGCACTGATTGGGACCTAAAGCTTACATCAGCTTTATGGGCTTATCGTACTGCGTATAAAGTTGCTATTAATTGCACACCGTTTAAGATGGTGTATGGCCAAGAAGCAGTTATGCCATGGGAGTTTGTCATTCCTAGTCTTCGAGTAGCTTCTCAAGAAGGTTGGGATGGTAACCCCTTAGTGGAGCGATTATATATCCTGGAAAGGCTAGATGAAGAGAGGCAATTAGCTGTGCGAAATGCTCTAGTGGAGAAGGATAGGAGAAAGAAGTAGTTTGATAGCCATTTAAAGGATTAAGACATCAAGGTTGGTGATAAAGTTCTTATGTACGGGGTACGTAATGAAAAGAAGAAATTGAAATACGCTGGTAAGGGACCATATCGAGTGTGTGAAATTACCCCGCAAGGTACCATTCGTGTAGAGACTCTAGATGGAGTTGAAACCATTGGATTCCTTAATGGGAGTAAATTCAAAAGATATTATGATCCTCTAAGCCAGGAAGAGTTGCAAGCCATCCATCAAAAGAAGGCTGCCAAGGAACAAGAAGAGCTTAAAAAAATCCAAGCAAGAGTTGAGGCTCAAGAACGACAACAACGTCTTAGACGCCAACGAGAGGCTAATCTAGGAATCACGCAAGCATTTTTCGAGGACACAGATGGCGACTCATTAGAATCTGAGCCATCCCTACGATACCCAATTGAGCTAAATAGCCCCTATGGGAAAGTGCTATACAATGCCTTATTAGATACGGGAGCTAAACACAATTTGTTATCCTATGGAGTTTGGTGTCAATTAGGGAAACCGACCCTATCCCCGAGTACGATGCAAGTCAAGGGCATTAATAAAAAGAAAACTGCTATTCTTGGAGTCCTTCAGACCCCTGTTGTCTATGACAATGGAAGCATATTGCAGAGGTTTCTAGTCATGCCCGCGGGAGCTATGGAAGGCCACGTAAACTTGGGACGCACGTGGATGTTGGCAACCAAATGCACTATTGATTGGGATACTGTTAGTGTCACGATGCGACCACCGACTCTTACCCCTATCATTCAAGCAAAGTCACCTACGTTGCAAACTCTAGCAAAGTTGAAGGATAGCCAACATTCACAAGCCAAGGTGGTTAACTCGTCTTTGTCGGCTACCCATGAATCTAGCACTTCAACACTTGTAGTTGCAGCAAGCAGTAATATTGCACGTACTCAACCTGCACGACCTAAGAGTACATATCAATGGGTCCCCAAGGCCTTACTTCCAACTACCCCAACCCTTCCATCCATTCCAAGAAAAAATTTCCTGGGAAAAGCAAGAGCGCGTCCTAAGAGAGTCAAGACCAAATCACGATGGATTCCAAAACAACTATTAGAAGCCCAAGGCTACTATGATGGAAATGAGCAAATTTGGGTACCTAAATGTAAAATGTGTCCTTCCCTATCGACAGAAAACCCATACGAGTCAAACAGTGTAACGCTAAAGCCAATGGTAGACCGTGGGAAGGGAAAGATCACAGAATGCTACACACCTAGTCCAGAGCTAGTTTGGGCGCCAAGGCAAAACCAATTTATTCCACCTAGCTCAGGAAGGGGGGAATTCCATGAAGCTTCTAGCTCCTCATGTAATACATCCATAGAGGTAAAAGCTTCTACACAGCCTCCATCTATAGTAATGGACCTCCATGAAGCTACAAAAGAGTCCACACCTCCCAGTGTTCAAGAATCACCTGATGAACCACTTCAAGTTCGATCCTGGGAGAGTACCTTACCACCCTTGCAACTTGACGAGGCACCTAGGGTAATAGAAAACTACTGGCAAAAATCCTCACCTATTACCAACTGGAACAATTGGTTTCAAAGGGTGACAAGCTCATTTCAAACGGTATGATCTACCCAAGGAAGGTGGGAGTGTTTGTGGACATCCATCATTCACTTGCTTCCCTCTCAACCTTTCTCCCTGACCTCTTAATCTCCGATCTTAGGGAATGTATATATAAAGCCTTATACTCACAAAAACAAGATAAAAAAGTAAAAGAGCAAGAGCCATAACACAAATCATAAAAACAAATTATGCACAAGAACACGACCCTTGTAATATTTTCACTCTAACCATCATCTATTTGCGTGTATAGATATGGCTAGTACGCTAGAGTCATCCACTCCTGCCTTGGGTGAGAGGTACCCTCGTTACTTTTCACAAATATTTCACATGGTCTTTCCAGTGCTTGCATGTGAATGGGATTTGATAGGTACGCTAGCATGTGAGAGGAATTTTGAGGAGTTAGAATGGCTGATACGTCTCTTGACCACGTCTGATCCATACTTAGAAGAGAGCGTTTCTCCCATTGCACAAGCCTACCCTTTTGACCAAGATGACTATAGGCGTCTAGTGACCTTCTTAGTAAACATGGGCACCTATGATGAAGAAGAAAATTTACACGACTACACGGATGGCACATATGGTCTCATGGATGATGACTTTGTTTATCTCTACGACGAGGATAGGGGTTTAGCCTTAGGGTTTCCCCCCAACCTCTACAATATCCTATTCCCTTGACTCTCTAGGGGGAGTGCAAATAATTAGGTTAGGGTTCCTTATGTTTTTTGTTGTGTTCAATAAGTGTTGGTACCTTTTTCCACTAATGTACCTCCTGGAGGTATTCCTTTTGTTTCCTAGTGTGTACAGAAGCGTGTTGCTATTGGTAGGATTTGGACCTTCATGGAATCTTTATCTCGACTCACTCTTCAAATCAAGCGCGACCATCGACACAAACAGGTGTTTCTTGTCCATTAGCATTGCCCCTTATCTTTTTTGCATCTATGATTGTCAGCTTTAATTGTGATTGGTAGCTTAATATTCACCGCATTTGCTTAGTATCAAACATTTAATTCAATGTAATTTTTTGTCATAATCACTTGTCTAGGTTTAAAAATCAAGCAGTCCGACAAACTAGTTTAACCAAGTTAGGTGTTAGAAATCTTCTCTTAATACCATGGGGAATGCCTTCCTAATAATTAATGGTTACTTAGGTTCTTAATCCGATTTAGACAGCATTGTGTGAAATGTACTAGGGCTTTCTAGTGGGCTTGACCCTATTGACCTTTAGCTTAAGTATTATAAAGGGAGTTTATTGGTGTGATGAGCCTGGGAGGTGTATCAGTGTTATATGACCCCCCAAAGTTACAAAATTAAAATGCTGAAAATGAACAAACAAAAAATCAAAGTGCCACACTGTAAAATCTTAAGCTGGAAGAGAAATCTCGGCTTGATTTGGTACTTCACTCACACTATTGCCTATGGTACTAGAGCCCTAGAGGTTCCCAGTGTGGGCGCTTTTCCTTGAAAAGCAAAAAACCCAAGGCATACAAAATAAGCACACACATCAAATTGAATCACTGTGAAAGGACTTTGGGGGGTCAAAGAAAAAGTAATTAGTCAGGCGATGATTTCATGAGAAATTCCTTTTATGGTAGCTTAACTACAAGGTCTTCTAGATATAGCCTCTAGTCAGCCCTCGAACATGAATACTTGGCTCTCGCGATTAAACAACTTAATTGACCACTGAAAATTAAGAAGCTTACCCATGGTATTAATATTCGATCTCTAGTGCCTTTCGATCGTCAAATTAGCGACCCCAGACTTGTTTAATTTTTTACCTTTACATCTGTTTATGCATTTGATTACATTGCAATTTAATGTTCATTGCTGACAAATTGTTTGAAATTCTTTTACCAATCAATGTGTCTACCTAAAACTGCATATGCTTTTTAATCACTTATGAGAATGCAATTACTGTGCCAATGTTGTTTGATTTTGCAGTGACTGAAGAAGGCTAAGGACATTCATCTCAAATGCTCTTCCACCTCGACGAACGAGCTTCAACTCAATAGCTTCCGAGGACGGAATCTACATCAGGAAGGGGGGCATGTTAACCCTCACGGCTCACGGACACCCCATCACCTACGACGGACGTGTATTATGTATTTGGTAGAGTCAGGTACCGGGCTTGTCGGACCAATAGGAAAAGGGTAAGAGTGATCGCCGATGAGAGGCGCACTCTAACTGGGACATTCAAGGCATTAGTTGGCTAAGCATGGGCGCCCAAGTGTGAATGGGGTGAGCTCATATAAAAGCCAACTAAACCTAAAATTCACTCATTCTCTCATTTGTGCAATAGAAGAGTGCTTTTGCTCCATCTCCATCTCCATCTTCTTCTTCTTCACCTCCTTGTGTGTGTGTGTGTATGTGAGAGAGAGAGAGAGAGAGAGGGAGAGTGTGTGTGCGATCGAGCATTACGAAGGCACGACGGCGGCGAAGCGGTTGAGCGTGGCACAACTGCAGCTTCTTCTTCATCGCGGCGAGGAATCCACCACGAAGGCGAGCGTAGAGCGGTGAGTGACACACCCTTTGCTCTCTTGAGCTTTCTAGTTTAGGCTTGTTGTGTGCTTGGAGCCATTTGTGGCTCGCACACGGTGTATCGGCAAGTCCTTTGCTTCGACAGTGCGGTAAGGAGCGCACATTTTAGCACATCAACTATGTAGCTTGGGAGTGTACCGTCCTTTTGGATATTTTAATATTTTGAACTATGCTCTTGAACATGTAGTTTTGTGTGCCAAAGAATTCTATGACAAGCCTAGGACTTGAGACATGTTAGAAAGAGGAAACCAAGATACCAAGCTACCACTTGGGTGATAAAGAAAGAGAGAGACCATAATAGCTTCTTAACTCACCTTCACAGCCTTATCAACAGCTTCACACCCCACAATTGTGTCCTTCATGTCACCTGTATGACCCACCATGTCCTCATTTGGAAGATTCACCTACAAGCACAAGTAGCCTGATGCCACATCAATCAAGAAGAAAATTCTTAACCATAAACTTGTAAATGTTATTGAAGTCTACCTGACCATACTTGCCACTTAAAATTGCATCCCTGGCTCTCTCAGCAACTTGGAAGGCTTTCATGCCAAGCTTTTCAATAAAAGTGATACCTTGGTCACTCCGTATCTCCACATAGGTCTCTAGCTTGCTATCAAATAAGCCTGACCAATTCCCATTCCAGAAGAATGTAACATGTCCAAACTTCATTGTCTCGATGTCTCAAGCGTGCAAAATGATTAATTTCTAAATATACTGCATAGCCCTCCTTGGCATGAGGATTAACAACAGAAAGCTGACTCGTCTGGCCTCTTCTATCTGTATTGCATGCAAAGGTTCAGAGTCCTTTCTTTGCGAAGTATTCACTTGATGTCCGGTCAATTTTGGGAGGTCTCACCAAGTACTTGATAGGGAGCTTCAACTCACCATCATATTGAAGCATACCCGCATAGTGAATTTTGGGCACACGCACCCTATCAAAGTTATCAAAGTTTGCATACTCGAGAGCTTTTGCCAACAAAGTTGAAGGTTATAACTGCATCACCATCAACAATTGGACCAACAGATTTGCCATTTTTTTCCACAATCACAAAGGGAGGACAATATTGGTAATTGAATTTTGGATTATCTGCCTTCAATTGCATAAGAGCTTCTATACCACTCTTGAACTTGTGAGGAGCTTCTCCCAGAACTTGTGCATCACAGCCTCTTTTTACCACATTCTAGTCATTCTATTTCACAAAGTCCCAACAAAACTAACTCTTCAAGATTGCATTGCAGATCCAAATCAAAGTGAAACAATCAACAGTGACAATTCCTATTGATTCTGTCTTGGCTCTTAAGGTGTTTGCATGGATGCATTAAGACCCATATTGAAATCTTAGCAAGCTCTTTCAAACCAAAAGGCAACTGTCGGTATTTGGTAATCACAAGGTACCTCATAGCGATCCATAGTTACATGCATACGCCCCCCTCCAGATGCCAGTGAGGCATCCACTCCTTGTTGCCGTAACTCTTCTAAATCTTTCTCGAGCAAAATATTCGAAACTATATATGCCATTTCAATACTTCTCAAGTGAAAATTTTTATGAAAGGATGAGAGAGAGAGAGAGAGAGGCTACCGATTGCCGTGGTTCAGAGATGTACCTCGAAAGAATGAGATACTGATCGTAGTGCTTCAGAGGAGTACCTTGCAAAAAACCACGAGGAGGGTTAGAGGTTTGTCAAGGTCAATGTTTGTAATCATACAAGATGTGAATGTTATTAATTGTTTGTTGTTCCATTTTTATGTTTCAAAAAAAAAAAAACATGCAAGTTTCCTTGCACAGGGGAGTTTGCACAGGCCTCCCCAATTTTTATAATACGAGGGAACGTGCCATTTCCACGGTAGCGTGCAATTCTCACTGTGTTCATTAACTGCGTTCGCAGTGTCAAAAATGTCAAAAATCACAGAATGGTAATGCTTACTCACCGCGCAATTGAATGTCTGTCGTCGATGCACCTTGCATCAACGACGCTGGGCATCTTCTGCTCTTAACCCGCTGCAAGAGACGACAATGGAGGATGAAGGAGATAGGCTTGTGACTATTTGGGTGGGGGAACTTTAGGAAGAAGTGGGAATTTTTATATTTCAGCTTGTGTAAATTTAGAGCCTATCAAAATTCACTCGTCGCTTGATACGTCCAAATTTGGTGGAAGCAAGAAGGATGGTGCTCAATTGTTTCAACAGCCCCTGACTAACGATATCATCCTGTGTTCTTTTGTCCGTCCTAGCGTCTTCCAAATTGCAACATGCCTTCAAGATGCAAGCATAGGTGATTGCACATCTGAAGAGAGATGCTCAATTCGCATTTGCTGAAAACAGCCAAGAGTGTTCTATGTTAAGCATATCCCACAATCAGTGCGTTCCAAGAGACAACAATCCGAATAGAAAGCTGCTCAAGCACTCTTTCGTGCTTTCCCAAGAACAACACATTTCGCATACGTGATTATTTCTCCTACGTAGTGCCACATCTTTCAAGATGCAAGCATAGGTGATTACATCAGGACAAATGTCCTCGCTTTGCATCTTGAAAATAGCCAGCCAGCCAAAGCTCCTAGCCAGCTAGAGCTCCCTGGTCCTGTCACACTGTTGGGCAATGAGATGCACTTGAAGACACGACATTCCGGACATCAAGGCAGTGTTACATGCCTTCAAGACGAAAGCGTAGGTGATTGCATTTGGAGAGATTCCCTCACTTTGCATCTGTTGGAAATAGCCCAGGGCTCCATGGCGTCCCATGGATCGAGGAAGACCTCGAGAGAAGTGTTCAAAGTGGCATCTGGTGTGGGTGTTGGAGTGTGCATCTGGCCACCCGCGAATGTTCTTTGTGTCACATAAGCTTTTCCTTGTGGACTAATTGATCTTTGCTCAAGTTCTGGCAAACTTCTCACTATGCTGACAATACAAAACCTTTTTGGAATCATCTTCTGACAGATTTTGTGGAACCAATGCGCATGAGGGGAATATAATTTCAAGATCTTGTTCGTTGCATAAAGGGCCACTATGCCCAGGCCAGAATGGCCAACCCCCATCTCACTAACCTTAACTTAATATTCATTTTATCTATATACACACAATTAAAGAATAAGGGTTTGGTGTGTTGCTGCACAGCTCCATCCACTACTGTGTACTCTCCTCTCTCACTCCTCTCCATGCACGTGCAAGCATTGCATTCTCGTCACTTGATTTGTCTGCTTTGTGGATGCTTGGTATCCCCAACAACAAATTTATTGAGCATTTCCACTTGCATTAACCCAGCAGCCAGATCCTGGCTTATTCCAAGCTACATTTTTTATTCTCATGCATTCAATATGTTCTACCTCCTCTTGCATCCCAGCAGCTGCATAAGTATTAATCATTAAGACATATGCTGCCCCATAATGTCGGTCTAGTTGGACTACACGCTCAAAAGCAAACTTTCCGAGCTTGACATTTTCCCATCGTCGGCAAGCACCTACAAGGGAGACCCAAACTGGACAATGATCAGATGACGGCATCATCGTAATTACTCTCATTGCTTTGTCAAAGAGCCTTGCACGTCCAAAAAGATCAACAATGCAAGTATAGTGTTATTTGTTTGGTGAAATGTCATGTTTTTCCCTCATGTTATCAAAATGCATCTGACCCTCATCGACTAAACCTCAATGGTTACATGCATAGAGCACATTGACATAAGTGATTGCATTGGGGGAAATGCCATCTTGCTGCATGCATTGAAAACAGTCCAGAGCTTCATGGTTTCTTGGACTGCTCCTATAAGTGCACCCCAAGAAACCACATTTGGGGAGAAACCCTCCCTCCGCATTCGCTGAAAACACCCCTTAGCTTCTTGGCCCTGCCCCTGTCGGGCATATCCTATAATCAGTGCATTCAAAGAGACTTGATTCCGGACAAAAAGCTGGTCAAAAACTTGTTGCGCTTTCAAAAGTACACCACACTTGGCATACTTGTCAACCAAAGCACTGCCAAGCATGACATCTTTTTGTAACAGCCCCTGCCTAACAATCTCATCATGACTCTGCTTGTCCATGATAGCATTTTACATAATGCCACATGCCTTCAAAACACAAGCATAGGTGACCGCATCCAGAGAGAAGCCCTCACTTTGCATCCGATGAAAACAGCCAAGCACATCCTGGCCTTGATCTTGTTGGGCATATCCTGCAATCAATGCATTCCAAGAGATTGCATCCCGGACATAAAGCTTGTCAAGAACTTGTTGTGCTTTGGAAAGTACACTACACTTGGCATACATGTCAACCAAAGCATTACCCAGCACGACAGTTTTTTGCAACAGCCCTCGACTAACAAGCTCATCATGAATTTGTTTTCATGTGTCGACGTCTTTCAAAGTTCCACATGCCTTCAAAATGCAAGCATAGGTGACTGTATCTGGAGAGAAGCCCTCGCTTCACATCCGCTGGAAACATCCCAATGCTTCTTGGCCCCGCCCCTATTGGGCATAACCTGCAATCAATGCATTCCAAGAGACCGCATCTCGATCAGAAAGCTCGTTAAGAACTTGTTGACCTTTCAAAAGTACACCACACTTTGCATACATGTCAACCAAAGCATTGCCAAGCATGACAGTTCTTTTCAACAGCCCCTGATTGACAATCTCATCGTGAATTTGTTTGCCCATATCAATGTCTCGCATAATGCCACATGCATGCAAGCATAAGTGACTGCATCTGGAGAGAAACCCTCAATTCGCATACAATGGAAACAATTCAAAGCTTTCTGGCCTTGGCCTTGTTGGGCATATCCTACAATTAATGCAGTCCAAGAGATGACATCTTGGTTGGGAAGCTCGTCCAGAACCTGTTGTGCTTCCAAAGTACACCACAATTAGCATACATGTATACCAACGCATTGCGAAGCACGCCATTCTTCTCCAACAACCTCTGACTAACAATATCGTCATGGATTTGTTTGCCTAGATCAATGTCTTGAATAATACCGCATGCCTTCAAGGCACAAGCATAGGTGACCGCATCTGGAGAGAGGCCCTCGCTTCGCAAGCGATGAAAACAACCCAAAGCTTCGTGACCCTGTCCATGTCGGGCATATCCTGCAATAAGTGCAGTCCAACCGATCGAATTGTTGTGGGTGCATTTGGGGAGAAACCCTCCCTCCGCATTCATTGAAAACACCCCTTAGCTTCCTGGACCTGCCTCTATCGGGCATATCCTGTAATCAGTGCATTCCAAGAGACTTGATTCCGGACAAAAAGCTGGTCAAGAACTTGTTGTGCTTTCAAAAGTACACCACACTTGGCATACATGTCAACCAAAGCATTGCCAAGCACGACATCTTTTTGTAACAACCCCTGCCTAACAATCTCATCATGACTCTGGTTGCCCATGATAGCGTTTTGCATAATGCCACATGCCTTCAAAACACAAGCATAGGTGACCGCATCTGGAGAGAAGCCCTCACTTTGCATCCGATGAAAACAGCCAAGCACTTCCTGGCCCTGATCTTGTTGGGCATATCCTGCAATCAATGCATTCCAAGAGACTGCATACTGGACATAAGCTCGTCAAGAACTTGTTGTGCTTTGGAAAGTACACTACACTTGGCATACATGTCAACCAAAGCATTACCAAGCACGACAGTTTTTTGCAACAGCCCCCGACTAACAAGCTCATCATGAATTTGTTTTCCTGTGTCGACGTCTTTCAAAGTGCCACATGCCTTCAAAATGCAAGCATAGGTGGCTGCATCTGGAGAGAAGCCCTCGCTTTGCATCCGCTGGAAACATCCCAATGCTTCTTGGCCCCGCCCCTGTTGGGCATAACCTGCAATCAATGCATTCCAAGAGACCGCATCTCGATTAGGAAGCTCGTCAAGAACTTGTTGACCTTTCAAAATTACACCACACTTGGCATACATGTCAACCAAAGCATTGCCAAGCATGGCAGTTCTTTTCAACAGCCCTTGATTGACAATCTCATCGTGAATTTGTTTGCCCATATCAATGTCTCGCATAATGCCACATGCCTTCAAAATGCAAGCATAGGTGACTGCATCTAGAGAGAAACCCTCACTTCGCATACAATGGAAACAATTCAAAGCTTCCTGGCCTGGCCTTGTTGGGCATATCCTGCAATTAATGCAGTCTAAGAGATGACATTTCGGTTGGGAAGCTCGTCCAGAACTTGTTGTGCTTTCCAAAGTACACCATACCAACACATTGCCAAGCCCTACATTCTTCTCCAACAATCTCGTCATGAATTTGTTTGCCCAGATCAACGTCTTGAATAATACCGCATGCCTTCAAGGCACAAGCATAGGTGACCGCATCCGGAGAAATACCCTCGCTTTGCAAGCGATGAAAACAGCCTAGAGCTTCGTGACCTGCCCATGTCGGGCATATCCTGCAATAAGTGTAGTTCAACCGATCGAATTGTTGTGGCTGCAACTTGCGAACTGCTTACTTTTGGGAACCTGCAAACTGCTTGTGGAGAAGATCGAATTGCTCTTGAGAGCAACGCAGAATGCTTTTTTTTATTTTATTCACTTGGTAGCTTTTGAAGCTTTTCAGCGCTGGGTTAAAAAAAAAAAGAGGAGCCACGTGGGCTAACGACAAGCCAGGGATTTGAAATTTCCCACTACGCTAACAAAGTAATCACTTGTAAATGGACGCACATAAAGACTCCAATTCTTCGTAGGAGACTATGTCAAACGGGAGAGCTTACTTCAAGGAACACTATGCACTTCACGGATTTGAGATAGAGCTAGGTTCAAGGAGATACGAGCCCGGGAAACTCATCCTCAACCTCAGGCTAGCTTAGGCACATCATTATACAAATGGCATTGCCGCACAAAATGTAGAAAGAATTAATTAAACCATAGTAGAAATGTTCAGGCGGCAACTATGAAGGTGTCTCCTCTCTTCCTCATTGTGCACAAATGCATGAGTTTATCCTTGCTCTGCTAAATGATGGACTAGGACTTAAAATTTGACTCTTATGTTCATATCATCTTGCATGAGTAACACTCTTACATATCCTCAACTCTTGAGACAATTTCTTTTTGTCCAGATTCCGTACTCAAAGCGTGAGACATAGTCTTACTAGATTGTTTGACCTCGAGTACATCCACAATACCTGATGTAGTTCCTGATGACTTACAGATGGTATACATACTCAGACATAGATTTATTATGAATTTGATTGTACGCGCATCTGGCGTTGACTGTGCTAAGACTCATTCTCACCCATTGAGTGTTCACTTATATACAGTGAGCACAACCACCATCTACGTTGACGAGGAGATCGTGTTATGTTAAGAGGACTTAGAGAGAGAAGTATTCATAATGACATGCTAATGATGAGACTTAATACTCAATGGAGATTAGAGTAGAGTGTAGGCACAAAATGATGAACTAGATTACTTGAACTTAGACAAGCATTACAAGGATGCTTCTTATATAGAAGAGCTAGAGTGTAGTACAAAAGTGTAGTAGAAACTCCACCTCACCTTCCAACTATAAAACTCCATATGCCCTATGCCGCCTAGACATTGAGTAGACGAGGGATGGTACACACTAAAGCATATACTAAAGCCCACAGAATCCGACAATCCTCTCATTGGGATTTTGACTATGAAATATGACAAATTTTGACAATTTCCAATCTAGGAACGTACATCTCCAGTCCTTATGTAAAGGCCTCTATGGTCGCCACTTACTCGGTCGCGATCATTAACACCCATTTAATCTATTCTTTTGATATAATGAAGAATAAGGAGGAAAGCTATTTATTCTTTTCCTTCTTCATACCACTTGTGCCGACATTTTGCTCCATTGCTTTCAATTTAATATTGAAGACATAAGAACTAGATGTTTAGGTTTTTTTTTTAATCTTCTTTTCAATAAATATTAAAAAAACATTCACTAAGAAAGTAATCAAATCTGCATAGAGTGAGATTTGCAATGCACTCTAGTCAATCCGCATTCAATCACATATGTTGTGAGAAAACATAAACATTGCAATGCACTCTCTACACGGCATTATGAATACAACAATGCTATGAATTTGTCAATGCAATCATAAATATAATGATTATTTATACATCCTCTTCGATTTGTAAATTATAAGACACATCTATTTTCAAATGCTACAAAGAATAATCAACTTTTACACTGAAACGATGATAATTATTTATAAAACATGCACGAAAGCAATAATATCTATGATTGATCATGTTATGCACACTAACAATCTTTCATAATACATAATACACTCGCTATATAAACCAATGCATAAAACAACGCAATGAAATCTTCAATACAATCACGAGGACTTTGTATCCAATCAAGGATTTTAGTCCCTGTATGCATCCAATTCACTATATAAAAGCTATTTTCACACCCAATTAAGGACTATAGCTCCAATATTGTGTAGTGAAAATGTAAATCAACTCAAATCTATGATGGTGAAAAATACAAGATTTCAAGGATCTTTATTTACCCAATACACTAGTACATGGAATCCAACCTTTGACTATCGACTCATCATTTACATATGCTCATCTTCTAAAACCAACGTCAGTCCTTTTATGGACCAATGGCTTCGTTGCAATGAGCATGACTCTCCAAATTCTTAATTGTTTTAGTTTCATACCTTTATGTTCGGTGAAGGATTTAAATATTTTTAGAAGTGGTTACTGAATTAAGAATCACGTTCGGCCCAAAAAAGGACCTGTGACTCTGTAACCTCAGGTCAATTCATAAGGAGATGATTGTACCTGACTCTTGGATACACTCCCCAGAGATTTACCTAGTCAAAACACCACGATTAGAAGGGGTTTTAGTTTATATAATTATGTTCGTCGAATTTTTTTATTTTCTCGACGGGCCTGTCGGGCAAAGGATGTTGCCATCTGGCGGAACCGCCAGGATAATACAAAATGCGACGGGCCTTGAGGGAACATGTTTGTACCCGATGGGCTAACCGGATCTATTGGTTTTTGCAGGTCATCATTAGGATCACGTTACAATTAACATGATCACGTCTTTTTCTTGTGTAATTACTGGTGTGTCCTTTGCCCGGCGTGCCCACCGGGATAATACAAAAACCCAGCGGGCCTTGAGGGAACATGTTTGTACTCGATAGGCTAACCGGATCTATTGGTTTTTGCAGGTCATCAGTAGGATTACGTTAACAATTAACATGATCACGTCTTTTTCTTGTGTAATTACTGGTGTTATTAACGTAATCACATGATCATGATCATGCCAGTGAAATCCCTGATTGTGACTCCATCTCCTTCCTCACCGCACACATGCATGTGCACGCTCTTCCACCGTGCACTCACATAATTGGTATCAAAACATAAGGGAGCGGCGATAGCAGCAGCTTCAGCTTTATGTGCATCAAATGTTGTAGAACCTTATAAGAGTGTACCAAAGAGACCATTGATTTGGAAGAAAGCTGTGAGATTTATGGAAAAAAAGATCCTTCCAATGAATCTACCAAGTCAAAAAGCAATGCTACTGACACTTCTTCAGCAACAAATGAGCGAAAAATGCTAAACCTTTAAATGTTGATGTGATTGTTGAAAAGCTTGCCAAGTAGCTGATTATTCAAGGAAATCAACCACAACCTCCTAGGTATTAAGCATAAAGAGCTTATAGATTTGGATTGTGTACACAAAATCAACATACCAATTCATAATCAACATATCCTATGAGCGGACCGCAAGTGCACAAACCACAATTGAAATGGTGTGTGATCAAGAACAAGTATGGTATAGTAAGTTTTCGGGTCTCACCAACCAATTAATGAGAACAATAGTCTAGAAAATGAACAAAGTAGTGTATCCTTTGACTCAAGGTTTATTTGAACCCTCTACGATGGGGACGAAGAAGAAGTGAGCCAAAGAGTGTTCGCTTCAGTACTTATGTATGTTGGTACCCATCCTATCACGAGCACCATATTTCAAAAGTGTGTATATTTTAAAAAATACCTAAAAGCCAATTTATCTAAATGTATAGAAGAAGTGAGACATGGAGAAGTTTGAAGCCACACTCATAATGACATGCGACTAGTAAGCATCTCTTATAAGATTGCATTTTGAACGTGTATTTATCAATTTTCCCATATCCAATACTTACATACTGCTTGATATTTATATGCATGCACAAGCACACAAGCATGAATGTATCAAATACATGTATGTATGTATGTATTTAGAAGTGTATGTATGCTTGTGTGTAAGTAATGATTATGCATTAAACTTCTCTTTCCACGCTTGCAACTTGATCACCCTCATCATCTGTAGAATCTTTGTTTGTAGACCTCAACCTCAAGTCTTGATTTTCCATAAACTTTCTTTGTGCTACTTGCAAAGACGAGAGTAGTTGGGCAAAGGCATTTAGCACATGATCATGATACCAAAGGTAGGGAGTAAGGAAATTATGCCCAACGATAAAAGTGATAATCAAATCCCCTACAAGTATCATTGGCACAAGCTAGAAGCTGATTCCAAGCAAGATTGAAGAGGCTATATCCAGTACCTTCATATATTGGATATTGATTTTGAGGTAATAACGGTGTTGATGGTATTGAAGATGATGATGGTATTGATGCTATTGTAGGCCAGGCGATGGGCTTCTAAGCTGATCCACATGTCAAAATCAAGGTTGGCTGACCGCATTTGACTGAGGTGTTGATGTTGCTAACTACAGAAAATGACCCTCCAAAGGACTCTAGAGTAAAAATGATGACTTGGGCTGACTAATCTGTTACAAACACAGATGTTGGTCGATCTGCACTTGGGCAATGGCTAGCTAGGAACCAACATTCGTTGTTGGTACTTGGATTATCTCAAAAATAAAGACCAAGGGTCCCTTATATATGATTTTAGCAGTTTGTCCCAACTTTTATATTACTAACCTCTAACTTTGATAGAAAATAATAAGTGACTTTGACTAAAATTGACATAATTTGAGCACTTTTGATAGCTCTATCTGCCAAAGGCCTAACCTGTTGGGTATGGGACTTCAAGGTCCTATGCGCCAAATAGGCATCTACACGATGACAATCTTTGATGCACACAACTGTGTAATGATACCTGATTTGATGATATTCATACACCAAGCGAAAAAAAGTGAGCAAGTAAAATTTCGAGCAAATCTGGCTCTTATGGCCAATATTATATTAGAAAGGAAATCCTTTGTACCAAGCACGGTTGAAACACAAACAAAGACTAAAAAATATAGATATTTCTACATAAGGATTGAAGACAATAACAAGACAATAAAGATTGAATTCACAAAACTTCATCAAAGCTAGCGAGTTTTTTCAAACAACCTCATTTTTTTGCAAATTTCACCATAAATAACTTCTAATTTAACTAATCCATTTTTATTTGTATGAAAAACTAAACATTACAAAGACCAATGGAAAAGAACCTCGTACTAATTTCACATAAGCACACAAATGGGATATATACAAAAAAACACAAGTATAAGAGAATACAAGCTAGAGGTAGAGTTGGGAAGGTCGAAAAAAGACTTTGCACTTAAAAGAAAACAAAAATCCTAGAAATGAATATTCATGCACCCAATCTATCACCCTGAGATGGTAAAATGATTCGAAGTCCTCCTTAGATATTTGCAATTAGAAAACTTCAAAGATTTTGAAGTGTATGACAATATGAGATAAAGGTAGACTTCGATGATTTTGATCCACCATTGCTTCCAAAACGCTTCAAACCTTAAAAACGAATATTCTTATGCCTCATTGGAACACCTGATGGTACTTCTGATCCAAAAATGAATTGAAAACTGTCCAAAAGAGTCCGTGCTAATGCAGACTACTTAATAAAGGTAGATTTTGATATATATATATATATATATATATATATATATATATATTTTATATATAAAGCAAAAATCACAATTGTGAGTGAATTATATTGATCATCCCAAAAAATTACAAGACCTTGCCATGCTCGTGTTGAGCCATGACATCATCCAGAGACCATAATAACATCGGCTATCTGGGGAGCCACCTCTAATGACCTGCCCCCTTGCCCTTGATGTTAATTATCATGTTCTTCACAAATCTCCTAATTTCCAATGGCCAAGATTTTCCCCTTTCCTAAGCATTTTGTTGACAACAAGGCACAGCTAATCCTAGACCAATCATCCAAGTTTTGCTTGCGCCCGAGTGTCCATATTAGCACTCTGCTTTCTTGTATAATTTTTGTGAAGCTTGCCACCTCAAGAACTCCTTCAAACACACGGTGGTTCCTTGTCTGCCATACATTATGTAAGAAGAAGTACCTGATAATTTGAGTGCATATGAGGAGGGTAGGACTGCCCAAATTCTTACCTCCAAGGAGTAAATCCGTCTTGAAAAAACCAAATTTCCATGTTCTTTGGACCCACTTGCATATTTTCCCTGTGAGGCCTCTGATAGCTGGGCATACCATAAATAGGTGGGCCAAATCTTCACTAGCCAACCTGCACACCAGGCATCGATTTGTCCCAATCCCTCTCTCCTGAATCTTCACCCCGGTCGAAAGAGCACCCCTAATTACTTTCCATAGGAATACCTTCATGTGGTGATGCGGGACCTTTGGCGCCGAGATGTTCTCCATTACTTGCTCCCACCTTTCCTCCGACCATTCTTTTTCCATATCTTGTTAAAGGGGGCTAGACCAATTCTTCTTTAGCATCATTGTATGGTAAATGCCTTTAGAATAGGGTTTCCATAAGAGGTTGCTTTCGGGCCATTTCCAGGCATTCCAGTCAAGCTCCGAGTCACAGATTGGCATCACTCCATTGTCAAGCTCTTTCATCACTTTGTTGACTAGCAAAACCTCCAAGCTATTAAGTTGGTATTGGGTTACCAGAAGTTCAGTGGTTTTCTAGCTCTTGTTGTCACTGTCCCATAAGTGCCCAAGTCAATTAAGACCCTTATTATTCAGTTTCTTGGCTATTTCTATCCAATAGGGATTTTGTGGTAGATTTACAACTTTGGAAAGCCAGGGAGGCCAATGCAAAATGGTCCAAAAATACTAACAATGGCTATAAATATGTCTCATTTTGACACCCGGAGATGGAATTTCAAACCAAAAAATGAGCCGAAACTCCCTCAAAAGGTCCTAAGTTGAGACATGAGGCTTTGGGAAACTACCCAAAGCCTTTTATGCCAGCTTGGAGTTCCCAAAACCTTCATTGTGAGTGTGGAGCCTTTCAGAGAGTTTTTGTTCATTTTAGGGTTTGAAACTTCATCTTTGATTGTAAAATAAGACATAAAGACAAAGGTGAGTCTCTATCTCATAGTTCATACACCTTGAAACCCTCATAAATCTCTTTTTTTTGACCACTCTTAAGTCTCACTTATTAAGTATCAAAACAAAGCATATAGATGCGGTACATTAGTGTAATCCATGTTTTTTTGAAATTTAAATGAAAAAGTTTACCAAGGACATTTTATTGTCAGATGTGTGTATACCAAAGTTAATAACAGTTTTTGATCACCTTGGAAAGCAATAGAAAGATGTCTTTCATATCATCATGCCTGAAAATCTCTTCATTGGTCATTATGAGCATGTACAAAATTGATATTTGCTACGCTATCTTCTGTTTGTCCACATGTGAACAAGTAAAGTATTTGATTCAATATTTTGCAAAGATAGATGAAAATTTGCTTGGTTTCTTGTTTACTCAAACATATTTGCTCTCCAGAATCATAGGGTATGCATAGTAAACTGACCTGTTGAGTGGGTCCGGCAAACAGGATCACAAAGATGGTAGATCAATTCCCTAAGATAACCTAAGCCCTAAATATAGGAATAGCTTGTCCACGTGCACATAGGGCTAGATGTGCACGCGACAATAGAAGCAAGCCCAAGAGAGTTGGCTTCACTTCGTACCCATTCTATCCCGAGAACCATATCGCAATGAACCATACATTGAAATCATATATTTTATAAAATTCATAAGAGCCAATCTACCTAGTTGGATAGGATCTGCATGCTATAGTTCACAACCGACTAGTGCCAACGTATCTTTATAAACAAAAGCAAACTTTGATAGCATCCATACATCATAGACTGGAGCAACAAGTTGTAATTGTTTGGAAATTACAGGAGTTTTAGGGATTTAGAGATTCAACTTTGCCTCATAACATACCTAAGCCTTTTCAAGTTTAACTTTCCCAAATGCAAGTCACTTGCATTTATCATAGCATCTATACACTTGCATTTATCACATCATCCTATTAAACTGGATATTCAACAAGTGGGTACAACAAGCTGCGAGTGACCCACAATCATATTATCAAAAAAGCATGTATGTCAATAAATACACGAGTATGCCAGTCATATCTCTTGCACAATATCTGGTTTTGTAACCTGTAAGAATGTATATACTCAAGATATTTAACCAATTTCAAGTGGCATGTAAACCAAGTTCTCGGACATATATCAAGTGGCATGTAACCATTCATGTGCTACTTTAACTAGAGTGTATATGGCTAGAAGCATGGTTTGGTGGTACAAAAAGGATTGTCCTTGACACAACATAGGCGGTGATTCATGTGTGTAAAAAAAGAGGACCTTTTATTGGAATTGGGGAGGGGCCATATATTTTTTTTCTTTGTTTTTGCAGACGTTTTTATCTTTTGAAACTAGCCACTCCCGAGAAGAGGTGGGTGGGACGGGGGGTTATGGTTCGATGCTTTGACACCCTCTTCTCTCTCTCTGTGTCTCTCTCTCTCTCTCTCACACACACACACACACACACACACACACACACACACACACACACACACATACACAGAGTTTGGCATCCTCTCTCTCTCTCTCTCACACACACACACACACACACACACACACACACACACACACACACACACACACACACACACACACACACACACACACATACACACAGAGTTTGGCATCCTCTCTCTCTCTCTCTCTCTCTCTCTCTCTCTCTCTCTCTCTCTCTTCACCCTGTAGCTACACAATGAAGCCCGATTTCACAGATTGTTCCCCCCCCCCCCCCCCCCCCCCCCCCCCCCCCCCCTCTCTCTCTCTCTCTCTCTCTCTCTCTCTCTCTCTCTCTCTCTCTCTCTCTCTCTCTCTCTCTCTCTCTCTCTCTCTCTCTCTCTCTCTCTCCTCCCTCTCCCTCTCGCACTTGCTCCTTGCCAATGGACAATATTGTAGGAGATTACTACTCCCGGGGTGATCCACAACTTCTTTCTTTTAACAAGCTGGAAGGTGGTCCGAGCACGGATGAACAGACACAAAGCCATTCCTTTAGCAATTTCATTCTGACTAATCAGGTTTTTCTTCGTACTTATTGGGCTGCAAAGAAATGCGAGCAGAGAAGCAAAGAAAGGCATCCTTCTTCTGCTCTTGGATTACCAAAAGCCAGGACAAGGAAGAACATTTGCGCAGCGGTGGCACAACCCTAGCAAACACTAGGTCTATCAAGGAATGAACAAAAAGAAATATTCCAGCAACTCTTGGACCACCATACATTTTTTTGAGTTGCAAAAAGAAAATCAGCAATACCGAAGACACTGTTCTATCGGGTGTGCACAACACTTTGACTCAAATTAAGGTCCCGCACTCAGGAAGTGAGCTTTTTGTGAAGAGAACCTCTTTGACAATGTTCTTGAACAATAGTACATGGAAGAACTCAATAAAACAATCTAAAATTGCTAGTGTCCTGGGTATCCATCGAAGGAATATGGCTGCTGCAAATTCAAGGCTGGAGAATAAAGATGAGGATGAAGTGTTGCCATTGAGTGCTTGTGGGAGGCAATTGCCTCGAGGAACACTATCACCAATGAAACAAGAGATTTGGTGCATTCCTTTTGGACATCAGAGAACAGACTTTCACCTAACAAGAAGGACATATGCAATAAGAGAATTGAAGAAGAAGTGTCGTCAAACATCATGTGCATCTACTCGATGACTCTCAAGTACCAACAACTCTAGCATTTGTAATTTGTTTGACAATCATTAAGGCTGATTTGGTCAAGATAGTACCAAATTCGGTAGTCTTCTATATGGCAGTGGGTGTGTACAGTACCTTACAAAGATTATATATAGTACCAATGTATTCCTATGTAGTTCCAAAGCTATCCTGCATAGAACCAAAGCCCTGGTGCAAAACCAAATTTGGTGTTCAATTATTTACTAGTAATTCCACAATCTATAGAATACCAAAGCCTTTGTATAATACCATTTCCTTTCCTAGAGACAATAAAGCCTATCTAGAGAGTACCAAAGACTCTGTCAATTTTACCAAAGACTAATTGTGTAGTACCAAAGTCTTTGTGCAGTACCAAACCTAGTCCCTGTATAGTACCAAAGCATTCTTGATAAAGCATTCTTAATAAATCATTCTTGATCATCACAAAAGCATTTGCAAAATACCCATATAATACTCTTTTGCATAGAGTTCTACTATGAGTCAAAAGTACCAAAGGAGTACCAAATTTGACTTTTTGTGATACGGCAATAGTACTCCACAATATCAAAGGTCTTTGTGAAGTACCCAAGCCTTTGTAAACTACTCAATTTGGTACTCTCTTGCATGCCAATGGTTGTACATAGTACCAAAAGCCTAATGGCAGTACCAAATATGGAAATAATATATCTATAGAGTACCAAAGCCTCACTTTATTTTTTCAAACCCTAATTGTGTAGTACCAAAGTCTTTGTGCAGCACCAAACCTACTCCCTGTATAGTACCAAATCATAGTTGTTTATTTCCAAAGAATTTGCAAAGTACCCATATGGATACTCTTTTGCATGGAGTTCTACTATGAGTCAAAAGCAAACGGACAATACCAAATCTGACATTTTATTTTATGCAATGGTCCTTCACTATACCAAAGGTCTTTTTATAGTCCATAACCCTCTCTAAACTACCCAATTTGGTACTCTCATGCATGCCATTGGTTGTACATAGTACCAAAAGCCTAATTTGACAGTACCGAATATGAAAATATTATATCTATAGAATACCAAAGACTCACTCTATTTTACCAAATCATAAACCTTGTGTACTACGAAATTTTATGGAACCTGCTCCATGTATAGTACCAAAGCATTATTGTTTATCATTAAAGCATTTGTAAAGTACCCATATCGATACTCTTATGCATGCATAGAGTTCTATTGTGAGTCAAAAGCAAAAGACAATACCAAATCTGACTTTTTTTTTTGTATGGGAATGGTCCGACACTGTAACAAAGGTCTTTACATAGTGCCAGTTTTGGCATTCTACCATCTGCATGAAGTTGGAATTTTCTAACCCTTTTTTTGGTGCCATAGGTTGAGCTATACCAAAGATTCAAGAAAGCTCACCCTACAGTGGTCGTGTCTCTTAGATGCTTTGAGGCATTAAAACCATATTTTGTTCGGAAGTTGAAAGAGAGGTATACTTGTTGTTGCGTATCCCATGTGCAGATGCTCTATTTCAAAGAGGCTTTTAATCAGATGCGGCAAAACAGGTTTGGGCATCACGGGAAAGGTTACCTTTGCACTTGCTCCATATGTTGTATAAGTGGTGATATAGGAGAGTGTTTTGCAAATGAAGTAGTATGCCAGGACATCACTAGTATGTGGGAATCCATCATGTGTCCGAAGCCTCCAAATAGTGAATACCATGCCAAGAATTTCTTGATGGGGGACTGCTCCCAATGTGGTGTATGAAAGTTGATGTTTTGTCCTAGTGAGATAGCAGAGGATAACAGAGAGGTGTCTGTGAAGGTTTTCATGGATGTCGGAATAGGACAGGCTGATGCAGGTGGGAGTGAGAAGAAGACAAAGAACTTGATTGTGCGACGAATGAAAAGTGCAGCTTTTCTTAGCCTGTTTTCAGTCCACCTCACAAGCTTTATCAAGCACAACTTTGTCTTCCGCTGGCAAGCCCAACAATTCAAGGATTGTTTGCCCAAGTTTCCTAGCAATGTCGTTGTATTAGTTACTGACTTTGCAGATAATTATTCTTTTGTTATTCAGAGCGAGATACAGTCAATGTATTGGTGGTCTACTCAAGTCACAATACTTGTGCACATCACTTATTTAAGAAATGCAGAAGGTGGTGTTCAAAAGACGCTACACTTTTACATATCGAATGATAGGCAACATGATACATTGTTTGTACAAATGTACATTGCCATCTCATTTTGGTTGGGATGCCTTAATCGAGCCTTGGAAAATTTAAGTATGACCCAATCATTTTCTTTAAAGACTTGGGCTCTTCTGTGCTTATCAGCAACAGCCTTTTGCCTTTGCTGTGAGATAGAGATAGCATCCCTAATCTTTTGGAAAGATTCTTGTAGGTCTCGGCTATACTCATCTGCAGCGAATATCTTCCCCTGTACCTTAAGTAGCAGAGGACTTTTTGATCTTCCCTCAATTACCTCAAAAGGTGATTTTCTTGTGGAAGTATGTACAGTGTTATTGTAGGAATACTCCATTAAGGGTAAGTACTTCTCCCATTGGGACCTTTGATCTACTTTCGTTACATAGGCTTTTAGTAGATCAAGAATTGTTAGGTTAGCTATTTCACTTTGGCCATTCATTTGCGGGTGATAGGCTGAAGAGAAGTTTAGCCTTGCCCCTAAATTCTCAAAGAGACCCTTGTAGAAATTACTCGTCATTCTAGGATCTCTATCCGACACTCTGGACTTTGGCAGGCCATGGTATTTGAAGATTTGTGATATGAAGAGGGTTGCCATTTGATGGGCTTTGATAGTCTTTTTGACAGGTATTCAATGAGCTTGTTTACTGAACCTGTCTACTATCTTCCATATTCCCGTATACCCATGGATAGACTTAGGCAATCCAAAGATAAAATACATGGATATGCTCTCCCATGGTGAATTAGGGATTGGCAATGGTTGAAGCAATCCAGGTTGCTTCCCTCTATCAAACTTTGTCTTTTGGCATACCACAAATTTATAAACATACTCTTGTATGTTTGCTTTCATGGTAAGCCAATAGAAATATGTTTCAATCCCTTTTAGGGTAGACTGAATCCCTCTATGCCCCGTATAAGGAGGAGCATGAGATTCATACATTACTTTCTCACGTAGTGAGTTAGTAACGCATAGTCTATTGCCATAGAGAAGATAACCATCTTGTGAAGTAAATGGTTCCTCTTTCTTCCCTAAAGCAAGGGCTGAAATCATAGCTCTAAAATCGGGATCAATAGCATACTCATCTATCATAGAAGATAGATCATTGTGAGTTGCTATGGAAACTGCATTCATCTCGTCCATCTTGAGAGTGCATCAGCTACTTGATTATGCTTGCCAGTAATGTGATCACTGTGAAAATGAAATTGCGAAAGAAAATTTGCCCACCTCATTTGTTTGTCAGAGAGCTTGGTCTGCATCATGAAGTACTTAAGACTTTGGTGATCCGTCCACAGAATGAAAGGAGTCCCCAATAAATAGTGCTTCCATGAGTCTAAGGCATGTAGAATTGTGAGGAGTTCCTTTTCATATATGCGTAGAGCTTTCTCAACAGGGTCGAGCCTTCGACTTTCATAGGCTATGGTGTGCCCTTCTTGGAGCAAAACAGCTCCAAGGCAATTACCACAAGCATCACATTGAACCTCAAATGGCTTTGAGAGATCCGGCAATTAAGCACAGGTTGAGAGATAATATTTTTTTAAGCTTTTTGAAAGAATTATTCTCCTTGGCGGACCATGTATACCTAACGTTTTTCTTTGTTAGGTCATGTAATGGTCCCGCGATTTGTGAGAACTTTTTTAGAAGCATCTATAGTATGCACACATACCTATAAAGCTTCTTAGTTCATGAAGATTCCTCGAATTAGGCCATCCTTTTATTACCTCTAACTTTGATGGATCCATTTGGATGCCATCTTGAGAGATAATGTGCCCTAAATATTGAATCTCTTGTAAGAAAACTCACTTTTCTTATGATTAACATAAAGTTTATTCTCTTTTAAAACTTGAAATATTACTTGGTGGTGTTGCTTGTGTTTGTCCAGTGAATTAGAGTAGATGATGATATCATCAAAGAAGACTCCAGTAAAGGTTCGGCGAGGCTTGAATAGCTTCTAAATGAGAATTGGTAGTACGAACTACAAACCGAAACTCTAACCGACCTATACATAGGTCACACCTATCACGTGGGTTAGTTAGGTGTCCTACAATCCACAACGGTTCTACTAGTGTGGAGGATCAACAACGAAGAGTTTGTGAGGTCATCCATAGGGTTATTGAGATAGAGAGACAGAACAAGGAGATCCACATGCCTTTAGCGAGTCTCATGACATTCTTGGATACAGAGAAGGCTAAACAACCAACCTTATTGCAAATGGAGACTCCCTCTATAAGTTCGATGGATCCTCCATATGTGGTTTTGCCAGGGGTCTCAGTGCAACCTGAGCCCACAAATGATAGCTTTACTTTTCTAAGTCTAGCTCATATTTCCCTTGATGACACCACGGCTACCATGCCTACCCCAATGATGGGCATGCCAGGAAACACGCCATGGACCTCATTTGTTAGTAAAGCACCGCTACATGGTAGCTCAATGCCTGCAATAGTACCTACAAGTGTGTACCAATCATAGACACCCATGGGTCCTCGTACTCATGTAGTTCCTACCCCTCCCATTGTTTCAACAACCTATGCTCCACAACCACAACACCCCCCCAACACCCAAGCTCTTATTTCCATGGGACCATACCGGCTAGCATTAGCATGTCACATCCGACGTCTGCTATGCCTAGGGCCACACATATGTACTTTGGGCCGTCACATGGCACCATACTGTACCAAATGTGGAACCCAAGGGATTCCTATACGCCAAGCCCAATGCCAATACCTACTCCACATGTAGTCTCTGGAGCACCTTCACCCACGGTGCCTGCTCACTTCGGTGACTTGGCAACATTTGCTCAAGCTATTGGTCGATCTATTGTTGAGAATATGTGTAACACGCGTGATAGAGAGCCTAGAAGTAAGGCAGTACAAATAGCCAAACTCACACAAAAATTTAGTGGAGACGGGGATGTGAGAAAGCATATCAAAGTGTTTGAACAAATATGCGATTCTCTAGGAGAACACAATGACCTACATAAGAGTAATGCTTTAAGCCTAACCTTTAGTGGGAAGGTAGGGGATTGGTATAGAACCCTAAGGGTGGAAGAGAAAATGATTTACCCTACTCTTAGGAGACTGTTCTTGAAAGAATACATACGAGAGGGAGTGCTTTGGGGTGTAGCTTCTCAGCTCCAAAAAGCCCAACGAGAGGAAGGAGAGTTGGTGAGACTTTATTAGTCGCTTAAAGCATTTGAATTCTCGTTGTAATCCAAATGAGCGCTTCAAATTGCTTGATAGATTCATTAGGGGATTACGACATGAGGATATCTATAATGGCCTAGTCATTAGAGGTATCACCACTTGGGAAGCGGTCACCACCAATGCAATCCAATTGGAGGATAATTTAATGATTCAAGGAGAAAGAGTGTCTGTTGAGCCTAAATCTACTAGCTCACAAGCATCGGGGCATCAACAATGACCCTAAAGCCTATTGCTAAGGAGATAAAGATTTATGAGGTGACTTTAGCAGATCTCACCAAGGCCATTCAAGAAAGTCTTAGAGACAATCGTGCTCCACAAAACAATCATATGTATCCAAGAAGGGAGCAATGGTGTTAAGTATGCTATGGTCCGCATAGTACCAGTGAATGCCCTACTTTTAGAGTGAAATTCAATGGGAATTGCAATGCCTATGGGAGGTATGATCATCAAGCTAAGGATTGCATAGTATTTAAGCGTGCAATGGCCAATAGACCAACCTTAGCATGGACAGACACACCTCGAGTGTCTGCATTTATGCCGGCCCCACCTCTTGAACAAACATCACAACCCATGGTCCCTAGGGCCCAAAATGTTGTTGAAACAACACCCTTACCACCTCCAGTGCTAGGACCGCAACCACCACATCCTAGAATCACTTCTGTGAATCAAGTGGGTTGTGAGTCATCTAATGCTTGTTTGAAAGGCTGTGAGGAATATATAGACCCGAATATTGCCTATGGGATGGATGCGCTTGAAGAAAGTCCACAATACTACATGGAGGACTATTGAGGACAAGTCAAACCTATCTGTCAAGTAGCTGCTCTTGCTACAAGAGGCCAAAGTATCAATTACACTGCCAAGAGACCACCTCTTCAATGCTACAAGTGTGGAGGTCCATATCGTGTAGCCGAGTGTCCTATTAGGCTACAAAAGAATGCCACACTAATGAAAACCAATCAAGTGAGCACGTCTACAATGCCGATACTCATGTGTTATCAATGTGGCATAGATCATTTGATTGCCCAATGTCTGAATAATCCAAATGCACCAAAGATCATGCCATTAAACTTTGTTGAGGCTATGAAGGAGCCATCAAAAAGTACACATGTGGTATCCGTAAATGTACTCACACGATCGATGCTCCAAAAACAAAACTATTTTCTTGAAGAAAGAGACACGGCATCAATTGCCCAATTTAAGAAGAAGAAGCAAACACGAAGGAAGAGATTGCAAAAAGCAGCACCATGAGACCCCAGTTCAAAGACCCACATAGGGACTGGTGATGACTTCCTATATATGAACGACACGAAAGAGGATTCTGATTCAGGTGAAACCATGGAGACCAAAGCGACCACTAAGAAAGAAACCAACAAGGAAGATTTTTATGAGCCACAATGGCCAGGACCCAGAAGAAGATAGGAACTTATCCAAACCCTACAAAGGAGATCAAGCAGGTCAAGCAGATAAGGAGTTTGGTAGAAGATACCCAAAGGGATCTAGATCCAGCACCTAGGAATATCCAGATTACAGACACAGTGTTCCCTACGCAACAACAACCTCCAAAAGTCCATAGACCCTTAGCCATACCTAGTGTCATCCAAGAAGAAAGTGACTTAAAGTCATGGGAAAGTGGGTGTACTCACTTCTTGCTGGAAAGAATGTTTACGGAGGGACTACCTGACCCTATCAAAGAAATGGAGATCCCATCTTTCCCACGTCAAGGGAGTGAAGCCCAAAAGGTGTCGTTAAATATGGTGAAATTGATGGATTTCATGGCTTCAGAGGTTAGAACCACCATCATGTCCAAACTATATGGAGACCCTGAGCTATTCTTAGCTCTTTGAGCTTTCCTCAATGGAGAACTGAAGGTCGGGCTGCCAAAATTTGCACAAATAGATGGAGTTATGGAGATGCCAATAGAGGAGGAACACTTAGATCCACAACCCAACCTAGATGAGAACCTTATTGTAGAAATACCTGTTAACAAGTTGGGACAATACTTTGAGGGAGATTAATCCAATGCAACCATACCAATCACTACCAAGGAATTAACTATGAAGGGAATCCTTGATGGTGGCACTGGGGTTAGCATTGTGACTAAAAGTTGCTGGGAAACTATGGGAAGGCCTCACCTTGGAACCACAACCATAGTAGTAAAGATGGCCAATGGGTCTATTGTTAAACCTATTGGGATGCTAGAAGATCTCAAGATCAAGGTCTTTGGACATAAAATAAGAATTACCTTCATTGTTATGGATTTCTCCAAGCACATTATGGCATCTGAGATGATCTTAGGACGTCCATGAGGGAAGCAAAAGTGGTGCATGACTGGTCTAAAAACCATGTCTCCTTGCAGTTCCAAGATTCTGTCATTCGAGTGGATCTTGTAACTAGTCGGGCACATCCTCTAGGAAATAGGTTTATAATTGATCATAGATCTGACACCACAGTTCACTCGATCTCATTGTAGTATTGGTACACGTGTAAAGTGGACACTGATGTTGGGGAAGATTCTTCTTATATGGATGTACTACCTGGGATGACTGAGTCGGACAATGTGGATTGGGTCCACCTAGCAACAACCATAGACACTTGGGGAAATAGGGGGATGACCTGGGTAACACCTGAGTGGAATGAAATGCCACCACTCGTACCCTTAAATATGATAGAAGCAATGCATATAGCTTCTTACTAGACCCATCTTAATATAAAAAAGAAAACATACAAGTGGGTCCCTAGAGCTTCTTTAGCGACCATAGCTAGTGCTCAAAAATAGGAGCCTCGTAAGAGACGTCCACTCACCCCAAGAAATGTAAAGAAACGTTGCATTGGATTCCTAAACGACTATTGGAAGCCCAAGGCCACTATCAAGGAAATGATCAAATGTGGGTGCCAAAACGTAAATTGTGCTCCTACTTGTCACCTGACCATGTGTGCCCAATCCCGTAGCTCTAAAATGAATTGAAGATCGTGGAAAAGAAAAAATCACAGAATGCTACACACCCGCCCTAGAGCTAGTTTGGGTACTGAAGAAAGAACGATTTGTTCCACCTAGCTCAGGAACAGGGAAGTCAAATGAAGCTTCTTGCTCTTCATGTAGTTTCTATACGAAAATAGAAGTTTCGACACAACCAACACCTATCATTGTACATATCCATACAAACAAAGAAGAATTTGCACCTACTGTTGTAAGTTCACCACCTACAACAACGTTGCACATAAAATCATGGGAGAGTACCTTACCACCCTTGCCAACTAGATGAAATGCATAGGGCGGTCGAAAACTGTTAGTTAAAGCCTTCGTCCATAACAACTTAGATCAATCGGTTTCAAAAGGTGATGCCATCATTCCAAAAGATATGATCTACCCAAGGAAGGGGGGAGTGTTTGTTGATAGCCATCATTCACTTGCTACCCTCTCAACCTTCCTCCCTGACCTCTCAATCACCAATCTTAGGGAATGTATATATAAAGCCTTATATTCACAAAAAATAAAAATAATAAAGAGAAAGAGCTATTATCAAATGACTATGCACAATAAAAGTCAAAACATTGACCCATACCTACACATTCACATCCAGTACACTGAAACAAAAACTTATGTCATCAAACACTTTTGATCCTCATCACTCAAGTGATGGAGGGTAGGTAGGATTAGTACAATAGGAGTGTTTATGTTTTAGAGTTTAGTGATTAGCAAAGTTCTTTCTTCCCCACTGATGTGCCGCCTAGAGGTATTCTTTGTGTTTCGTCGTGTGTACTGAACGTGTTGCTATTGTTAGAATTTGGACCTTCATGGGATCTTTCTCTCGTTCACTCTTCAAAATAAGCGCAATCATCAACACAAATAGGTGTTTCTTGTCCATTAGCATGGCCCCTTATCTTTTTTGCATCCATGTTTGTCTGCTTTAATTGTAATTGGTAGCATAATATTCATTGCATTTGCTTAGTATCAAACATTAAATTCAATGTAATTTTTTTTCATAATCACTTGTCTAGGTTAAATAATCAAGCAGTCCGACTAAGCTAGTTTGACCAAGCTAGGCGTTAGAGATCTTCTCTTAATACCATGGGGAATGCCTTCCTAATAATCAATGGTTACTTAGGTTCTTAATCCGATTTAGACAGCATTGTGTGCGATGTACTAGGGCTTTCTAGTGGGCTTAGTCTCTATTGACCTTTAGCTTAAGTATTATAAAGGGAGTTTACTAATGTGATGAGCCTGGGGAGGGTAACAGTGTTATATGACCCCCCAAAGTTACAAAATTAAAATGTTGAAAATGAACTAAAAATAAAAATAAAAATCAAAGTGCCACAATGAAATATTAAGCTGGAAGAGAAATCTCAGCTTGATTTGGTACTTGACTCACATGTATCGCCTATGGTACTAGAGCCCTAGAGGTTCCCAGTGTTGGCGCTTTTCCTTGAAAAGCCAAAACCCCAAGGTATATAAAATAAGCACACACATCAAAATTAAATCACTCTGAAAAGACTTTGGGGGATCAAAGAAAAGGGAATTAGTCAGGCGATGATTTCATGAGCAATTCCTTTTATCGTAGCTTAACTACAAGGTCTTTTTGGTATAGCCTCTAGTCAGTCCTCGGACATGAAATACTTGGCTCTTGCGATTAAACAACTTAATTGACCAAAGAAAATTGAGAAGCTTGCCCATGGTATTAATAGTTGATCTCTAGTGCCTTTCGACCGTTAAATTAATGACCCTAGACTTGTTTAGTTTTTGACCTTTACAACTGTTCATGTGTTTGATTATAATACAATTTAATGCTTATTACTGACAAATGAATTGAAAATTTTGTTACCGATCAATTTGTATGCCTACAACTGCGTACGCTTTTTAATTGTATATAAGATTGCAATTATTGTGCCAGTCTTGTTTGATTTTGCAGTGACTGAAGAAGGCTAAGGACACTCATCTCAAAGGCTCTTCCACCTCAATGAACGAGCTTCAACTCAATAGCTTCGGAAGAAGGAATCTACATCAGGAAGGGGGACATGTTAACCCTCACGCACATTCCTATCACCTACGATAGAGGCCGTATTATTTATTTGGTAGAGTCAGGTACCGGGCTTGTCGGTCTTAAGAGTGATCGCCGATGAGAGATGCACTCTAAAACTGAAACCTATAATGTTTGCGTAAGATTGGCTAAGTGTGGGCGTCCAAATGTGAACGAGCAAGCCCATATAAAAGTCAATCTAAACCTAAAATACCTCATTCTCTCATTTGTGCAATGCAAGAAGAGTGGTCTTGCTCCATCTTCTTCTCCATCTCCCTTGTGTACCAGTGTGTGTGTGTGTGTGTGTGTGTGCGTGCTTGGGGGGGGGGGGGGGAGAGAGAGAGAGAGAGAGAGAGAGAGAGAGAGAGAGAGAGAGAGAGAGAGAGAGAGAGAGAGAGCATTGCGGCGGCACGACGATGGCGAGGCGGTTGAGTGCGGCGCAGCGGTGGCTCCCTCTTCTTCGCAGCCAGGAATCCTCCACGACAGCAAGCATAGAGCGGTGAATGACAGACCATCGTCATCTTTGAGCTTACTAGTTTAGGCTAGTTGCATGGTTGGACCCATCTCTCGCTCGCACACAGTGTTAGACAAGTCCCTTGCTTCAATACGTGCGGCAGACATGCACATTTTTGGCACCGTTTCCGGGGAATCGCCCTGCACTAGGCACTCTATGCTGCTTTGTGGTGCAATTTCGGATGTAGGAAAGGTAGAGAAGGAAGGTGTGTGTGTTGAGAAAGAGTTTGTTTTGCTGCAGTGTATTGTTTTTGAGGTGTTGAAAGGTACTGTGTTTTCTCTATTCATAAGGTGTTAGAATTAAGGTAGTAGATCTATAATGTTAGTTTTGTAAGGTACAGTAAGTAGATATGTTAGCTAATGAGTTGTTGTAGGACTATGTTAATGTGTAACAGTAGCTGTGTTAGTTGTAAGTAGATAGGTTAGGGGTGTGTGTGCTCACGCACACAGTGCAGCTACACAACGACCTTATCCAAAAAATAATTATTATTTTTAATTAAAAAAATTGAAAATTTTTAAAGGTAGGACTGGGATTGGGAATATTCCCTAGGCCGAAGCCCAAGCCCACGCTCAGGCTCAAGCCTCAGTTGCCCTTTAGAATTACTTATTTTAGCCTCACACCTAAGTAAAAATCAACCTTTTGAGGATCAACGGAGCTTTGGGTAACCAAATGCTGTGTTGTAAAGCACACCACGACCCCCTGAGCGATATGCTTATTTCGAGCTATCACACACTCTAATCCAAAAATCGATCATGAAAGAACATTAAAAAACATCAAAAAACGAGTGAAAATGGGATGCAAAACACCTAAAAAAGTAATAGGTTAACCTTCGAGGTTATTCGCCGATGCTTGTAGGGTGCTCAAGGCACATGCATCTATGCTCTGGTCATGTGCTAGAGACAGAGCAACTAGCGAGCATTTTGACTTACGCGAGTTCTCAATATCCACCTACCTTAGGTTCCAGGCCCTCGTCTCGGCGGGGACCCAAGGTAGTACAAACCAAGACCCAAACATAGCGGTTAATGACTCTTCCTCTGACTACGACATAATGGAGGGTTACACAATGCTTAATCCTGATAGTTCAAGCCAAGACATGCATGCCATGGGCCCACTTCCGGGTCGAGCGTGCTTAGCCACTTGAAGTAAACCTTTAGTAGAGCCACTCGCTCTGAACATGGAGCTAACGACGTAAATGAGGGGGTGGGGAAGTAAATTCTCCATTCATGACCAACGTAGACCCTGCCCTTACAGATTGTGCATGTGAATACTTCATTCATTGCACCCCCTGACTCTTCAGAGCTATTCTCCTTAGAGGTTATATTACCTAATGGTAGAAACCTTGCCGAAGTACAAGAGGTTTAGAGATATATCATTGCGGCTAGGGAAAAGGAAATCAAGAGCTTACGCAAGGCAGAACAATGAAGAGAGTTAAAAGCAAAAGCCCCTATGTCAATACCATTGCTAGGAGAGCAATCGAGTGCTCCTGAATTAGCGACCACTAAGGGTAAACCCATAGAGAGCCACATTGCATCCACTTCAAAGGACACCCCTATCACCTCAGGCCTAGATGGAGCATTCCTAAGTGAGAATTGAGAGTAGAACTACAAACCGAAACTCTAATCGACCTATACACAGGTCACACCTATCACGTGGGTTGGTTAGATGTCCTACAATCCACAACGGGTGCTACGAGTGTGGAGGATCAACAACAAAGAGTTTGTGAGGTCATCCATAAGGTTATTGAGCTAGAGAGACAGAACAAAGGGATCCACATGCCTTCAACGGGTCTCATGAGATTCTTGGATACAGGGAAGGCTAAAAAACCGAACTTATCGCAAATGGAGACTCCCTCAATAAGTCCAATGCATCCTCCATATGTTGTTTCGCCAGGGGTCTCAATGCAATCTGAGCCCACAAGTGATAGCTTCACTTTTCCAGGTCTAGCTCATCTTTCCCTGGATGACACTACGGTTACCATGCCTACCCCAATGATGAGCATGCCAAGAAACATGCCATGGACCTCATTTGTTAGTAAAGCACCGCTACATGGTAACTCAATACCTGCAACACTACCTACAAGTGTGTACCAATCGTATACACCCATGGGTCCTCGTACTCATGTAGTTCCTACCCCTCCCATTGTTTCAACAACCTATGCTCCACAACCACAACACCCAAGCTCTTATTTCCATGGGACTATACCAGCTAGCATTAACATGTCACATCCGACATCTCCTATGCCTAGGGCCACACATATGAACTTTGGGGCGCCACATGGAACAACACCGTACCAAAAGAGGAACCCAAGGGCTTCCTATACTCCAAGCCCAATGCCAATACCTACTCCACATGTAGTCTCTAGAGCGCCTTCACCCACAGTGCCTGCTCACTTAGGTGACTTGGCAACATTTTCTCAAGCTATTGGTCGATCTAGTAAGACTACTCCTTCTTCCTCTCAATCCACTCTCATACCCCGCTAGCTCTCACCATCTTCGGGGTGTGTGAGGTATTGGGTCTGAGACCGTGAGGGAATCGATGTTGTGTTTTAAAAGTGTTTGCTTAGTGCTTGAAGCTTCCATCTTCATTGCACTGGCTAGTTATTGAAGGAACAAAAAGAATTGTGTTGTAAAATGTCTCCCTTGATAGGGGAAACCTATAATACAAAGCCTTTTGGAGGGGGGACTGCCGACTCCATGTAAATCCGGTCCTCAAATGTTGTCAATAGCTTAATTTCTCTCTCTTTCGAAGTATTGTTCATGCGTATCTAACTAGGTGTTATGCTTTTTGTTGTTCTCTCCACCCAAACACTCTTGTTATGCTCATTAGGAATCTATTCTAATGAATTGCTCACTATGTTCATGCTATTTTCCGCTACACACAAGTTCTAGGCCACGAAATGTTACATGGTATGCTCAACATGCCCATAAAGTCTTCCATGGTGCAGTAGTTGTCTATATGCGAAAATTGGCGTGCATTGCTATGGAAATCATTATGGAAAGTGACCAAAAATGTATGAGGATGGATGGTCATGTACAAAAAAAAAGGGGGGGTAAAAAAGCCCAAAAATTGGCCCAAAAGGTGTGAAAAAGCTTGAATTTTCCACATCACCCATGGTGGCATGATTTTCAATTTGGGAGGGTTCTTGCTTGAGCCAAAATACTAGCACTTTCTTCCCTCTTCTTATACAAAGTACAATGCTTTCTCATGGTTTTGCAGTGCAGTCCTGTCTTGCTCCCTTCTGGTTTTTGGGTATGTGAAGGAGTGAATTAGGGTTTCCCCTCTTCAATTTTGTGTGTGGGCTTGCCTATAAGACTCATTAAGTTTCCATGGTTTTGTGTCGGCAAATAATCAAGGGAAGAAGGTAGGGATTTTTGTTCAACAAATTGGCCCTATATTAGTGCCATTGGAGGCGAGGCGACTCCAAAGTGGCAAATAGTTTTGAGTTTGGTGGTGGTTTTGTGAGTGATTGTGAGTTGAGATTCCATGGCTGATAGAGTGATGTTTTTTCTTATTTCTCTTGCTTGGCTTGGTTGACGTGTGCTATAATTCCAAGCCCCACTCTCTATGACTTGCTTTGCAATGCCTTTTTGGGTTGGTGTGGGCTTGTAATTCCCAAGGGCGGAAGCTTGAGTTATGAAGAAGGAGACCCCTTTTTGTTTTTGGCTGAACTTTTTAGTGTTTTGTGTTGATTTTGCAAACTACAAGGTAGCTTAGCAATAGAGGTGCCCCGCTTTTAACTTCCCTTGTCAGCGTGCATAAGGTCTACCACAAGACAAAATGCTTAGACATGCCCTGGCTTGGATTCTTAGAAGGCACAAGAGGGTTCTTTGCCAGACTAATGCTCTTGCTATCCTACTACATGCAAGTGTTTGAAGAAACATTCTACACCGAGTTCTTCACTTACATATCCTGTATTTGTGTAGATATTGAAGATCTTCACGCCAACAAATACATAAGTTACACAACAAAGGAGCTAAAAAATAGAATCACAAACTTTCGATTGTCTGGAATGGACAAAGAGCGAAAAGAAGAGTACAGAGAAGGGATACAATTACTCATTTATAAAGAAGCACCTATGTGCATAGCCAGCAAGCTCCCGCACATGTAGGGCTACTTGCATTTTGATTCTCTTGAGATTTAACGCAAAAAATATCAAGAAAACAGCGTTTTCCTCGCGTGCACCTCCTTGGAATCGCAATTAGCAATTCCAATACCTGTTCAAGAGGCTCTTTCCTCAGAAAATGAGCTTAAAACCACACAACTATACATTCAGTTCACAAGCCCACGAGAGGGGCATCACATTCATGTGCTTAGAATAGAGAGGGGTGGCTAGTGAGCTGGAGCATCACCATACATAAGACATGGGAGAAGGCAAGCTTTCCATTAGAGTTTCAACATGAAAATCCACCATTAAAATGAAGAGGAGAGATCTCACTTCCACTTATAGTTCAAGCAGGCACCCCCCTTACTTGGATTCCCACCCCTTTTCAGACCCTTTGTGTGAGAAATCAGGCAAACTGATATGGGAGTGCCATGTGTCCCAAATGCCGCTTTAACTTACTCAAGTCTAAAAATCTCTCAATGTGAAATCAATTTGATATCACCTCTTTGGTGAAACTTGATCCTCTCATTATTTTGAAAAAATGGCACGAACACATTTCATGGCAAAAAATAGCAACTTCCTAAAATTTTGGAGATGCTTCCATTGCATTCCTTTTGGTCATCTAATCATCTTTGTAGACTATGGAAGAATTCGTAAATGTAATGAAGCCCAACAACAAAGTGTTTTCTATTGGTGACCCCAACATTGCTAGCCTCTTGAAAACTTGTCCATTTCAATGCTGACTGGCCCAACCAGACCATACCCTGGCTGTCCGGCCTTGACTCACACTGGACATACCCGTTCGTTTCATACTAGCCATGCAACTCTCGTGCGTTTAGATTTCCAAAGGGGTACTTCCAAAAAGTAAAAACAAATAAGATACTAGGAAGGAAACAAAAAAAAAGCTATCAGTCACCAACTCATGACATACCCCCTCTTGAAATCACAAACGTTCTCGTTTACATGATTTCCATACATGCTTATGGTAACCGTTGTGTCCTCGACACACTATTAACACATGTATGTTATATCTGCAAAACTTGTTCCAATGACTTAGTGGAAATCGTCACATGTTATCATTGCTTGTTCATAGAGTCAATTTCCTAAATACATGTCGATCGAGTGACATACGGAATAGCAAATAAGATTTTATAATGCAGTTACATATAGGTATTCATTTCATAGAAGTAATTGCTTGACTTTCTTGAGCATTTGTCACATTGACAATCCTTTGAGAGAGAGAGAGAGAGAGAGAGAGAGAGAGAGAGAGAGAGAGAGAGAGAGAGAGAGAGAGAGAGAGAGAGAGAGTGCTCCTAGAGCTCAGATTTGACGCCTCTTGCATGCATCAAATGAGAATCCTTGGTCATGGCTAGCATGAGAGGTATGTTTCTCACCTTGTACTTGTCATTTGGAGCAATCTTGTGGCAGGAATGGGGTAGTAAAGACCCTAGAAACACATAGAGAGACTCAGGTAGCCACCTCATCATTTTGACCAAACCACAAGCCCACTTGTCATGTTAACTTGTAGGCGGAACAGCCTCAAGTAGTAGATCATAGCATAATTCTCAAAAGTCAGTTTAGACTTGGGTCACATCACCATAGAAACTATAATTGTGATTTTTCAAGGTGTTGGAATGAAGCCAAATGTCACAGGTGGCTTGCTCATAGCATGGCCATACAATGTGGATTAGTTTTGGATCAAGAAAGCCAAGGTTGTCAAACCATAACAAGTATAACGGCATTTAGAGACAAAACGCATCAAAAGTGCCAAGTTCAAATTGGTTTAAAAGGGATACATAGATTCATACAAGCGTATAGAACATGGATGTATTGTCAAAGTATCAATTCAATCCCATAGGTGATTGGGATAGCTGTCGGCCACTCAAAGGACTTGGAAAATCTCTAAGAGGAGTCTACCTAAGAGTAGATGAAGTGAAGGGGTTCTGTGTCTCTTGCTATAATATGTATGCACGTGTGAATGTTTGCTTGTCAATTATGATTCAAAATCTTAAAGGGTAGCTATAATCACAATTATAGTTGTATCTAGGAGTAACAAAAACCAAACCCATTTTTTGACTTCACAAACCTCATCAACAAGTCCATCGACACCTCTATCCACCCTTATGATCATCCATCAAATATGTGGAGTTTCAGAGGTTATCACTTGAAAAGTGTCAGAATGTCTTGCAAGTGTTAGCGACACGCTTTCAAACAAGTGATACAAATAGCTACAAAAGATCCCCTAAACATGAGGATGAAGGCCATGTGAATAGATTTGTGCAAAGTGTCACCATCAGCCTCTATCATACTATAATTTTGATTTCACCAAATGATGTTTATAAAGGCCTTGATTATTTTGTGTTTTTAACAGGTTTTCAAGCTTCTCCATCAACTTGCAACACAAAAATGTATATGTATCACAATATAATCGCATTTTTGCAATCTTGTTATTTCCAACATCATCACAACTCAAGGATTATTGATCCAAACTTTGTGAAAAGTTACTTGGGCCTATGTTGTATCATGTTGAATCCTATGCCAAAGTCAGAATCCAAAAGTCAATCCTAAATCTAATACTTGTCACTATAATCACGATTATAGTTAGACTATGAGAATTTTGAAGTGATTTTTGAATGTGCATCATTTGCATCATATGTAGCACCAAGATGCCATGCTCTAACTTGCAAAAATTCATCAGGGATGCTTCATACAGTCATAAGAGCAGTTTAAGAGACAATCAGAGTCTAACTTTCTAACTGGTAATTTAATCATTGATTCATAGGCAAGATGTTAGATGTCAAGACTCCACCGTGCAAACAAATCATCAAGAAGAGATTAGAAACCATGCCACCTTATTAGCTGCAGAAGGATACACTAGAGGAGACTACCACTTGGATTGGCAAGTTAAGGCTAGAATTTGAAGGAGCAACAATCTACCAAGGGATTTACAAAGACACCAAGGGTAATGTTGTAGAGATAGCAATGACCCCAGGGAGGTGTATGCTCTGACAAACAGATCTTCAGTGGTGTACATTCTAGAGAAAGTAGACATACACAACTATTTTGAGTTACTAACATGTGGAGTAGAGATACAAAGGCATCATGAGTCGTTTGAGAGCATACCAAAAGATGGCACAACCAATATTCACAGATTTATCAAGAGCTAAAGTACAAGTCAAGATCACTATTGACTTGATAGCTGAGGCATTACACTTGAGCAAGATAGGGATGCAGATATGGGCACAAAGATAAAGAGACATAGATATCTTCACAAAGAAGAGTGTTGTGGAAACCTTTGCACAGATGACATGGCAAGAGGCAGAGTTAGCTGTGAAAATATATTATCATCTCTTTGACATCACTGAGAAGCGGACAAGATTACAAACTCCTAATGATGTTGTGGCATCCACTTTCTCATGGGATTTCAAGCAAAATGACCCTGTCGATATAAACCATGATGTTGGAATTAGGGTTGCAGAGAAATGCACATAGCTTGGAGAAGATGAAGGAAGCTCAAGGCACACAATAGAGAGTGTGTTACTTACTGTGCAATGGAAATATTGATAGCCTTAGAGTGATGGGCATATATACAATGCACGGGAGAAAAAACCTCCTAAAGAGGGAAAAAATGCCCCGGTGGTCCTAGTGTGTTCACACACATCACTACCAAATGTATATGGTAAAAAATCCCCCCTGGAGTGATGCGGTGAACGAGAGCTGGCACATGAGTAAAGGGAAGTCCCATGCCCTGAGGACATGATCAGTCCACAAAGAGGAGTAAGCCCAAAGCATTGCGGAAAGCTTTGAGCTTCTCACGAGACAATGCCTTTGTGAAAAGATCTGCAAGGTTGTCCTGTGTTGGCACATAAGCCAAGGTGATATCTCCTGCTAAGAGCCTCTCCCTGACATAGTGGTAATGCACCTCAATGTGCTTTGTGTGAGCATGAAAAACTGGGTTCCTTGCAACTGCCAATGCGCTATGACTGTTAGTGTAGATAGTGTTGGCAGTGTCCTGTCCAACAACCAAATCAGCCATAAGGCCTCTGAGCCATACACACTGAACCATAGTTGTGAAGACTACCCTGTACTCATCCTCACAACTTGAAGTGGCCATAGTAGGTTGCTTCTTGCTGAACCATGATATACATGAACTGCCAAGCATGAAACAAAAACCACTTGTGGACACTCGCGTGTCAAAACAACCAGCCCAATCTGAGTCCAGAAAAGCATGTAAGTCTGGCGACAACGATCCCCCCTTGGGACAAAACAAGACAAGATGTAAAGTGCCACTAAGGTAGCAAAAATCCCTCTTGACAGCCTCGCAATGCTTAGACCTTGGGCTATGCATAAATTTGCTGACCTGTGAGACTGCAAACTGAATATTTGGCCTCGTGTTGCATACATAGATGAGGAACCCAACAATAGTTTGGTAAAGAGTGACATCAGCAGGATCATCAGTGTCATGAAGACTCAATTTCAAACCTGTTTCCATGGGAGTAACTTTTCTGACACAAGGCAATACCACCATCACATTGCTTAAATTGTATACCCAAGTAATGATGCAATAGCCCCAAATCTTTCATCTTGAAAGTAGAATTCAAATCAGCCTTAAATCCAGCAATATGTCTCTCATTTGGTCCAGTGATCAACAAATCATCTACATAAAGAACCACAATGAGAAGTACATCACCCTCACGCTTTACATACAATGTGCTTTCTGTTGGATTGTTATGAAAGCCTTGTTTGACCAAATGAGTGTCAGCTTTCTCATACCAAGCACGAGGAGATTGCTTCAACCCATACAAAGCCTTGTTACATTTGCACACTTTTTTCTCTTGTCCTTTCTTGACAAAACCGCGAGGCTGCGTTACATAAACTTCCTCAAATATGTCACCATTCAAGAAAGCAGTAACAATTTCTGATTGATGTACATCCCAACCAAAATGAGCTGCCAATGCACATAGAAAATGCACAGTAGTCATACAACAAGTGGGAGAAAAAGTCTCTTCATAATCTACGCCTTTTTGTTGTGCATAACCCTTTGCAACAAGTCGAGCCTTATGGCGATTGATCTCACCATCCGGCTTGCGTTTCAACTTGTAAACCCACTTCGTACCAATGGGCTTTTTTCTAGGAGGAAAATCACATAAAGTCCATGTGTCATTTTCTATAAGTGTATCATATTCTGATTGCATGGTAGCCATCCAATTTTTTGAATTTTGTGCTTCATCAAAAGACACAGGCTCCTCAACATCATGTAAGCTAGACACAGCCAAAGCATAACAATATGATGCATAAGATGCATGGCGAGAGCCTGAACGAGTACGACTAGACAAAGGTGCATCCAATTTACTGTCACGCAATGTATGCACCATCCATTTTGGCATACCTCTAGTCTGCTCATTTTCAGCCCTTTCCTCTTCAAGTACATTGTTGTTATCTCGTCCAATGTGAAGGCATCCACTACCCGCACTAATTGTGTGCGTAATCACTTTTTCAATTGCACTCCTTGTTTGGGAAGAATTTTACATACAAGCAGTGAAATGACGTTATGATATATTGGCGAGAGCATTTATCACTTTATAGCTCAAAAGGGAAGCTAAATTTTGTAATGACAAGTACTGTATTGGCAAGGAGGAGGGAATGGAAATCAACAAATTAGTGTCTATAATTAAATTTTTTTAGTGACATCAAATATTTAATAAAGCAATGCAATATGTGCGGTCAAGATCCATGCTCGTAACCTAATAGGGCCCTCCACATACAAGCTAGTAGGTAGTGCAATTGTTTCACAGCGGATGGCATGCTAAATGTAACAACTAATGGGATTGTGCTTCTACGATGGCGACTAACAGAAAGTGGCTCCGTTAAGCACAACGACATGGGGGTCCAAAGTCATAGCCAATGTTGCAGTATGCGACACGATCTTTACAGTGGGTAGGTTACACCATGGAATTGAATAAATAAATTTAGCTTTACAGTTTAAAATGGGGGTGTGTACAAAGGATCGTAATGGGAGACAACGACGAGAGGAGGATTAGTGTCAAAGTAATCATGCTTTTGGTGTGTCATACAGGTCTCTATATCTACTCTATAACATAAATAAATTCAATTTTTACGGTTTAAGATGGGGACGTACACAAATGAGATGATGACCATAGTGTGTGAATGGGAGATGACAACATTTGCAATCGAGAGGACGATTGATGTTGAAGTGATAAGGCCTTTGGAGTGTCATACATGTCTCTAGATCTACGCTACAATAGAAATAAATTCAATTTTATAGTTTAGGACGGGGGCGTATACATATGAAACGATGACCACAGTGTGTGAACGGGAGATGACGACATTTTCAATTGAGAGGACGATTGATGTCGAAGCGATCAGGTTTTTGGAGAGTGATACATTCCTTCACATCTACTCAATAACAGAAGTAAAATTCTGTCTTCTTCTTAATACCCTTAATTGACATGTACACAACAACGACATCTAATCTTGCAACGACAAATTCATAGTACTGAAAAATACTAAACAGAGTTTTAAGAAAATATGTCTTGTTAATAAAAGACAATGTTAAAGTTATGTTGAGAAGATGGAATTATTTGTTGCAGTATACCGTGCAATGAAGGAACATGCACGTGCAAAATGCTAGTGTTTTTTGTGCAAACATCGTGCACGGAATGCGAGTGTGTTGTGGGAAAAAAAAACCATACATAAGTATGGTGTAGAGTTGGCACAATTCTCCACATTGTTTATAATACCGTAAGGAATGTGCCCTTCCCCCGCCACTTTTATCCCCTCCAGTGTTGAAGGGGGACTTATGCTTTTCCTCTAGTGTTAGAGAGGCTAGTTTATTTTTGTAAAATTAAAAAAATTAACGACAGTTTGTTAACTTTGCTTTTTCTTGCATCTGATTCAAGGAACAATTGCAATTGGCATGAGTCCAATGTTTAGATTCTTCACACAGGGAGCAAGTACGCATGCGAAACTGTCAATATGCAACATAGCAAAATTTGAAATAGGGTTTCTATTAAAGAAATTTTAATCGAAATGGCAAGCGATTGGTTAGCTTTGAAATTATCAAGGATTCAAGACAAGGGGAGTTCGACAAATACGGTGAGGTTTTGACAAATGTCGAACATTCATAGTGTAGTGCACCTCTCTCTCTCTCTCTCTCTCTCTCTCTCTCTCTCTTCACCACATACACATGCACAAAAATATTGCTCATCATAGTGAGAGCCAATGAGCTCATGAGAGCTAGACACTTACGTCTTCCATGGTGACCACGAAGATTAATAAGAAACATGAATTAATATACTGAAACAAAAATTTAATATGCACGAACATTGGCTTGCAGTCATTATATTGATGTTATAGCAAAAACAGAGTCCTCGTGTTTACAACGTAAAAAGCTGACATCTGCAGCAACTACGGCATCTCTCTCTCTCTCTCTCTCTCTCTCTCTCTCTCTCTCTCTCTATGAGGGCAACCATAACATTGACAGAGTTTCCATTGGAGAATGAAGAATACTCTAACACAATATGGGAGACACCCAATACAACTATTTACAGAAGTGAACAAAAGCAAACATCTTCAAATTTCTTTGACGACATTAAATTAGATCACAAAGGGTTATATTACTTAGGTCTCACAAGCCTTTTCAAGATGTTTATTAAATCTCCCTCACTCTCCCTTTCTCTTAACCACCTGCTAAAAACGTTGTGCAACATATGTCTCACAAGCCTTTTCACGACGTTTAATAAATCTCCTTCCCTCCCCCTTTCTCTTAACCACCTCCTGAAAACACCATGTAGCCATACAAAATAGAGTTGTAAACTCTCTCTCTCTCTCTCTCTCTCTCTCTCTCTCTCTCTCTCTCCCCCCCCCCCTTTTGCACCTGCTGAAAATGGTGCAAAGCTTCTTGTCTACTACCGATCACAAATTCTCCCTCTCTTTCTATCTCTCTACAAGCATGACCATAAATTACGCAAAGCTTCTTGTTTGCTGCCGATCGCGGATTCTCCCCCTCACTTTTGAGCCTCCTTGTCTGCTATTGATTGCGGATTTTCCCCCTCACTTCGGAGCCTCTTCTTCTTCTTCTCAGCTTCATTTTGTGTTTTGGTTTAGTGCTTCACTTTACTTTTAAAAAAAAAAACATAGACAATGGCTCAGACAAGGATTGTATTAGTTAGGTCTTATGATAGGTCAATTTAACCTTTTGAAGACGTTTACTAATTACCAGCTCCTTAGACAAATATTGTATTAGTTAGGTCTTATGATAGGTCAATTTAACCTTTTGAAGACGTTTACTAATTACCAGCTCCTTAGACAAATATTGTATTAGTTAGGTCTTATGATAGGTCAATTTAACCTTTTGAAGGCGTTACTAATTACTAGCTCTCTCTCTCTCTCTCTCTCTCTCTCTCTCTCTCTCTCATACATAGAGCTGCAACGCACGATCTCTCTTTTTTTTTCCGGCCTGCTGTAAGCCCAAGAAAGTTCTCTCTCTTTATCTCTCTCTAGACTACAGCGCAAAGTCTCTTTTTCTCTCTCTCTGACAATACACACGATAGGAGCACTGCTATTGCACTAGAAGCACAAGAGATAATTACTCAAGATGCAACGTCCACCAAAGGATACAATACTTTGAAGGGACATCCTCCAAACCACAAGAAATACTATTATTTAAAACACAATAGAAAAATATAGCGTGCAATGGAATTTAATCATTGTTCTAGGGTAGCAACTCCCATTCATTTCTCTCTTATGTATTAAATTACTTCTCAAGAGTCTTTTCCTCTAATATCTATGATAATTTTTATGTTATGTTTCTCTATTATCTGTGAGACTTTGTTTAAGTTATGTTTTGTTTAGCTTATGTTCTGCAATTTTTTTCTTAAAGTTATATTATGTTTAGCTTATGTTCTTAAGTTTCTCTACAAGAACATCATTCAACTTTCAAATTTTAGGATTTAACTGCTACATGTACTGCAGCTCAATGACTGATCAAATACTAGTCCGTCCACATTACCTAAATGTCTTGCAATAACATCAAGAGAAATAGATAATCCATTCCAGCAACCCCATGTCTAATACTTCTACAAAACTAATAAGAAATAAGCCATGTAGCAACAACTTATATATTTTACAACAAACTTATATATGTACAAATGCTGCACCTTGCCTTCAACACAAATTAATAGTATTCCTTGCTATTGCTTCTCAATAACTTATGCACTATACATATCATATCTCATTCCGGCACTCTCCAACTTTATGCCTTCTCCTCGAAAGCTTGGCAATCAAGGCATACTAGTTCTTTCTCTCCAGCCTGCACTGAGCCCTCACTTGCTGTCCGGAATGGCATCTCTTGGAATGCACTGATTGCGAGATCCTCACAACAGGAGCAGGGACATAAGGCTCTACACTTTGAATAGGCAGTCATCTGCAAACGTAATTATCGACAGGCTATATCTTTCTCTCTCTCTTTGGACTGTAGCAAAAAGTCTCTTTCTCTCTCTCCGGCTTGCAACGCACAATCCATCTTTCTTTCTCTCCGCAATGGCGTTTCTTGGAATGCATTGATTGCGGGATCCTCACAATAGGAGCAGGGACATAAGGCTCTACGCTTCGGATAGGCAGTGAGGTCAGCAAATGCTAGCAAGAGGCAATACTGTCACACAATACTTAAAGCAGATGCCGTGGATGCACATGACAGTGTAGGAGAAAGAAAGAGCTAGTGAACACATGTCTCTCTCTCTCTCTCTCTCTCTCACACACACACACACACACACACACACACACACACACACACACACACACACACACACTCATAATAGCATGGAAAAATAATTACCCTATGCTCTGCAATACATCTGTTGTGTAAATTTTTGGTGCGTCAACTGGTGTGCTGTGTCAATTGCTCTCTCTCTCTCTCTCTCTCTCTCTCTCTCTCTCTCTCTCTCTCTCTCTCTCTCTCTCTCTCTGCACGCTAGGTGAGGAGATAAATAGTATTGCTACGCTACTATATATAAGTTGGCTGGCCGCTTCTTTTTCGAGCGCTCTTTTTCTAAACGCCATGCTTTTCCCTCTTTCTCAATTTCTCTCTCTCTCTCTCTCTCTCTCTCTACATCCTCATTTAGCAACACTATTACATGTGGCCACATGGCATAGCTAAGCTTGCTCCTTTAGTGAAATCAATCTTAGATAATCAAGGTAAAAATTCTCCTTAATCTTGTTTCATCACATTGTTCAAGCTCATAAACATTGTCAAATAACTCATAGCCTGTCCACTTTATTGTTTCACTACTCTAAGAGTTGGTATTAAAAACCCATTGGCAAGATCGCATCAAGGCCATACACCATAAACCGTGTTATCCCTATGGAAGTCTCATATGACACTCTGTTGGCCCAAATCACTAAATGTAGCTTTGAAATTCATTTGTTCTAGACTCATTTACTATTAATTTAGGAATTATGTATAAGATTTTGTTCGTACTCCATAAATTATTCTAGTAGGTGTTCAATCGTTCCAATTAAAAACTCACGCCCTTATCACTTACAATTTATATTGGTAAGCCATATTTGGTAAACACATATTCATGCAAAAATAATGTCGTATATCTAGCATCATTCTTTTATGTAGCGCAAGTTTCTACCCATTTGGTATGATAATCTACCTTCATATTGATATATTGTGTATGGATATGCCAATGGGTTTGTAGGATCCATTAGGCAAATGATCTTGCCCCAATCAGTGGTCTCAATGGCATGTTAACCTTCCTTATAGGCACTTTTGTTCTTTGACATTTGTCGCAACTTCTTATGTAAACCTCGACATCCTAGAACAAAGTAGGCCACCAAATCCCACATATTAGAATAGATTTCATTGTAGTCTCTTTGAGAAATGTCACCTACTTATTCAACATGTGCTTGCTCTCAAATAGGAGAATATTCACTCAGTCACACACAATCTCAATTGTTGATATTTGTCCCATTTAAAGAGCTTGTTTTCAATCAACACATATTTGTTTGTTGTGGCCATGATAGACCTACCTTGGGATCTCCTAGTACCTTCAGGGAGGTCTTACTGGTCAAATATTTGAATTAGATAACGGCTCCGACATAGTGCTATTGTTACCTCATATAATGTTGTATGCATTATTCACTATGGGAAAATGTGGCATAAAATGGCAGGAAAAAGGTGCCTTTTCTTACGTGAGAAATCGCAATTTTGTGGTGGCATTTCTACTACCGTCTTTTTTTAATCATGTGCCATTTATGCCAACAACAAAATAGCCATTTTTTGCCATTTTTAAGATTTATCATTTGCCATGTTTTGCCATTATTGTGCAATTTTTTTGCCATTTTTTCCCCTTGGACATTTTTTTGCGATTTTTATCCAATATTTTGTGCACTTTTTATGTCATTTTTGTGTAATTTTTTACCATTTTGAAAAATTTAAGCTAATTCCATTGTGCCATTTTTTGTCCATTTAAGCCACTTTTTTGTGCCATTTTTTTTCCATTTAAGCCACTTTTCTGTACCATTCTTGTGCCATTATTTTGGTACCATTCATCTGCTATTTTTTTTTTCATTCTTTTGGTGCCATTCATGTGCTATTTCATTCTTTTTTTGCCATTCATCTCCCATTGTTTTGCCATTTAAGCGGTTTTTTTACCATTCGTGTGCCATTTTTTTGGTCATTTATTTTTGTTATTGTTGTCTCTCTTTTTGCCATTACTTTGTCATTTTGTGCTTCAATTAAGTATCCATACTATTACCTTTTCATTATTCGTTTTGTCATTTTAATACAGCTTTACATTTTGTTGAGCTATGTTGAAATTTTTGTAATGTTTAATAAGAAACATATCATTTTCTTGTCAATTTATTTATTTGAATTTGCCTCCGCTCTAAAACTTACACACACACACACACACACACACACACACACACACAGAGAGAGAGAGAGAGAGAGAGAGAGAGAGAGAGAGAGAGAGAGAGAGAGAGAGACCACACACAAAGCAAGATAGAGATGAATATACCTTTCTCAAACATCATTAAAGAATTTCTTTGATAATTCGATATCATTTAAACATATAATCATCATGTCTCCCCAATCTAAAAAGAAAAATAAATTTCTTCAAAACATATTAAGTGCATAAGTGAAGGGTGAGTTTAAAAATGAAAAGACAAATGAAAGTGGAAAGTCAAAAGACAACTGAAGATGGAAAGTCAAAAAACCTTTTGTGTCCATATAAATAGGTGTTTCTACTCTTTTATTTTACCTTTAGCGTTTTTTCGAAGTTCTTTTTAGCGTCTCTCTCTCTCTCTCTCTCTCTCTCTCACTCACACACACACACACACACACACACACACAAAAAGAAAAAAAAATCCTTCAAAACGTATTAAGTGCATAAGTGAAGGCTGAGTTTAAGAAATAAAAAGACAAATGGAAGTGGAAAGTCAAAAGACAAATGAAGATGGAAAGTCAAAAGACCTTTTTGTGTCCATATAAATAGGTGTTTCTCTACTCTTTCATTTTTCCTTTAGTGTTTTCTTCTAAGTTCTCTTTAGTGTTTCTCTCTCTCTCTCTCTCTCTCTCTCGCACGCGCAATGTTGTATTAATCTTTCTTAGGTAATATTGTTGCAAATCCACGTGCTACGCCATTGCGTATCGGTACGTGCTATGGATTAAAGCATTTTTTCTTGTTTTTAAGTGGAATCTTTGAATTAGGAGCATCTTTTACTTTTTTTGAAGCCATTAGGAATACCTTTTAATTTTTGTTTAATTTTTAGGAATACATCTATATAAGTCTAATCACCAAATGTTGACTAAGTATACAAATTTCTAAAGTACAAAATAGGCCATGCCACACTTAGACCTATAACATCTCCAATGGTTTGAATCTCTTCATTATAACTAAAAAGTTTTGTATCTGCTAAAAGTGCTTCATCAAGCCTTAGCACTGCACAACCTGATCCAATAGGCACAATATGCATCCTAAAAGTAGGGTTTGTCCTCAAAATTGTTCCTCATCCCATTGTGTGCTTCAACATTAGATCTAGAAGTCTGACTTTGCTTCTTGATAAAACAATTTCATTTTTCTGCGTATAAAAAGGAAAACTAGGTTATCATAATTTATTGATACAATAACAAAGAATTATAGTTTTATTCCTTTACTTAGAGAGAAATGTCATGTGTTTGGAGTCGAAATCTTTTAAAGAAGACCACAAAACAAAGTTAATTAAGCCATGAATCCACTTTTATATGAGATATAGATGCCATGTCTTCCAAGCTAGATTCTGACTCTTTTGATGAAGACTTATAGTACTCTGAGGTAGGTGCCCAAAACGTTCTTTTTGCTTTCTAAAAGAAACCTTAGTGTTGTGTTGGGTTAGGGAGACTTTCATTGTTTTCAGTGCATGACGGAGACTTACTTTAAATGTGTATTTCGCTTTCATTTCATATCCTGACATGTCTTGACTTTTTTGTATCTATTGTTTTAGAATGTTAAAGTGAAACTTCACTTGCATAATTCTAGTAAATTCTATGGACACACACATACACACACACACACGTATATATTAATGAGTTTTTTTTTAATTTCACATTTCATTTCACAACCTCACATGATTTGACTTTTCTTACATTCTATAACTTAATTCTAGTCAATATTCAGAGAAGTCTCTTTTATTAAGTAGCCGTCGATTGAGTTTCCTTTCCACGAAGAAGCGAACCCAAAATACTAGCATAAATTTAAATTTGTAGGATTTTTGAACTATTTTCTCACATATTTCACCATTTTTTCTTCCCTTTACCATGGTTTGAAACCAGGTAGTCTCCATTTTCAACCGGCTTAAGGCTAATATGAGGCAATCCTTTTTTGAACATTGATTCTACTTAAACTCAACCTAATGATTCTATCACATTCTAATTATTTTAGAAAGCCACCGTGATTCTTTCACTTGTTTAGTCTTATTAGGACGAATCAATCTAGATTCCCACTGAGTTAGAAGAAAAATGGTTGAAGGAACAAGGAAAAGTCAATCGTTGCTAGCTGGTGCACCTACCATGTCTTTGAGGGAAAAAATGTGGAGCCGACACGTGGCAGAGAGAGAGGAAGAGAGAGAGAGAGAGACCGATAAATTTTTGGAGGCGGTTGCAATCGATGATTTGTGCAGGCGAAGGTGCAAGGAAGCAAGCTTGGATGGTAGGTAAGGCTCGATGGATGCAAGGTGAGGTAAGGTGCAAGCAGAAGCATTCCGAGCGAGGAGAATGGAGCCAGAGTGAAGCTATGAGCCAATGGGGGGACAGGGGCAGGAAATGTCTACATCTCATGGATGGTGAATGGCATGGCAGGAATCTTTTCTTGAGGAGGGGAGGGAAGAGAAAGGGATGTAGTACTGTGCAAATCAAGCCATGGCAATAGAGGGGGGGGGGGGGAGTCAGGACTAGCTGCGTGTAGGCAAAATTAATGGCGACAATCGTAGGTAAGTCATAGGTTTGCTTAACAAGTAATGGGTCTGTCTTAGGGTTGAGAGAGAGAGAGAGAGAGAGAGAGAGAGAGAGAGAGAGAGAGAGAGAGAGAGAGAGAGAGAGAGAGACGAACTCCATGCCAACTGAGGGGGGGAGGCAAAGAGGTACAGAGAGGAACTCCATGGGTGTGACAGCTGGATGAGGCGGGAGAGTGACGGGGTTTTTTATCTCAGTTTTGCAGCGATGACGTAACAGTATGAGGCAGGAGGGCAGAGGCCGTGCAGGACTTTGTGTGCTGTTTTATTGCACAGTGGCATAGGGAGATGGGGTGTAGTGGATGCAGAGTAGGCTATGAGGGGCACATCGACTTCTCTCTCTCTCTCTCACACACACACACACACACACACACACACACACACACACACACACACACACACACACACACACACACACACACACACACACACATCATGCTTTTGGATCTCATCATGCATTTCTTTATTGGCACTACCGTTAGGCAGGGTCTATGGGGAGGAATTTTGTCTCCATGGCCATAGGGGCTTTGGCCGATCAAAATTCGTCGTGCAAGGGTGTTGTTTTTATGTGGAAGACATGCATGCAATTGCTTTTTTTTTTTGGTGTAGAAGATAGTCTAGGCTTCGCACGTGAAGACTTCGACATGAATGTTTGACGAAAGCATGTTTTTCTGTACATACTGGCGCTACTGCACCAAGTGCGGTTTCTGCACTACTTTTGCACAGAATTTCTTGTGTGTTTGTGAGAGAGTTATTGATGCACTATATTGAACGTGCGTGCATGTGTGGCAATCATTCTATTTCTAGCACGTGTGTTTCTCGATATGTATCACTGTCTGCACATTGTCGTTGTCTCTCCAAGTCCCATACTAGCAACTACTATGGAGTATGCATCTTTTGTGGAGCTTCCATTGTTATCCTCTCTCTCTCTCTCTCTCTCTCTCTCTCTCTCTCTCTCTCTCTCTCTCTCTCTATAAAGGCAGTGCCTTCGTCTACAGTAAACGACCTTGTTTTTTTTGTCTTTCTCCTCTAAATCTTTTGGGAATTCAAACTACTTAGGTCAATCATGATGTCCTTTTTACACTTAACTTCTATACTCTTTATAATGCAGCTTAAATTTTTTGAGGAAGAAGAGGGCATCCACGTGTCTTGCATTGGGAGCTCTGAACCCTTTTCAGTTTTTAACCTTTTGGGAGTGGAGAAGGACTCCACATGTCACCGATACAAGCGCTCCAATTCCATCACGTAAATGCATGTCAGCGACCTACCTTCTTCATAGTACACGACTCATCACGATCATTCTGCTGCTAATGGGAGTGTGCATCTGCTTCTTCTCCTTCGCCTACTATTAATGGGAGTCCATGTCTGCTACGTCTCCATTCCCCTCCACCATCGACACCTCTCTTTTTTCTGCTCTCTCACCTCACGCCCAACAATCCTCTGTGTGTGTGTGTGTGTGTGTGCATGCGTGCGCAGTTGGGAAGCCCTACATGTACACTCCATGATATAACTACCCTATTTCTTGGGCGTTGAGAGGTAGCTCCTCTCTCTCTCTCTCTCTCTCTCTCTCTCTCTCTCCCCTCCGCACCTTGCAAGTTTTCACAGACTAGAAGAATTGTACAGGGCATGTGTGACAGCTCCGAGCTCTGACGCGATATTGCACTGGGCATGTGTGACAGCTCCGAGTGCTAACACGATCTGGCCCAACAATGCATTGGAAGGGGGGTGAGAGAGAGAGAGAGAGAGAGAGAGAGAGAGAGAGAGAGAGAGAGAGAGAGAGAGAGAGAGAGAGAGAGAGAGAGAGAGAGAGAGAGAGAGAGGATTTTAATTGTTTTGCCTTAGAATTGGTGTAGGCTTCTCATTGAATTTGTTCTTGCAGAGTTGTGGGCAGCGCCCCAGCATGTAGTGCCCGCACTGCCCTCTGACGACTTCACTTTCGATGTAAAGGGCAACAAAAACTAGTAAACCATCTTGAAGGAAAACTGCCTGCCATACGGGTATGACTTTTGACACCAAGTAGCCCACAGGCCGCTTCAATGATCGAGGCATTATGACCGACTACACAATTTCTTTGTCGTGTTTTGATAGCTTTCCACTACCTTGCCTTGAATTTAGGTCTACTCGTGTAAATCTTACCATTAGAGCAAATTTTGCAACTGGCAGCTCAGGATTTTACGACAGCACAATGCAGCATTTTGATGTCTTTACCATAAAAAACTGGACTCTTTTAAATAATTATACATGAGTAAGCTGGCAGCCAAAGGACTCAACCAATGCAACCAACAGCATTTTGATGTTTTAACCATGACTCAACACCTGGAGTCTTTTAAAGAATTATACATGAGTAAGTTGGCATCCAAAATACTCGACCAATGCAACCAACATTTCTTTTTATGCAGTCAACGCTGACAAAACTACTACATCAATCTCCGATTGAGACACTACCACCCAATTCAACCAAATCGTCCTCAACCTGCAGACCAAGTTCACTCAGGACCTCTACTCCTGTGATAGTGTCCAATGTCCATCCATCTCAGGCTGCCTGTTAACTTCTTTCAAATAACCTCCTTGTGGCTATCGGGATTGCCCTTGTGTCATGTGTCTGGCTTGTGGGTTTATTTTCCTTGCAGAGAGAGAAGCTCCAAAAAGGCTTTCTTCTACAACCCCTATTAACCACAAGGTCTTTCTCAATGAAAAATCCAGAATGATTTCTAGCTCGATTAGTCTATGTATTCTATTCTTGATCTATATTTTTTTACTCGCTGAGAGAGAGAGAGAGAGAGAGAGAGAGAGAGAGAGAGAGAGAGAGAGAGAGAGAGAGAGGAGAGAGGAGAGAGAGAGAGAGAGAAGAGAGAGAAGAGAGAGGAGAGAAGAGAGAGAGAGAGAGAGAGAGAGAGAGAGAGAGAGAGAGAGAGAGAGAGAGAGAAGCTTCATTAGCAAGGTAGACACAATATTGGTGTAGCTGAGAGCCTACGGCTGAGGACAAGAGCTTTGAGCTTCGGTGCAAGGGAGCCATGGAGGTGCACATCCAAATTAGAAAGCTCAACAACATGTAGCTCTAGACTGGAACTAGGAGAAGGAGGCATGTCATTAGAGGGAACCCTTTGAAGCTAATTCAGATGGGGGTTCTGCATTGTGCAAGAAAATGCTTAAAAGAGGGCACAACCATCTAGAGAGAGGGAGTCCACATGTGATTCAAGACCCACAAGTAGAAGTGTCAATGCAGGGTGGAGGAAGGTCAAGGACAATGTGGTATGTGTGGATGAGGCAAAGGAGGCTGCCACACCCAAAAATAGGAAACATGAGCTACAATGGCCCGTGCCGTCTCTGCTCTTTGTTAATTACTCTTCAATCATAAGCAAACTGCATGATTGATTAATGGAGAATATTTCCATAGAGAACGTCTTTCTTCACATGAGATTAGGGAACAAGGCCTCAATCTTATGCTTAAGACTTCTTATGCATCATTTTCCTGTACTAATGAACATAGCTCTACCTGCATAGGCACAAACTTGAAGAGAGAGAGAGAGAGAGAGAGAGAGAGAGAGAGAGAGAGAGAGAGAGAGAGAGAGAGAGAGAGAGAGAGAGTTTTTGAGGTAAAGATTTCAAAATTGAATATAAGAGAGAGAAGGAAAAAAGGATTTTTGAATAGAAACAACAATATTTGAATTAAGGAGAAATAAATTAAAAATGTTTATTTGCATCCCGCTCTCATGAAAGAAAGATATAATTGTAAACTCCAATCACTGAGCAACATGCAACATAGCTAGCACAGAACACATATAACAAATTAAGGAAGTAATTATCTGTTTGTAGAGGAGAGGGCTTAGCAAGAGCGAACAAAACTGATGGACCATTGTGGGTGGTGGAAAACGTGTAGCAGTAGATATGAAGGATCTCAAAATACTTGCATAAATTGTTGTGTGTAAGTTTGTGGTCTACCATTCCTTAACACAATATAGTCGTTTGCTACTATAGTGCATGGCAGCCCCTTGAGAGAAGGTGACTCAAGTCCACCCTACACTAATGTAATGATTCTAGCTAGATATTCATGGTGGTTGAGTGAGTCTAGCTTTTAGTCGCTCTTGCTATATTGATGGTTACCAATTCTTTATTGAACAATATGGGACAAGGGTTGGATGGACAATGGTTATAGTACTACTAATGTTGTTTGCAGCTTTGTTTTATAGTATAGTTGTGGATTGTGGTGTCCTTAATAGGGAGCCCTAAGGGATGGTTTACATTATAATTAGGTCCATGTAAGACATGAGCATCAAAAAGACATTGAACAAAGAAATTTGGGTACATTTTGTCACACAAGATGCACATTAACTTAAGTCAAAATATATCATTTCTCAACCAGCATGGAAAAATGTGTGTGATGGAGGCCCCATTAAAACACGTGTTTCTAGATTTTTCATGGGCCATTGACAAGCACAAAAGTAGTAGGTCTATGCAATCTGTGGAAAAGTATAAAGATATGTGAGACTCTATAAAAGTGCCTAACTATACGCTATTGAGATACACTCTCTGTCTTCTCCAAACGTACGTTTTCTTTACATTCATGTGTTGGTGTAAGATGCCTTCCCAAATATTTTCATCCCCGTTTGTAACCAAGCCAGTTTTCTTTTTCCACTTTTATACTCAATGAAATCATATATGCTTGCATCTTAACATGTGTGAAATTCAGCAAGATGATAAAAGCAAGAATTGCATGATGAGGTTGTAAGCCTTGGCCTCTTGAAAGAAAATGATTTTGTTTTTAGGACTGTTTTCTCTAAATCAGGGTTGTAGGATACATACATATATTTGTGACAAGGGTTCACTTAGAAACACTTGCAGGCTGGTAAGGACATATGCACATAAAGTGTAGCATATGTTGGGTCGCTTTAGGTTACTAAAGTAGGATTTTGTTTCTTGGAAGCACTTATTGCAAGGCATGTTGTATGTGGTGTATTTTGGGTTTCTTTAGTTAAGAATGTTGTTTATTGGAACGCTTATTGCACGGTATGTACAACATTGGTAGGGTAGAGAAGTTATGTGTTGATCCAAAGTAAGGGCCCATATATGATGCTTGCATCATTTGTGAACCTATGCATGATGAGATTATTGGTCAGCAACAAAGCTTTAGCCCACATGCATGTCAATGTTTATTGATTTTTGTGCTTCTAATGTGCTCTCTTGAAATGCAATGTTTGCATGAATTGCCCATTAAGGGCAAGGTGAAGGAGGATTGTGTGAATATGTATCCATGCTTAGGGACACACATTTTTTGGTATGTATGCACTTTGTAGTGTATCTTGGAGTTCTTTCTATTGATGATATTCTATTTTGGGTGGCATGACAATATTTTTATAGTAACCTCATTAAAATCCAAGTGCGGTGCACCTTGAGACTAGAACATGTGATTGAGGAGCTAACATGGGAAGGACAAATAAGCTCTTGGTCTTATTGCAAGTTACCTCTGCTTGCATCTTTACACGCATGTGGCTTTATGCAATAATTAGGAAAAAAATGTTGTGCTTGACAATGTTGTGCTCAACATGTATGCCATCAAGGATTTCATCAATCATGAGTGCATTTTTTGTAGGAAATTCCCAACATCTCTGAGACAAGAGTGGACTAAATTAGGAGTAGCCCATTTTGATAAATGCGATTGGCGGTTTTTGTTCTATATGCACTATGCTTCATTGTGGATGCATGTGGAACTATGCAAAATTTCATGATGAGTTTGTTAGTGTGGGCATGAATCATACAAAAAAACATCATTATCCCGACTTCTTTCTCTATAAGAAGTTTCATAGGGAACCTATCTTTTGATGAGGTTGGAATAGCAGTCTTCTTGGGATCAATTTCTTTGTACCAACACAACAAGATACATTCGGATATTTGTGATATTAGGTACGTGAGGAGGAAGCGTGCTCATTCATTAGTATGTATGCTCCCAATTTACGATATTGTTTCAAAAGCACTTATTGGCAGGCTATGTTAAGGTTGCATAGGGAAGACAAGGTATTGGTTGATGCAAATTGAGGGCTCCTCTTCTATGCTTGCATATCGATGAACATATGCATGGTCCGATGTATAAAAAGAGGAAATAATTTGATCCACACATTTTTTAGTGTGATGTATTATTTAAAGCCTAAAAATATCTTTAATGAGATCCATGTCCATAATGTGCTCTCTTGAAACTTAGTGTTTGCAAAACATACTCAATAAGGGTAGAGACAAGAAACATTCACTTTGACGTTATAGTTCATGCTTAGGGAACAAAGTGGTCAGTATGTATACAAATTGTAGTGTATCTTGGACCGTTATTTTAAATTTTTGTTTCTTGGAAGACACAAGAAGCTTCTTTTATAACATGTCATTGAAGAGCTACGTTCAAGGGTGTACACTTTTTTAGGGAACATATTGTAGGTTGAGTGCAACATGGTCATGATAAAGAATCTCTTGCTCATTTTTTATGAATGCAGAGTGAGGGACATTTAGTAAATATGATTCTCTATGCTAGCATCTTAGTGACATTTGGTATCTTGAAAATACTGTTTTGTTGTTGTGTTAATTGAAGACCAATTAAGAGGAAAACTTTGCTCAAACCAAGTGAGTAAGAGAGAAAGAATATCCTTTTCTTTTTATCAGAGAGGCAAAGAGCATCTCCATGGAATAGAATAGGGCCTCTACAATGCACACTATGACAACAATTATATCCACTACCTAGCCCAACACATAGACGAGGGTTCAATAAACTGGCACCTTTATGATCAATTACTTGGAGACTAATGTCTTCCTTTTCAAAGAACAAAGAAATGTTTGAGCCTCCCCTTTCCCTTGTGTGTGTGTGTGTGTGTGTGTGTGAGAGAGAGAGTGAGAGAGAGAGAGAGAGAGAGAGAGAGAGAGAGAGAGAGAGAGAGAGATGAACTCATACATTAGCTTTAGGATAACACAAAATGCCTTTTTAGCTACTTCAATGGCAAGGATTGTGGAGATGCATTTGGCATACTCCATGTTGTAGTGTTGTATGCATCTTCAAATTGTTATAGTGTATACATCAAGTTTATTGTTTTTATACACCCTATCTAGAGACCCTAAAAGCATTGGGTCATACTAGGAGCTATAGGTTGTAGCTTTTTACTTTAACAATGATATAAAAGCGAGTTTAATTGGCTCTTCGTTGGATTGTCTTTTGAGAGTTTCTAAATGCCTTCTCCTCCCTCCTACATTAGATGTGATATTAATAGTTAGATGGAGCACTCCATTAGAGATTTGGAAGAGGATCAAATTTGATAATGAAGCATCAAAGATAACATACTTTGCACTACATTTTGTGGATGCATAAAGAACATTTTCACTTTGAGCAATGGAGACAGAGAAGAGGGCCACCAAAATTGGGCATAGCCTCTTCTTGGCCGTAGCAACGCACGGGTCACATACTAGTTATTATGAAACAGTGCTTTAGCAACTTGTTTAGAGGATGCTCCGGTACATCAATCAACACTACTTGGAATCGTCTTAAAGCATCAAAATTTAATTTTTCATCATGTTTTTCTATTCAAAGAAGAAGAAAGCATGAATGTTCTTGGTACTGTTAAGTATCTACATTGAATAGTAGTTGTCACTTATATCTTTACAAACTGAATGAATCACGATAGCACGCCTCTAAAGAGTCATAACCCATGCACAAAAAGATTTAGAAATTTTCTCATGTAGGAAAAGAGAGTCTTTTCCATAATGAATAACATCATGAGCTTCTGCTCGAGAGGCACCTCATACCTAGCTAGGTACGATTGGGGGCAGAGGACCATGGCCCCCCCATCGGGCCGGTCCCCTACCCCAATCGTACCTAGCTAGGTTTGCGGTGCCTCCCTCAGAGAAGCTCATGATATTGAGGTAAGTCCCAATGTGGGAATTAGTGTGAGAATTTGTCCACAAAGTCTTGTGATTGACATCCATGAAGCAAAACTCGATAGTTCTCTCCTTTTTACTTTTCCATATTTAAGCGACATGTGGGATTTTATAAATAGCTCCTTTTGTGGAGGATGCCTTTCTAATTTATTTTCTTGTAAA